>NC_064633.1:27675708-28300708 GCF_023864275.1 Schistocerca cancellata | reverse complement strand
CTGCTCTGACTGTCAGCTCGAGGACACCGACGAGCACCGTCTTACGTGCCCCCTGAAAAGAAACGTGTGGCTACAGCACCCCGACATTAACTGGCGAACGGTTTAGGGGTGTGTGCACGCACCCTTTTTACCGTCGTCTGTGTCTGCACTCTGGTATGTTTTAGTCTATGGCAAATTCCCGACCAATAGTTGGCTTTATCGCATAGGACTGGCCACCTCCCCACTCTGCTCTGACTGTCAGCTCGAGGACACCGACGAGCACCGTCTTACGTGCCCCCTGAAAAGAAACGTGTGGCTACAGCACCCCGACATTAACTGGCGAACGGTTTAGGGGTGTGTGCACGCACCCTTTTTACCGTCGTCTGTGTCTGCACTCTGGTATGTTTTAGTCTCTGGCAAATTCCCGACCAATAGTCGGATTTATCGCATAGGACTGGCCACCTCCCCACTCTGCTCTGACTGTCAGCTCGAGGACACCGACGAGCACCGTCTTACGTGCCCCCTGAAAAGAAACGTGTGGCTACAGCACCCCGACATTAACTGGCGAACGGTTTAGGGGTGTGTGCAAGCACCCTTTTTACCGTCGTCTGTGTCTGCACTCTGGTATGTTTTAGTCTATGGCAAATTCCCGACCAATAGTCGGCTTTATCGCATAGGACTGGCCACCTCCCCACTCTGCTCTGACTGTCAGCTCGAGGACACCGACGAGCACCGTCTTACGTGCCCCCTGAAAAGAAACGTGTGGCTACAGCACCCCGACATTAAGTGGCGAACGGTTTAGGGGTGTGTGCACGCACCCTTTTTACCGTCGTCTGTGTCTGCACTCTGGTATGTTTTAGTCTATGGCAAATTCCCGACCAATAGTCGGATTTATCGCATAGGACTGGCCACCTCCCCACTCTGCTCTGACTGTCAGCTCGAGGACACCGACGAGCACCGTCTTACGTGCCCCCTGAAAAGAAACGTGTGGCTACAGCACCCCGACATTAACTGGCGAACGGTTTAGGGGTGTGTGCACGCACCCTTTTTACCGTCGTCTGTGTCTGCACTCTGGTATGTTTTAGTCTCTGGCAAATTCCCGACCAATAGTCGGATTTATCGCATAGGACTGGCCACCTCCCCACTCTGCTCTGACTGTCAGCTCGAGGACACCGACGAGCACCGTCTTACGTGCCCCCTGAAAAGAAACGTGTGGCTACAGCACCCCGACATTAACTGGCGAACGGTTTAGGGGTGTGTGCATGCACCCTTTTTACCGTCGTCTGTGTCTGCACTCTGGTATGTTTTAGTCTATGGCAAATTCCCGACCAATAGTCGGATTTATCGCATAGGACTGGCCACCTCCCCACTCTGCTCTGACTGTCAGCTCGAGGACACCGACGAGCACCGTCTTACGTGCCCCCTGAAAAGAAACGTGTGGCTACAGCACCCCGACATTAACTGGCGAACGGTTTAGGGGTGTGTGCACGCACCCTTTTTACCGTCGTCTGTGTCTGCACTCTGGTATGTTTTAGTCTCTGGCAAATTCCCGACCAATAGTCGGATTTATCGCATAGGACTGGCCACCTCCCCACTCTGCTCTGACTGTCAGCTCGAGGACACCGACGAGCACCGTCTTACGTGCCCCCTGAAAAGAAACGTGTGGCTACAGCACCCCGACATTAACTGGCGAACGGTTTAGGGGTGTGTGCACGCACCCTTTTTACCGTCGTCTGTGTCTGCACTCTGGTATGTTTTAGTCTATGGCAAATTCCCGACCAATAGTCGGCTTTATCGCATAGGACTGGCCACCTCCCCACTCTGCTCTGACTGTCAGCTCGAGGACACCGACGAGCACCGTCTTACGTGCCCCCTGAAAAGAAACGTGTGGCTACAGCACCCCGACATTAACTGGCGAACGGTTTAGGGGTGTGTGCACGCACCCTTTTTACCGTCGTCTGTGTCTGCACTCTGGTATGTTTTAGTCTATGGCAAATTCCCGACCAATAGTCGGATTTATCGCATAGGACTGGCCACCTCCCCACTCTGCTCTGACTGTCAGCTCGAGGACACCGACGAGCACCGTCTTACGTGCCCCCTGAAAAGAAACGTGTGGCTACAGCACCCCGACATTAACTGGCGAACGGTTTAGGGGTGTGTGCACGCACCCTTTTTACCGTCGTTTGTGTCTGCACTCTGGTATGTTTTAGTCTATGGCAAATTCCCGACCAATAGTCGGCTTTATCGCATAGGACTGGCCACCTCCCCACTCTGCTCTGACTGTCAGCTCGAGGACACCAACGAGCACCGTCTTACGTGCCCCCTGAAAAGAAACGTGTGGCTACAGCACCCCAACATTAACTGGCGAACGCTTTAGGGGTGTGTGCACGCACCCTTTTTACCGTCGTCTGTGTCTGCACTCTGGTATGTTTTAGTCTATGGCAAATTCCCGACCAATAGTCGGATTTATCGCATAGGACTGGCCACCTCCCCACTCTGCTCTGACTGTCAGCTCGAGGACACCGACGAGCACCGTCTTACGTGCCCCCTGAAAAGAAACGTGTGGCTACAGCACCCCGACATTAACTGGCGAACGGTTTAGGGGTGTGTGCACGCACCCTTTTTACCGTCGTCTGTGTCTGCACTCTGGTATGTTTTAGTCTATGGCAAATTCCCGACCAATAGTCGGATTTATGGCATAGGACTGGCCACCTCCCCACTCTGCTCTGACTGTCAGCTCGAGGACACCGACGAGCACCGTCTTACGTGCCCCCTGAAAAGAAACGTGTGGCTACAGCACCCCGACATTAACTGGCGAACGGTTTAGGGGTGTGTGCACACACCCTTTTTACCGTCGTCTGTGTCTGCACTCTGGTATGTTTTAGTCTATGGCAAATTCCCGACCAATAGTCGGCTTTATCGCATAGGACTGGCCACCTCCCCACTCTGCTCTGACTGTCAGCTCAAGGACACCGACGAGCACCGTCTTACGTGCCCCCTGAAAAGAAACGTGTGGCTACAGCACCCCGACATTAAGTGGCGAACGGTTTAGGGGTGTGTGCACGCACCCTTTTTACCGTCGTCTGTGTCTGCACTCTGGTATGTTTTAGTCTATGGCAAATTCCCGACCAATAGTCGGATTTATCGCATAGGACTGGCCACCTCCCCACTCTGCTCTGACTGTCAGCTCGAGGACACCGACGAGCACCGTCTTACGTGCCCCCTGAAAAGAAACGTGTGGCTACAGCACCCCGACATTAACTGGCGAACGGTTTAGGGGTGTGTGCACGCACCCTTTTTACCGTCGTCTGTGTCTGCACTCTGGTATGTTTTAGTCTATGGCAAATTCCCGACCAATAGTTGGCTTTATCGCATAGGACTGGCCACCTCCCCACTCTGCTCTGACTGTCAGCTCGAGGACACCGACGAGCACCGTCTTACGTGCCCCCTGAAAAGAAACGTGTGGCTACAGCACCCCGACATTAACTGGCGAACGGTTTAGGGGTGTGTGCACGCACCCTTTTTACCGTCGTCTGTGTCTGCACTCTGGTATGTTTTAGTCTATGGCAAATTCCCGACCAATAGTCGGATTTATCGCATAGGACTGGCCACCTCCCCACTCTGCTCTGACTGTCAGCTCGAGGACACCGACGAGCACCGTCTTACGTGCCCCCTGAAAAGAAACGTGTGGCTACAGCACCCCGACATTAACTGGCGAACGGTTTAGGGGTGTGTGCAAGCACCCTTTTTACCGTCGTCTGTGTCTGCACTCTGGTATGTTTTAGTCTATGGCAAATTCCCGACCAATAGTCGGCTTTATCGCATAGGACTGGCCACCTCCCCACTCTGCTCTGACTGTCAGCTCGAGGACACCGACGAGCACCGTCTTACGTGCCCCCTGAAAAGAAACGTGTGGCTACAGCACCCCGACATTAACTGGCGAACGGTTTAGGGGTGTGTGCACGCACCCTTTTTACCGTCGTCTGTGTCTGCACTCTGGTATGTTTTAGTCTATGGCAAATTCCCGACCAATAGTCGGATTTATCGCATAGGACTGGCCACCTCCCCACTCTGCTCTGACTGTCAGCTCGAGGACACCGACGAGCACCGTCTTACGTGCCCCCTGAAAAGAAACGTGTGGCTACAGCACCCCGACATTAACTGGCGAACGGTTTAGGGGTGTGTGCACGCACCCTTTTTACCGTCGTCTGTGTCTGCACTCTGGTATGTTTTAGTCTCTGGCAAATTCCCGACCAATAGTCGGATTTATCGCATAGGACTGGCCACCTCCCCACTCTGCTCTGACTGTCAGCTCGAGGACACCGACGAGCACCGTCTTACGTGCCCCCTGAAAAGAAACGTGTGGCTACAGCACCCCGACATTAACTGGCGAACGGTTTAGGGGTGTGTGCATGCACCCTTTTTACCGTCGTCTGTGTCTGCACTCTGGTATGTTTTAGTCTATGGCAAATTCCCGACCAATAGTCGGATTTATCGCATAGGACTGGCCACCTCCCCACTCTGCTCTGACTGTCAGCTCGAGGACACCGACGAGCACCGTCTTACGTGCCCCCTGAAAAGAAACGTGTGGCTACAGCACCCCGACATTAACTGGCGAACGGTTTAGGGGTGTGTGCACGCACCCTTTTTACCGTCGTCTGTGTCTGCACTCTGGTATGTTTTAGTCTCTGGCAAATTCCCGACCAATAGTCGGATTTATCGCATAGGACTGGCCACCTCCCCACTCTGCTCTGACTGTCAGCTCGAGGACACCGACGAGCACCGTCTTACGTGCCCCCTGAAAAGAAACGTGTGGCTACAGCACCCCGACATTAACTGGCGAACGGTTTAGGGGTGTGTGCACGCACCCTTTTTACCGTCGTCTGTGTCTGCACTCTGGTATGTTTTAGTCTATGGCAAATTCCCGACCAATAGTCGGCTTTATCGCATAGGACTGGCCACCTCCCCACTCTGCTCTGACTGTCAGCTCGAGGACACCGACGAGCACCGTCTTACGTGCCCCCTGAAAAGAAACGTGTGGCTACAGCACCCCGACATTAAGTGGCGAACGGTTTAGGGGTGTGTGCACGCACCCTTTTTACCGTCGTCTGTGTCTGCACTCTGGTATGTTTTAGTCTATGGCAAATTCCCGACCAATAGTCGGATTTATCGCATAGGACTGGCCACCTCCCCACTCTGCTCTGACTGTCAGCTCGAGGACACCGACGAGCACCGTCTTACGTGCCCCCTGAAAAGAAACGTGTGGCTACAGCACCCCGACATTAACTGGCGAACGGTTTAGGGGTGTGTGCACGCACCCTTTTTACCGTCGTCTGTGTCTGCACTCTGGTATGTTTTAGTCTATGGCAAATTCCCGACCAATAGTCGGCTTTATCGCATAGGACTGGCCACCTCCCCACTCTGCTCTGACTGTCAGCTCGAGGACACCAACGAGCACCGTCTTACGTGCCCCCTGAAAAGAAACGTGTGGCTACAGCACCCCAACATTAACTGGCGAACGCTTTAGGGGTGTGTGCACGCACCCTTTTTACCGTCGTCTGTGTCTGCACTCTGGTATGTTTTAGTCTATGGCAAATTCCCGACCAATAGTCGGATTTATCGCATAGGACTGGCCACCTCCCCACTCTGCTCTGACTGTCAGCTCGAGGACACCGACGAGCACCGTCTTACGTGCCCCCTGAAAAGAAACGTGTGGCTACAGCACCCCGACATTAACTGGCGAACGGTTTAGGGGTGTGTGCACGCACCCTTTTTACCGTCGTCTGTGTCTGCACTCTGGTATGTTTTAGTCTATGGCAAATTCCCGACCAATAGTCGGATTTATCGCATAGGACTGGCCACCTCCCCACTCTGCTCTGACTGTCAGCTCGAGGACACCGACGAGCACCGTCTTACGTGCCCCCTGAAAAGAAACATGTGGCTACAGCACCCCGACATTAACTGGCGAACGGTTTAGGGGTGTGTGCACGCACCCTTTTTACCGTCGTCTGTGTCTGCACTCTGGTATGTTTTAGTCTATGGCAAATTCCCGACCAATAGTCGGATTTATCGCATAGGACTGGCCACCTCCCCACTCTGCTCTGACTGTCAGCTCGAGGACACCGACGAGCACCGTCTTACGTGCCCCCTGAAAAGAAACGTGTGGCTACAGCACCCCGACATTAACTGGCGAACGGTTTAGTGGTGTGTGCACGCACCCTTTTTACCGTCGTCTGTGTCTGCACTCTAGTATGTTTTAGTCTATGGCAAATTCCCGACCAATAGTCGGATTTATCGCATAGGACTGGCCACCTCCCCACTCTGCTCTGACTGTCAGCTCGAGGACACCGACGAGCACCGTCTTACGTGCCCCCTGAAAAGAAACGTGTGGCTACAGCACCCCGACATTAACTGGCGAACGGTTTAGGGGTGTGTGCACGCACCCTTTTTACCGTCGTCTGTGTCTGCACTCTGGTATGTTTTAGTCTATGGCAAATTCCCGACCAATAGTCGGCTTTATCGCATAGGACTGGCCACCTCCCCACTCTGCTCTGACTGTCAGCTCGAGGACACCGACGAGCACCGTCTTACGTGCCCCCTGAAAAGAAACGTGTGGCTACAGCACCCCGACATTAACTGGCGAACGGTTTAGGGGTGTGTGCACGCACCCTTTTTACCGACGTCTGTGTCTGCACTCTGGTATGTTTTAGTCTATGGTAAATTCCCAACCAATAGTCGGATTTATCGTATAGGACTGGCCACCTCCCCACTCTGCTCTGACTGTCAGCTCGAGGACACCGACGAGCACCGTCTTACGTGCCCCCTGAAAAGAAACGTGTGGCTACAGCACCCCGACATTAACTGGCGAACGGTTTAGGGGTGTGTGCACGCACCCTTTTTACCGTCGTCTGTGTCTGCACTCTGGTATGTTTTAGTCTATGGCAAATTCCCGACCAATAGTCGGATTTATCACATAGGACTGGCCACCTCCCCACTCTGCTCTGACTGTCAGCTCGAGGACACCGACGAGCACCGTCTTACGTGCCCCCTGAAAAGAAACGTGTGGCTACAGCACCCCGACATTAACTGGCGAACGGTTTAGGGGTGTGTGCACGCACCCTTTTTACCGTCGTCTGTGTCTACACTCTGGTATGTTTTAGTCTATGGCAAATTCCCGACCAATAGTCGGATTTATCGCATAGGACTGGCCACCTCCCCACTCTGCTCTGACTGTCAGCTCGAGGACACCGACGAGCACCGTCTTACGTGCCCCCTGAAAAGAAACGTGTGGCTACAGCACCCCGACATTAACTGGCGAACGGTTTAGGGGTGTGTGCACGCACCCTTTTTACCGTCGTCTGTGTCTGCACTCTGGTATGTTTTAGTCTATGGCAAATTCCCGACCAATAGTCGGATTTATCGCATAGGACTGGCCACCTCCCCACTCTGCTCTGACTGTCAGCTCGAGGACACCGACGAGCACCGTCTTACGTGCCCCCTGAAAAGAAACGTGTGGCTACAGCACCCCGACATTAACTGGCGAACGGTTTAGGGGTGTGTGCACGCACCCTTTTTACCGTCGTCTGTGTCTGCACTCTTGTATGTTTTAGTCTATGGCAAATTCCCGACCAATAGTCGGATTTATCGCATAGGACTGGCCACCTCCCTCTGCTCTGACTGTCAGCTCGAGGACACCGACGAGCACCGTCTTACGTGCCCCCTGAAAAGAAACGTGTGGCTACAGCACCCCGACATTAACTGGCGAACGCTTTAGGGGTGTGTGCACGCACCCTTTTTACCGTCGTCTGTGTCTGCACTCTGGTATGTTTTAGTCTATGGCAAATTCCCGACCAATAGTCGGATTTATCGCATAGGACTGGCCACCTCCCCACTCTGCTCTGACTGTCAGCTCGAGGACACCGACGAGCACCGTCTTACGTGCCCCCTGAAAAGAAACGTGTGGCTACAGCACCCCGACATTAACTGGCGAACGGTTTAGGGGTGTGTGCACGCACCCTTTTTACCGTCGTCTGTGTCTGCACTCTGGTATGTTTTAGTCTATGGCAAATTCCCGACCAATAGTCGGATTTATCGCATAGGACTGGCCACCTCCCCACTCTGCTCTGACTGTCAGCTCGAGGACACCGACGAGCACCGTCTTACATGCCCCCTGAAAAGAAACGTGTGGCTACAGCACCCCGACATTAACTGGCGAACGGTTTAGGGGTGTGTCCACGCACCCTTTTTACCGTCGTCTGTGTCTGCACTCTGGTATGTTTTAGTCTATGGCAAATTCCCGACCAATAGTCGGATTTATCGCATAGGACTGGCCACCTCCCCACTCTGCTCTGACTGTCAGCTCGAGGACACCGACGAGCACCGTCTTACGTGCCCTCTGAAAAGAAACGTGTGGCTACAGCACCCCGACATTAACTGGCGAACGGTTTAGGGGTGTGTGCACGCACCCTTTTTACCGTCGTCTGTGTCTGCACTCTGGTATGTTTTAGTCTATGGCAAATTCCCGACCAATAGTCGGATTTATCGCATAGGACTGGCCACCTCCCCACTCTGCTCTGACTGTCAGCTCGAGGACACCGACGAGCACCGTCTTACGTGCCCCCTGAAAAGAAACGTGTGGCTACAGCACCCCGACATTAACTGGCGAACGGTTTAGGGGTGTGTGCACGCACCCTTTTTACCGTCGTCTGTGTCTGCACTCTGGTATGTTTTAGTCTCTGGCAAATTCCCGACCAATTGTCGGATTTATCGCATAGGACTGGCCACCTCCCCACTCTGCTCTGACTGTCAGCTCGAGGACACCGACGAGCACCGTCTTACGTGCCCCCTGAAAAGAAACGTGTGGCTACAGCACCCCGACATTAACTGGCGAACGGTTTAGGGGTGTGTGCACGCACCCTTTTTACCGTCGTCTGTGTCTGCACTCTGGTATGTTTTAGTCTATGGCAAATTCCCGACCAATAGTCGGATTTATCGCATAGGACTGGCCACCTCCCCACTCTGCTCTGACTGTCAGCTCGAGGACACCGACGAGCACCGTCTTACGTGCCCCCTGAAAAGAAACGTGTGGCTACAGCACCCCGACATTAACTGGCGAACGGTTTCGGGGTGTGTGCACGCACCCTTTTTACCGTCGTCTGTGTCTGCACTCTGGTATGTTTTAGTCTATGGCAAATTCCCGACCAATAGTCGGATTTATGGCATAGGACTGGCCACCTCCCCACTCTGCTCTGACTGTCAGCTCGAGGACACCGACGAGCACCGTCTTACGTGCCCCTGAAAAGAAACGTGTGGCTACAGCACCCCGACATTAACTGGCGAACGGTTTAGGGGTGTGTGCACGCACCCTTTTTACCGTCGTCTGTGTCTGCACTCTGGTATGTTTTAGTCTATGGCAAATTCCCGACCAATTGTCGGATTTATCGCATAGGACTGGCCACCTCCCCACTCTGCTCTGACTGTCAGCTCGAGGACACCGACGAGCACCGTCTTACGTGCCCCCTGAAAAGAAACGTGTGGCTACAGCACCCCGACATTAACTGGCGAACGGTTTAGGGGTGTGTGCACGCACCCTTTTTACCGTCGTCTGTGTCTGCACTCTGGTATGTTTTAGTCTATGGCAAATTCCCGACCAATAGTCGGATTTATCACATAGGACTGGCCACCTCCCCACTCTGCTCTGACTGTCAGCTCGAGGACACCGACGAGCACCGTCTTACGTGCCCCCTGAAAAGAAACGTGTGGCTACAGCACCCCGACATTAACTGGCGAACGGTTTAGGGGTGTGTGCACGCACCCTTTTTACCGTCGTCTGTGTCTGCACTCTGGTATGTTTTAGTCTATGGCAAATTCCCGACCAATAGTCGGATTTATCGCATAGGACTGGCCACCTCCCCACTCTGCTCTGACTGTCAGCTCGAGGACACCGACGAGCACCGTCTTACGTGCCCCCTGAAAAGAAACGTGTGGCTACAGCACCCCGACATTAACTGGCGAACGGTTTAGGGGTGTGTGCACGCACCCTTTTTACCGTCGTCTGTGTCTGCACTCTGGTATGTTTTAGTCTATGGCAAATTCCCGACCAATAGTCGGATTTATCGCATAGGACTGGCCACCTCCCCACTCTGCTCTGACTGTCAGCTCGAGGACACCGACGAGCACCGTCTTACGTGCCCCCTGAAAAGAAACGTGTGGCTACAGCACCCCGACATTAACTGGCGAACGGTTTAGGGGTGTGTGCACGCACCCTTTTTACCGTCGTCTGTGTCTGCACTCTGGTATGTTTTAGTCTATGGCAAATTCCCGACCAATAGTCGGATTTATCGCATAGGACTGGCCACCTCCCCACTCTGCTCTGACTGTCAGCTCGAGGACACCGACGAGCACCGTCTTACGTGCCCCCTGAAAAGAAACGTGTGGCTACAGCACCCCGACATTAACTGGCGAACGCTTTAGGGGTGTGTGCACGCACCCTTTTTACCGTCGTCTGTGTCTGCACTCTGGTATGTTTTAGTCTATGGCAAATTCCCGACCAATAGTCGGATTTATCGCATAGGACTGGCCACCTCCCCACTCTGCTCTGACTGTCAGCTCGAGGACACCGACGAGCACCGTCTTACGTGCCCCCTGAAAAGAAACGTGTGGCTACAGCACCCCGACATTAACTGGCGAACGGTTTAGGGGTGTGTGCACGCACCCTTTTTACCGTCGTCTGTGTCTGCACTCTGGTATGTTTTAGTCTATGGCAAATTCCCGACCAATAGTCGGATTTATGGCATAGGACTGGCCACCTCCCCACTCTGCTCTGACTGTCAGCTCGAGGACACCGACGAGCACCGTCTTACGTGCCCCTGAAAAGAAACGTGTGGCTACAGCACCCCGACATTAACTGGCGAACGGTTTAGGGGTGTGTGCACGCACCCTTTTTACCGTCGTCTGTGTCTGCACTCTGGTATGTTTTAGTCTCTGGCAAATTCCCGACCAATTGTCGGATTTATCGCATAGGACTGGCCACCTCCCCACTCTGCTCTGACTGTCAGCTCGAGGACACCGACGAGCACCGTCTTACGTGCCCCCTGAAAAGAAACGTGTGGCTACAGCACCACGACATTAACTGGCGAACGGTTTAGGGGTGTGTGCACGCACCCTTTTTACCGTCGTCTGTGTCTGCACTCTGGTATGTTTTAGTCTATGGCAAATTCCCGACCAATAGTCGGATTTATCGCATAGGACTGGCCACCTCCCCACTCTGCTCTGACTGTCAGCTCGAGGACACCGACGAGCACCGTCTTACGTGCCCCCTGAAAAGAAACGTGTGGCTACAGCACCCCGACATTAACTGGCGAACGGTTTAGGGGTGTGTGCACGCACCCTTTTTACCGTCGTCTGTGTCTGCACTCTGGTATGTTTTAGTCTATGGCAAATTCCCGACCAATAGTCGGATTTATCGCATAGGACTGGCCACCTCCCCACTCTGCTCTGACTGTCAGCTCGAGGACACCGAAGAGCACCGTCTTATGTGCCCCCTGAAAAGAAACGTGTGGCTACAGCACCCCGACTTTAACTGGCGAACGGTTTAGGGGTGTGTGCACGCACCCTTTTTACCGTCGTCTGTGTCTGCACTCTGGTATGTTTTAGTCTATGGCAAATTCCCGACCAATAGTCGGATTTATGGCATAGGACTGGCCACCTCCCCACTCTGCTCTGACTGTCAGCTCGAGGACACCGACGAGCACCGTCTTACGTGCCCCTGAAAAGAAACGTGTGGCTACAGCACCCCGACATTAACTGGCGAACGGTTTAGGGGTGTGTGCACGCACCCTTTTTACCGTCGTCTGTGTCTGCACTCTGGTATGTTTTAGTCTATGGCAAATTCCCGACCAATAGTCGGATTTATCGCATAGGACTGGCCACCTCCCCACTCTGCTCTGACTGTCAGCTCGAGGACACCGACGAGCACCGTCTTACGTGCCCCCTGAAAAGAAACGTGTGGCTACAGCACCCCGACATTAACTGGCGAACGGTTTAGGGGTGTGTGCACGCACCCTTTTTACCGTCGTCTGTGTCTGCACTCTGGTATGTTTTAGTCTATGGCAAATTCCCGACCAATAGTCGGATTTATCGCATAGGACTGGCCACCTCCCCACTCTGCTCTGACTGTCAGCTCGAGGACACCGACGAGCACCGTCTTACGTGCCCCCTGAAAAGAAACGTGTGGCTACAGCACCCCGACATTAACTGGCGAACGGTTTAGGGGTGTGTGCACGCACCCTTTTTACCGTCGTCTGTGTCTGCACTCTGGTATGTTTTAGTCTATGGCAAATTCCCGACCAATAGTCGGATTTATCGCATAGGACTGGCCACCTCCCCACTCTGCTCTGACTGTCAGCTCGAGGACACCGACGAGCACCGTCTTACGTGCCCCCTGAAAAGAAACGTGTGGCTACAGCACCCCGACATTAACTGGCGAACGGTTTAGGGGTGTGTGCACGCACCCTTTTTACCGTCGTCTGTGTCTGCACTCTGGTATGTTTTAGTCTATGGCAAATTCCCGGCCAATAGTCGGGTTTATCGCATAGGACTGGCCACCTCCCCACTCTGCTCTGACTGTCAGCTCGAGGACACAGACGAGCACCGTCTTACGTGCCCCCTGAAAAGAAATGTGTGGCTACAGCACCCCGACATTAACTGGCGAACGGTTTAGGGGTGTGTGCACGCACCCTTTTTACCGTCGTCTGTGTCTGCACTCTGGTATGTTTTAGTCTATGGCAAATTCCCGACCAATAGTCGGATTTATCGCATGGGACTGGCCACCTCCCCACTCTGCTCTGACTGTCAGCTCGAGGACACCGACGAGCACCGTCTTACGTGCCCCCTGAAAAGAAACGTGTGGCTACAGCACCCCGACATTAACTGGCGAACGGTTTAGGGGTGTGTGCACGCACCCTTTTTACCGTCGTCTGTGTCTGCACTCTGGTATGTTTTAGTCTATGGCAAATTCCCGACCAATAGTCGGCTTTATCGCATAGGACTGGCCACCTCCCCACTCTGCTCTGACTGTCAGCTCGAGGACACCGACGAGCACCGTCTTACGTGCCCCCTGAAAAGAAACGTGTGGCTACAGCACCCCGACATTAACTGGCGAACGGTTTAGGGGTGTGTGCACGCACCCTTTTTACCGTCGTCTGTGTCTGCACTCTGGTATGTTTTAGTCTATGGCAAATTCCCGACCAATAGTCGGATTTATCGCATAGGACTGGCCACCTCCTCACTCTGCTCTGACTGTCAGCTCGAGGACACCGACGAGCACCGTCTTACGTGCCCCCTGAAAAGTAACGTGTGGCTACAGCACCCCGACATTAACTGGCGAACGGTTTAGGGGAGTGTGCACGCACCCTTTTTACCGTCGTCTGTGTCTGCACTCTGGTATGTTTTAGTCTATGGCAAATTCCCGACCAATAGTCGGATTTATCGCATAGGACTGGCCACCTCCCCACTCTGCTCTGACTGTCAGCTCGAGGACACCGACGAGCACCGTCTTACGTGCCCCCTGAAAAGAAACGTGTGGCTACAGCACCCCGACATTAACTGGCGAACGGTTTAGGGGTGCGTGCACGCACCCTTTTTACCGTCGTCTGTGTCTGCACTCTGGTATGTTTTAGTCTATGGCAAATTCCCGACCAATAGTCGGATTTATCGCATAGGACTGGCCACCTCCCCACTCTGCTCTGACTGTCAGCTCGAGGACACCGACGAGCACCGTCTTACGTGCCCCCTGAAAAGAAACGTGTGGCTACAGCACCCCGACATTAACTGGCGAACGGTTTAGGGGTGTGTGCACGCACCCTTTTTACCGTCGTCTGTGTCTGCACTCTGGTATGTTTTAGTCTATGGCAAATTCCCGACCAATAGTCGGATTTATCGCATAGGACTGGCCACCTCCCCACTCTGCTCTGACTGTCAGCTCGAGGACACCGACGAGCACCGTCTTACGTGCCCCCTGAAAAGAAACGTGTGGCTACAGCACCCCGACATTAACTGGCGAACGCTTTAGGGGTGTGTGCACGCACCCTTTTTACCGTCGTCTGTGTCTGCACTCTGGTATGTTTTAGTCTATGGCAAATTCCCGACCAATAGTCAGATTTATCGCATAGGACTGGCCACCTCCCCACTCTGCTCTGACTGTCAGCTCGAGGACACCGACGAGCACCGTCTTACGTGCCCCTGAAAAGAAACGTGTGGCTACAGCACCCCGACATTAACTGGCGAACAGTTTAGGGGTGTGTGCACGCACCCTTTTTACCGTCGTCTGTGTCTGCACTCTGGTATGTTTTAGTCTATGGCAAATTCCCGACCAGTAGTCGGATTTATCGCATAGGACTGGCCACCTCCCCACTCTGCTCTGACTGTCAGCTCGAGGACACCAACGAGCACCGTCTTACGTGCCCCCTGAAAAGAAACGTGTGGCTACAGCACCCCGACATTAACTGGCGAACGGTTTAGGGGTGTGTGCACGCACCCTTTCTACCGTCGTCTGTGTCTGCACTCTGGTATGTTTTAGTCTATGGCAAATTCCCGACCAATAGTCGGATTTATCGCATAGGACTGGCCACCTCCCCACTCTGCTCTGACTGTCAGCTCGAGGACACCGACGAGCACCGTCTTACGTGCCCCCTGAAAAGAAACGTGTGGCTACAGCACCCCGACATTAACTGGCGAACGGTTTAGGGGTGTGTGCACGCACCCTTTTTACCGTCGTCTGTGTCTGCACTCTGGTATGTTTTAGTCTATGGCAAATTCCCGACCAATAGTCGGATTTATCGCATAGGACTGGCCACCTCCCCACTCTGCTCTGACTGTCAGCTCGAGGACACCGACGAGCACCGTCTTACGTGCCCCCTGAAAAGAAACGTGTGGCGACAGCACCCCGACATTAACTGGCGAACGGTTTAGGGGTGTGTGCACGCACCCTTTTTACCGTCGTCTGTGTCTGCACTCTGGTATGTTTTAGTCTATGGCAAATTCCCGACCAATAGTCGGATTTATCGCATAGGACTGGCCACCTCCCCACTCTGCTCTGACTGTCAGCTCGAGGACACCGACGAGCACCGTCTTACGTGCCCCCTGAAAAGAAACGTGTGGCTACAGCACCCCGACATTAACTGGCGAACGGTTTAGGGGTGTGTGCACGCACCCTTTTTACCGTCGTCTGTGTCTGCACTCTGGTATGTTTTAGTCTATGGCAAATTCCCGACCAATAGTCGGCTTTATCGCATAGGACTGGCCACCTCCCCACTCTGCTCTGACTGTCAGCTCGAGGACACCGACGAGCACCGTCTTACGTGCCCCCTGAAAAGAAACGTGTGGCTACAGCACCCCGACATTAACTGGCGAACGGTTTAGGGGTGTGTGCACGCACTCTTTTTACCGTCGTCTGTGTCTGCACTCTGGTATGTTTTAGTCTATGGCAAATTCCCGACCGATAGTCGGATTTATCGCATAGGACTGGCCACCTCCCCACTCTGCTCTGACTGTCAGCTCGAGGACACCGACGAGCACCGTCTTACGTGCCGCCTGAAAAGAAACGTGTGGCTACAGCACCCCGACATTAACTGGCGAACGGTTTAGGGGTGTGTGCACGCACCCTTTTTACCGTCGTCTGTGTCTGCACTCTGGTATGTTTTAGTCTATGGCAAATTCCCGACCAATAGTCGGATATATCACATAGGACTGGCCACCTCCCCACTCTGCTCTGACTGTCAGCTCGAGGACACCGACGAGCACCGTCTTACGTGCCCCCTGAAAAGAAACGTGTGGCTACAGCACCCCGACATTAACTGGCGAACGGTTTAGGGGTGTGTGCACGCACCCTTTTTACCGTCGTCTGTGTCTGCACTCTGGTATGTTTTAGTCTATGGCAAATTCCCGACCAATAGTCGGATTTATCGCATAGGACTGGCCACCTCCCCACTCTGCTCTGACTGTCAGCTCGAGGACACCGACGAGCACCGTTTTACGTGCCCCCTGAAAAGAAACGTGTGGCTACAGCACCCCGACATTAACTGGCGAACGGTTTAGGGGTGTGTGCACGCACCCTTTTTACCGTCGTCTGTGTCTGCACTCTGGTATGTTTTAGTCTATGGCAAATTCCCGACCAATAGTCGGATTTATCGCATAGGACTGGCCACCTCCCCACTCTGCTCTGACTGTCAGCTCGAGGACACCGACGAGCACCGTCTTACGTGCCCCCTGAAAAGAAACGTGTGGCTACAGCACCCCGACATTAACTGGCGAACGGTTTAGGGGTGTGTGCACGCACCCTTTTTACCGTCGTCTGTGTCTGCACTCTGGTATGTTTTAGTCTATGGCAAATTCCCGACCAATAGTCGGATTTATCGCATAGGACTGGCCACCTCCCCACTCTGCTCTGACTGTCAGCTCGAGGACACCGACGAGCACCGTCTTACGTGCCCCCTGAAAAGAAACGTGTGGCTACAGCACCCCGACATTAACTGGCGAACGGTTTAGGGGTGTGTGCACGCACCCTTTTTACCGTCGTCTGTGTCTGCACTCTGGTATGTTTTAGTCTATGGCAAATTCCCGACCAATAGTCGGATTTATCGCATAGGACTGGCCACCTCCCCACTCTGCTCTGACTGTCAGCTCGAGGACACCGACGAGCACCGTCTTACGTGCCCCCTGAAAAGAAACGTGTGGCTACAGCACCCCGACATTAACTGGCGAACGGTTTAGGGGTGTGTGCACGCACCCTTTTTACCGTCGTCTGTGTCTGCACTCTGGTATGTTTTAGTCTATGGCAAATTCCCGACCAATAGTCGGATTTATCGCATAGGACTGGCCACCTCCCCACTCTGCTCTGACTGTCAGCTCGAGGACACCGACGAGCACCGTCTTACGTGCCCCCTGAAAAGAAACGTGTGGCTACAGCACCCCGACATTAACTGGCGAACGGTTTAGGGGTGTGTGCACGCACCCTTTTTACCGTCGTCTGTGTCTGCACTCTGGTATGTTTTAGTCTATGGCAAATTCCCGACCAATAGTCGGATTTATCACATAGGACTGGCCACCTCCCCACTCTGCTCTGACTGTCAGCTCGAGGACACCGACGAGCACCGTCTTACGTGCCCCCTGAAAAGAAACGTGTGGCTGCAGCATCCCGACATTAACTGGCGAACAGTTTAGGGGTGTGTGCACGCACCCTTTTTACCGTCGTCTGTGTCTGCACTCTGGTATGTTTTAGTCTATGGCAAATTCCCGACCAATAGTCGGATTTATCGCATAGGACTGGCCACCTCCCCACTCTGCTCTGACTGTCAGCTCGAGGACACCGACGAGCACCGTCTTACGTGCCCCCTGAAAAGAAACGTGTGGCTACAGCACCCCGACATTAACTGGCGAACGGTTTAGGGGTGTGTGCACGCACCCTTTTTACCGTCGTCTGTGTCTGCACTCTGGTATGTTTTAGTCTATGGCAAATTCCCGACCAATAGTCGGATTTATCGCATAGGACTGGCCACCTCCCCACTCTGCTCTGACTGTCAGCTCGAGGACACCGACGAGCACCGTCTTACGTGCCCCCTGAAAAGAAACGTGTGGCTACAGCACCCCGACATTAACTGGCGAACGGTTTAGGGGTGTGTGCACGCACCCTTTTTACCGTCGTCTGTGTCTGCACTCTGGTATGTTTTAGTCTATGGCAAATTCCCGACCAATAGTCGGCTTTATCGCATAGGACTGGCCACCTCCCCACTCTGCTCTGACTGTCAGCTCGAGGACACCGACGAGCACCGTCTTACGTGCCCCCTGAAAAGAAACGTGTGGCTACAGCACCCCGACATTAACTGGCGAACGGTTTAGGGGTGTGTGCACGCACCCTTTTTACCGTCGTCTGTGTCTGCACTCTGGTATGTTTTAGTCTATGGCAAATTCCCGACCAATAGTCGGATTTATCGCATAGGACTGGCCACCTCCTCACTCTGCTCTGACTGTCAGCTCGAGGACACCGACGAGCACCGTCTTACGTGCCCCCTGAAAAGTAACGTGTGGCTACAGCACCCCGACATTAACTGGCGAACGGTTTAGGGGAGTGTGCACGCACCCTTTTTACCGTCGTCTGTGTCTGCACTCTGGTATGTTTTAGTCTATGGCAAATTCCCGACCAATAGTCGGATTTATCGCATAGGACTGGCCACCTCCCCACTCTGCTCTGACTGTCAGCTCGAGGACACCGACGAGCACCGTCTTACGTGCCCCCTGAAAAGAAACGTGTGGCTACAGCACCCCGACATTAACTGGCGAACGGTTTAGGGGTGCGTGCACGCACCCTTTTTACCGTCGTCTGTGTCTGCACTCTGGTATGTTTTAGTCTATGGCAAATTCCCGACCAATAGTCGGATTTATCGCATAGGACTGGCCACCTCCCCACTCTGCTCTGACTGTCAGCTCGAGGACACCGACGAGCACCGTCTTACGTGCCGCCTGAAAAGAAACGTGTGGCTACAGCACCCCGACATTAACTGGCGAACGGTTTAGGGGTGTGTGCACGCACCCTTTTTACCGTCGTCTGTGTCTGCACTCTGGTATGTTTTAGTCTATGGCAAATTCCCGACCAATAGTCGGATTTATCGCATAGGACTGGCCACCTCCCCACTCTGCTCTGACTGTCAGCTCGAGGACACCGACGAGCACCGTCTTACGTGCCCCCTGAAAAGAAACGTGTGGCTACAGCACCCCGACATTAACTGGCGAACGGTTTAGGGGTGTGTGCACGCACCCTTTTTACCGTCGTCTGTGTCTGCACTCTGGTATGTTTTAGTCTATGGCAAATTCCCGACCAATAGTCAGATTTATCGCATAGGACTGGCCACCTCCCCACTCTGCTCTGACTGTCAGCTCGAGGACACCGACGAGCACCGTCTTACGTGCCCCCTGAAAAGAAACGTGTGGCTACAGCACCCCGACATTAACTGGCGAACAGTTTAGGGGTGTGTGCACGCACCCTTTTTACCGTCGTCTGTGTCTGCACTCTGGTATGTTTTAGTCTATGGCAAATTCCCGACCAATAGTCGGATTTATCGCATAGGACTGGCCACCTCCCCACTCTGCTCTGACTGTCAGCTCGAGGACACCGACGAGCACCGTCTTACGTGCCCCCTGAAAAGAAACGTGTGGCTACAGCACCCCGACATTAACTGGCGAACGGTTTAGGGGTGTGTGCACGCACCCTTTTTACCGTCGTCTGTGTCTGCACTCTGGTATGTTTTAGTCTATGGCAAATTCCCGACCAATAGTCGGATTTATCGCATAGGACTGGCCACCTCCCCACTCTGCTCTGACTGTCAGCTCGAGGACACCGACGAGCACCGTCTTACGTGCCCCCTGAAAAGAAACGTGTGGCTACAGCACCCGGACATTAACTGGCGAACGGTTTAGGGGTGTGTGCACGCACCCTTTTTACCGTCGTCTGTGTCTGCACTCTGGTATGTTTTAGTCTATGGCAAATTCCCGACCAATAGTCGGATTTATCGCATAGGACTGGCCACCTCCCCACTCTGCTCTGACTGTCAGCTCGAGGACACCGACGAGCACCGTCTTACGTGCCCCCTGAAAAGAAACGTGTGGCTACAGCACCCCGACATTAACTGGCGAACGGTTTAGGGGTGTGTGCACGCACCCTTTTTACCGTCGTCTGTGTCTGCACTCTGGTATGTTTTAGTCTATGGCAAATTCCCGACCAATAGTCGGATTTATCGCATAGGACTGGCCACCTCCCCACTCTGCTCTGACTGTCAGCTCGAGGACACCGACGAGCACCGTCTTACGTGCCCCCTGAAAAGAAACGTGTGGCTACAGCACCCCGACATTAACTGGCGAACGGTTTAGGGGTGTGTGCACGCACCCTTTTTACCGTCGTCTGTGTCTGCACTCTGGTATGTTTTAGTCTATGGCAAATTCCCGACCAATAGTCGGATTTATCGCATAGGACTGGCCACCTCCCCACTCTGCTCTGACTGTCAGCTCGAGGACACCGACGAGCACCGTCTTACGTGCCCCCTGAAAAGAAACGTGTGGCTACAGCACCCCGACATTAACTGGCGAACGGTTTAGGGGTGTGTGCACGCACCCTTTTTACCGTCGTCTGTGTCTGCACTCTGGTATGTTTTAGTCTATGGCAAATTCCCGACCAATAGTCGGATATATCACATAGGACTGGCCACCTCCCCACTCTGCTCTGACTGTCAGCTCGAGGACACCGACGAGCACCGTCTTACGTGCCCCCTGAAAAGAAACGTGTGGCTACAGCACCCCGACATTAACTGGCGAACGGTTTAGGGGTGTGTGCACGCACCCTTTTTACCGTCGTCTGTGTCTGCACTCTGGTATGTTTTAGTCTATGGCAAATTCCTGACCAATAGTCGGATTTATCGCATAGGACTGGCCACCTCCCCACTCTGCTCTGACTGTCAGCTCGAGGACACCGACGAGCACCGTTTTACGTGCCCCCTGAAAAGAAACGTGTGGCTACAGCACCCCGACATTAACTGGCGAACGGTTTAGGGGTGTGTGCACGCACCCTTTTTACCGTCGTCTGTGTCTGCACTCTGGTATGTTTTAGTCTATGGCAAATTCCCGACCAATAGTCGGATTTATCGCATAGGACTGGCCACCTCCCCACTCTGCTCTGACTGTCAGCTCGAGGACACCGACGAGCACCGTCTTACGTGCCCCCTGAAAAGAAACGTGTGGCTACAGCACCCCGACATTAACTGGCGAACGGTTTAGGGGTGTGTGCACGCACCCTTTTTACCGTCGTCTGTGTCTGCACTCTGGTATGTTTTAGTCTATGGCAAATTCCCGACCAATAGTCGGATTTATCGCATAGGACTGGCCACCTCCCCACTCTGCTCTGACTGTCAGCTCGAGGACACCGACGAGCACCGTCTTACGTGCCCCCTGAAAAGAAACGTGTGGCTACAGCACCCCGACATTAACTGGCGAACGGTTTAGGGGTGTGTGCACGCACCCTTTTTACCGTCGTCTGTGTCTGCACTCTGGTATGTTTTAGTCTATGGCAAATTCCCGACCAATAGTCGGATTTATCACATAGGACTGGCCACCTCCCCACTCTGCTCTGACTGTCAGCTCGAGGACACCGACGAGCACCGTCTTACGTGCCCCCTGAAGAGAAACATGTGGCTGCAGCACCCCGACATTAACTGGCGAACGGTTTAGGGGTGTGTGCACGCACCCTTTTTACCGTCGTGTGGTGTGTTGCACTGCTGTGGTGTGCGTACTGTAAGACCTTCGGTACACACACCATCACATTATTTGACTTGTCGCTCTAACGAAGTAGGAGAGTGTCAGTAATATGTCTCGTGGTCTTATCGTGGCGTGTTTATCTTCTGCCGTTAGGTCAGACGATAGAAATGCCACTTGCACGCTTAGAGTAGCAGATTGACGGTGACCAACTTTAAACAGAACTTGATTAATTTTCATACACATTTATTAAAATAATAAAAAATATAGACATTACGAACTTGATTCTGGATGCTGTTTACAACTGACAATCTGAAGTTCCTTTGGTTTTGGTACGTTAATCTTATTCTCACATATCTCTGATACTTGACAAAGTGTCTATACATTTCTCTTCATGGATATGTACAGGAATATGATAATCTTATTAGGCGCAGACTGAAACTTAACAACAGACTAATGCAGACTGGTACAGACTGGTGCAGAAAAATGCAGACTGACTAATCGGAGGTCTGTACACTCGTTATAATACCTCGCGCGTTCAGGTATCACTGCGCGAGTGTGATCCGCGAGGAGAAAAGGTTCTACGTTAGCAGCAATCTCATTGGCTGCGTTACATATTAATACGCGGATCGGCGGATGCAGAATTTGGTCCGTCTCTAAGACAGTGCCATCTCGTAGTGCGGAGACGGACGAGCGCTGCGCCTGCGCTGTTGTGCTTAGCGGGGCGCGCTCTATTGGGAAAGTTGTGTACGTGCTGACTACGCGTAACTATGTACACAACTGACGTGCACGAGGAAATGCATTTTCTACACCTCCTCTGTTGCGCAGCGATATCAGCGTTGCAGTCCACGAATTGACTTTAATGGTTGTGTCCTTTGTCATAAATTCTGTGTAAGTTACACAACTCTTTATCAGTCGAAAAAAATGGTGACGACGCAACTCGCTTTTGCAGAAGCGACGAGATGTGTGTCTATTCCACAGACGCTCTCTTTGCTGTAACCGTGAAGCGATTGACCCGTGTCTCATCGCCCTTAACGATGCGGCTTAGAAAATAGTTACCTTCCACGGAGTAAAGCAAGTCCAGAGACGCAACTGCATCTCTGTGCGCAGTTGACAGTGATCGCAGAACCCAACGTAAACACAATTTCCACATTGGTGTGACCTTGGTGAAGTTTTTGGCACTATTTCACAACAGCTGGGGGCAACATTGCATTTGGGCCATATATCATCATATTTTCACAGCGGGTGTCCAGATACTTTTGATCACATAGTGTATGTACCTAATTCTTTATACACGCCAGAAGCCGGCCGGTGTGGTCGTGCGGTTCTAAGCGCTTCAGTTTGGAACCGCGTGACCGCTACGGTCGCAGGTTCGAATCCTGCCTCGGGCATGGATGTGTGTGATGTCCTTAGGTTAGTTAGGTTTAAGTAGTTCTAAGTTCTAGGGGACTGATGACCACAGATGTTAAGTCCCATAGTGCTCAGAGCCATTTGAACCATTTATACACGCCAGAGCGAGTTTGTTGTGGCGAGGTTGACACAAATGTCATGTCCTCGGTTTAAGTAAGCGGATGGTCATCAATCGGAAGGCGGACTGCAGCGCCTGAGCCTACATTAATGATATTCCAGCAACACATACCACGATAGTTGCCATCTACGCAGATGATACAGCCATCCTAGCGGAAGTCTGGAAATCGTTTAAACATTAACTCACCACTACAGACAGCTCGCACTACTGTCGAGCCTTCGGTGGAGAAATGGCGTATCAGCCAGCTGCACAAACACCAACACGAGAGACAAATTACTCTATACACACGCCCAATACATTTTCATGAGAAATACATGTACCTCACATTAGGGAGGGGGGGAGGCACATACAGAACTTCGCCAACAAAGCATATGTGAGGCTCAGACGACTGTAAATAACTGTACCCTGTGTGACATTTATAAGATCTCTGATGTCACACGCAGCTCCAATCTGGAGTTTTGCAGCTCCAACACGATTGCGCCACCTGCAGATAATGAAAAGCAAGCTATTGAGTATCGTAAGGAATGCTCCGAGAGACACACGCACCATCTCTATACTATCGTGAACATATTCAAAAAACTTAACACTTGACTGTACCAGAACTCGAGACATTCGCACAACCCCTTCATCCTGAATTTTAGGAACGACGATCACAACTACAGACGGAAGCATAACCGCCCGAAAACATTTTTCCTTAGGAATAATTAATCACCTTTAGTAGGCTGAAATTAAGCACACAAAGAACGTATTATCGGTGAATCGCTGTATTACATACAAAAAACCTAACTGGTACCGCCAAAAAGTCGGCACAGACGAACCCCTGACATAATCAAATTCTTGTCTCAGGCGACGATTTTGGCATGTTAGAGGTACGCCAACGCTTCAGCTGGCCTTGTACATGTCGTCGAGGACCCAAGCTACAGCTGCAACATCTCTCCACCAGTGTTCCCCAACACCCATGGAATAATTTTCGCTACTGGCACAAATCTGCAAGTAGTGCTACCACGCTCCCAGACTAACTCAGAGGTATGTTTCCTACGGGGCTTGCCGTGGCACCTATTTTTCCGTCTGCCCTTAAAACAACTACCCTTCAGTCGCCTTCTGTTTACTCCTCGATGGGACAGTTTAATGAGAGATCGTACCAGACGAATGGACAACATCACAGATCCGCAACCCGTGACTCTTCCATCATTTCGCAGGGGTGACAGCTTTTTGTGTTGGTCGCCATACTAGAGCGGACGTGGACGGTCTCCACTTCTTCCCGGTTTTTCCGAGCCCAAGCGGATGCTAAGGGGCAATACAGTGCCGCTACACTGCAGTGAGTGGCTGACTGTGCGAACGAGGACTCGTACGCTAGGCTCGCGCTATTGCACTCTTACGCTCATGTAAGAATTCGGCCCTCCAAATTCTCTCTGCTGCTGTACCTGCAACGAGCTAATTTTTGACATTTCAAACATATGTAGGTTCGCATCATGCATGAAAGTTCCTTTTGCTAAGACGCATCCTCAGGTGTGCCAGCACTAGTAGTGTAAGCCTGCAGGTGGAAGGTAGGTTAACGCAGGATCTGTGCGACTCTGCACGTGACATAACAATAGACGGCGCCTCTCATTAGCAAAATTACGAGTGTGACTGACGTAGAGGTTCTGCAAGCGATGAGATTGCGCTGATGTTCGTGATGATGTTATCATATATGCCCAAACATTTGCTCCATCTAAATCCAGGAAATGCGGGCGGCCAGAATTTTGTCCGAGGAGCCGAGAAGGGTTAACTCTAAGGTAGCGTTCTCGTAGGTCAGGACCTCTCTAGGGTGGAGAGTCTCCACTTCTTCCCGGTTTTTCGGGGCCCGAGCGGATGCTATGGGGCAATGATCAGGTAGGTAGAGGAAGGGATAGGTGATGTTTTTAAGTATGAAGTTCCAGTAACGGTGGTGGGTAACACCGAAGTGGGGCCAGAGATGTCACGAGTGCCATTAGTCATTGGCGCTGTCCTTGTAACTCTAATCGTTGTGTCCTTGTGCATGTGCGGGTGAAGGTTTCTGAATCTGCCATTTAACAGAGCCAGTATGAGCCTATCCTTTTAAAGTATTCTTTTTCCCTCATAATCTCTTTCCAAGAACTTTCCATAAGGAACATATTCAGATCGCATGACCCTGGGGCGACAAGTAACAGCTTTTCAGGGTATGCTGTCATTCGCTTGGCCTGACTCTGCAGCGGTTCCGATGAAGATAGTAATGCGTGGGACTTCCTGTTAGGTAAAACTTTTAGTAGGCCTACATCATGCACCTTCAGCTCTACGAACTTCTTCACTAACATCACCCTTCAAATATGATTCCAAAGCTAACTTTATTAACTATTTTTCCTGAATTGAACACATTCATGTACTCATCGCTAAACTTAAAATCATTGATGCTAAGTATTTTCATACCATTAACAACATTACATATTTCTCCTGCAGTAGAAGTCTGACACAGTTCCTTTAACACAGGGCCGGCCAAACGCTGCACAGTGTGCAGACGTGCGGAAGTGCTGCACATGTGCAGTGTGCGACAGCGAGCGACAGCGACATCTGTCATTAGACATGTGTCCTAAAAGAACGGCGGCGGCTCCACTTCCCTGTTTATGTGGTACACGCAAGAGCGCAACATACCCAGTCTCGTTTATCCCTGGTAACCGTAACCTTAACAGAAAAGTACTGAGAAATGGCAGGTACTGTGAAAAAGCAAAGGACAGGAGATCTATGTTCTCAGTCGTTTAAAAATGACTGGGAAACACAATGTTTGCTATGCCGCCGAATAATAGGCGGCCAGCGTAAGTTTTCAATTGAAAGACACTACAATACATATCACAAAGACGAGTGTAGTGTACTCAAGAGTGAAGAACGGCAAGCAAAATTAAATGTCCTTAAGAAAATGGATGAGACACATCAACTCGATTATCATTTCTCATGACAGTGATAAACGTGTTTGGATTTATTCCTTTCATAATTAAAAATTATTGTTTACTAACTGTGCATTAGTGGCTCATTCTGCTCCATGTTACATTATTATCAGGAAAGTTGGTCATTAAACCGATTGTTCCAATGCATACTTCCATTTAAGGTTTTTTTTTAATTATGTGAGGGGCTACGCTCAGCTGAACTCGATAAAACGTGACATTCATCTAATTGTCGGTTATTATGCAGATTTCAGACGGAGTTGATGAAAGATGTGGCAATAATGGTATTGAAATAACAGGTGATCATCGAGAGGTCTGCGGTTATCATTCTGTTCAGAGGCCAGTGAGACAGAAATTATGTGGGTGTAACTGAGGGCACCGAGAATTAGTTATAGGAAACCTTGAATTAGTTTAATGTTATTTGAAATCATGTATAAGGTTCCTTGGAAGTCGCTAAGTGCTCTTTCTCTTAAATAGATCAAAAACATTACTCGTATTTACGTGCCGTCAGTCAAGCTGCCTTAATAAAAACCCACGGTTGTTAACTGTATTACTTGTCTTACTGGGTTAAACGGTTAACATAAATGTAGACGTCTCAATGAATGGACTGTGACAGTAATGTTTAATACGCGAAATACCTTCCCATGGTTGGCTTGCAAGCTGCGGAAAGAGCACTAGAATGCGCCGTACAGAGTATCCCAGCAAGTGGATAAAGCGACATCTGAGCGTAGAAACATGCACTACATGAACGCTAACGGCTGCGGCGTGCACGCTGTGACCCAGAAGTTGCACATGTGCAGGAGCACCGCACGCGTGCAGAATTTCTGGCCGGCCCTGCTTTAACATATTTCGTAAACGTACACTTTAAGTACAGCGAAATATCTCCTTTATCCTCATCTGCATATCTGTTACATAAATACAACACCTTCTGTGTTTCGAATCTCAATATTTCCTAGTGCATACAAAGATAAACATAACTGTAACATATACACTCACATATCCCCATCAACATATAAGAAAAAAACACAGATAAAATCTGTGTACATGTTGCGCCCTAGCGGAGGGAGTTATTCTCTGTTAGGTTTTTACAGTACCCTGTGCTCTTAACGCATACAGAGAAGCTGGAGGAACCATGAGGGGAACTTATTCATTTCACTGGGTCTTACCTCTTTTCTCTGCCACTTCTGTTCGAGAAAACTGCCATCGACTGAGGTAAGGTTTCTGGGGCATCCTTAAATGCCCAGGCTTGTCGCATGTTTACCATAGCAGTATGAGTCGGTAGTAGTGTATGTTGACTGGAGAGGTCATTTAAATTACCTAAAAAGGCACCTAGTTTTGCATATTGAATTTCTTTATCTTTCCTTTCGGAACATAGGAATTGGTTAACATTACCCTTTACCAAACATGGTACTTCAGAAGCTTGGCCTTCTCCTTTAGTGTAGCTTCCTCCCACTCTAGGGCTTTTACATCCACCATTTTAATCTAAGTCCATATTTCGCTAAATCTCTTGGAAAAATTGCATACAGCTGATACTTATTCCCATGGAGGTGGTTTACGAAGTTCGAAAGAGGTCAGCATCTTCTAACATCAAATGGCAGTAATTCCATACTTTGATCCACTTTTGAGTTACAGGCGCCCGCATCTCGTGGTCGTGCGGTAGCGTTCTCGCTTCCCACGCCCGGGTTCCCGGGTTCGACTCCCGGCGGAGTCAGGGATTTTCTCTGCCTCGTGATGGCTGGGTGTTGTGTGCTGTCCTTAGGTTAGTTAGATTTATGTAGTTCTAAGTTCTAGGGGACTTATGACCACAGCAGTTGAGTCCCATAGTGCTCAGAGCCATTTGAACCATTTTTTGAGTTACAGGCTGCTACCACATATGCTAGCAGAGCTCCCAGTCGCTATGGTGGCTATTCACGTAATAACGTAACATTTGCCTTATGGTCCTGTCCTTCCATTTTCTTTTGGATTTAACGCACAAATTCACAATTTCTGAATATACAAAACTCTGCACACAATAAAGTTCCGCTATTCCTAGCCCCGCTACTCCGAACTATTCCGAACAGAGTTCAGAGAAAATACCAACTCTTAACTTAAAAACAGGAGAAATTAAAACGACAATCGTGAAACACATACACTTATTATTATACATAGAGACTTACATAGAGTCTAAGCTTGATGAAAACGCCTCAAACCATGTAGTAATGAAGGCTGGTTACTTACAGTGCAGTATATACAGTACATGTCGGCTCCATTTATACAGCTCTGTAGAATGATTTTTAAGTACTGCTAAACACAAAAAATAACCGAGTTACACACACTTACGAAGTAAAGAGCACTGGATCAACTCTGCAATGTTCCGTCATCGCCGTATGAACATAGAATCATTTGGAATTGATGAATCGCGCTGTTAGACGTAGCGTGAGGTGAGGGGAAGAGCATTTGCCGCGTCTGTGTGTGATATGAGTTCACCTCCTCCTCGCTTTCCTCCGAGTCGATCTGAGATGATGGGCCTTGCGCCATTGTTACGATGCCTTCGTTTCCGTACTCCTGGCCGCCATTGCCGTGAACAGCATTCCATTCCTCAACACAGCTTCTGCCACAGTCACGGATTTTCTTGACTCGTGGAAGAAGGTCACAGTCTTCCACTGGCGTAAAAGTTGTTTCAACAAATTCCAGTGTAGACCAAGGATTTTTTCCATGAGTTTTGTAAAACGCATTCAGTGGTGTTATCCCATGCTTGAGCCAACCCGTAAATCACATATTTTATTGTGATTTCCTTAATATTTTGCGGGATTGCGATTTCATTTTCATCGTTTTGAAGTAAGGTGCGAAGCAGCATTTTTCTGTATTTTTGTTTAATGGCCCATGGGCTGAAGAATTAAACTTACATTCGGTGGCAGAATAACTTCTTTGATATCTCCACAAACAAAATTTATTTTTTCTGGGTGAGACGGAGCACTGTCTATAAACAGCATAGCACGGTTAGGTAATTCATTTGCTCTATTGTACGCAGTCATTTTAGGGACAAATTGCTGGTCGAATCATTCCTTAAACAAGTCACTGCTACATTTTTTTTAAGTTCCTATATTACACGGGAAGTGAGTTGATGTTAATGTGGTCGTTTGTTTATTGCCGAGGGGTTCCTGCAAGCTAAGACAGATAGGTGTTGTTTGCCATTTTAAACCCTGAGGCAGATGCATCTTCTTGCGAAGTAATACTTTTTGTAGGCAAAGCTTTAAAATTCAGTCCGGTTTCAGTTTTGAGAAGAAACAAGGTTTTTAAATTCTTTTAGGTAATTGGCAGCTGCTTCGTTGTCAGCTGACATCTTCTTCCCTGCAATCGTGAGCTGTCTAATTCCGTGTCTCTTCTTCCAATGATCCACAGCTAGCTGAAATTGATGGCTCACCGTCCATAAGCTTGTTCAGCTGAAACGCGTTTTCTTTTACCAAAGGACCATAAATGGGGATTCCCTTGTGTCTTTCTTGAGTGAACCACAAGAATAAAGCTTCGTCAAGTTTTTCATATGAAGAAACAGTCGTTTTCGCAGCTATTAAAGAGTTATTTCACTTGAAGCAGAACAAAACTGCTCAATTATAACGCGATTTTTTCCGATCTCTAATCGTTGCTTTTCCGACACCATATTCGAGTTGTAATTTAGTAGCACTTTCTCCCTTGTTCAATCTTTTTAACACTTCAAGTTCTTGTTTTAAAGTATACGAAGAATGATTTCATATACTTACCATGTTTAATATTTAACAGTTCACGGAAAGGTCTACGAACACAAATAAAAAAAAACAGTGACTCGGTAAAGTAACTCAACACTCACAGAAAAAAGTTTTACAATAGATTTGTAACAACGTGTTTGGAACGCAGGAGGGAGAGAGATAGGTAGGGTGTTTGCGCCGCGACTCGTCGAAGGTCACTAGCAGATGCTCCCGCACTTAACGTACACCTTAGGAAATCAATAGATTGACATTATTCATGAAATCCGCCTATTCCGAATTCCCGCGAAACAGAACAGTGTTCGGTGCCAATTACTTCGGAATAGCGGAACTCTACTGTAATTGTTTCACTAATACTGACGTTAACTTGATACCCTGGCCGCTTACCATAGTCTCCAGTGCAACAAACTTCGAAACCAAGCGGTTCATCACTGCCTGAGCTATCACCTCTGCCTGCTGGTTCGTCACACCAGTCATATCCAAGTAACGTGAAAACACTAATAATGTGAATCGATTATATTCCACACTGGAGTCTGGCCAAGAATGTCCGTACCAATGATCTGGAATGACATTTCACCTCTGTTAATCCCTGTAATGCAATTTACTGATGACTAAGCTCAGAAAGTTGTGCACCAGGTACACAGTTAAAAAAAAAAAAAAAAAATTCAAATGTGTGTGAAATCTTATGGGAATTAACTGCTAAGGTCAGCAGTCCCTAAGCTTACACACTACTTAACCTAAATTATACTAAGGACAAACACACACACCCATGCCCGAGGGAGGACTCGAACCTCCGCCGGGACAGTGTTCCACATGTCGCTCTACGTCCACTTGCACATTATTCACCAGTCAAATTTTCCAACACTTCACTCAATAGTCCAGTGACCTCCAGGCTCTGCTAAGTTACAGAAACGGGCCTGCCTCAACTCTTCATCACTTAAACTTCCCAGCACAACTATATGTAGTCTACACTTTGTTTCTATAACACTTCACCATCAGCACAGAACTGAGCTTCTGTGACAAGCCGCTGGCAGTCATTCACAGCGGCCTCAGCCTTATGCTACTTGTCTGCAGAAATACCGACATGTCCACTTTGTTTACCTAGCAGCTTAATCCATTTCTATTGCCATGTGTTTTCCCAGAATTAAAACTCAAGCACAATAACTCTTAAAGCCCAGCTGTTTAAATGGCTAGTTGTAATCCTGAAGGTTGATGAGTCATTTTATTACTGAGTAAAATGTTATGACTTTGAAATGCCTGCAATAGTAATAGTAATGGAAATATGTGATTACACAATCCAGGATGAGCATATCCTTCTCTGTAGCTGAGTAATTCCTTTCTGAATTATTCAGTTGCTTAGAAGCATAGGTTGTTGGGCGCTCTATTTCTTCACTTACCACGCACCCTGTGACATTTTTGCTGACATCACAAGATAGTATGAACTGTTTCTGATAATCTGGAAAAATGAGGACAGGGTGTGCTAAGTCTTGTACCAGGTGAGGCACAATGAAAACAGTTCAAGTAGAAAATGTCCAACAGTTTTATTGAAAAGTATTTAAACCAAAATACTTCTCATTTGAAGAGAAGTTAATCACAGAAAGTTTGTGATAGGCTGCGATTCGCACTGAATTTAAAAGAATCCAACTTAGGCTGAAGGTTGTAGTGATGAAACAGTCAAATTTAATGTTCACTCAGATATGGAACAAATAGTGTAGTGAAGGTCAAGGCCCGATACCGCCTTTCCTGGACGACTCCACTGCAGAGGCCATAGTGCTCAGAGCCACTTGAACCATTTGAATACCAACATGTTCCACCGTGTTCCACCTTGTTTACTTAGCAGCTTAACCCATTTCTATTGCCATGTGTTTTCCCAGGGTTAAAAGTCATATACGATAAATCTGGAGGTGCTGGAGGCTCCGTCAGTCAGCGGTGGCTGGTGCCACACGGTGTCACGTAGTCTGCAAGAGCTGTCAGTGGCCAGCTCAGAGGAAGGTACCTCGGAACGGGTTTGCACCACCCTAAATACCAAGGCCACGTAGTGATGTTAGAGGAACTGCTTACGATCATTTAGCCTGCAAAGGCAAGCAGGTCCACAGGACCAATGATCTCTGGCATCGCTCGCCCTGCTGCCTGCTAATCCAGTAAACATCCATGGTTGGTCTCTGGCATTTGCTGACATAGACTTTTCAAGATTAAGCTACTTGGTGTACCAATGTTGTGAGAAGAGTTGGCTCAAATGGCTCTGAGTACTATGGGACTTAACTTCTAAGGTCATCAGTCCCCTAGAACTTAGAACTACTTAAAGCTAACTAACCTAAGGACATCACTCAAATCCATACCCGAGGAAGGATTCGAACCTGCGACCGTAGCGGTCGCGTGGTTCCAGACTGCAGCCCCTAGAACCGCTCGCCCTGTGAAGAGTTGCCAGTCTGTAGGGCATACAGCCCATACAAAGCAGGATAAAAGATTAGTGGGTGCTTTGGTTGCATAAAGGCCTGCTCGAAATCTGGAGTCCATTAAAACTTTATTCCCTTCTTTAAAATATGCGTAGAAGGCCACAGCCTTTCTGCTAACTTAGGTACAAACTTTGTTTAATAACTGGTAAAACGACTGTAGCTTGTTTTTCTGTAGTAGCAGAAGGGAACTGCTGCAAGCCTGTATGAGCCAGTGGTCTATTCACACACCTTTCTGATCCAAACAGCGAACCTCTTTTAGTAAAAAAGTGAAACTGTCCTAAACTCAGTGTTCGTCATGGCACTTGCCATCGACTACAGATCTCCTGCAAATGTACCAGAAGTTCTCTGGTGTATTTTGAAAGCGCTGAAATGTAGTCTAAGTACACCATACACTTTTCGGTTTTAGGTCCCATAATACCCTGTCCAATAGATGTTGGAATGTCACTGGCACATTCTTATACCCAAATGGCATTTGAGGATACTGGTAATGACTGGATGGAACCTTAGAGATTTCGTAGAACTGTCCTCCAGAACTGCCTCCAACTGAACGTACCAGCTTTGCAAATACGTAGTTGTAAAATAATAGCATTGCCCCAAGTTATTCAAGCTCTCTATGATATTGCGTACGGGATACAGATTTTGACTGAATGCTGATACAGGTATCGATAGTTATAACAATTTATAGTCGACAGTCACAACGGAATATACAGAATTTACTCCAGTCTGAGTTTTTCTGTGGTACAGGAACTGCTGGCACCATACATAGGCTGTTACTATATTCTGTTATTCTGTCACAGAATTGTTGATTTATAAATTTCTCCATCACCAGTTGTAGATGATGTGGTACTTGGTATGGTTTCCTGCACACTGGTGGTTCCTTCCCAGTGGGAACCCCACGTTGTACTACTGGCATAACTGCTGATGATATACAAATGTTGAGCAATTCTGCTTATTCCACTAATAATTTTCCCTTTACCTCCCTGTCACTCCATTGCAAACGTTTTCCCCACAGTACAGCTAAATCAGTACACTGTCCCAGTTTAGAACACTTGACACTGAAATCTCTATCCAACTTCTCTTCCTTCAGAGCTCCAAGTTTGGCAATCAGTACACGTCATGATAGATCCACTTCCATTATCTACATTGACAGGCAGTTCCTGTCTTCCGCCAATCTTCTGGCAATCTCTTACCCAAAGACAAACAGCAGCGTATAGAGCACTGTGCCTTGTCCAGTTTCCCAATCGCCGGCCGCTGTGACCGAGCGGTTCTAGGAGCTTCAGTCCGGAACCGCGCTGCTGCTACGGTCGCAGGTTCGAATCTTGACTCGGGCATGGATGTCTGTGATGTCCTTCGGTTACTAAGGTTTGCGTAGGGGACTGATGACCTCAGATGTTAAGTCCCTTAGTGCCTAGAGCCATTTGAACCAGTTCTTCAATTACTGCTAAGGTTTCAAGTATACACAACGAATTAACTGATAAATCTGCTCCTCTGTCAATCCAGACACGTTTCCTTGTACCTCTCGGTATTTCATCCCGAGAATTGAGTCTAAGCGACCGTACACATAGTCTAGTTGGCTTGACTCGAATGTGCATTGTGGCATTATGGTTTTCCGGCAGTAAAATCTAAAGAGAACGATGCGCCATACAGCTTCACTATGCGCCGTTCCAGATCGACTTTGACGTAATGTTTATTCAGAAAATTCAGTCTAAACAAGGAATGCCTTGAGTGCGAGGTCACAAAAGGCCAACAATGATGCCTATGGCATTCGACGGCCCAAATATTGTCTACCATGCGATCACAATATTGGCTGCTAATGGCAACAGGGCCGGTGGTATCCAATGGTGAGCACAGCAAGAGGCTATGGAGCGCAGCTGAAATGCTGCTGGATTTGAAGAGGAAATGCATAAGAAAGGCACCATTGAAATTAGAGGTAGCAAGAGTGTTGTATCAAGATCGACTTCAATGCCTTAACGTCTTCGTATAAAATTATGCCGACTCAGAATCTGAATGATAAATCCCCTGGAAAGTTATTTATTGTCTTGCGAGAAGTTTGAGGTGCTCTGCTCCGTACGATTCTTTCTTGTATGCGTGATCCTGCAAGGGTAATAGGGAATATTTACGTCACAGCAAGCCAGAATGCGATAACGGGTGTAAGAGATCTACAATTATGGCGTAAGCACTACTTTTGGCCAATAGCTGGTTAAAATAACTTGCTTTTGCTTGATTCAAAAATCATACTCCTTTGAAGCAAATTATCTCTCCTGAAAAGTGTGTGATATTGCAGTTCATACTGTTAAGAACCACTGGACAAATACAGCTTCTGGATGTTTGTTTCTTCCGTGCCTGTGAAACATATTATCGCATTTTCTGCAGTCACTCGTTAAAGGATAGACGGGTTTCACGATAAGCTCCATGACAGAGTGTTTCGCAATCGGTTGCATGCCATCACGTTCTATCAGTTCTCATCACCCCATTACAACAATGTGATTCTGTAATCATTCTTTAAGAGTGAATAACTACCTGAACGTCCTGCACAGTTTGGTGCTCCCAAGGAGTTCGCCTCTGGTCTTGATGCTCACTGTGTAAGTAGGCTGTTTAGGTTTTCTTATTGGTAACGCCACGTAGCGCTCTGTATGAAAATCACTGGCTGTGCTTTGTGCAGTCTTTGGCTAGTTTGTATTGTTGTCTGCCATTGTAGTGTTGGGCAGCTGGATGTGAACAGCGCGTAGCTTTGCGCAGTTGGAGGTGAGCCGCCAGCAGTGGTGGATGTGGGGAGAGAAATGGCGGAGGTTTGATATTTGTAAAAATGGATGTCATGAACTGCTGTATTAAGGTAAATACATTGTTTGTTCTCTATTAAAATCTTTCATATGCTAACTATCCCTATCAGTAGTTAGTGACTTCCGTAGTTTGAATCTTTTATTTTGCTGGCAGTAGTGGCGCTCGCTGTATTGCAGTAGTTCGAGTAACGAAGATTTTTGGTGAGGTAAGTGATTTGTGAAAGGTACAGGTTAATGTTAGTCAGGGCCATTCCTTTGTAGGGATTTCTGAAAGTCAGATTGCGTTGCGCTAAAAAAAAAATATTGTGTGTCAGTTTAAGCACAATCTTGTATAAATGTTCAAAAGGGGACGTTTCAACTGTGGCGCGCCATTTTGCATCCGGTGTTCGTGGTGCAAGATAATGGTTTGTTTTTGACATTTCTTGAATGTCGACGATGTCCATTTTGTGAAGTGTACTACACACATCACATAGAAGCTTGTTTCTCCACCACCCGGACCCTCATTTTATGTCGCCCTTCCGATGCTAATGATGAGACATTAGCAACTAATATTTTTCTTATCGTAATTGTCAACACTACAGTTTCAATTGAGCCTTGCCAGCTCGCGCTCAAGGGGTTCCTTGTAAGTATGATATCATAATATTTTCCAGCCCGGGGAAGTATTTTCCGCAAATGCAGAAGTATTTCCTCGCCACTGGGAAATTCATCGCCTACTACTCCACCTACGTCACATGGTCTACAACAATGTTGGTCCACCAAGTGTACCCTAACTTGCTACAAATACCTGCGACCCCATATCCACTAAAAATTTACACCAACTTTCTCATACACAGCCGGTCAAACAACAGCTGGCCACTGATTCAGTACATCAGTAACCTGTGCTTCCATATACTGGAAATGCTGCACAGTGGTCACACCGTTCCCTTTCCCACGTAGCAATGGTGTACGAATTCTAACCTATGACCTCCTTCTTTGTGCCTAGGGAAAACCGTGTGGACATTCCCTTTCTGAGTGTCACACTCTTACACCTCCGACACTAAGCTTTCCTGCAATTCGTCGAATGTATCCAGACTGGCCACATCGAAAGCACACAATATCTGAATTAAAGACCATCTTCTTTCCCTCATCCTGGTTATCATATCTACCTCTGTTAATGGTAGTGCAGTCGCTACAGTTTCGTTTCACGATTTTCAGAATCCCACCAGCACTTTACGCGCAGTTTTGGCTAGCAAACCCCACAAGAATGTGTCTAGCGCACTATGCTCTGCCTCCTGCAAAATGACCTTGTTGACGTTGACGTCATCCAAAATGGTTCAAATGGCTCTGAGCACTATGGGACTTAACTTCTGAGGTCATCACTCCCCTATAACTTAGAACTATTTAAACCTAACTGACCTAAGGACATCACACACATCCATGCCCGAGGCAGGATTCGAACCTGCGACCGTAGCGATCGCGTGGTTCCGGACTGTAGCGCCTAGAACCGCTCGGCTACCGCGGCCGGCTCTCGTCATCCATTAACTCTTTAGTGTTAATGTTGAATTTCCTTAGTGGATAAACAAAACTATCTAGAGACTCTCCCTGCTTTAGCATTACACTATCAGGCTGCTCCCAGTGGAACCTAGATGTATTTTTCCTCTTGTACTGTTCTACTAATCCTCCTCGTACATCCTGGAAAGACTGCGCACTTTGTAGCTTCTCGTCGCACATTATATATGCCCTAGCATCCTTCTTCCTCTAACGGAGGTCCTACAATTTCGCCGCATCCCGCAACATCGTCTCGATCATGCCATTCTTCCTCGCCCTCTTCTATTCCTCTTGTCTCCATCGCTTCTTGTCTATACCTTGCCATCCTTTTCGTGGTCTTCCTCATCTTCCTCATCTAAGAGGCTATCATGATAGTGCTCTCTTTGGCCATCTGTCTTCTTGCATTCTTTTGATTAGCCTTAATCATCCTCGTTGTCTTTCACCTGTTCTCTCCGTAGGTCTGTGGTCTCTCTCTTTTTTCCTCAGTTCTTACGTGGTTAAATCCGGAAATTTTACAAACCCTTCTCAAGTGGTCCATTTCTAAAGCTCTAAGTCTCTTTTTATTTTTTTCCGTTGCTTCTCAACACTCACTCCTGTAGTTTGTTATTGGTTACACGGTGGATATGTATAATCGCATTCTAACCTTGAAACTCATTTTTGGGAACCAAAGTTCAGGATTTATGTTCTGGATAGCCGCCCTTCCGTGCCAGATCCGTTGTTGGACACCTCTGGCACATCTTCCATCACGTGACAGAATACTACTCGGGTACTAGGACTCTTTACACACTTTTATAAGATGTCCATCAGTGTTCCAGTTATTGCCCTCTTCCCCTCAACATGAATATTCCGTCTTCACGTTCTATACTCTTCCAACAACTTCCTAAGCCATGTAAAATATATCCTCTTTATCGTTTGCTGCAACGACCTGATCATTAGCATAGAAAAATGTGTACATACACTGGTTCTCTACTTCATTTCCCATGCCCGTGTACTTTCTACACCAAGTATCCATTTCCTTTTGCACATACGTCTTGAAAAGCTTGGGAGACAGACAGCATCCCTATTTCAGTCCTTTAGCTGATCTGTGGGTCTATCTTCCGACCTACATAGGTTTACGAACTACACATGACTTTCCTCTTCCAAAGCCTCTTTGTCCTTCCAGTTCAGTTGCAATTTTCTCCACTCTTCATATTAAAGTTATCCCATACAGCCTGCTAATTAAACTTGTGACATTTAGATACGCTAAGTTCCAGTTTACTGGAATTTCCTCCCGATTCCACATAGACTTATGAAATAACTTGCTTAGATATCCATGCAGAATACTTGGTCAATATCTCACCAACAGTACTGGTACAGTGTGAGCTTAAACGCGTGCCTTTCGGCTTCCTCATAGTGGCTTGGCTGTCTTGCCAAGTCACAACATTGTGAATAATTATTTAACGAAGTAAAGAACCGTAAGCTGAGTCCATCACCATAGTCTACATAAATTTGCGGCACAGCTTAATGGCGGACATCTTAAAAGGCATTTCTTTAATGGCTGTAGTACAGCGACAGTAAAATTAATTTCATATTGCGCTGAATTGTAGTTTAATTTTTGAGGCTGATATATTTGCAATAACTGGTAATGTAAATCTTAAGTCTTACGAACTGAAACAATTCGGGCCTTGTAAAATTGTATGTGTCACAGTAATGTTTCCTTAATTCGCAGGTAAACAGCGCTAATGTAATGCTAATCCATCTTAACTGCACTTAGTTTGCAAGTGAACAATGTTAAGTACCCATGGTCGTGTTATTAACAATAAAATATTAGATAGAATTTGTGACTTCAAAAATATATCGCTCTTCTAGAAACGTTTGAAAACAATAAATTACCTAAAAAAATCACAGAGCATGTACTTTAAACATTTTATTTATGAAATTTAACTGAACCTTAATTGAGCAACTTCTCAAAACAACCAACCTGTCCCTTAGCATTGCTCACAAACGAGTTCTTCAATTAATATTTTTATAATTCCAGCAGTAACGAGAGGCGGTTTCAGTCTGCCTATAATCATTTTCTTGGTAGTCAGTAGCACAATATGTCCGCGTCGTTCCTCTCGCGCGCCGCAGATTCCTCTTAGAACTCCATTAAAAACGGCGGAAGAAGTCAAAGAACGTTACAAACTTTCTTACACTACTCGACATCGCAACGGTGCACTGTTGTTTGGACTATACGCTGCAAAGTCGTGTATTTATTGCTATCAGTAATGTCTTCTCAGCCAGAACGAGACCGCGAAAATAGTCACTACAGAGAACGACACCGTCCAGTCACATTAATGCGACCACCTGTCAGATATGGTTCCCAAGGATAGCTGCATACTTGTGTTGATGCATTGTGCCTTCCAGAACGACAATATCACACAGGGAAGGCCACGAAAACATTCCTCAGACGATAACGCTCCCTTCCTCCGTCCTGAATCCTTCCGACGATTGTTGCTGCAAGTATGCTTTCAGGTTTTTCATGCCGTGTACGCCAACGGCCGTTTGTCCAGTGGAGGATGAAACGTGTTCCGTCTGAAAAGGCCACCTGTCCCATTCAGTGGACGTCCAGTTACGGTACGGTGTGCAAATTCTAGCCTTCGCAGCCGATGAACATCATTCAGCATGGATGCACGAACCAGGTACGTGCTGCAACAACGCTCCCTGAATGCTCGCGTAGAACACACTGTTGATAGCACCTTGGTACGTCTGGGAGGTCAGATGCTCAACAGTTACACGTCTGTACGTCCGCACGCATCCCCGCAGCCGTCGTTGATCGCAGTCATCTATGGCCCGCGGTCCATCACAGCTGCCTCCGCGCCGGTATTGGATAGCGCTATTTTGTCATCCACGGTATACTTTAACCTCACTGGCACGCGAACAGATTATAAGGTTAGCGGTATTGCAAATGCTTCCACTCCTGGCCCGAAAGCCAACGATCATGCCGTTTTGGATGTCAGATAAATAGCTCCATTTCGGAATTGCGGCAACGACTCCACTGTTATCCGCGTCCCTACGACACGCCTTATATACTAGAGTGCTGCAACGCTCAATGTTTGACCGGTCACTGCTCGCCTGGTGACGTGGGGACCGAGCCGCTCGTGTCCGGCCCCACACGACTCGGCTCGGACACGTACTCGCCCCATGTCTGATGTCCGGATTCCGGAGACGCGGATAACCGAGCATGACCGGTCACCGCTGACGTCTCACCTCGCCTCGCCCCGGCTCGCTGCACCGTACTGTACAAATACAACGCCTCTCTCTCTCTCTCTCTCTCTCTCTCTCTCACACACACACACACACACGCGCGATGTATTTATCTCACTTTTAATACAAAAGTAACGTTTCCAAGAACGGGTACGTTACACAGCTAAATTCATAGAGGACTTTCTTTTATAATATTTACTCCCGTATTCCTAACGTCCGGGAATTTTGTTGTAAATAAAACATTGATCACAAGAGACCAATCTGTGTTAATGTAATGTGTTGTAAGCGTCAAATAGTGCGCCTGATTATGCGAATCAGTCCACATATCAACTGTCGCAGCACATGTTTTATTAATAACTTCCGCAATAACAGAAGGCATTATACTGTATTACATCAGCTTGTTCTTTGACATGTCTGCTTGTAGTAGAGGGATGTGGCATGACATCTGCCACGTTAACTTTTCCATAATGCGCACCTAGATGTATTAATTCTTGGCCTAGTTCTCTGAAACCTTCACCGCAAACAGCATTAAAAGGTCTCATATCTTTAGCACACATTGCAACACACTTTGCTGTAATACTACTTTTTATTACTGCCTGTATTCCTGAAGGAGCTGTATGTTTGTGAGGTTTCTTGCAACTGTGTTTCTTTAAATGAGTGGTTCCCGATTGGAAACACAATAATGTGGAGCAGTTTATGCACGATACGTATCCAGTAGACGCACTGTTTTCGTCTACAACTACCAAAAATATGCTCCGTACTTGGCTTTTTAGACCTTCCCGTCTCTTCAATGTGTAAACATTGATTTCAATCTTACGTCTTACTGCACTGGTTTCCTCGCACTGCATGATTGCAGAGAGTGAGAGAGAGAGAGAGAGAGAGACACCACAAATGAGAAGCCCGTACTGGCTGCAGTCTCACACGGATAATGACACGTGTAATGTGTTTGAAGTTAGGTGCTACGTATTCGGTCACGGCTTCTATGCTCGGTCACTAGAACTAGTGCGGGCAGCCTATCCAGTTAGGGTGTGCTCGCCCCATCTCGTATTTTGTGCTCGCTTACTCGGTCATGCAGGACTCTATTATATACCCTCCACTGCTAGTGGTTCCAGGTGCAGTCTGTGAGTGGTTACTGCACGTTAACGTCGAACGTAGGCGGTGGTCACGTTAATGAGACTGGAGCGTGTTTGATAGTAGCATCGTAGTGCTCGTCGACTTCTGTTACCTGTTTGCTTCGGCCTATTAGCTCTATGAACGTGTAAAGGCATTGTTTCAGGATTTCCACCTCGCTATAGTTCCAGTTACGGCGGGAATGCTGCAACACCTCTCTGACAAAGTAACACGAAGCTCGACTCTCTTCATTGACTAATTGTGAGCCGCCCACTGTGGCCGAGCGGTTCTAGGCGCTTCAGTCCGGAACCGCACGACCGCCACGGTCGCAGGTTCGAATCCTGTATCGGGGTGTGTGATGTCCTTAGGTTAGTTAGGTTTAAGTCGTTCTAAGTTCTAGAGGACTGATTATCTCAGACGTTAAGTCCCATAGTGTTCAGAGCCATTTGAACTAATTGTGAAACATAATACGTTTACGATTCCGGCACGTTGTGCCCTGACTGAATACAGAGTGTGACGCGACGCGGGGAATTACAGCCTGGCAGTGTCTTGCGCGTCCTTCGTCAGCTCTCCAGAGCCGCACGTGCGTAGATCGGCACCAACGCGTGCCGAAGAGGGGATCGCCGAACTGCTCGACCGTATTTTAAATTCAGGCGAGGCGACTGCGGCACCCGCGTCCCCAGGGATGAGGAAAGGCGGCTGCAGGGGCGGAGGGGAGCCGAGGTGTCGCAGTCCTCACTTAGGCGTGCATTATGTTCACAAATCACTGCCGCCAACAACTTTATTTTCACTCTCCTCTGGGAATCAGTCCCCCTGACATGTGAACAGAGGGGTGGACCTGTGCTCGAGGCGATATTGTGAGCGGAATGACAGCTGTCATCTTTGAGAGAGAAAACGTGTTACGGTTGATCTCAGACGACTGTTCTCCGAGCTGCATTACTTCTCTCAATGCTGATGTTCTACCCCTGAGGTTTTGTAGATTCACTGGCTACGGTATCAAAAAGGAGAATGCAAGGCCACTCGCTAAGCATGTTCGCTACGTCCTTAACATTAAATGTGCCAAGTTGTTTATTAGTTTCTTCGGCAGTGGCAGTTGATATATTAGTCCAATCAGTTATTCAAGAAGCGCAGAAACGTACCCTACCTGATTCGGACATTTATTAATGGACATTAATACGGGATGTGTCCACTTCTCGCCTTTATGACGATTTGACCTCTGCTGGGGACACTTCCAAAGAGGTGTCGGAATGTGTGGCAGTCCATTCCTCCTCAAGAGACGAAACCACTGCAGGCAGTCACATTGCACGCTGATGTATGGAGCGACATCGATGTTCTAACTCATCCCAAAAATGTGCCATTGGGTTCAGGTCCGGTCTCTAGGCACAGAATTTCAGGAATGCTGTCGTCCACAAACCATTGACCCATAGATTCTGCGTTAAGACAGGGTGGATTGTTGTGCTGATACAATCATCGGCTCCGAAATGTTCCTCTGCTGCGCACAGTACAAAATTATGTAAAATCTGTTTCTGTTCTTATGCATTTAGCGTGTTCTTCAGCGCAATGAGGTTACCACACACTAACCACGGGAAACACTCCCCACTATGTATCACCACGCCCAAGTATTTCGCTGTTGCCTTTACCCATATTGGCAGGTAATGCTGTCCAGGCATTCGCGACACCCAAATCCCTGCATCGGACTGTCACCTGTTACAGCGTACTCCAAATCACTCGTTTGCAGTTATCCACCATCCAGTGGCGTCGCTCTTTACGCCCCCTGAAGCACTGTTTAGCATTCACTACGGAATCATGAGCCTTATAAGGAGCTGCTTTACCACTGTACACCACTCTCTTCTGCACCCTACGCAGTGTAATTAACATAGTGGTACAAATGGTGGCGCTTTGCAAGCAACGAGTGATTCCTTCTGCTGATTTCGTGTGACTTTTTACATCGTCCTCTGCTGGAATATTGCTGCGCAGTGTGGGATCCTTACCAGGTAGTATTCACGGAGGACATCGAAAAAGTGCAGAGAATTGCAGCTCAATTCGTGTTATCGCGCAATAGGGGTGAAAGTGTCACTGATATGATACACGAGTTGGGGTGGCAGTCACTGAAACAAAGGCGGTTTTCTTTACTGCGAGATTTATTTACGAAATTTCAATCACCAACTTCCTCTTCCGAATGCGAAAATATGTTTTTGACATCCATCTACGTAGGGAGAAGTGATCATCATAATAAAATAACAGAAATCGGAGCTCGAACGGAAAGATTTACGTGTTCCTCTTTCCCAAGCGCCATTCGAGAGTGTAATGGTAGAGAAGTAGTATGAAAATGGTTCGATGAACCCTCTGCCAGGCACTTAAGTGTGAATTGCACAGTAACCATGTAAATGTAGATGAATGCTCGACGGTCCGTGTCCGTCAGCACATGAGGTCTTCATAGCCTTGGTTTCCTGTTGCTGCCCCTTGCGTTTCCATTTCACAGTCACATCATACACAGTCGACCGTGCAGCTTTATATGGGTTGAAATATTTCTGCTGGATTTATTACTCACGTGACGTCCAATGACTGCTCCACGTTCGAAGTCACTGATTAGTGCTGACCCACCAGTTCTGTTGTTATTGCGTCTGTACTGACAAAATAATACTCCCGGCCTCCATTTATATCGCGGATCCATCTCTCATGACACGTTATGTTTTATTCCGCATTGCGTAGAAGTGTCAAGATACCACTGATAAGATAGTGAAATAGCGCTCAACTACAGCAGTAATTTGTGCAGTATTACGACTCAGTTAATTATAGTGGATCTATTTCTATGACGAAGCAAATAAGAGCCGTGAAGTCAAACGTACCTGACTTTCTGCACTGCGAAGCCAACGAGTACTTATAACACCTGCCAAGATGGAAATATATATATATATATATATATATATATATATATATATATATATATATATATATATATACCCTAGCCGAGCCTCAGGTACAGGGCGGGTCGCAGGTGGCGGATAGCGAACGATCCATCGGATATGGTGGACAACTGCGAATAAGGGGAAACCCAAATAAGCAGTCCCGGACCGAGGCGGCAGCATCACGAGGGTGTGGGAGGGTGACTTTTGGCAAGGGCCACACTCATTCAAAAACCACAGAACCCGAAGACGTTGCTGTGTCATGGCGAGTAAGTGCCGCCATTACAATAAGCACTGTCAACACCCAAATACAGGACGCGTCTGAAGTGAGAACCATCGGCATCCTGGTCAGCGTCTGTTCACACAATGTGCGGCTGGTCATAATGCGCCAGGAACTAACAATCCCTGGTTCTAAACACCCAGTGGAAACACTGGACCAACTTGATTACAAGCAAGTATGACTCGTCTCAAGTAATAACAACATTACCCCAGGTGGTAACCAATCCACCCATCAACAGATGGCAACCAGGAATTCGGATTCTGAAGAACCTGGACTTACACGATTACATCAGAGAAAGTCGGAGTTCTCTGGCAAACTTCCACTTAAAACACCTACATACATTGGAACCTTTAACATAAATACATTAATCCAACCAGGAAAACTTCTAAACCTTACAACAGAACTTGAAAAGCAAAAGATAGTAATACTAGCTTTACAGGAGACACGTTTTACAGATGAAGAAACATCAGATTATGGCAACTATCGCATCTTTAAGAGCAAGACGGATAAACGAATCGGAAGAGGAGCCCCCCATCTCGGGATGGCGTTTATCATACACAAGAGCGTGCTCAGCTCCATCAAGGAAGTTACTCCCGTAAATAATAGGATAATGACGATGCGCTTACAATGTGCCAACAAAACATACACAATGGTTAATGTTCATGCTCCCACAAACGGAGACAACAAGAAAAACCCCATAGAAACAGAAAAGTTCTGGGAAAATTTGGAGAATATAATGGCCAAGATTCCAAAAGATGATACAAAAGTTCTACTCGGCGATTTTAATGCCCAAATTGGTAGAGAGAAAATCCACCAAAAAACCGTAGGCAAATATCCTGCACATAAATTTACCAATAAAACTGGTACAAGGCTCGTCGAACTATGTAAGCAGAATAACCTGAAGATAATGTCAACATCTCTAAGAAAATGTCCAAGAAAACAAAAGACATGGAGATCTCCTATACAACAAAAATGGTTGAGTTTCAAATAGATCATGTGGCGATTTCATACCCAGTACAAAAGAAATTTACGACGTCCAAGTACGCAGAGGAGCAAACATTGATTCAGACCATTACCTAACTAGAATTAAAATCAAGTTTACAGCACGAAGAAGTCATCAGAAGAAAACAGAAATACAGAAATATGACACCAAGAAGATTAAAGAATCTAAAGTAAAAGAAGAATGGGAGAAGGAAAAGGCAAACACATGGGAAGAATTTCATTCTAAAATCACGCGAATAGCTAAGGAAACTATTCCCTTGAAAAAGATATTCAAACACCCTTGGTGGGATTCAGACTGTGAAAATGCATTGGAAAGGAGAAAAAAGGCATTTCAAGAATATAACAGTAAAAAATCACAAGAAAGTCTACATTTATTTAACGAGGTTAGAAAACAGGTTTCAAAATCTATTAGGCAAGCAAAAAGGAAGTACACAAAGGCACAACTGGATGCCATAGAAGAAAATTTCCAAAACTATAATACAAGAGACTTCTACAGAACTTTCGCAGATAAAATACGAGGATATATCCCTCAAAATTTATGTTTCAGAAAACCAGATGGTAAATTAGCCCTAACAAACCAGGAAAACTGTCAAGTATTGGCTCAATATTTTTCTAACCTACTAAATTGCCCAGAACCTAGTTTAAGGTTTCCCAAAGAAATCAGTGCTAACGCTCAACCGGATTCATTACCACCAACACAGGAAGAAATCAAATGTCACATTAAAAACTTAAAAAATAATAGAACATCTGGTGAAGATGGCAGAGCTATTAAAAAACCTAGGACCAAAGACGTTGCAAGAGCTCACAAAAATAATAACAAAAATATGGGAAACAGAAAAATTACCAGAGGATTGGAAATGTGCCCTTATTCACCCGTTACATAAAAAAGGAGACAGAACAAATGTCAATAACTACAGGGGAATCTCACTTTTACAAGTCATCTACAAAATTCTCTCAACATGCCTGCTGAAAAGAACACAAGAGCAGCTGGAACGCCAAATTGGTGATTATCAAGCAGGCTTCCGCCCCGGTCGCTCATGCATAGAACAAATATTTAATTTAAAGACAATATTAAAACACAAAGCAATTAGAAATGCCCCCATAATTTGTACATTTGTAGATTTTAAGAAAGCCTATGACTCAATTGACCGGCAATCTTTGTTTAACATTTTAGAGGAACTTGGACTTGACTCCAAAACACTAAGGCTTATCAAAGAATCACTGACAGACACTGTATCTAAAGTTAAATTCAGGGGAGAAATCTCTGAACCTTTTCTCATAAAAACTGGAGTACGTCAAGGTGACGGGCTATCTCCACTTCTGTTTAATATAGTCCTGGATAAAGTCATTAAGGAATGCGAAAAAGAATTAAAAAATCAATCCTACTGGAAACCAATCCATCTTGGTAGAACCAAAGACAACGTGGAGGTATCTTGTTTAGCATTCGCGGACGACTTGGCCATACTTGCAGATGATGAAGAAATCGCCATCAAACAAATAGAGATCCTTAAGGAATGCGCGGATAAAGTAGGTTTACAAATTTCGTTTCAAAAGACAGAATTTTTCTGTACGAAATTCCATATACACAGTTTGAACACAAAATATGGAAAAATAAATAGAGTAAAACATTTTAAATACCTAGGTGAAATTTTGGAGCCAACCGGAGGAGAGAAAGTTGCACAGAAGATCAGACAACAGAAAATGAAGAGAGCATATGGTATGACACATGAAATATACAATAAAAAATGCATCTCCTCGAACACAAAAATCAGACACTACTGCGCAGTAATTAATCCAGCAGCACTATATGCTAGTGAAACGCTCACACTCCACACAAAATGTGACTTAGAAAAAATACTAAAAGAAGAACGCAAAATTATGAGAAAGATTTTAGGTCCAAAATTAACCGAAGAAGGATACCGGATACAATCAAGAAGAACCACAGAAACAATATAAAACCTGGCAGCAGACATAAGAAGGCGAAAATTAAAATTTTATGGACATGTCACTAGACTTCCCCCCACACGACTCACCAACAGAATTCTCACTTACATAGAAAAAGTCAAATCAACAACACCATGGATTAGCCAAGTAAAATCAGATTTACAAAAAGCAAATATTGAACTTAAAGATGTCAAAGATAGAAAAACTTTTAGAAATAAGGTGGAAAAGTGGATTGTATTGTCGGAGAAGGAAGCACTAAAGAGACCAGGAACAAAATGGACAGAAGAAAGAAAAAGAAAACATGGAGAACGAATGAAAGAAGTATGGAAGAAACGACGTCAGAAGGCTTTGCGTGATCCTTCTGGGTCCATTCGCGATAAGTAAATATATATATATATATGTGTGTGTGTGTGTGTGTGTGTGTGTGTGTGTGTGTGTGTATGTATATATATGTATGTATATATACACTACTGGCCATTAAAATTACTGCACCAAGAGGAAATGCAGATGATAAACGGCTGTTCATTGGACAAAACCTAACTAACCTAAGGACATTACACAACACCCACTCATCACGAGGCAGAGAAAATCCCTGACCCCACCGGAAATCGAACCCGGGAACCCGGGCGCGGGAAGCGAGAACGCTACCGCACGACCACGAGCTGCGAACAAGGTTCATCCCAGCTTCATCCCAACTTCTCATTTACTCTGATGCCACAAACTCACTAAAAACGTTGCCCTGCGGACCTGTTAATATGATGACTCGGATGGTATGTTAATGCCTATCAGTATGGCGGCGCGCGACGCTGTACAACGACGCCTAGGTGCGCAAGCTAAGAGGTGTCGATATGACTTGCTATGTGAAATGTGCTTATTGTGATCAACTCTACCAGACCTCTCATTTCCTACAGTAACTTCAGTTCGACAGGAGTTTATCAAAGAATTTTTCCATTACACAACACGTTCGAAATGATATCACGAGGATGATAGCGAAACAACGGTATCAAAGTAATCCACGTACATCTCAAAATTACTTTAGTTTGCAAAGATCTAACTTTCTTAAGACTATTTGATACTGATTCTTAGCTTTAATTATTGGAGTATTGTTGATCCTTAAATCTGATTGATCAAAAAAGACATAAAAGAGATAGTCCTTGTCCATATGCAAACATATAATGAAAGTTTTCTTTAATTTTATATATATTAATAATGTTTGTTTGTTTGAAATTATTTGCTACGGTTAGCTTATGTGACCATATTCTAATAAACGTGCCAGAACCACCTTTATCGTGTATTTGATCGTTCCTCCCTTTTATCTGCACGCACACCGCATTCTGTCTGCGTACAGCGCCACATTTTCACTTGGTGGCAGACAGTGGAACTATTATTTTTCAGCATTCTCCGCGAGCACACCGATTAAGGAACATATCTACCATGTTTCAGCACCCTGTGATGTATACAGACTGCAATGCAACTCTCGGAACACCGCCAGTTTAATTATATCCACCCGGTACTAGAGTGACCGATAAAATAACGCTTTTGTCCTGAGTACCAAATGTGGAATTCATGATATTCTAGTATAGCTTTCTCAAATAATGATCTCTGCATCTCACAGTTTGTTCCGAGTTCTCAGATTATTCTGAACGTTATTCTGAACTACTTTCCAGCGAGGAAAACGTGTTACTTTTTAACATGATTTCATGGACCTCTGTTACCGTTTTGACAAAGGACAAAACTATTTTCTCGATCTGATAAAGAAAACAGTCTTAGACTATCACATCACCTACACTGACGTTCACTGCCGCCTCGTCGCAGTGAGGCGGATGGAGATGGAGAAAGATTTAGTGCTGTGAACAGCTAACGCCAAAATGTTGGTATCTTGTGCTGCAGCTATGGGTGCGTCTCCACCATTTTACCCACAACAATGTGGCAGAAACTCACCTGTAAGCTGCGTCTTATCGAAAGCCTCTCAGCTGGAGGTTAAAGCTTTGCGTGTGGTCACTCGCGTAACCTCTTTTTCAGTTTTCCTTGTGTCCAAAAGCGAACCAGTGTTTCTGACACACTGTCAACACCATTCATGCTCTCCTCATCCGTATTTATTTGTTTTTTTCCCTTCACGTCATCTGCTTAGCCCGCATCTCGTGGTCGTGCGGTAGCGTTCTCGCTTCCCACGCCCGGGTTCCCGGGTTCGATTCCCAGTGGGGTCAGGGATTTTCTCTGCCTCGTGATGGCTGGGTGTTGTGTGATGTCCTTAGGTTAGTTAGGTTTAAGTAGTTCTAAGTTCTAGGGGACTGATGACCTAAGATGTTAAGTCCCATAGTGCTCAGAGCCATTTGAACCATCATCTGCTTATCCACCTATTAATCGCTCTTCTCCGGATCATTCAACTTTTTCCCACACTTTATTCCTTCTGTATTGCTGCCAAATTTTTGTTATGCATAATTTGAGCATATTCTAAGCGAAGTCTGGGCTCAAATCAATTTATGTCTACAAATTATCATGAGTTTAGAAATCATAGCTTCCACCAAACTCCGTTTGTCCTTTTCTCATACGGTATCATGGAAGAAGGTGCAAGAGATAGGTTCCTTATTTGTAGATTTCCGGAAAGCGTTTGACACAGTACTACACTGTTGAGAAAGGGTCAGAGGATACGGAACAGACTTTCAGATAGGTGCATGGCTCGAAGACCTTTTAAATAATTGAACCGACCACGCTGCTCCGATGGCGGATATTCATCATGGACAAAGGTATCACCAGGAGTGCGTAAAGAAGTATGATAGGATCTCAAAAAATGGTCTCTGAGCACTATGCGACTTAACTTCTGAGGTCATCAGTCGCCTAGAACTTAGAACTAATTAAACCTAACCAACCTAAGGACATCACACACATCCATGCCCGAGGCAGGATTCGAACCTGCGACCGAAGCGGTCGCGCGGCTCCAGACTGCAGCGCCTAGAACCGCACGGTCACACCGCCCGGCCAATGATGGGATCTCTCTTGTTGTCTACTACATATATGGGGTGTATCATTATTAGTAGCGGAAACGCATACAGTTGAAAGTACACGATACTAGAAGCAAAAAAATATATTTGTACATTATAAAATTTTCCTGGGAAAGCACAACTTGATTAAGACGCGCCGCTAAGGGTCGCGTGTGCGGCCGGCACTGTAGGCAGCATCAGACTACGCCTCTACTGGAACGCTTCAGTATTGTCACGGTTCTGTGGACGGCTACTGTTTCCATCAGCAGACGTCAACGCTTCGCAGCTAAAAGCTGATAACAGCGCTGCGAGCTCCCAGAGATTTTCTTATGTCGTCTCGACTACAGCCGCCGTCGCTGCCTGTTACCTAATTGGCATGCGCCCCTTCTACCAGACATAAGCCTGAATCACTCAGAGGAAGATTCGCCTAATTCTGCAAGGTGGTGCGCTTGGCTGTTGGTTACCAGGGAGTTGCGACGGCTGCGCAAGCCGAAGTGTCACTTACTGTAAGCTACAAGGCATGGTGCAAATTCTGTATTGGGAAAATGTTCACTCCAAATACAGTTTTCAGAAAGTGTAAGTTGTATCTCAGAATATAAGATTGGCTCTTATCTACATCCATCAATTTGAGCGATAACCCCGATATTGCTCCACTGTGGAAACGTCTGTGGTAGACCTACATAAAGGCACCTTGAGGTCATCTTACACTCGCCGTTGCGTTGAGGCCCCGCCTTCCGGGTTGTGACGTCAGTTGCCGCCACGACGAATGGTCAGTCTCAGGTGGCACTCAGAGGGCCCTACAAGGGACATAGCAGCGCAGCTACAACGCCGAAGCATGTGAATCTCCTTGAAGGGAAGCAGCCGACCAGTCGACGGAGCCTGCTTGGGGACCGTGGCGCGAGCCGGCAGGTAAGCTTACGACCAATCTTACTCCGTGTGAGACGGACTTTACGGCGAAACTTGGTGGGTGAGACACCACAGGGGATTAAGGCACTACGGTCCGGCAAGACGGCGTCCCCGGGTGACCCCGGCAGTCGTTATCGCCGCCCCGCGCCGCCCCCGGGAGGCAGTAAACTGGGGCAGCCCCGGCTTATCTGGCGGCCAGCATTAGCATGCAAATCTGGCGAGATGCTAATGCGAGATGTCGCGGCCCCCCATTTGCATTTTCATGGCTTTTTGAACGGCAGAGGCGGCCCGCGACGTCATTTGTCACAGGGGTCGCGATAACACGTGCTCGTCCGGCCGCTGGCGCCTTCCCAGCGCCAGGCGCCCCACACTCTGCCACTCGAGCGTCTCGGACCGCATGGAGCCCCCATACGGCATTTCTCTGTCAAGCTTTGTGTCTAACCGTTCCGATGACGTGAAGCTCACTATATCGGGCATTCTACATCTAGATCTACGTACACACTGCGCAGGTGACCGTACACCGCATGGCGGAGGGTACTTTGTACGACTCAGTAATTCCCTTTTCTGTTCCGACCGAAAATTGAGTGTTGTACGAGTTCAATAAGTAATGCAACACATTTTTTTTCTCGGCCAATTTTGGTTGAAAAAACTGGAAATTTCTTGTGGGATATTTTCAAACATTCCCGCTTCGTCTCGTATGGATTCATTGACTTCCGACAGGTGGCAGCGCTGTACGGAGCTGTTAAAATGGCGTCTATAACAGATGTGCGTTGCAAACAACGGGCAGTGATCGAGTTTCTTTTGGCGGAAAACCAGGGCATCTCAGATATTCATAGGCGCTTGCAGAATGTCTACGGTGATCTGGCAGTGGACAAAAGCACGGTGAGTCGTTCGGCAAAGCGTTTGTCATCATCGCCGCAAGGTCAAGCAAGACTGTCTGATCTCCCGCGTGCGGGCCGGCCGTGCACAGCTGTGACTCCTACAATGGCGGAGCGTGCGAACACACTCGTTCGAGATGATCGACGGATCACCATCAAACAACTCAGTGCTCAACTTGACATCTCTGTTGGTAGTGCTGTCACAATTGTTCACCAGTTGGGATATTCAAAAGTTTGTTCCCGCTGGGTCCCTCGTTGTCTAACCGAACACCATAAAGAGCAAAGGAGAACCATCTGTGCGGAATTGCTTGCTCGTCATGTGGCTGAGGGTGACAATTTCTTGTCAAAGATTGTTACAGGCGATGAAACATGGGTTCATCACTTCGAACCTGAAACAAAACGGCAATCAATGGAGTGGCGCCACACCCACTCCCCTACCAAGAAAAAGTTTAAAGCCATACCCTCAGCCGGTAAAGTCATGGTTACACTCTTCTGGGACGCTGAAGGGGTTATTCTGTTCGATGTCCTTCCCCATGGTCAAACGATCAACTCTGAGGTGTATTGTGCTACTCTTCAGAAATTGAAGAAACGACTTCAGCATGTTCGTAGGCACAAAAATCGGAACGAACTTCTCCTTCTTCATGACAACGCAAGACCTCACACAAGTCTTCACACCCGAGAGGAGCTCACAAAACTTCAGTGGACTGTTCTTCCTCATGCACCCTACAGCCCCGATCTCGCACCGTCGGATTTCCATATGTTTGGCCCAATGAAGGACGCAATCTGTGGGAGGCAGTACGCGGATGATGAAGAAGTTATTGATGCAGTACGACGTTGGCTCCGACATCGACCAGTGGAATGGTACCGTGCAGGCATACAGGCCCTCATTTCAAGGTGGCGTAAGGCCGTAGCATTGAATGGAGATTACGTTGAAAAGTAGTGTTGTGTATCTAAAAGATTGGGGAATAACCTGGTGTATTTCAATGCTGAATAAAACAACCCCTGTTTCAGAAAAAAATGTGTTGCATTACTTATTGAACTGCCCTCGTATCTATTCCTCCGTACGAGTCCTAAGTCTTCTTGTATTGACGGTTCTTATGCGAAATATATGAGGGGCAGCCAAATGAAAACCGAACATGTGCCACAACGTGACTATGAAATCGTACCATGCAAAAGGAATCACCACACGCGTTAAGACATAACCTCACTGTGAGACTAGACGACGAACTCCTGTTCCTAGACTGCGGCCGGCCGCTGAAGAGTCCACAGACGCACTCACTCTTGCACTTCCTCACCCCACTGAAACCGACGTTCTACGCATGGCGTTCTTCAGGCCGCCAAAAATGTGAAAATCACGGGGCGAAAGGTTCTGGCCATGTGGAGAATAATACAGTGTTTCCCACCCAGACGGCTCAGGAGTAGCCTTGGTCTGATTCCGACAGCATTCCGACAGCCCGAGGGTAAACGGCAAAGCTAATAGAGGGAACTTCCCACATCTCCTCGGCCAGAAAAATCGAAATCTGTTCACACAATTTGTAGTAAGGTCATGACGAGCTTCATCTCCGACTACAAGGGCCCGCTGCTCGTCGATTTCTTCGAGTGTGGAACCTGAATTAATGCGCAGCGGTACGGAGACACTGCCCAGAAACTCCGACGCGCCATAAAGTCACAACGCCCAGGAATGCTGTTGGACGGAATCATTCTGCTGCACGATGCTGCCCGCCCTGCACCGCCAGGGGACGAAGGCTACGCTTGAGGGATTTTGCTGGGAAACTTTCAACAACCTCCGCACAGCCACGACCTTTCACCGTGTGATTTTCGCATTTCTGTCGACCTGAACAAACACATGTGTTGACGTCTACTTCAGTCTGACGAGAAAGTGCAGCAGTTGGTACGGTCGTGGATTATCAGTGGCCAATTACATTCTATGAAACAGGAGTTGATCGTCTCGTCTCCCAGTGGGATAATTGTCTGAACGCATGTGGTAATTACTTTTGATTGGAACCACTCCACGGTCCCGTTTTGGTGGGTGTTCAGTTTTCATTTGGCTGCCCCTTATAGGTTGACGGCAGTAGAAACGTTATGCAGTTAGCCGCAAATGCCGATTTTCTGAATATTCCCAATAGTGTTTCACGGAAAGAACGTTGTTTTCCCTCCTGGGACAACCATTCTAGTTCACGAAGCATCTCCGTGATACTCCCGTGCTAATCGAACCTACCGGTAACAAGTCGAGCAGGACACCTCTGAACTGCTTCAGTGTCTTCCTTTAATTCTGCTTGCTATCGGATCCTAAACACTCCAGCAGTACTCAAGGAAGGATCGCACTAGTGTTATATATGCGATCACATTTGTAGATACGCTGCGCTCTTTTGAAATTCCTCCAATAAACCGACGTCTACTATTCACCTTCCCCACACCCGAACTTGCGTGTTCGTCCTATTTCACGTCGTTTTGCAGTGTGAAAAGTCCCCTTAGAACAATTATATATGACAGTGCTTAAACTGACACACAATGAAACGTCCCCTTAGAAAAATTTATACAAGACTGTGCTTAAACTGACACACAATATTTTTAGCGCAACGCAATCTGACTTTCATTATTTCTACAAGGACTACAGTGGGTCTACACCTTTGCTGACTCACCAGTACCATTATTTCTACAAGGACTGCAGTGGGTCTGCGCCTCTGGTGGCCCACCAATACCATATTCTCTACCAGGACTACAGTGGGTCTGCTCTGTGATGACCTACCTACCAATATTCTTCAAAACGTCGAATGACTCTGCTGTGGGTTTGCTCTGTTGTGGCCCATTACCTATCAGCATGTCAAGAGTCAGCACTGTCTTTCCGTTGGAAGGACAACACTACTTCTTCAAGACTCCATGGAAATCCACTACTTCCATGTGCATTTTCTTTTACTGCTCAGACTTTGAGACAAACACTGCAATTTTACAGTGATGAACAATCTGGACTGTCTTTATGGACTGTGAGAAAATTTTAGCTTTTGACCAACATTGTATCAATAAGTGTGTGCATTTGATACCTTTGTTATTGTAATTATGAAAAATTTTATCAAATCATTATTGGCCACTGCCCAAAACAATTTGTAAAATTTTTTGTGGGGAGCATGGGGGCTATGTAAGTAGGCTGTTTATGTTTTCTTATTGGCAACGTTACGTAGCGCTCTGTACGAAAATCACTGGCTGTGCTGTGTGCAGTCTGTGGCTAGTTAGCATTGTTGTCTGCCATTGTAGTGTTGGGCAGCTGGATGTTAACAGCGCGTAGCGTTGCGCAGTTGGAGCTGAGCCACCAGCAGTGGTGGATGTGGGGAGAGAGATGGCAGAGTTTTGAAATTTGTAAGACTGGATGTCAATTATGACTATTAAGGTAAATACATTGCTTGTTCTCTATTAAAATCTTTCATTTGCTAACTATGCCTATCAGTAGTAGTGTAGTTTGAATCTTTTATTTAGCTGGCAGTAGTGGCGTTCGCTGTATTGCAGTAGTTCGAGTAACGAAGATTTTTGGTGAGGTAAGCGATTTGTGAAACGTATAGGTTAATGTTAGTCAGGGCCATTCTTTTGTAGGGATTTTTGAAAGTCAGATTGCGTTGCGCTAAAAAATATTGTGTGTCAGTTTAAGCACAGTCATATATAATTGTTCTAAGGGGACGTTTCAAGTGTTACGTCTAAATATTTAATCCTCGTGATTGTGTCGAGCAGCGTACCATTAATACTGTATTCGGTTATTACGGAGTTGTTTTTCCTGCTCATCTGCATTAATGTACAGTTTTTTGCTTATAGAGCTAGCTGCCATTCATCACACCAACTAGAAATTTTGTCTAAGTCATCTTGTATTCTCCTACAGTCGCTAATCGATGACGCGATCCAGTACACCTCAGCATCATAAGCAAACATACGCAGACTCCTGCTCACCCCCTCCCCCAAATCATTTTTCTGTACAGAAAAATATAACGGTCCTATCACACTTCCCTGAGCCACCCTCTTCTTCTCCCTGTCCGTAGTGAACACTCGCCGTCCTCGATAACGCACAAAGAGTATTAGCTGAGTTTCACACAGGCGATGATTTTTAAATCCGTTCTCATTTGTGGACAGAAACTTTTCTGTGTCAAGAAACTGAACTGCTCAAAAGCAATTTTTTTCCGAGCATCGCGGAGCATTCCCTGCTTACAGCAGGCAGGGAAACGGCTATGTAAATAAACTTGAATTCGAAATGCAGTTGAGTAGAGCCAGCTGTGTCTGCAAACGTAAATAGTGTGACGTTACGTGGATTTATTTGGTGATCGTTGTTCACAGTATGAGCTGCTTTATTATCTTAGCACTTCCATTTTATTTCCACATTGCCGAACAGCCTGCCACATTGCATATCAACAAAGGCCCTGTTGCAAGTCACCTGGTATGTCGGGAATGTGATAAAAATAAGTTATATATTGAATAACAGGGTCGCCACAAGGCTTTACAACCTGTAAAAGAAAGAAGTAAGTCCTGCTGCTCTTCATGTCTAAGTTATACCAGCGACTCACTTTTCTATCCATACATTATCATCTAGCAGAACTTACAGGTTGTGAGGACATTTTCATACCATGAGAAACAGAAAAAAATTATTCGACATTTAATTAAAATAAATTTATTGTCATGTACTGACAAAAAAAATTAGAAATAACACAACACGTAACTGAATACCTGTAATCTGTCTACATAGGTAATCCAAAAGCGCTACCGTATTTCCATGGTACTCCTCCATCAGATCGCATCCAATAGTGAGGTCCTACCCCACAGCTTCAGTCACTTCACAATTTTAATTCAAGCCAAATGGCGTTTGTCAGATCCCCCACCAGATGTCGGACTACCTCCACTTGTTGCAATATACTGATGTACAGGGTGACAGCTATTGAACTATATGAAATAAAATCGCCGTAACTTCTGAACTATCTGCGTTAAAACGTTCAAACCGTAGAGTTGTCCGAGCGGCATGATGGGAATTAGTATGCGAATGCATGGTTTGGTTTAGCGACGAAGCCCACTTTCATTTCTATGGGTTGGTCAATACGCAAAAGTGCCGCATTTTGGGGACTGAGAACCCGAGAAGTTTCTTCACCCTCAACGGGTGACTTGTGTGGTGTGCAACGTCCAGTCAAGGAATAATCGGTGCAATATTTCCTGATAGCACGGTGATTACCGAATCGTACGTGAAGGTTTTGGAAGCTGACTCCATCCCCATTAGCCAAAGTGACCCTGATTTCGGCAAGATGTGGTTCATGCCAGACGGAGCTCGATCCCATTGAAGCAGGAGAGTGTTTGATGTCCTGGAGGAGCACTTTGGGGACCGCATTCTGGCTCTGGGGTACCCAGAGGCCATTGGATTGGGCCTCCATTGGCCGCCGTATTCTCCGGATCTGAAAAGATGCTACTCCTTTTTGCGGATCTTTATTACAGACAAGGTGTATATTGAAGATAAGATGTACAGTAATAACCCCAAAACCATTTCTATGCTGAAAATTGCCATTCCGGAGGTCATCGACAGCATCAATGTTCCGACACTTCACCGGGTTATGCACAATTTCGCTGTTCATCTGTGCCACAACATTGCCAATTATGGCAGGCATAGCAGACATGTCATAACCTAAATCTGAATATATTTGGTGGCGTTTATGTACTGAATAAAGCTTTTGAACACCGTAGTTTGTAACTATTTTACGTTTTTTTTTCATGTAGTTCAATAATTGTCACCCTGTGTTATGTAGTAATTACAAAATATTCATCCACCTTCAGTAGCAGACTCTTTCATTTTTGAAACTTATTACTTGAGGTACCTCATTGCACGAATAATTCGTGGTTTATGATCTTTTATTCCTCGTCTACAGGGTTGAGAAAAAAGTAAGGGAGCCGGAAACATCGACTCCCATTCTGCAACGGCTCCTTCGAGGAAAAGAATATCTCCTCGTGTCTGGAATGTGATTGAACAGCTTTCTGGGGCCAGACAGATGCACCACTGCGGGCCACGCGCCACAGTCTGCTTTCTCTGCTAAGGAAAATAATTTCTTTCAAATTGCTGCCATCTCGTCATCTTACAGCAGAACAACACGGCTTGCGAACGTTTGTCTGCTAAGAAAAATGATTTCTTTCAAACTGCTGCCATCTCGTCATCTTACAGCAGAACAACACGGCTTGCGAACGGTGTTGAGCCTATCAACATATCTCAAAGCATCATTTCAAAACTCGGACATTATGTTCTTTGTTTCTTTAGGGAAGAAGTGTCGTCAGCACAGGATGTTGACAACTGTTCCGTACACCACAGCGACATCATTCAAACATTCAGCCAGTTTCATGAGACACAGTATATTTATGATCTACCTCGTCATGGCCGTCTACGATCAACAACACAAGCTACTAAATAGTATGGCTCAGTTTTTTTTAACAGTTTTGTTGCTGTATCTCATACAACTTTCCTCTCAGTGGAAGGAATCCACAGGTTATCATTTTTATTATTATTCCTAGCCTTCTCCCAACGGCTTCGTGCACGCATGCGTTTCACACATGTTTGAACACACCTTCCCCACCTCTCTCTGCGTCCACCTCTTCCTCCCTCTGTCTGTCTATTTCATCTTCCCATCTCTGTCTACCACCTCCTCCCCACTCCAACTGTCTCTTCATCTCCTCCGCGTCCTCCTCCTCCTCCTCGTCCTCCTCTCTCTGCTCATTTTCTCCACCCCCCCTCTCTCTCTCTGACCATATCCTCCTCCTCCTATCTCTTTCCAATTCCACCTCTTCCTTTCCCAGGTCCCCATCACCTCCTATAACTTCCATGTGCTTCATGCATCTCCCTCTCCTTCCTCTCTCACTCTATTTGCTCCTCCTCCTCGCTCTGTCCATCTCCTGCTTTATCCATCTGAACCTGTCCCCAGCCATGTTCAACAGCACGTGTAGCCCCTGCAATACGGTCCAATAAAATATGCTGATACTATTTCAGCATCACACCTTTCATGAGGGGCAGGCTACACAACCAGGGTTTGAAAATAGTTTGTTTGCCCTTGAGATAACATCTCAGCGCCTGGAAAACTGATCCTTGCCCCTGACATGTAGGCTGACCTGGAAAGCAGGTTCATTTGGAATAGCGATATTGTTCCCACACAACATGCCTGTCGTGTAAGATAGCCTATACGCCAGTGACAGGAAAAACCACCTTTTTTATCCATATACATCTGCTCCTACTGGAACTAGGAGGCTATAAATTTCACGGTGCGGACACTAACGAGCCCTGCTGCTCCTGTACCAAATTTTATTGAAATCACAACACCAAGAAGGAGTTTTGCAACGTAAGAGAAAGTTGGTATATGTGTTTCTCCATCAGAAAGATAATGTCTGTTCAAATTTTTCGCCAGTTGCACATGGGTGGTGCCAAGATTTGCTTTACGTACACACTGTAATGGTAGTGAGCAATGGTTACCTTTGAGATCAGATAATCTGCAAGTCACATTTGAGTGCCTGGCAGAGGGTTCATCGAACCACCTTCACAATGCTCTATTATTCCAATCTCGTATAGCATGCGGAAAGAACGAACACTGATATCTTTCCGTACGAGCTCTAATTTCCCTTATTTTATCGTATTGATCGTTTCTCCCTATGTAGGTCGGTGCTAACAAAATATTTTCGCATTCAGAGGAGAAATTTGGTGATTCGAGTTTTGTGAGAAAATTCCGCCGACAAATGCCTTTCTTTTAATGATGTCCACCCCAAATCCTGTAACATTTTCGTGACACTCTCTCCCCTATTTCGCGATAGTACAAAACGTGCTGTCCTTCTTTGAACTTTTTCGATGTACTCCATCAGTCCTATCTGGTAAGGATTCCACACCACGCAGCATGGACTGTGTGGCTGGTCCCGGTGGAGGATCGAGTTACCCTGTCTACCCACCTAATAGTAAGCATTCTTCTGTAGCACTACATTTCAAAGCCTTATGTTATATCTCTGTTAACTACATGTAAAAATATTATTCTGCCGGCCGCTGTGACCGTGCGGCTCTAGGCGCTTCAGTCCGGAACCGCGAGACTGCTACGGTCGCAGGTTCGAATCCTGCCTCGGGCATGGATGTGTGTGATGTCCTTAGATTAGTTATGTTTAACTAGTTCTAAGTTCTACGGGACTGATGACCTCAGATGTTAAGTCCCATAGTGCTCAGAGCCATTTTTTAAACATTATTCTAATTATTTTTGGTACTTTCGTAGTATACTGCGCACAGAAAATTGTGGGTGAAATTTAATATGTGTGAGTTCCCGCACAAATGGACCACAAGAAAACCGTAAATAATTTTACATAAAAATCGATTATTAATTAAAAATTGTGCCTATTTTAATGTATTACAGTGAAGACAACAGAAGACTACAGCACCTCATACCTCCAAGACATATTACACAGAAAACGCACTTAAAATACGAATCGTTTCCCGAAACGCATAGTGCAAAATATAAATTAAAAAAAACTGTAACTGGAAGCAGAAAAGTTATTTCGCAAGCAAACCCATCACCATGGGAAACACTGGAAAACGTAGATATCACAATGCACTTAACCTCAGTTGTTCACTCCATTTACGCTCGTAATGTAATAAATATTTATCTCCTGAAATGTGAATCTATCTCAGTAACTATTAAGCCAAGAATGAGAGAAATGTCCACTTTCACTAGCACTTTTTTAATGTTTTTATTGACGTGATCATAGAAAACTGGCTTAAAACAATAGATTTATCATTAAGAATGTAAATATTACAACTTTTCTGTTTCCTGACGCCCACATGTCAAAATCGATAACGCTGAAAATTACATATAAACAACAGTACTGAAACTGACCCTGGCTGGTGCTATGTATGACACGACAACTTTCAAAAGTGTACTAAAGAGGTGAAATTACCCAAATAAGGAGAAATAATTGAAGAAATAAGTGAGTTTGCAAATTTCAGAGCTCTATCAACTGCAACCATGACTTTAATAAAATGGCAAAGGTAATGTAAAGCAGAGCCGCGCGGGATTAGCCACCCGGTCTGGGGCGCTGCAGTCATGGACTGTGCGGCTGGTCCCGGCGGAGGTCCGAGTCCTGCCTCGGGCATGGGTGTTTGTGATTGTCCTTAGGATAATTTAGGTTAAGTAGTGTGTAAGCTTAGGGACTGATGACCTTAACAGTTAAGTCCCATAAGATTTCACACACATTTGAACATATTTTGAACACCACGCAGCAGTATTCTGAAAGAGAATGGAGAAACGTAGTGTGGGCAGTCTCCTTAGTAAATCTGTTAAATTTTCTAAGTGTCATTCCAATAAAACGCAGTCTTTGGTTAGCCTTCTCCACAACATTTTCTGTCTGTTCGTTCCAATTTAAGTCGTTTGTAGTTGTAATACCTAGGTATTTAGCTGAATTTATGGCTTTTATATTAGACTGATTTATCTTGTAACGAAGTTTAACGAATTCCTTTTAGTACCCATGTGGATGACCCAACACTTTTCGTTATTCAGGGTCAACTGCCAATTTTTACACCATTCAGATATCTTTTCTAAATCGTTTTGCAATTTGTTTTGAACTTCTGATGACTTTATTAGTATATAAACGACAGCGTCATCTGCAAAGAACCTAAGATGGCTGCTCGGATTGTCTCCCAAATCGTTTATATAGATATGGAACAGCAAAGGGCCTTTAACACTACGTAGAGGAACGCCAGAAATCACTTCTGCTTTACTCGATGACTTTCCGCCAATTACTACGAACTGTGACTTATCTGACAGGAAATCAAAAATCCAGTCACATAACTGAGACGTTGCTCTATGCCGGCCGTTGTGGCCGAACGGTTCTATGCGCTTCAGTCTGGAACCGCGCGACCGCTACGGTCGCAGGTTCGAATCCTGCCTTGGGCATGGATGTGTGTGATGTCCTTAGGTTAGTTAGATTAAAGTAGTTCTAAGTTCTAGGTGTCTGATGACCTCAGATGCTAAGTCCCATAGTGGTCAGAGCCATTTGAACTATATCGTTATTCCATAAGCACGCAATTTCACTACGAGCCACTTGTGTGGTACTGTGTCAAAAGCCTTCCGGAAATCCACAAATACGGAATCGATCTGAAATCGCTTGTTAGTAGCACTCAACACTTCATGTGAGTAAAGAGCTATTTGTGTTTCACAGGAACGATGTTTTCTAAACCCATGTTGCCTGTGTGTCAATAGACAGTTTTCTGTGAGGTAATTCATAACGTTTGAACACAATATATGTTCCAAAATCCTGCTGCATATCGACGTTAACGATATGGGCCTGTTATTTAGTGGATTACTCCTACTACCTTTCTTGAATATTGGTAAGACTTTTCCAGTCTTTCGGTACGGATATTTCGTCGAGCGGACAGTTCTATATGTTTGTTGAGTGTGGAGCTAATGCATCAGCATACTCCGAAAGGAACCTAATTGGTATACAGATTGGACCAGAAGACTTGCTTGTATTAAGTGATTTAAGTTTCTTCACTACCCCGAGGATATTTACTTCTGCGTTACTCATGTTGGCAGCTGTTCTCGATTCGAATTCTGGAATATTTACTTCCTCTTCTTTTGTGAAGTCATTTCGGAAGGCTGTGTTTAGTAACTCGGCTTTGGCAGCACTATCTTCGATATCTCCACTGATATCGTGCAGAGAAGGCTTTGATTGTTTCTTGCCGCTAACATACTTCACATACGACCAGAATCGCTTTGGATTTTCTGCCAGATTTCGAGACATAGTTTCGTTGTGGAAACTGTCATAAGCGCTACATTTCGAGCTTCGGAAAAAGACCTCCAATCTTGGGAATTTTGCGCCTGTTTAAATTTGTCATCTTTGTTTCATTGTTTCTGCAACAATGTTCAAACCTGTTTTATGTACCAAGGAGAATCAGCTCCATCGTTTGTTAATTTATTTGGTATAAATGTCTCAATTGCTGCCTGTAATATTTCTTTGAATCCAAGCCACATCTCCTCTACATTCCTATTATTTATTTGGAATGAGTGGAGACTGTCTCTCAGGAAGGTGTCAAGTGAATTTTGATCTTTTTTTTTGAATAGGTATATTTTTCGCCGTGTTCACTAATCCCTGTATTGGTTTTGATGCTCGTTATTAACTCAGGATTATTTGAGGTCTGGTGTGTTTTTAAACTGTTTACTATTCGCGTGGGCTCATGAACTAACTGCTGGAAATAATTTTCAGACAATCCGCTTAGCACAATTTCGGATGATATTTTATGCGTACCTCCAGATCTCAACATGTATTTTCGCCAACATATCGAGGATAAATTAAAGTCACCACCAACGCGTACCTGTTTGAAATCAAACTCAAGTTTTCTTTGAACCTTTCAGTCACTGTATCATCTGAATCTGGAGGTCGGTGAAAGGATACAATTATTATTTTATTCCGGTTGCCAACAATTACCTCTGCCTATACTAACTCACATGAAGTATCTACTTCAATTTCGCGACAAGTTAAAACAGCAACAAACACGCCATCGCCTACCGTGTTTAGCCTATCCTTTCCGGACACTGTTAGGTTCTCCGTAAAAATTTCGGCTGAGCTTATATCCGGCTTTAGTCAGCTTTTAGTGACTATAACGATTTGACCATCAGTGTTTTCTATTAGCGCTTGGAGTTCTGGTACTTTCCCAACACAGCTATGACAATTTACGACTGTTATACCAGTGGTTACTGTATCTACGTTCTTCCTGTGTTCAGCCTTTACCCTCTGTGACTGAAGTCCTTCTTGTGTTTTCCCGATACCCTCTAACATAAAAACAGCCCAGTCCACGCCACACAGCCCATACTACCCGTGTAGACGCTTCCTGCGTATAGTGGACACCTGACCTACTCAGCAGAACCTGAAACCCAATCACCCTTTGGCACAAGTCAAGGAATCTCCAGCCTACAAGGTCACAGAACCGTCTGAGCCTCTGATTCAGACCTTCCACTCAGCTTTGTACCAGAGGTCCGCAATCGGTCCTGTTGACTATGCTGCAAACGGGCAGCTCTGCTTTCATCTTGCAAGCAAGACTGGCAGCCTTTACCACTTCTGTTCGCTGCTCGAAACCAGAGGGAACCTCATCTGATCCAAAGTAACACGCATCATTGGTACTGACGTGAGCCACCACCTGCAGCTGGCTGCATCCTGGGCTCTTCAAGGTATCTAGGAGGGCCCATTCCACGTCTGGATCCCACCCTCTGTGATTGCTCACATCTTGCAGGCTGAGTGGTTGTCTCTGAAACAGGACAGGAGACAGCATCTGGCTCAGCAACAGCGACAGCCACAGACAACACATGGAACCTATTTGTCAGACAAACTGGGGAGGCCTTACGTGCGGCTACCTGGGGAGTCTTTCACCGCCTGCTTCACCCCCAGGTGACCTCCCAGTCGACCACAGGTGAGGGGTCAACATCAGTGTGAGCAGTAACTGGGTTGGCCACCAGTGAGGACCGATTGGAGGACTTGGACATGCTGACTTCTGTTGGATCCCAACAGACAACCCACAACAGTGGTGTCCATCCACTGCAGCCTCAAGCTGTGTAACCGAAGCCATTACAGCCTGAAGCTGAGAGTGAAGTGTCACAAACACAGCTCGCATCAGCACACAACAATCGCAGTCCCTGTCCATACTAAAGACAGTGGAAAACTAAACTATGCAGATAAACAGACTATCGGCACATGCTGCACTACTCTACTGTAGGCCCTGTCGAAAACGTAGATATTAAAAAACCTAACTGCCGAAGCACTCAGTTGAAATTAAATAATTCGCCCCTGATTAGGAACTTGTAATGTGTCACAAAATCAGTTTACATTCCGACACAAACAAAAATAATTTAAGTTTAAACAGAAAGCATTTATTAGATAGAGTGATAATCGATCATGCTGATAACAAGGTATGGAATTTCTGTAAAGGACAGAAACAATGGAAAAATGTTAAAGAACCAATAACACTTTATGAAATTGTAATTATATATTAATTATTCCTCAATAAAAGTAAAACTGCAATTCAATTTCATAACCAAAAATAAAAAATTACATTTATAAGAATTTTTATACTCATCTAATAAACAAAATTCACTAAATTTATCATTAATTTCCATCAACTCAAATTTCAAATCCTCATATAATTTTGACATTAAACTGTTATTGTTAACCTTTAATTGAATGTTGAAGTATAATACATATACTTTAATACAACAGTTATCAGACTGAAAATTGTAATTAATATCAAACATATTTAAATTTTGAATAACAGACTCCATTCATATATAAAATTTTTATTAATATTTAAAAAAAATTACTTTACTTTTATTTCCCCAACTATTGTGTGAATCACCGAAACCTAAGCATTTAACATAAACTTATCTCCTTCCTTTCTCAAAACTTTTTCAACGAGGTAAATATCAGGATATTTTGTTTTTTGTAATTCATACTCATAAAAATTACCAATTACTTCTTCACCATTTGAATCTTATAATTTATATGTGATTGGATTCAAATGAGTTACATCTTCAATTTCTAAAATTTCTGTTGACTAATTTGCAGTATATCCTTTTCCAAAAAGTCCTTTAGATTTACTGATTCTAAATTTATCTCCTTTTTTAAATTTCACTTTTCCATTAGATGGTGCAGAAGATCTATTGCATTTCTTTTCATTAACTTCTATTGGTCTCATTTTTACAGTTTAATGATTTTTTATTATAAACACCAACTAATTTCAAAACTAGTTCAACCCATTTATAGTTTCCTCAAAGAGAAATTTTTTTCCACATATTTTCTTTTAGTTTTACATTAAATCTTTCAACAATGGATGATTTTAATTCGGTAAATGGTTAATGTAGCATATTTAATTAATTCTTGACATTCTTTGTTAAAAATTTTTTGTCGCTGTCTGTAAATTTCTTGGTTTTCTACCAATACCTTTAATTGAAATAGCCTAAGCAAATTTTTGAAAAACATCTATAACAGTTAATAAATATTTATATCCTTTATTTATTTTTGAAATTCCTTTTAATTTTACAGTGTCCATTTCAACTAAATGTGCTTATCATAAATCATAAGTTGAAAAAGAAATTAGATTCCTCCTTTTCAGACCTTTTTCATTGGCTTACATAATTCATCAATAATAAGTTCATAAATATTTGGAGGGGTGAGCGAATCACTCACTCCTTCAGATACAAAATTTTTTTAACAAATTTACATTTTTTGCTTTTCAAATTGAACAAAAACCTTCAATTCTTTGTCTTCCATTTTTAGTTGTTAATCTGTGACGATTATGTGTTTCAGTAATTATTTTTCACTTCAAACAGTATGATTTTCCAATTATGTAGAATAAAAATTTTGTAAGATTTAAATTAGTTCACCAAATATAATTAACTTTAATAAACTTCAACAGTTTTAACACTGTCTTTTAAATTTGTAGCTAGAAAACTTAATTAATTTACTATTAATGACTCATTAGTGGGAGGTATTTCCTAAAGATTATCATAAACACTTGCTGTAATATCAAAATCATTAAAAGATAATTCTTTATTTATATTTCGATCAATAACAATTTTTTGTTTGCCTCCAGTTATAAAAGTAAATTCAATAATTTGTTCATCATATATTTTATGTTTTAGATTGCTTAAATAATTTAAGTATGGTGTTAAATCTGTTTTTGAGAAATAATCTGCAAAAGCTTTTCCTATTTCCCTTTATAAAGTAATTAGTTAGATTATTTTTACTAAGTTGGCTACTTTTTGCAGTAGGTTGCTTAGTAGTAATATTATTACTGAGTTGTGTTAGAATACTTGTGTATTCAGCTTTTGTTACTTATTCTACTTCTAAATATTGTTTAGTAACCATTTACTGGATCATCTTCTATGTTTAAAATCAATGTAAACTTTAGCCACTTTAGAAGTAACACATAATTTTTGTGGAATTGTTTAAAAAGACATTTTTATTTTTGCTTCTGATTCATCTTTCATAACTTGTTCATTAATTGCTTGATCTTTAGACTACACCATATTTCCAAAAATGTCCATTTATTTAAGTGAACATATCTTTATAATTCGTTCACATTAATTTTAAAACAGATAGACACAAATGGCCATATATTGCTTCATCAAAATTCTGAAGTCTTTGTCAATTATAGTACAACTCATTTGAACTAAAATATTTAACCAGGTCATTCAGAATATTTTTACCAAACGAATCAAATATAATTTTTTAAATTATAACAACAAATCACATTATGTAGAATAACTATTCCTTGTTCAAAATGCTTGGTTCATTAGGTAATTCATGAGTTATAAAAACACCATGAAAATATTAAATTTTTATTTGTTTAACTGATTCCTCAATGTCAGAATTAGATAAAGGATGATTAGCCATCTGCATGAACAGACTAAAGCCTGCAGCAAATTTATTAACTACTTTTTCAATTTTTGTTTTGTTTTTTGAGCCCAGAACCTACTTTCTTTTCCATTGCTTCATTATTACCTTTCTGTTGTTGCAATTCTGCATCAGCTTTTTCTTGTTTATTACTGCATTTGCGAAAGCTGCAGAACCACCAGCAAGTGAACCAATTGTTGCTAAATAAGGTACTACAGGTACAACATCTTCATGTTGTGTTAGCCCTTTTCCTTCTTTGTTTTTTGTTGTATGATATTAAATAGTCTTTTTCACAACAGTAATACCTAATGTAATAAGTAAATTTCCAACAGTTTTTTGTATTTCTTTCTTTATTGAAAATCAGTTACAAATGGTTCAATACTATATAATTGTTCATTGTTTAATTTAATTATAATTGATTTTGGTTCAATCATGTCAATTGGTGGCAATGTATAATCAACTGAAAAATTATTCATTTATATAGATAAAAAATTTAGAAGGTTTAATAATTTTATAATTCTAGTCTCTGTAATTCTGGAAAGATTTCTTTAAATAGATTTTTCTTACTGCATTTAATTTGCACTCTCAGTCTGTTTCTATTTTTTTCATTTTTCACACTATTCTAGATTTTGGATATGTCTGTGATAATAATATTTTCTACATTTGCATCTTTACTCTTTGTTTCTGTTTGTTTCACTATTGTAAGATATTGCTAAACACACATTCAATAAAATTTTCTCATGTTTTTCTTTTTGATTCTGCTCTTCAGTTCTAAGTCATTTTCTTGATGAAACTACAACAGATCTTATAGCTGCTATTTTAAAATTCTCAGTTCCTATATTTCTCATATGAGCTACAGTTATTTTTTGATTTCCTTGTCTGTCGTCTTCTCAACTGTGGTGTGCATACTGTAAGACCTTCAGTAAACACACCATCAGATTATTTGACTTGTCGCTCTAACGAAGTAGGCGAGTGTCAGCAATATGTCTCGTGGTCTCATTGTGGCATGTTTATCTTCTGCCGTTAGGTCAAACAATAGAAATGCCACTTCCACACTTAGAGTAGCAGATTGACAGTGACCAACTTTAAACAGAACTTGATTAATTTTCACACACATTTATTAAAATAACAAAAATCATAAACCTTACTTAACTTGATTCTGGATGCTATCTACAATTGACAATCTGAAGTTCCTTTGGTCTTGGTACGTTAATCTTATTCTCACAAAGCTCTGATACTTGACAAAGTGTCTATACATTTCTTTTCAGAGCTATGTACAGGAATATGATAATCTTATTAGGCGCAGACTGAAACTTGACTATAGATTCATGCAGACTGACTAATCGGAGGTCGGTACACTCGTCATAATACCTCGCACTTGCAGGTTTCACTGCACAAGTGTGATCCGTGAGGAGAAAAGGTTCTACATTAGCAGCAATCTCATTGGCTGCATTACATATTAAGACGTGAATTGGCAGAAGCAGAATTTGGTCCGTCTCTAACACAGTGCCATCTCGTAGTGTGGAGATGGACGAGCACTGAGCCTGCACTATTGTGCTTAGAGGGGCGCACTCTAGTGGGAAAGTTGTGTACGTGCTGACTATTCGGAACTATGTAAACAACATCAAAGTTAGACATTCTTACACATAACGTTTTAGTTGTACTTCCAAGATATATTTTATTATCAGTGTTGTTTTTAATCTTGTATATTGTGCCACTCATTTCAATCATATAAATACAATAAATCTTATTAGAAGAAAAAAATTAATTTTATAATCTCCAACCATTTTCATCAACATCAACATCTAAACCCATTCCTAATTTTCATTATCCCTACATTATGCCTCTAAATGCAGCTGCAGCTATTTTTCCCCTAATCAAGCATCACTTGCATCCATTCTTTCTTTTGCAGCTACTTGAAGTTCTTTATCAGCTTCATGTCTTGATTGTAAATCTTTATGATTACAATAAGCAATATCATAAACTTCATCTAATTTATTTTTTCCTAGATCACCATGTGCTAATCTTTCCTCTAGTACACTATATGAATATCCTGGTAGATGCATCACTGGCTTTGGTTATATATTTAAAGCCCAATTTACTAATCCTTTACCATGTTTTTCACTTTTTCAAAATGTTTGTAGTAAGTTATTCAACAATCTAATCAAATCTGGAATTCCCTTGGGATTATTAATAATAAAATCACTAAATTTGTTTGTTAACATTTGCATTATTCCATTTTTTCATTTGCATAATTTTTATTTCCAGCCAATTCTTCACCATGAATTACTGTTGGTCTATCAATAACATCTCCAACATCATTCATGCATCATATTGGATTGTTTTTCTTAATATTTTTTATCAAACCTTCACCTGTTTTGGCATCTGAATAATCTGAATTATCTGATGATACTGTAATACTTTTGGAAAACAGGTATTAACAATTTCTTTCATCAGTTTATTGTATTTTTACCTCTATATGATTTGTTTTCATTTGGGTTACTCTCAGAATATAATCTCCCTGAATGATAGAATTTATCTTTATAATTTTTTTTAAATCGACCGAATCAAATTTTTCACACATATCATCCACAGTAATTTGTTTTTTAGTTAAAACATTCATTAAACTATATTTGCCTTCATATTCTTCTCCAACAATCTTTCATTTATCGCCATTGAAATCAATTGGAAAATGACTAACTAATTTAAATCTATCACCATGTTTTAATCCAAAATTTTAACCTTCACTGTGATTAACATACTTTAACATTCTTTCAATAACATATATTTTTTAACATAATCTGCCTCATTTATGTTTTTAACAGCACCTTTCATCATCTTCATATTTTCTGAATTCAGCATGAATGTCTGATTCAGTTAATATATAGTCATACTTTCAAGGAATATCATAAGACCAATCTTGTAGTTGTCTAATTTGTGATTACTCTTCAAACTCGAAATGAGGATCTTGATGATAAGGACTCATTTGGTTTTCAGCTTCTCCATATTCTTCAATAGCTTTCAGAGCATTGTCACTTAATCCTGTAATTCCTTGTTTAACTTGTTCAGTTGCATCTATAACTGGTTGACCTTTTTTATATTTTTCATATTCTGATTGTGAATGTTTTTTCCAAAGCTTGCACTGTTCTTTCAATTCATCAGCTTTCTCTCTATTTTGTTTAGCTTTTTTTAACAACTTCAATGTTGTATTTTGGAAACATTTATTAGAGATGAAAAAAATTAGCTTAACATTTTTAATGTCAAATGTTTATATTTAATGATTTTGTTTAATGTTTATGTTTTTATGAAAGTCTGTATTTTATTTCAGAACTTACTTTCATTCAGTTTTCCAGTCATGTCTGTCATCAAAAATCCAAATTGATCATTTCAATATTTACTACATATTTCTTTAAAATCATCAAACTTTAAATCACCACCAATGAACTCATGATAAATATGATTTAAATTTGTGTCATCTTGTCTGAAAATATTTAAAAAATTAAGATTATCTCTAACTTATTGTTATGGAATTTTTGAATGAGTTTGCGCCAAACAAAAGCAGTCTATTCCTTTACATCTTCCTCTACTGAAATATTCTCAAACTATATCTTAATTTTCAAGAATAAAGTCAACAAGATTCTAGATTATTTCAGTTAAGTTGTAAGTCATCTATTCTTAAAAAAGGATTAACCATTCTAATAGAAACTTCATTAGTTGGTTTTTATTCAACTATTTTATTTCCAAATATTATACCGAAAAAGAAAAACAAAAAATGTCGATTGAGAAACAGTAAATTCATGTTGTGAATATAGTTTTAAAAATTTAGAAAAATCTATTTATTCAAAAAACTCCAAATATTCACATTAAAGTAGATGAAATTTTAAATAGAATTGTTATTGAAAGTGGTGTAAAGTTATACATAGATACAAAAGAAAGTATTGGTAGTATATTAGACTTTAATAATCAAATTATTGAAAGTAACAAAAAGACTTGGTAAAGCTGTTCCTAAAATTAATCCATTCGAATTAATTATTACAAATTTTAACTTGGCTGATGAAATGTCTGTTAAACATAATGATTGTTTTCGTAGAAAAACTAATACTATTGCTTCATTTAAACCAAATGCAGAATCTGGAATACCAATATTTTCTGAACCACAATATCTACTAGATATTCCTATTTTTTATCCTACTCTTCATTTAGAAATTACTATAACTTATGAAAATGACCACAAAGAAAGGAAATAATATTTTATCTAGAATCGAACATCATTTTATTTCATTAACAGCTATGATACACTTGACTTCATCTGTTTCTGATAACATAAGCTTGGAAGGACATATTGTTAGTAATGGAAAAATAAATAGTAAGAAAACTGAAGTACTTTATCCATTATTAATGCCTGGTGTTATGTGGGAAGGAGATTTAACAGTAATTTGTACTAGATCTTCTAGTTTGGAGATGCAATTATTAGATGGCCTGATTATAATGATGCTTGAGTTGAAATTAAACATACACTTGCTAGGGAATGAAAAATTGTAATAGAATCGACAGAAATTCGTGAACTACTTGTTCAATATGAACCAAATTATAAGTTAGAACAACATGAAAGTATTCTGAAAAATCTAAAAATATCAACATCTTTTTATGAACTACAAACTGTTGAAGGATTGAGTGGCAAGAAAAATTTCGAACAAGATTTCAGAAGTTGCTATAACTCAGTTAAACTTGGTATGCCATAATTCGTATTTTTTACATTTCAGACAAATCGTAAAAATATCCATTGCTTGATTCTTCATTATTCGACCAAGTTAATCTACAGAATTTAACTTGAAAAATGGAAGAAACAAAATTTTCCACAGAAAAAGTGGAATATTAATCCTCCAAATAATTTTCTCAAACCCAACAACACAGCTCGATTTCAAACGAATTGTTGTTGTTGTTGTTGTTGTTGTTGTTATCTTCAGTCAAGAGACTGGTTTCATATAGCTCTCCATGCTACTCTATCCTGTGAAAGCTTCTTGATCTCCCAGTACATACTGCAGCCTACATCCTTCTGAATCTCCTTAGTGTATTCATCTCTTGATCTCCCTCTACGATTTTTACCATAAACGCTGCCCTCCAGTACTCAATTGGTGATCCCTTGATGCCTCAGAATATGTCCTACCAAGCGATCCCTTCTTATAGTCAAATTGTGCCACAAATTTCTCTTCTCCCCAATTGCATTCAATACCTCCTCTTTAGTTATGTGATCTATCCATCTAATCTTCAGCGTTCTTCTGTAGCACCACACCTCAAAAGCTTCTATTCTCTACTTGTCCAAACTCTTATCATCCATGTTTCACTTCCATACATGGTTACAATCCATACAAATACTACCAGAAGCGACTTCCTGACACTTAAATCTATACTCAATGTTAACAAATTTCTCTTCTTCAGAAACACTAGCTTTGCCATTGTCAATCTACATATTATATCCTCTCTACTTCGACCATCATCAGTTATTTTGCAAAACTCTTTTACTACTTTAAGTGTCTCTTATCCTAAACTAATTCCCTCAGCATCACCCAATTTAATTCGACTACATTCCATTACCCTCGTTTTGCTTTCGTTGGTGTTCAGCTTATATCCTCCATTCAACACACTGTCCATTCCGTTCAGCTATTCTTCCAGGTCATTTGCTGTCTCTAACAGAATTACAATGCCATTGGCGAATGTAAAAGTTTTTATTTCATCTGCATGGATTTTAATTCTTACTCCGAATTTTTCTTTTGTTTCCTTTACTGCTTATTCAATATACAGATTGAATAACATCAGGGATAGGCGACAACCCTTTCTCACTCCCTTCCCAACCAATGCTTCCCTCTCATGCCCCTCAACTCTTATAACTGCTATCTGGTTTCTATACAAATTGTAAATAGCCTTTCACTCCCTTTATTTTACCCCTGCCACCTTCAGATTTTGAAAGAGAGTATTCCAGTCAACATTGTCAACAGCTTTCTCTAAGAATACAAAGGCTACAAAGGTAGGTTTGCTTCTCCTTAATCTATTTTCTAAGATAAGTCATAGGGTCAGTATTGCCCCATGTGTTCCAACATTTCTACAGAATCCAAACTGATCTTCCCTGAGGCCGGTTTCTAGCAGTTTCTCCAATCGTCTGTAAAGAATTTGTGTTAGTATTTTGCATCTGTGCCTTATTAACCTGATAGTTCGGTAATTTTCACATCTGCCAACGCCATACATTCTTTGGTATTGGAATTATTATATTCTTCTTGAACTATGAGGTCATTTCGCCTGTCTCATACATCTTGCTCACCAGATAGTAGGCGGCCGTGCCCTTTCAGAGGAACCATCCCGGCATTTGCCTGGAGCGATTTAGGGAAATCACGGAAAACCTAAATCAGGATGGCCGGACTCGAGATTGAACCGTCGTCCTCCCGAATGCGAGTCCAGTGTGCTAACCACTGCGCCACCTCGCTCGGTCTCTCCAAAGGTCTCTTTACTGTTCCTGTAGACAGTATCTATCATACCCCTAGTGATATACGGCTCTAAATCCTTACATTTGTTCTCTAGTCATCCATGCTTAGCCATTTTGCACTTCCGGTCAACCTCATTTTTGAGATGTTTGTATCCTCTTTCCCTGCTTCATTTACTGCGTTTTGGTATTTTCCCCTTTCATCAATTAAATTCAATATCTCTTCTTTTACCCAAGGATTTCTATTAGCCCTCGTCTTTTTACCTACTTGATCCTCTGCTGCCTTGATTATTTCATCTCTCAAAGCTACCCATTCTTCTTCTACTGTATATCTTTCCCCTATTCCTGTCGATCGTTTCCTAATGCTCTTCCTGAAACTCTCTATAACCTCTGGTTCTGTCAGTTTATCCAGGTCCCATCTCCTTAAATTCCCACCTTTTTGCAGTTTCTTCTGATTTAGTCTACAGTTCATAACCAATTGATTGTGGTTAGAGTTCACATCTGCCCCTGGAAATGTCTTACAATTTAAAACCTGGTTCCTAAATCTCTGTCTTACCATTGTGTAATCTATCTGAAACCTTCCAGTATCTCCAGGCTTCTTCCATGTATGCAACCTTCTTTCATGATTCTTGAACCAAATGTTAGCTATAATTACGTTATTCTTTGTGCAAAATTATACCATGTGGCTTCCTCTTTCATTCCTTACCCCCATTCCATATTCACCTAATATGTTTCCTCCTCTCCCTTTTCCTACTATCGAATTCCAGTCACCCATGACTTACGTTTTCATCTCCCTTCACTACCTGAATAATTTCTCTTATCTCATCATACATTTCATCAATTTCTTCATCATCTGTGGAGCTAGTTGGCATATGAACTTGTATTACTGTGTCAGGCGTGAATTGGTCACAATAATGCGTTCACTATGCTGTTTGTATAGCTTACCTGCATTCCTATTTCTTTTATTCATTATTAAACCTACACCTGCATTACCCCTATTTGATTTTGTATTTATAACCCTGTATTCACCTGACCAGAAGTCTTGTTCCTCCTGCCACCAAACTTTACTAATTCCCACTATATCTAACGTTAACCTACCCATTTCCCTTTTTAAATTTTCTAACCTACCTGCCCAATTAAGGGATCTGACATTTCACACTCCAACGTGAAGAATGCCAGTTTTCTTTCTCCTGATAACAACGACCTCCTGAGTAGTCCCTGCCTGGAGACCCGAATGTGGGACTATTCTACCTTCAGAATATTTTACTTAAGAGGATGCCAACGCCATCATCATTTAACCATGCAGTAAAGCTGCATGTCCTCAGGAAAAATTATAGCTGTAGTTTCCCCTTGCTTTCAGCTGTTCACAGTACCACCACAGCAAGGCCATTTTGGTTAGTGTTAAAAGGCCAGATCAGTCATTCATCCAGACTGTTGCCCCTACAACTACTGAAAAGGCTGCTGCCCCTCTTCAGGAACCACACGTTTGTCTGGCGTCTCAACAGATACCCCTCCGATGTGGTTGCACATATGGGTGGGCTATCTGTATCACTGAAGCACGCTAGCCTCCCCACCACCGGCAAGGTCCATGGTTCATGGTTACACTAATCAAATCAGACACTTAAATAACTCCATATACTTTCATGAGGGAACTATCATATCCGTATGATTAACATGACTTGTGGAAAGAATATTGTATCTTCACAGAAACCAACTACAATCTTCATGCAGCTTTAAATGAAAAAATTACTACAGATAGTTTAGTGTATGTAGCTATGTATGGAAAGAAAAATTTAACTTTCAATGTACACCACAGAATACTTACTGAAAATTTTTAACTATAAATGAATAAAAAATTAGAAAAGTTAAAGAAATCTTTACAGCTCGTTTGCATTTCATTTTGAAGTATTTTCACAGACAAAGAAAAAATTATAACTGAAAAATTTAGATAAGAATGAATTTTTATTTTTCCTATTAAATTATTTAATCTTGAAATGGAGAACACCAAAGAGTTAAAGCAGTGTGGTGAGTGTCAAGAGAAAAAGAATAATAATGAAATTTGTAAAGATAAGTATCAAAAAGACGGATTTTGTTGGATTTGTAAAGAATGTCAAAAATATTACCTGAAAATTAGAGTAGCTTGTGAATGTGGCAGAAATGTAAACAAGAATTCTCTCAAAAAACATTTACAATCGACAGTTCATAAAAACCTTCTGATTACTCAAGAAGGAAAGAACTAGGAAAATTTTGCTTGTTTTCTGATGCCTACCTTTTAGAAAAAAAGAAATACTGAATTTTATTTTCTTACATTCACCTTTTACAAAAAGATATTAAATTTTATTTTCTTATGTTCACCTTTTGTACGAAAAAAAATAATTATTTTTGAAAATTGATGGATGTGATACTAAAAATATTCATTGTTGTTAATTTTTCTAATTGAGTTATATCTGAAGAGCGGATTAAAGTACATGGAAAGTGTTGGGTCTGGATAAGTTTTCATTTTCTAGTGAAAAGAACGTGTGAAACGATTGACTTTTAGTAGAAAATGAAAAGTGAGCTAGAACCTACACTCTCCAGCTACTGATCTATCAATGTCCGTTCACGTGATCAACGGGTGCATAAGAGGCAAGACACACGATATCAGTGCAGTCATAAAAGCTAGACACACGATAGAATCAGCATCAGAGCTTGCAGTGGTACTGGGCATTTTACACACACCCAAGTCAAGGATGCCACATGAGCACCTTGATCCAGGGAAAGCTGCGGCTACCAGCGTTAGCAGTCTTGTGGAATAACGTGTAGTTTAGAGAGATCTCCGTAAACTATCGCAAATTGTAACAGTTGATAGATGGACGACAGTGGATAAAACCACTCAGCAGTTCAATACTACGAGTAGATAACAGAAGCTGAGTACAGCAATGTTATTCACAATCATGTGCAGCCTATGAAATTTAGACGTCGCCAAGGTCAGCGTTGACAGCGGAATGCAGTTATTGGATGTCCAGGCTTTAACACTCGACATTTTTAAGCAAGCTGTAGAAGTAAATTAATAAAGTCGAAAATCTACCAATTCATAGATTGCGTGTCGTTCTGGTGGTGACCAAACCGTATTTGTAATTACTAATTGTCAGAACAAGTAATACTGAGTTCATTGTTTTTACTTATTTGGTATAATTAATCTCGATAACTGATGTTTCTACCTGATCACTGCAAACTGCGTGGATTAGGATTGTTCTGAATTCCTAACTTTCAACTCAGGGACTGTAAATGTTTCTTTTAATAAGAAGTCGAACTCTATTTGTATTTCACTTGAATTATTTATTAACAAAAATATTACTTCGAAAAACTAACCATCCAAACCATTCTGACTGTCCAAAAGCAACTCATAACTGAACCTATCGATGGGTGCGAGGCTGAACTTGCATGCCACTGGCTGGCTCCAGAGCCCCATGGAGATTGATGTAGAGCATGATGACACGATTTACATACGTGGCACCATTGCTTGTGGTGTGGAGGGCAGGACATTGGGTATGGAATTCCAGGAAATGGGGAAGGGGGAGAGAATTCTGTAAATACTGTTGCTTACATCAACAATTCCAGGAATGCTGATACTGCTGTTCCCATACCAGTAGTGATTCTTTGTTATAATATACTTATCATTATAATAATGTAAATAACTTCAATTATTATTGCATTACACGTTGAGTTTTACTTACCAAAAAAAGATGAACATAAATAAATTCACATGTGACATGAAGATCAAGAAAAGTTGTAAATCTGTAGCAGTTTTTTGTGAATTCAAAGTTTTTTCTATTTTAAATTTCGTAAAATAAACCTCTTCAACAGTTAATACACAAATATGGAAACAAATATAGAAATTAATTCCAAATTGCTTAACTTTTTTTATTACAGAGGTTTGTATGATCTAGTCATGTTATTTGCCGCACCTGACTATTTTACAAACCAAGTTAAAGATGGTTTACGGAACTGTTTACTACTTCAGGAAGAAGACTCGACATTGCTAACTGCTTTTTCTAAACTTTTTTTATTCGTAATTTTATGTGAAAACAATTGAACCACAAAACTCTACCTGGTACTCCTCCAAATTTGATAACTTTGCTTCATCAAATCACAAACTTGTAAACACGCTATTATAACTTATTACAATTTAATTTTAATTTTAATAATCAACAGGCTCAGTTGCACCGTTTACTTAGAATTTGCCTAGGTTTCAGTTGGGATAACCCAACCTTCTTCAGAGTAACAGTAACTATCGTTTGTCCATAGTAGACATCGTCAAGCTAAAATTACAAATCCATAAACTATCGTCAGACTATAAAACTTATCTGGAACTGCCTCGGCCCCACTTCGCGACCATGATGCGGCAGCCGCGAGTGCTGTACTGCAAGTGGGGCTGAGGCAGTTCCAGATAAGTTTTATTGTCTGACGATAGTTTATGGATTTGTAGTTTTAGCTTGACGATGTCCACTATGGACAAACGGTAGTTACTGTTATTCTGAAGAAGGTTGGGTTATCCCAACTGAAACCTAGGCAAATTCTAGGTAAACGGTGCAACTTAGGCTGTTGATTATTAAAATTAAAATTAATATTTATACAGTTGCTGACAGGGCCGCGAAATGTTAAAGATATTTAAGTTAGTACAATTTCCTGATTTTGACAACTACATGTTGTATTTATCGTCAGTGGGATCACAAGTGATAATTATTTCGCCGGCCGCGGTGGTCTCGCGGTTCTGGCGCTGCAGTCCGGAACCGCGGGACTGCTGCGGTCGCAGGTTCGAATCCTGCCTCGGGCATGGGTGTGTGTGATGTCCTTAGGTTAGTTAGGCTTAAGTAGTTCTAAGTTCTAGGGGATTATGACCTAAGATGTTAAGTCCCATAGTGCTCAGAGCCATTTGAACCATTTTGATAATTATTTCACACAGCATTAAATAACGAAAAATAAGTGTGAAATGCGGCCACATAACAATAATACACGATGCTGTGTATTATGTCCCTCATTAATCAGATGTATCTTGTACTACGGTAAATACGTCTCAGTCTGTCAGATTAGAAGAGCATGGAGAAGAGGCTTCTATGCAGACACGCTGCTGCACGCAGAATACGTTGAATACCGTATGAAGTGACGCTTACTGTTCCATCATATTAATCAATTTAAGCATGTGCAGTTCCTCGCAGGCGACCGGCAGTTTTCGAAGACAGCGCACCCGTCCATCGAACTGTGACAGAATTGATTTAGAAACACTGCACGAGAATGTGGTGCATGTGAATCCTGGCCTCCGCCTCACTTCCTCTCCCCCGGGACACCTAAAGTTAATTCTGTCGAACACATCAAGGTCGGCATCCAGTGACACATACGCACCCAAGACACAGCAAGGGCGAGTCTCCGTGAGTTGTTGGCTGCACTTCAGGCGTCGTGGGTTAGAAAGCCTCTTCGGTGGCATCGGCGTTTTTTCGAGTCCATGCCATCACACGTCGCAGTCATCTTCAGGGAGAGGGCGGAAATTGCTCGCTTACCAGGTAGCTAGGCGCCTGAAAATGTGGCGTGGTATATGTGTAGTCAACGTCTGATAGCTAACGAGATTACTGGAAGAAGCAGATTGTCACAGAGTTTGAGCAAGAAAGAAAGAATTACAATCTTGTTTTACTTCTTTCATTTTTTATTTCATTTATTTGTTTACTTTTTTTGGTTGAATGAAGCTGTATAACATCGTTTTCATGCAAGACGATTTCTATCCACAGAGAACAACTTGTGATTAAAAAAAAAAAGAAATATTGAAAGCTGACGCACGTAGCTGTTTGCATATCCTCTGGACCTCAAGGAAAAGCAGTAGTCGCTAAGAGAAGACGTTTTGCGTATAGAATTCCAGCCCATCTGCTCCTGTTTTAGCTGCAAGTGGCAGTGAAAAGGGAATGCGGTAGCATATGGCTTCAAAATGCTGTTGTGGCGTAATCGAACAGATGCATATTGAAGCTGACAGGCCAGGCAAGACATGCGTGTAAACCTGAGTTGCTAAGTTGTCCGCGACAGGCAAAGTTCCAGATTATCTTACGCGAAGCCACAAACCAGAGCGCACTTCGCTGCAGAATAAAATATTCAAATTGGAAAGACATTCAGTTGTTTAGTGGTGGGGATACTCCTGTCTAGTTTTTTGGTGAGGTTGAAACGTCCCCTTAGGAAAATTATACATGACTGTGCTTAAACTGACACACAATATTTTTAGCGCAACGCAATCTGACTTTCAAAAATCTCTACTAAAGAATGGCCCTCACTAACATTAACCTATACCTTTCACAAATCACTTACCTCACAAAAATCTTCGTTACTCGAACTACTGCAATACAGCGAGCGCCACTACTGCCAGCTAAATAAAAGATTCAAACTACGGAAGGCACTAACTACTAGTAGGCATAGTTAGCAAATGAAAGATTTTAATAGAGAACAAACAATGTATTTACCTTAACAGTCATAATGTATACAGCAGTTCATGACATCCATTTTTACAAATATCAAACCTCCGCCATTTCTCTCCCCACATCCACCACTGCTGGCGGCTCACCTCCAACTGCGCAAAGCTACGCGCTGTTCACATCCAGCTGCCGCTGCCAAACACTACAATGGCAGACAACAATGCAAACTAGCCACAGACAGCACACAGCACAGCCAGTGATTTTCGTACAGAGCGCTACGTAACGTTGCCAATAGGAAAACATAAACAGCCTACTTTTATAAAAAATTTTACAAATTGTTTTCGGCAGTGGCCAATAATGATTTGATAAAATTTTTCATAATTACAATAACAAAGATATCAAATGCACACACTTATTGATACAATGTCGGTCAAAAGCTGAAATTTTCTCACAGTCCATAAAGACAGTCCTGATCATTCATCATAGTAGTAATTACAGTTTTTTTTTACAAAGTCTCATTACCAAAAGAAATTGCACACAGAAGTAGTGGATTTCCATGCAGTCTTGAAGAAGTAGTGTTGCCCTTCCAACGGAAAGACAGTGCTGACTCTTGACATGCAGACAGGTAATGGGCCACAACACAGCAAACCCACAGCAGAGTCAGTCGAAGTTTGAAGAATATTGGTAAGTAGGTCATCACAGAGCAGGCCCACTGTAGTCCTGGTAGAGATTACGGTATTGGTGGGCCACCAGAGGTGCAGACCCACTGCAGGCCTTGTAGAAATAATGGTACTGGCGGGTCAGCAAAGATTCAGACCCACTGTAGTCCTTGTAGAGATGGCCAGCAGCCATCTGTTGCGACTGTGCGGGTGCACAATCACCGTCGAAGAGTCTTGCAGAGAAGATAGCAAGTCCATAAACCACCACTTGTACACTCACGAAGTTTTTGGAATTGTCCTTAGAACCAGAAATGCTGTTATCCAGTCCCTTGCTGAATTATTAACACACGTGCAAACACTATCAGTCCCTACTTCTCACAAATTGTCCATATACTATGACCAACAGAAACGTGTGCAGTGAAATCTACGCGCTGTTCACATCCAGCTGCCGCTTCCAAACACTAAAATGGCAGACAACAATGCAAACTAGCCACAGACTGCACACAGCACAGCCAGTGATTTTCGTACAGAGCCAATAAGAAAACATAAACAGCCTACTTACAAGGTAAACGCTGTCCATGGCACCGCATCGGTCTTGGCGAGTCTTTTGGTTATTTTATTGTCTGTTCTTGTCTCTGACTGTAATTCCAGCAATGTCTTGTAACTAAAGTCTGCGTATTCTCTAAACGCTCTATCTACTTTTCTTAACCATGTATTCATCTTAAAAACTGGCACACAGTGTATTTATTTCGTGGCAGTTGTGCAGTAATTTTCGATTATTCGCTAAGTGGGGAAGAAAAAGGGATTACCAACTTTTCGTTTTGGCTTCTGTTGAGCCTCGGTGCCTATCAGCAGTACAACCCCTCCTGCGTGGCCTGTATGTAATCCGCTGACCGCCCAGACAACAAATCTTGTATCCGGTTGTTACTTACGTCGCACGTCCCTGTCCCTGGCCATCGTCAACCGAGAAGAATAGGCGCGGCAGGTCGCAAGGTCGCCGAGTGGTCTCTCGGCGCGCCAAGATTGTCGCGGTGGGAAGCTGGAAGCTCCCACCACTGCCAGCCTTCCATTGTTCGGCGCACTCTGGTCCATTAGGGGAGAGCTGCGAATATTGCCGATCGGGCAGTAACGAATGAGCGAATACTGTCCCCAGAATGCAGCGGCTTAATCGATGGAAGAGGCGAGGAAAGACGAACGGCAGATGCACAATACCGTCGATCCAAAGCGACTAACAATATACTATCGATCTATGTCGTGACTAAACGATCTCACGATCGGTAGGAACGGTTATATTATATAGCTATTTTTTCGGTGGTTCATTATAATTTCAGAGATTTGCTGCTTCTGCACTCATCGGCGTAATTTTGGACGGGAGCTAAGAGCAATTAAAGCAACTACAAAATTTACATAGAAACTAGAACCGGAGGTATTATCAGTTAAAAGTAAGAAAAGGAACACAGGACGTCAGTGATTGTGAAAACATTGGTTTAAATGATTTATTGTACAGCACAATCACAGACAATTTCAGCTAGAAAGTATCAGTTACGGCGGCACCCGCCGACTTCAGGTCATAAGAGGAAACATTAGTTCGCTCACAGGCGGGTTGAGGGAACCTCATCTGATACGAAGATAGAGTACATTTGTGGTTCTGGTACAAGAGTCTCGCAGCACACCGTACAGCGCACATCGTTCAAAAAAATGGTGCAAATGGCTCTGAGCACTATGGGACTTAACATCTGAGGTCATCAGTCCCCTAGAATTTAGAACTACTTAAACCTAACTAACCTAAGGACTTCACACAAATCCATGCCCCAGGCAGGATTCGAACCTGCGACAGTAGCAGTCGCGCGGTTTCGGACTGAAGCGCCTAGAACCCAACGGTCACCGCGGCTGGTAGCGCACGTCGTTGACCATTATGACCACCTGCTACTAACGCGTTGGTCCACTTTTGGAACTCAATACAGCAGCTTTTCGATGTGGGATGGATTCAAAAAGTTTTTGGTAGGTTGAAGTCTATGCATAGGTCTCGTAATTCCCGTCGGTTGCGCCCCGGTGGTTTGCGGTGTCGGAGCTGGCGCACAGCAACGTCCCAGATGTGTTCCATCGGATCCAGATCAGGGGAACATCAATATGAATTTATAATCATGCTTCTCAGACCACCGTAGCACGGGAAGCATGAACTAATGTATAGCGTCCGTAACGTGTTCACGTTGTCTTCAGCAGTCACGGTGCCTTCTATTACTGTACTATACTATAGTATAATATCAACCCCATCGGGCAGCGTCTGTATCGCTATGCGTGTTTCGAGCATTCTTTGGCCTAGATGACACCTTACCCAGGCACGACTACTGACCTGGTGTAACAAAAATCGTCATTCATCCGACCAGGCAACACATTTCTATTGATGCGCTGTCCAATATCGATAGTCTTATGCCTACTGCAATTGTAATTGACGGTGCCTTTCGGTCGGCATGGGAACAAGTAGAGAACATCGGCGCCGAGACTCATGTTCAACAGTGTGGTCTAGACGGCGTACTTTGAAATGTTCTGCCGCGCCAACAATGCGCTCTGTCATCAAATGTCAGATGCACCACAGGTCGCCAGCAGTCCCGCTTTATAGAGGGAGAAATCATCCGACCTACACGCTGTTTCGCCGTCTTTCAGCCACTTTCCGTAGGTTCTCACAACTGTAGCATGCCAACAGCTAACCAGTTTCGTCGCTGGAACGATTTCCCATTCGTCTCTGCTCCGCTTATAAGCTTTCTTTACAGTTTACTACCACTATCTTAATGGGCAGCGGTCATAATGTTTTGGTTAATCAGTGAAAATGTTATATAATATTCGATAAAACCAAATATGTGAAAACGGACCGCAAGAAACAGTCTTCACAACTACCGTTGCGTTATTGTTTCCTTAAGCAAATTTCTTGTTTTGGAAGGTCCTAGCCTCAGCGAGCTGTATACACGTTCTACAGTCTCAGCATGCTTATCTCGGCAGCTGCGGTACACAGTGCTAGCGATGCTTATATCGATGTCCTGTGGACTAGTTTTTCTCATAATTTAGTACATCTACATCTACATTTATACTCCGCAAGCCACACAACGGTGTGTGGCGGAGGGCACTTTACGTGCCACTGTCATTACCTCCCTTTTCTGTTCCAGTCGCGCATGGTTCGCGGGAAGAACGACTGTCTGAAAGCCTCCGTGCGCGCTCTGATCTCTCTAATTTTACATTCGTGATCTCCTCGGGAGGTATAAGTAGGGGGAAGCAATATATTCGACACCTCATCCAGAAACGCACCCTCTCGAAACCTGGCGAGCAAGCTACACCGCGATGCAGAGCGCCTCTCTTGCAGAGTCTGCCACTTGGGTTTGTTAAACATCTCCGTAACGCTATCACGGTTACCAAATAACCCTGTGACGAAACGCGCCGCTCTTCTTTGGATCTTCCCTATCTCCTCCGTCAACCCGATCTGGTACGGATCCCACACTGATGAGCAATACTCAAGTATAGGTCGAACGAGTGTTTTGTAAGCCACCTTCTTTGTTGATGGACTACATTTTCTAAGGACTCTTCCAATGAATCTCAACCTGACACCCGCCTTACCAACAATTAATTTTATGTTATCATTCCACTTCAAATCGTTCCGCACGCATACTCCCAGATATTTTACAGAAGTAACTGCTACCAGTGTTTGTTCCGCTATCATATAATCATACAATAAAGGATCCTTCTTTCTATGTATTCGCAATACATTACATTTGTCTATGTTAAGGGTGAGTTGCCACTCCCTGCACCAAGTGCCTATCCGCTGCAGATCTTCCTGCATTTCGCTACAATTTTCTAAAGCTGCAACTTCTCTGTATACTACAGCATCATCCGTGAAAAGCCGCATCGAACTTTCGACACTATCTACTAGGTCATTTATATACACTCCTGGAAATTTAAATAAGAACACCGTGAATTCATTGTCCCAGGAAGGGGAAACTTTATTGACACATTCCTGGGGTCAGATACATCACATGATCACACTGACAGAACCACAGGCACATAGACACAGGCAACAGAGCATGCACAATGTCGGCACTAGTACAGTCTATATCCACCTTTCGCAGCAATGCAGGCTGCTATTCTCCCATGGAGACGATCGTAGAGATGCTGGATGTAGTCCTGTGGAACGGCTTGCCATGCCATTTCCACCTGGCGCCTCAGTTGGACCAGCGTTTGTGCTGGACGTGCAGACCGCGTGAGACGACGCTTCATCCAGTCCCAAACATGCTCAATGGGGGACAGATCCGGAGATCTTGCTGGCCAGGGTAGTTGACTTACACCTTCTAGAGCTCGTTGGGTGGCACGGGATACATGCGGACGTGCATTGTCCTGTTGGAACAACAAGTTCCCTTGCCGGTCTAGGAATGGTAGAACGATGGGTTCGATGACGGTTTGGATGTACCGTGCACTATTCAGTGTCCCCTCGACGATCACCAGTGGTGTACGGCCAGTGTAGGAGATCGCTCCCTACACCATGATGCCGGGTGTTGGCCCTGTGTGCCTCGGTCGTATGCAGTCCTGATTGTGGCGCTCACCTGCACGGCGCCAAACACGCATACGACCATCATTGGCACCAAGGCAGAAGCGACTCTCATCGCTGAAGACGACACGTCTCCATTCGTCCCTCCATTCACGCCTGTCGCGACACCACTGGAGGCGGGCTGCACGATGTTGGGGCGTGAGCGGAAGACGGCCTAACGGTGTGCGGGACCGTAGCCCAGCTTCATGGAGACGGTTCCGAATGGTCCTCGCCGATACCCCAGGAGCAACAGTGTCCCTAATTTGCTGGGAAGTGGCGGTGCGGTCCCCTAAGGCACTGCGTAGGATCCTACGGTCTTGGCGTGCATCCGTGCGTCGCTGTGGTCCGGTCCCAGGTCGACGGGCACGTGCACCTTCCGCCGACCACTGGCGACAACATCGATGTACTGTGGAGACCTCACGCCCCACGTGTTGAGCAATTCGGCGGTACGTCCACCCGGCCTCCCGCATGCCCACTATACGCCCTCGCTCAAAGTCCGTCAACTGCACATACGGTTCAAGTCCACGCTGTCGCGGCATGCTACCAGTGTTAAAGACCGCGATGGAGCTCCGTATGCCACGGCAAACTGGCTGACACTGACGGCGGCGGTGCACAAATGCTGCGCAGCTAGCGCCATTCGACGGCCAACACCGCGGTTCCTGGTGTGTCCGCTGTGCCGTGCGTGTGATCATTGCTTGTACAGCCCTCTCGCAGTGTCCGGAGCAAGTATGGTGGGTCTGACACACCGGTGTCAATGTGTTCTTTTTTCCATTTCCAGGAGTGTATATTGTGAAAAGCAATGGTTCCATAACACTCCCCTGTGGCACGCCAGAGGTTACTTTAACGTCTGTAGATGTCTCTCCATTGATAACAACATGCTGTGCTCTGTTTGCTAAAAACTCTTCAATCCAGCCACACAGCTGGTCTGATATTCCGTAGGCTCTTACTTTGTTTATCAGGCGACAGTGCGGAACTGTATCGAACGCCTTCCGGAAGTCAAGGAAAATAGCATCTACCTGGGAGCCTGTATCTTATATTTTCTGGGTCTCATGAACAAATAAAGTGAGTTGAGTCTCACACGATCGCTGTTTCCGGAATCCATGTTGATTCCTACAGAGTAGATTCTGGGTTTCCAAAAACGACATGATACGCGAGCAAAAAACATGTTCTAAAATTCTACAACAGATCGACGTCAGAGATATAGGTCTATAGTTTTGCGCATCTGCTCGACGACCCTTCTTGAAGACTGGGACTACCTATGCTCTTTTCCATTCATTTGGAACCTTCCGTTCCTCTAGAGACTTGCGGTACACGGCTGTTAGAAGCGGGGCAAGTTCTTTCGCGTACTTTGTGTAGAATCGAATTGGTATCCCGTCAGGTCCAGTGGACTTTCCTCTGTTGAGTGATTACAGTATACTTTCCGTGCAGTTTTCCAAGCATGCATTTTCCCGTGAGATGAAGTTGTCATATTGTAGCCACTGGTAATTGTAGCTGCAGTGACTATATATGGCTGGACAGCAGCCAAGAAGCTGACGGTGCACGACCAACGGCTGGATGATGTCCACAGAAATCAGCAACAAGTAAACACTGCTGCTCAGGCCAACCTGCAGCAGTCTCTTTTGGCACGAACGCACTGGATCCCAGGAGCTTATTCTCTGGTCTCACAATAAGGAAAAAATGACACTCAGTTGCTCATATGAAACTAACTTGTCGAGTTCTTTACGAGCTACAACAAATCGGATAGAAATTTTGAAATCTTTTCGGACACAGTTACGAGTTGCTGTATCCCTTATAAGTGAAATAATAAATCCTAAGATTCTCATACTCTCTCCAGCGACCTAGTTTTTAGTTAGGTATAAGTTAACCTCTTTGTAAGTTGCCATAGATTCGCCAGCTATACAGTGTGTTATGTGCAAATTATTACTGAGACAAGAATGGTCTGTGTCTGTGGTTCTTTTTCATAGTCCGTCAGCAGCCTCCGAATGAAATCGTTGCTCTCTGCTGGAGACATGAAGAGAACCTGAACACGAGTTACTAATGCAGGTTTGCTACTTACGTAATCAGGAGAGCCTCCATGTTTTAGTGGGCACTCGTTCTCTTGTTGGAACGTAATTCTGGACGTGAACGGAAGCCAGCATAATTGTTGAGGCAATGATGAATGTTGGAAGCACTCGTAGTTGAAACAAGCCGGGCTGCCACGTAGCGCCTTGTCAACCGTTTGTTAAGAACAACGTTCCAAAAACTATACCAAGTTAGTCTAAGTAGTTGACGTGCCAATGTACAATCGCCGTTGTCATCATCATCACGCTCATCATCATCGTCACTGACAACATCATTTTAGATTAGAAACTATTGTCTTTTTCATTCCATTGGTCTATAGTTTGCTTGGTTTCCCACTCTTCGTGTGCCTGCCTGGCACATAAGAACCAGCTTTATCAAACGCTGTTCTTTCACTTATAAAATATGACTTCGTAGTTGTGTGCAGTGATCACGTTTTTCTCTAATTGTCACATTTCTTATCCAATTTCGTCAAGTTCGTACCTTATTACTCCATTCTGAAAAGATTCACTTCACTCACTTCACTCCTACATTTTGCTTCCTGTACCAAAATTTCATTACCAGGCAAAAGTGTGAGCAGCGCGATTTTAGTATCGCCTTCGGGACGGAGTCAAATCCTGCTAGTGAAGAACAACAATTACGAGTCGCCTTTCAGCTGCCACTCCAAATCAAATGGTTCAAAATGGTTCAAATGGCTCTGAGCACTATGGGACTTAACTTCTAAGGTCATCAGTCCCCTAGAACTTAGAACTACTTAAACCTAACTAACCTAAGTACATCACACGCATCCATGCCCGAGGCAGGATTCGAACCTGCGACCGTAGCGGTCGCGCGGTTCCAGACTGTAGCGCCTTTAACCGCTTGGCCATCACTGCCGGCACTCCAAATCAATGATGAGAAAGCTCTGTGAGCCTCAGCACATATCTTTGGTCCTTACAGTCAGTAACCATCAGTGCATAAACATCGACAGCACACCACTTCCTGTCTGTAGATTCCTTCGGTTCGACATCGTATCGACGCTAGCATTATGTTATTGCCGTTCTTTTGGACTTGTCAGAGTCTGTAACTGAAACGGTATTTTCTCGGCGTCGACAGCATTCCAACGGTTATCACACGATGAAACACACCAGGCGCATATTTGGTGCTTCGTGTATCCGCAACCCAACTAAACTGACATTACAGCGTAATCCATTTTATCATTTTAATGGTACTAAACTAACATTTTTCCTCATATTTCAGAAGTATGCTTTTTCTATAGCGTCGTACCAGCGGTTTACTAATTGTTCAGCATATCTTTGAAACGTTAAATGTTCCTAAAATTTCCAATCTATAATGGAGCTTATTTTGGAGTTTAAAATGTGTTGCTTCTTTCAGCATAACGTTGCATAAATATGCACACGGGACAGAAAGTTAGTCACTCTCAGGAGACATCATACTAATGCTGTGTCTGGTTGTCACAAATGGACTGGGCTCTGCACAGGCGATAAATGACATAATTATCGCAATTGTAAATTTTGAGAAATGAAATACATTTGCAGGTCTAAATGTAAACATGAATAAAACAAAGTACATGGTAATTGGTGGAGTGAATGGAGACTTAATATTAGAAGAAGGGATGGGAACAATAACAGCTACTGAGGAATATAAATATTTAGGTGTGAAAATTACAAATGATGGGAAACAGGACAAAGAAATTAGATCAAGAATAAATTCTGGAAAGACGACAATCTCTTTATTAAATGGAATTCTCTGGGACAAACACATAACAACTGATAACAAAATAAGGATTTTTAAAACAATAGTTAGGAGCATTATTACATATGGTTCAGAAGTGTGGACAACAAAATGGCAACTGGAATCAAAATTATTAGCCACAGAAATGGATTTCTGGAGACGTTCAGCAAGAATATCAAGACGAGAAAGAATAAGAAATGAAGTAATCAGAGACAAGATGAAATGTAAAAATTCAATTATTGATTTCATCGAGCACAAACAACTTAAATGGTATGGACACATCAGACGAATGGAACAGGAAAGGCTACCAAAATGCATAATCGACTGGGTACCAATTGGAAGAAGAAAAAGGGGACGACCACCTGATACATGGAAACAGGGAGTTCAGTCAGCAATGAGGAAGAACAACATTCCTGAAGATTTATGGACAAATAGAGAAGAGTGGAGAACAATAATTAGTGACTTACTGTAATCTAGAATAGGTGCTGGAAAAATGTACTCACATTGTAAATCCAGAATAATAAAATACATTTGCAGTCAAAATGAGCACTTGTCATTTGTTATACAGCTTCTTCTTTGCTGTGGCTGTGTTTCAGACCAGAGGAACATTTACACACTGATGAACCAAAACATTATGATCACCTGCTTAACAGCTCGTTTGTCCGTCACAGATTCTTCGTATCAGGAGTCCGACAGTTTGTGGAGGTATGTGGCATCAGATACCCACGAACATATCATGTAATTTCGGTAAATAACGTACCGCTGATTTGCGTACGCAGTGATGGCGCCCGATAGCGACCGAGATGGATTCCGTAGGGTTTACATCAGGCGAATTTGGTCGCCGAGACATCGGCATGCATTCACTATAACGCTCCTCAAATCACTGTAGCACAGTTCTGGCTCCGAGACACAGGCAACTATACTGCTGAAAGAAGACATGGCCCTCGGGAAAGACATCAAACGTGAAGGGACGCAAGTGGTTCGGAGCTGTCCGCGTGTCTTCGATTACTAACACGGATCACATCCAAGGGCAGGAGAATGTCTCTCATAGCATAATACTGCTCTCCTGTGTCCGTGGAGCACTGCAGGTTTCGAGCTACCATTCACCTCGACGACGGCGTCCGTGGAGACGACCATCGACCTAGTGTAGAAAAAATGTTATTCACGCGAACAGCGGACACGTTTACATTGATCGACGGTCGAATCCCGATGGTCTCGTACCCACTGCCATCGTAACTGGCGATGTTTTGGGTCAACATGTGAACGCGTTGGAGTGGTCTGCTGCGGAGCTCCACGTTCAACAGTGTACGATAAACGGTGTGTTCCAAAACACTAGTGCGTGCCCTGGCATTGTGACCTGTTGGCAGAGATGGTACAGATCAGTATCTATCCTAATTTACAGAGCAGACAAGGCTCCGAACGCCACATTTTGTGAAGAGTCAGGGACGTCCAACCATTTTGCGCCCGGTAGTTGTTTCACTGTCCTTCCTCCTCTTCCCGCAGATGCTCACGACAGTAGCACGTGAACATTTGACCAGCTTCGCCGTTTTCGAAACTTTGGTTCACAGGCTCTGCGTAATATATCTTCCCTATGTCAAAGTTGCTCATCTCAATAAGTTTCCACATTTGCCCCAATATTTTCGCTAGGGTGATCCCTCGTTCGTGTCTGTTCCGCCCACATACTTTTGTTACCGCGTCACTTGCCCGCAACGCTACCAGGCGGCATGAAACGTCGCGATGGGCAGTTGTCATAATTTTTTGGCTGATCAGTGTATACATACATAGAACCAGTCTAACAGTTGTCCCGAAATAGACTGCCGTTGATAATACAACTCGAAGCACTTTTCAATAGAAACTCTTTCTCGTACCACAGTTCGAAGTTCAGAAACATATGCAAGTCCTTGCAGATTAAATTGAAGAGTATAACTGGTTGTTTCTAACTCTGTTGTCTCCAGATGTGTTCCATAGGGTTTACATCAGGCGAATTTGGTCGCCGACACATCGACGGGCACTCTGCTCGCTGCTTGGAGTGGACTAGGAGGTGACAGGAAATTAGCGTGGCGTAAAACTGAGCTCGTGTCCGTGTGTTGGTCTGTTTCAAAATGGGGCACCGATGATGGGGCGGAGAATTTCCGTAGTCGATTCTCGTTTCTTCCATCTCATTGGTGTGGCCAGCATTGCTCCGATATCAAGGAGGTATTTCGCAGGCATACGTTGATCAGATGCTGGAAGATTTCTTGGGGAATCACAGCCCACTCTTTACGGAGTGCTGCACTGAGGAGAAGTATCGATGTCGGTGAGGCCTGGCACGAAGTCGGCGTTCCGAAACATCCCAAAAGTGTTCTATAGGATTCAGGTCAGGACTCTGTGCAGGCCATTCCATTAGAGGGATGTTATTGTCGTGCAACCACTCCGCCACAGGCCGTGCATTATGAACAGGAGCTCGATCGTGTTGAAAGATGGAATCGCCATCCCCGAATTGCTCTTCAAGAGCGAGAGGGAAGAAGGTGATTAAAACATCAATGTAGGCCTTTGCTGGGATAGTCCCACGCTAAACAACAAGGGGTGCAATCCCCCTCCATGAAAAACATGACCACACCATAACGCCAAAGTCTCCGAATTTTACTGTTGGCACTACACACGCTTGCCGATGACGTTCACCGGGAATTCACCATATCAACACCTTGCCATCGGATCGCCACGTTGTGTACCGTGATTCGTCTCTCCACACAACGTTTTTCCACTCTTCACTCGACCGATGTTTATGCTCCTTACACCAAGCGAGGCGTCGTTTGGCATTTACCGGCGTGATGTGTGGCTTATGAGCAGCCGCTCGACCATGAAATCCAAGTTTTCTCACCTCCCGCCTAACTGTCATAGTACTTGCAGTGGATCCTCATGCAGTTTGGAATTCCTGTGTGATGGTCTGGATAGATATCTGCCTGTTACACATTACGACCCTCTTCAACTGTCCGTGGTCTCTGTCAGTCAACAGATGAGGTCGGCCTGTACGCTTTTGTGCTGTACGTGTCCCTATCAGATCAGAATCAGTGGACGTAGGGGTGTCTAGGGGTGTGGAAATTTCACGTACAGACGTGTGATACAAGTGACACCCATTCATCTGATCACGTTCGAAGTCCGTGAGTTCCGCTTAGCGACCCATTGCGCTCTCTGACGATGTCTAATGACTACTGAGGTCACTGAAATGGAGTATCTGGCAGTAGGTGGCAGCACAATGCACCTAATATGAAATACGTATGTTTTTGGAGGTGACCGGATACTTAGGGTATATAAATAACAGCATATGCAAGAGTCATCATGTTTCTGTTGTTCTTTTGTGTATGTGTGTGTGTGTGTGTGTGTGTGTGTGTGTGTGTTTGTCTGTGATGTACAGTGCAGACCGTTATTTTCGGTTTCAGCTTGCAGCACAACATGCACTTCTGAGACGCCAAACCGATCGGCTACCTCACATGCTGCTAAAAGTAATCGGCTGTTCTTTCCACTCCCTGGCAGCTGAGTGGTCAGCGCGACGGACTGTCAATCCTAAGAGCCCAGGTTCGATTCCCGGCTGGGTCGGAGATTTTCTCCGCTCAGGGACTGGGTGTAGTGTTGTCTTAATCATCATCATTTCATCCCGATCGACGCGCAAGTCGCCGAAGTGGCGTCAAATCGAAAGACTTGCACCAGGCGAGCGGTCTACCCGACGGGAGGCCCTCGCCACACGCCATTTTTATTTCCAATAAGATGAGCTATGTACAAGAAATTATCCATCTGATGACATTGGTTAACCGTCGAGACGTGTACTGTACAAATGAAGGTGCAACAAGTACGACTGACGTAGAATTATGTATTTTCTCTTATTAAGAGTCGCAGTCCCCACAATCTCATACTAACGTGTACCTTCGTAGAGTAAGGCTTTCCCATAGACCTCTTTCCTCACCTATTCCTTTTAGGATCTCTTGTTCCTTATATTTACAATAACATAACAAATTTGTAATTCTGCGTAGCAAAAACAAAAAAATGGTTCAAATGGCTCTGAGCACTATGGGACTCAACAGCTGAGGTCATCAGTCCCCTAGAACTTAGAACTACTTAAACCTAACTAACCTAAGGACATCACACACATCCATGCCCGATGCAGGATTCGAACCTGCGACCGTAGCGGTCGAGCGTTTCCAGACTGAAGCGCCTAGAACCGCTCGGCCACACCGACCGGCAATTCTGCCAAGCAACAGAAAATATCTGTTTTAGTAATAACAGAATTTGTTCCCTACCTTTAACAGATTCTTCGTTCAGTATAAATGACATAGTTAACTGTTTCGTTTATAAATCTCTTGTGCTGCATTTTTTTCCGAACAGTATACTTGATCTGAAACTTGTTCCTACGCTGTTACCACGCTAAACCGACAGAGAGATGGAGCGAACAAAGCCATGGCTGATTTTCAGCGTTATACGCGATTACCCTAAACCATATAAATTCCGTGCTAGTGTCTTCGCCAAGGCCACGGCCGAATTCTTTGACGATCTTGAGCAGATAACTGGCTGAACGACGTACGCGCAGTAAGAGAGAACCGACTTTAAAGAGCCCATTAGTACCAGTCTGCCAAAGCCGGCAGTCTTGACAAGAAGGGTAGCTTAAGTCAGGTCGCACCAGCTGGCGCAGGCCCTAAAAGAGACCCGGCGCGGGTGTGCGCCGGTGATGAAATAGTTTTTACTGCCCGCCGCGTTCAAAGTGCCTGCCAACTTTTTGTCCTTTGTCTTAATCTGCGGGCCGTCTGAGGCGTCCAACGGCGGGCGACAAGAGCCGCAGCGAAAGGGGGAAAAGGCAGAGAAGGGAGCGGCCGGGAAAGGAGGAGGGAAGACGGCGCGACCGAGGAGCCGCCAAGATGGCGCCGGCGCGGGAGGACGCGGCGCTAATGGATGATTTCGTTTAACGGTGGCAAAACTTTTACCTGCTCGGCAATTAGGAGAGGGCCGACCCAGCTGTGCCCGGCGCGCCGCCGTGCATCAGCCGGCCGCAGCCGTCAGCACCACGGTGGGACCGGCGTGTGACGTCACCTCCCCTTTACGAGGCGTGCAGCGTGTCTACTCACGGAGGTAATCCACAAACTCACCACAAGACTATACAGAAACTCCAGACATTCGCAGAACCCGTTTATTCTGAATCTGGGGAACTACGACCACAACCATAGATGAAAACATAAAAGACATACTTGTAAGGACCTAACATCTATGGCCAAGTACACGCAAACATAACGGCACAGGCGAGCCCCTGTTAATCAGACGCATTTACTGGATATCCAGCTGAAATACACTGCCGAATAACTGGCACCACACAGGGAAGCCGTACCGTACACTGCATGCAAACAAGCTCCACGCATTCCCCACACAGTGAGATGATCTATGGCCGATCTCCCACTACTGTATAACGATCTTGATTGTTCCAGGAAAGTAGCAGCCGCAGCAACTGTCTTGTGACAGCCAGAGCGAGAGCACCAGCAGCAGCGAGTACTGTTTGTATAAAGCGTTTATTTTGCATTTTGTTTACGACCTTCCACTAAGGAAGGGATTCTATTTGTGTTTATCTGCTCTGCATACTAACTAACAGTTCTTGATAAAACTTTACGTAGTTTTCGTGTTAGATTTCTTAGTGTTTTCTTGATCGTTTAGAACAGAAAGCGCCCTAAAACCGTCTTTGTTTGTTTCGCTGCCGTTAGCCACTAGTCACTTGAATCAGCAGTTGTCTTGTGACAGCCAGAGCGAGAGCACCAGCAGCAGCGAGTACTGTTTGTATAAAGCGTTTTTGTACTTATTTGCTGCGCTTAGCTTTTAAATAGTTTTTCTGGGAAAACCTAGCGTAGTTTTCGCGTCTCGTATTTCAGTGAGTGTTTCTTGATTATCAGAGTAGCTCATCAGAAGATTATCTTGGGAATTTGTCATCGTATAGGGTAGGGTAAACATAGTCATGTGTAGGGACTGTGGTTGTTGTGAGCGGACGCAAGGAGAATTGGCCACTCTTCGGGGGCAGGTGGAGGCTTTGTCTGTTAGGCTCATCGAGCTCGAGGCGCAGGCCTCGGCTCGTAGTGGCGTTGGGGCAACTGTGGTGAGACCTATGCCTACTTCGGTGGCCTTGGAATCACATGGAACCCCTGATGTCGCTGCGTCTTCCGGCAGTGAGCATCTTACCGGTCAGCCATCACTCCAGGGTGAATGGCGGACAGTGGTGGGCTCGCGCGTGCCTGGCCGAAAGGCGAAGGTGGGATCTGGCCGCGTGGCAGCTGCCTTACCCCTTTCCAACAGGTACGGGGTGCTTCCTAGTGGTGATGACATCGTTTCCGAGCCACCACAGGATGCCTCGCCTGTTGGGCCAGTGGCCGATTCTCCGGCAAGGTCCCGGACAGTCACAGAGGGCGGGCCTATTAGTTATAGGGAGCTCCAACGTTAGGCCGGTTATGGAGCCCCTCAGGAAAATAGCGGGTAGGTCGGGGAAGAATGCCAGTGTGCACTCGGTGTGCTTGCCGGGGGGTCTCGTCCGTAATGTGGAGGAGGCCCTTCCGGCAGCTATTGAACGCACTGGGTGTGACCGGCTGCAGATAGTAGCACATGTCGGAACGAATGACGCCTGCCGCTTGGGTTCTGAGGCCATCCTTGGTTCCTTCCGGCGGCTGGCTGATTTGGTGAAGACAACCAGCATCGCACGCGGAGTGCAAGTTGAGCTTAATATCTGCAGCATAGTGCCCAGAGTCGATCGCGGTCCTCTGGTTTGGAGCCGTGTGGAGGGTCTAAACCAGAGGCTCAGACGACTCTGCGACTATAATGGTTGCAAATTCATCGATCTCCGTTATTGGGTGGAGAACTGTAGGGCCCCCCTAGACAGGTCAGGCGTGCACTACACACCGGAAGCAGCTACTAGGGTAGCAGAGTACGTGTGGCGTGCACACGGGGGTTTTTTAGGTTAGAGGGACCCCCCTTGGGCGAAACGATAAAATACCTGACGGCTTACCAGAGAGGACATTATCATCGTTGATAAAGAACGTCCGTCCTCAGAGACCAAAAACAGGAAAAGTTAACGTAATATTGGTAAACTGCAGGAGTATCCAGGGCAAGGTTCCTGAATTAGTATCTCTTATTGAAGGAAATAGTGCGCATATAGTATTAGGAACGGAAAGTTGGTTAAAACCGGAAGTGAACAGTAACGAAATCCTAGACACAGAATGGAATATATACCGCAAGGATAGGATAAACGCCAATGGTGGAGGAGTATTTATAGCAGTAAAGAATTCAATAATATCCAGTGAAGTTATTAGCGAATGCGAATGTGAAATAATCTGGGTTAAGCTAAGTATCAAAGGTGGGTCAGATATGATAGTCGGATGCTTCTATAGACCACCTGCATCAGCAACCGTAGTAGTTGAGCGCCTCAGAGAGAACCTGCAGAACGTCGTGAAGAAGTTTCGTGATCATACTATTGTAATAGGGGGAGACTTCAATCTACCAGGTATAGAATGGGATAGTCACACAATCAGAACTGGAGCCAGGGACAGAGACTCTTGTGACATTATCCTGACTGCCTTGTCCGAGAATTACTTCGAGCAGATAGTTAGAGAACCAACTCGTGAAGCTAACGTTTTAGACCTCATAGCAACAAATAGACCGGAACTTTTCGACTCCGTGAATGTAGAAGAGGGTATCAGTGATCATAAGTCAGTGGTTGCATCAATGACTACAAGTGTAATAAGAAATGCCAAGAAAGGAAGGAAAATATATTTGCTTAACAAGAGTGATAGGGCACAAATCGCAGAATATCTGAGTGACCACCACCAAACGTTCATTTCTGAGGAAGAGGATGTGGAACAAAAATGGAAAAAATTCAGAAACATCGTCCAGTACGCCTTAGATAAGTTCGTACCGACTAAGGTCCAAAGCGAGGGGAAAGATCCACCGTGGTATAACAATCATGTACGAAAGGTACTACGGAAACAAAGAAAGCTTCATCATAGGTTTAAGAGTAGTCGAATCATAGCTGATAAGGAAAAGCTGAACGAAGCGAAAAAGAGCGTAAAGAGAGCAATGAGATAAGCATTCAACGAATTCGAACATAAAACATTGGCAAACAATCTAAACAAGAACCCTAAAAAGTTTTGGTCATATGTAAAAGCGGTAAGCGGATCTAAATCCCCTATTCAGTCACTCGTTGACCACGATGACACCGAAACAGAGGACGACCGAAGAAAGGCAGAAATACTGAATTCAGTGTTCCGAAACTGTTTCACTGCGGAAAATCGTAACACGGTCCCTGACTTCAGCCGTCGCACGGACGCCAAAATGGAAAATATTGAAATAAACGATATCGGAATTGAAAAACAACTGCTATCACTTAGTAGCGGAAAAGCATCCGGACCAGACGAGATACCCTTAAGATTCTACAGTGATTATGCTAAAGAACTTGCCCCCTTTCTATCAGCAATTTATCGTAGATCGCTGGAAGAACGTAAAGTACCTAGCGACTGGAAGAAAGCGCAGGTCGTTCCCATTTTCAAGAAGGGTCATAAATCAGATGCGAATAATTATAGGCCTATTTCGCTTACGTCAATCTGTTGTAGAATAATGGAACATGTTTTGTGTTCTCGTATTATGACGTTCTTAGATAATACAAATCTCCTTCATCATAACCAACATGGATTCCGCAAACAGAGATCATGTGAAACTCAGCTCGCCCTATTTTCCCAAGAAATTCACAGTGCCGTAGACACTGGCGAGCAGATTGATGCCGTATTCCTGGACTTCAGGAAGGCATTTGATACGGTTCCGCACTTACGTTTAGTGAAAAAAATACGAGCTTACGGAATATCGGACCAGGTTTGTGATTGGATTCAGGATTTCCTAGAAGAAAGAACACAACATGTCATTCTTAACGGTTCAAAATCTGCAGATGTAGAGGTAATTTCGGGAGTACCGCAAGGAAGCGTGATAGGACCTTTATTGTTTACAATATACATAAATGACTTAGTTGACAACATCGGTAGCTCCGTGAGGCTATTTGCAGATGACACGGTTGTCTACAAGAAAGTAGCAACATCAGAAGACTCGTACGTACTCCAGGAAGACCTGCAGAGGATTAATGCATGGTGCGACAGCTGGCAGCTTTCCCTAAACGTAGATAAATGTAATATAATGCGCATACATAGGGGCAGAAATCCATTCCAGTACGATTATGCCATAGGTGGTAAATCATTGGAAGCGGTAACGACCGTAAAATACTTAGGAGTTACTATCCGGAGCGATCTGAAGTGGAATGATCACATAAAACAAATAGTGGGAAAAGCAGGCGCCAGGTTGAGATTCATAGGAAGAATTCTAAGAAAATGTGACTCATCGACGAAAGAAGTAGCTTACAAAACGCTTGTTCGTCCGATTCTTGAGTATTGCTCATCAGTATGGGACCCTTACCAGGTTGGATTAATAGAAGAGATAGACATGATCCAGCGAAAAGCAGCGCGATTCGTCATGGGGACATTTAGTCAGCGCGAGAGCGTTACGGAGATGCTGAACAAGCTCCAGTGGCGGACATTTCAAGAAAGGCGTTACGCAATACGGAGAGGTTTATTATCGAAATTACGAGAGAGCACATTCCGGGAAGAGATGGGCAACATATTACTACCGCCCACATATATCTCGCGTAATGATCACAACGAAAAGATCCGAGAAATTAGAGCAAATACGGAGACTTACAAGCAGTCGTTCTTCCCACGCACAATTCGTGAATGGAACAGGGAAGGGGGGATCAGATAGTGGTACAATAAGTACCCTCCGCCACACACCGCAAGGTGGCTCGCGGAGTATAGATGTAGATGTAGACACATCGCCATCGCCTGTCACGGTAATGATGCATGATACCTATAGTAACAAATCCAACCTTGCATGAGCTATCGCAGCTAGTAAGCCACTACTGCTCTTACTACCCATCCCACTGTCGCAGACGTTTTCTTCACACGGCACGAGCCATGGCACTTTTTTCCCTCTGCTCTTCAAATCGCTACCCTCACTCGCGTTTCGTCCACTATCCATCACCTGATGGACCGTGTTAATGCGTAGCCTTACCCAGATGCACGGACAACATCACAGCCCAGCATCCTGTGATCCACCTACTAGATAACTAACATGTTTACGGAGGTGACAGTAGAACTTTTGGTTTGGTCAGCACGTTGGTGCGGGCGTGGAGGGGCCCCATCTCTATATATTTGTCTACTCGTGAGCTGCGATTTAGCGGCACGGCTCTGTTTCTACGTTTAGTCTTGTGCTCTTAAAAATCACTGCAAAGAGTACAACAGGGTGTACTCCGCTCCAATGTTAGCAACTCCTGAGAGCCTGACATGGAGTCAACCGGAGATATACAGGGCATCTGTAACTGAGCTTCCAGTTTCAAAACGTTGTAAAAAACGAACAAATGCTCAGAATAACGTCAAACTTGCGCAGCATATTTTCAAAGAAGGGGGAACCGTTATGGAAGCAAAACAAAAAATTACGAAAATGTTGCCACCAGATCGCGCTCTGACCTGCAGAATATGGAACACAAAAGACGGAGGGTACACAGCTGTTCCTCAGCTCGCGTCTGAAGTGCTCAGCATCACTGTTTCGTTCCACGACAGTGCGCTGCTGATAAAGTTCTTCCACAAGAACCGTTCCGCAGAAGTTCCAGACACTCAAGGGAATGGAAAAAGGCGTTGTTCCGATGGCTACCATTGGCCTGGAGATAATAATTACAGAATTCGGAAAGTCAGGTCGTTTTCAAGTGCAATGGGGCAGAGGGAGGAAAACGGTTGATCCAGTGTCAGTAGAAGATGTGGCAACTGCATTCCACGGCCGCAGCTCGTGGTCGTGCGGTAGCGTTCTCGCTTCCCGCGCCCTGGTTCCCGGGTTCGATTCCCGGTGGGGTCAGGGATTTTCTCTGCCTCGTGATGCCTGGGTGTTGTGTGATGTCCTTAGGTCAGTTCGGTTTGAGTAGTTCTAAGTTCTAGGGGACTGATGACCATAGATGTTAAGTCCCATAGTGCTCAGAGCCATTTGAACCATTTGCATTCTACATCTACATCTACATCTACATCCATACTCCGCAAGCCACCTGACGGTGTGTGGCGGAGGGTAACTTGAGTACCTCTATCGGTTCTCCCTTCTATTCCAGTCTCGTGTTGTTCCTGGAAAGAACGATTGTCGGTATGCTTCTGTGTGGCCTCTAATCTCTCTGATTTTATCCTCATGGTCTCTTCGCGAGATATACGTAGGAGGGAGCAATATACTGCTTGACTCCTCGGTGAAGGTATGTTCTCGAAACTTTGACAAAAGCCCGTACCGAGCTACTGAGCGTCTCTCCTGCAGAGTCTTCCACTGCAGTTTATCTATCATCTCCGTAACGCTTTCGCGATTACTGAATGATCCTGTAACGAAGCGCGCTGCTCTCCGTTGGATCTTCTCTATATCTTCTATCAACCCTATCTGGTACGGATCCCACACTGCTGGGCAGTATTCAAGCAGTGGGCGAACAAGCGTACTGTAACCTACTTCCTTTGTTTTCGGATTGCATTTCCTTAGGATTCTTCCAATGAATCTCAGTCTGGCATCTGCTTTACCGACGCTCAACATTATATGATCATTCCATTTTAAATCACTCCTAATGCGTACTCCCAGATAATTTATGGTATTAACTGCTTCCAGTTGCTGACCTGCTATTTTGTAGCTAAATGATAAAGGATCTATCTTTCTGTGTATTCGCAGCACATTACACTTGTCTACATTGAGATTCAATTGCGATTCCCTGCACCATGCGTCAATTCGTTGCAAATCCTCCTGCATTTCAGTACAATTTACCATTGATACAACCTCTCGATACACCACAGCATCATCTGCAAAAAGCCTCAGTGAACTTCCGATGCCGAAAGGTGCGTGCAAACATGCGGTGTACAGTGCACGGGGAACTGCCCGAACTTTTGATGATTTCGTTTAACGGTGGCAAAACTTTTACCTGCTCGGCAATCCTACAGTTCGCATACTGAACACATGTTCATCATATTAATGTTGTTCTCCTCCTCCTACATGATATTCTAATGCCTTTACTTTGTCTCTACAGTGTTTTGATATGTCTCTTTTGAATGATACATTATTTTTGGGATAAATGTGAAACATCCTGCATCGCTACCCATACAGAATTACCCATTGTCAGGAGCTGCTTCATGCCGTCCTGCCAGTAAGACAAACGCTTCCTCTAGGATTTCTTGCGCGCATGAAAGTGGACAATGAACGGCAGAGGAACACTCTGTGGCCATGGAACACTCAGTGAGTAGCGAGCCAGGGTGTGAATCGGGGATTCACGAAAGCTACGACCCCCTTGAAAATGTCCTCCGCAGATGGGAACGAAACGTTGGGTTTTAAGGTGAAATCCATTCGACCACGGCGTAACGGCCCGAATCATTTTATTAACTGAGACATATGATAAATATAAAAATGTATACAACAACAGTTTTAGATGGAGCACAACTAGCCAATTCTCATTGTCGTGCGCAGCTTCCGTAAGTCAGTAATGTGCATGCAGTACAGAGTCAGGAATTATAGAGAACTGTAAGGAAGCACGTTAGGAAATTTTTCCCTCTATATGCGGTACACCAAAACAGTTACAAAGATAAAATACAACAAAATAAAATTATGGTCAGTGTATAATACCAATACCAGAACGGAAGGTAATCCTACAGTTCACATACTGAACACACGTTCCTCATATTAATGTGTTTCTCCTCCTCCTACATGATTTTGTAATGCCTTTACTTACCCACTCCCGTTGCTTATTGCTGTTGTGTATCTGACTGCACTTATTCAAAGGGAAACAGTTATCAAAGAAAGTGACAATGGTTTGAACAAATGAATTATATTTGTCGTTCAAGTCCCCTGTACTTCTAGACATCTTCCCAAGTTAGCTATTCGAGACTGGCTTTGAATTTCTACATTACAAGTCGCCTCAAATATCTATACCTGTTGTTTAGTCTTTTGATATACGATTCTGTCTTGATTCCTTTCAGCATTAATATCTCTGAACCATGCACTGTAAGATCGTTAATAATTTTTGTTACACTATGCTATTCAGCTACAGAACAATCTACGAAGCTATTATCTGTGATTGTGTTGCTGTTTCCCTGAACTCTAGTTGGAAATGTGCTGTTTGCTCTAGCTTGTAAGACTGAAGTAAAAACATTTACATTATTTGCTGCAGATAATCATTCAGAAAGTTTACACTGAAATCTCTTGAGAACTGACCCTTGCACATTGTCAAGTCTATAATCAAATGTTGTTTCCTTGAAAGTTCAAGCTCTCCTACATAATCTTCAAATAATTTGTCTCTAGTGTTTTGATATGTCAACTCTTTTGAATGATACATCATTTTTGGGATAAATGGCCACTCTTTCCTTCTGTAACTAAGTAATTGTATAGAAATCAGGTAAGTTGTACCTATCCAGTGAAAGCCTTTACATTTCTTCGGTACATAAATGGTGCTCGGAGTGTTAAGATCTGTTAGCAGTTCATCTATTTTCCCTTTAATTCTTATAATATTCCAATGAAAGAAACTTATTACATCTACTAGTCTGAAACCCACGCTCATTGATATACCTTCCAGTGTTAAAGGAACCTTCTCAAGGGGGGGGGGGGGGGGTCCCGCAAAGTTACTTCATCCTAAAAAAAAGAGGTCTGGCTCTTCTATCCGTTGTCACCGGAACTTGGCGTTTAAAGAGCCAAGATGGAGCTACGAAACTGTCACTTACAAGGTTGGCTCTGAGCGCTATGAGACTTAACATCTGAGGTCATCAGTCCCCTAGAACTTAGAACTACTTACACCTAACTAACCTAAGGACATCACACACAGCCATGCCCGAGACAGGATTCGAACCTGCGACCGTAGCAGTCGTGCGGTTCCGAACTGAAGCGCCTAGAACCGCGTGGCCACCGCGGCCGACTCACTTACAAGGTTCACCAACCATCCCTTCCCAATTATATTTACGTATAGGACACGCCTAGTATACAAAAACGTATGGATACTCTGAACTGGCACCTTATAAGCAGTCATCAGTGCCCTCTCAAGTTATCTCACAGGATGCCAAGACAAGATTGATCGTAACGCCGTAAGATCTGTACAAAGTGAACATTAGGGCTCCGACTTTGAGTAGCAACCGTGTCGAAATCACCACCTATATCAGAGATCCAGTCCCTGCTGAAACTATTCCTAACCCTCCGCCCCCCCCCCCTCCCAGACTTTCACTATTTGATCCTCTTTACTAAAATCCCTACACAAAGCCCTTACGTCTTCTACGACTTTATTGTACCTCTACCTGGTTTAGCTAACACTTGGTTCAAGATTCATGAAAGAAGGTTGTATACATGGAAGAACCCTGGAGATACTAGAAGATTATGTAATGGTAAGACAGAGATTTAGGAACCAGGTTTTAAATTGTAAAACATTTCCAGGGTCAGATGTGGACTCTGACCACAATCTATTGGTTATGAACTGTAGATTAAAACTAAAGAAACTGCAAAAAGGTCAGAATTTAAGGAGATGGGACCTGGATAAACTGAAAGAACCAGAGGTTGTACAGGGTTTCAGGGAGAGCATAAGGAAACAATTTACAGGAATGGGGGAAATAAATACAGTAGAAGAAGAATGGGTAGCTTTGAGGGATGAAATAGTGAAGGCAGCAGAGGACCAAATAGGTAAAAAGACGAGGGCTAGTAGAAACCCTTGGGTAACAGAAGACATATTGAATTTAATTGATGAAAGGAGAAAACATAAAAATGCAGTAAATGAAGCAGGCAAAAAGGAATACAAACGTCTAAAAAATGAGATCGACAGGAAGTGCAAAATGGCTAAGCAGGGCTGGCTAGAGGACAAATGTAAGGATGTAGAGGCTTATCTCACTAGGGATAAGATAGATACTGCCTACAGGAAAATTAAAGAGACCTTTGGAGAAAGGAGAACCACTTGCATGAATATCAAGAGCTTTGATGGAAACCCAGTTCTAAGCATAGAAGGGAAAGGAGAAAGGTGGAAGGAGTATATAGAGGGTCTACACAAGGGCGATGTACTTGAGGACAATATTATGGAAATGGACGAGGATGTAGATGAAGATGAAATGGGAGATATGATACTGCGTGAAGAGTTTGACAGAGCACTAAAAGACCTAAGTCGAAACAAGGCCCCAGGAGTAGACAACATTCCATTAGAACTACTGACAGCATTGGGAGAGCCAGTCGTGACAAAACTCTACCATCTGGTGAGCAAGCTGTATAAGACAGGCGAATTACCCTCAGACTTCAAGAAAAATATAATAATTCCAATACCAAAGAATGTATGGTGTTGGCAGATGTGAAAATTACCGAGCTATCAGTTTAATAAGTCACAGCTGCAAAATACTAACACGAATTCTTTACAGACGAATGGAAAAACTGATAGAAGCCGAACTCGGGGAAGATCAGTTTGGATTCCGTAGAAATGTTGGAACACGTGAGACAATACTGACCCTACGACTTATCTTAGAAGAAAGATTAAGGAAAGGCAAACCTACGTTTCTAGCATTTGTAGACTTAGAGAAAGCTTTTGACAATGTTGACTGGAATACTCTCTTTCAAATTCTAGAGGTGGCAGGGGTAAAATACAGGGAGCGAAAGGCTTTTTACAATTTATACAGAAACCAGATGGCAGTTATAAGAGTCGAGGGACATGAAAGGGAAGCAGTGGTTGGGAAGGGAGTGAGACAGGGTTGTAGCCTCTGTCCGATGTTATTCAATCTGTATATTGAGCAAGCAGTAAAGGAAACAAAAGAAAAATTCGGAGTAGGTATTAAAATCCATGGTGAAGAAATAAAAACTTTGAGGTTCGCCGATGACATTGTAATTCTATCAGAGACAGCAAAGGACTTGGAAGAGCAGTTGAACGGAATGGACAGTGTCTTGAAAGGAGGGTATAAGATGAACATCAACAAAAGCAAAACTAGGATAATGGAATGTAGTCGAATTAAGTCGGGTGATGCTGCGGGAATTAGATTAGGAAATACGTCAGTTAAAGTAGTAAAGGAGTTTTGCTATTTGAGGAGTTCTTCGTGTCTGTGCCAACACTGCTGATAATTGGATTCTGCATCACGATAATGTGCCATCCCATACTGCTCTGTCAGTACAGCCAATTTTAACCGCCGGCCGGCGTGGCCGAGCGGTTCTAGGCGCTACAGTCTGGAACCGCGCGACCGCTACGGTCGCAGGTTCGAATCCTGCCTCGGGCATGGATGCGTGTGATGTCCTTAGGTTAGTTAGGTTTAAGTAGTTCTAAGTTCTAGGGCACTGATGACCACAGAAGTTAAGTTCCATAGTGCTCAGAGCCATTTTAACCAATTTTTAACCTCAAATTCGGTACTACCACAGCCACCTTATTGTCCAGATATCGCTCCGTGCGACTTTTTTCTATTTCCAAGAGTCAAAACGGCGCTCAAAGGGCACCATTTTCAAACAACACAAGATGTCCAAAAAGCTGTAACGAGGGTCTTGGAGGATATTACAGAAGATGAGTGCCAGAAATATTTCCATCAATGGCAGAAGCGCTGGAAAAAGTATGTACAATCAGAAGCGAACTACTATGAAACAGACAACACTAAACTTGACTCATTACTTTATTGTCGCACCTTGTATATTTGCCAGCTGAACGCATCATAATTTAATTGTTTGCTAGTGTCTGTATGTTGCGATTCCATATGTCTTGTAATTTGTAACTCGACACGTATTGGAGGCTGGTTGAGTGGATCAAGTCTTTAGGCCACAAAGAAATAGACTTAAGAAAACGTTACTGGGGAAGCTCGTATTTTGTTCAGTGGTCGGTGATTTCGGGATCTATGAGGGCTGCGACGGAGAGGTTCGGCTGCGGCAAACCTTTCCGCGGGCTGGCTGTTCCGGGGGGAGTGGCGCTGCGTCTCCGCGCCCTACGCCGGCGCCGACGGCGTCCATATCGACCGCGGCGGGCAGCTGCCGGCCGCCAGAGGTCTCGGCAGGTCGCGCCTTCCGCCAGGTGAGCCCCGCCCCGCCCCAGCGCTGCCGGAACGGATTGCCCGCAACAATCACGGCGACCTCTTTGACACGGTCACGCTGTCCGCCGCCGCCGCTGCTCTGTTTCAATCGGCTGCCACCAGCTGCCTCCGCCCCCAGGCGCCGAGTCGTTGCTGCCACTTGTGACCTCAGCCTCCGTTCTTCACCTGGCTCTGTCCATTTGGAACGTCACTGCTGAGTCAGGCCGAGGTGCAGTAGGCCGTGCAGCACACCACCGCTGGGAAACTGCTTGTGTGAGCGAGGGTCTGGTTCGGGTGGTCTGCTCACGACGACGACACAGAGCGAAACATGCGTCATTCCGAATATATGAAACGTGCATTTCGTCTTGTGGCTTCGCTTGAAATCACAGTCACGGCAGCGGCCAGAATCCACGTACTCTTAAGTCGTCCTCACACGGGACGAGAAAGACAATAATGAGGTGGACACGGACGGGAAAGCCAAACTCATTAGCCACAGAGCCCGTGTCACACGGGACGTCATTGCTGACTGCAACGCTCTACAGCGGCAACTGTCAGCTGTATCTGGCTTTCGAACCACACTGTTTGTTTACGAATTTGGACGCGCGTAAAATACCTACGTTAACACTACAGGGTGAAAAGTAAACCGACAAACTCTGAGGGGTTGTAGGGGACACCAAAACAAATATTTTTCCCTGATGTCATTTTTTTCTATAAAGATTATTTTAACAGGTGGACGCCGTATTACGCTCTTCAGTTGTTACAGGACGTATTAGGATCTTCAGTTGTAGGCAACTGCTGTCCACCAGTGTAGTAGTGCATTGTCTCTGTTTACTAATGGAGCGATACACCTGGAGTGACTCCTCTGATGCGGTTGGTGCGTACTACGTAGCGCACCACAACGGACGAGCTGCACAGCGGGTTTATCAACAATAATATCCTAATCGCCGTATCCCGCATCATACGACCTTTGTTGCTGTGTACCAACGTCTGCGTGAGACCGGTTCATTTAGCAGATTACCTGGACAGGGACGCCCTCGCACGGTAAGAACGCTGCAATTTGAGGAGGCTGTCTTGCACCATGTGGAGCGGGATCCTTCAGTCAGCACTCGTGCAAGTGCACGTCACATGGGGACGGATCAGACGAATGTAAAAACAGTCCTTCGAGAGCAATTGTCACTTCCATTTCACTTACAGCGTGTCCACAACCTGGAACCAGTTGATTATCCACCCAGAGCACAGTTTTCGCAGTGGTACCTGGAACAATGTGAAACGTATCCTACATTTCCATCCTCTGTGTTGTTTACCGATGAAGCAATGTTCGGGCATAATGGAGTCTTCACCATGCACAATTCGCATGTCTCGAGTGAGGATAACTCACATGCCACAGTTACTAGCGCTCATCAAGTGCGGTTCTTCGTTAATGTGTGGACCGGTGTTGTTGGGGACTGTTTAATTGGGCCGTATCTGCTAAATAGGCCATTAAATGCCAGGCAGTATCGGAATTTTCTCGCCAGAGCATTGCCAGTATTGCTGGAAAACGTCCCACTCCCTACAACACAACGCATATGGTTCCAGCATGACGGGGCGCCGGCACATTTCAGTCATCGTGTGCGTCGATTCCTGGACCGACGGTTCCCAGAAACGTGGATTGGCAGAGGCAGAGTGTTTGTTTGTTTAATTAATTTGCCGCCAGAGAAATCTTCCTCTGCCGGTTTAAATCCTCCTCATAGGAAAAAATTACATTAGGGAAAAATATTTATTTTGATGTCCCCTACAACCTCCCAGAGTTTGTCGGTTTAAATGCTTTTCACCCTGTATAATAACGGACATTTCATCGAATTTCCGTATATGAGTAAGTTATTCTATCTCTAGTACCAATATCACAGAAATCATTTATGCCAATGTAGTTAAAAAGTACGACAACCTTTTAGAAGATGCCAAAGTGAAAAAATAAATTTGGATGCAGTAGGACACCAACCCACCACACATTGTCTTGTAACTCACAGACTCCACCAACTACGCGTCGCTGAATTTCTGCAACAAACTACACCCCGTGATCAAAAGTACCCGGAAACCCACATAAACATACATTATTCATATTAGGTGCACTGTCCTGGCACCTTCGGCCATGTACTCCATGTCAGCGATCTAAGTAGTTAAAAAATAGTTCAAATGGCTCTGAGCACTGTGGGACTTAACATTTAATAAGTTTCCTTTAATTTACGTCTATGGTCACAAACTTTCATAAAAACAAAGTCCTAATGTACTGCACCCATAGTGGCATGATGGTCATTAAAGACCGAAACCGGTAATCTGTTAACAAAAAGTTTGTGACCGTAGACGTAAATTAAAGGAAACTTATTACATATACGGGTCACTGTTTTTTCGCGACGATGTCGCAGCTTGTGAAACTTAACATTTAAGGTCATCAGTCCCCTAGAACTTAAACCTAACTAAACTAAGGACATCACACACATCCATGCCCGAGGAAGGATTCGAAGATGCGACCGTAGCGGTCGCACGATTCCAGATTGGAGCGCCTAGAACGGCTCGGCCACTCCGGCCTGCTATCTAAGTAGTCATTAGGCATCGTCAGAGAGCAGAATGGGCAATCCGCGAAAAGTATGGGCTTCGAACGTGGTCAGGTGATTGGGCGCGACTTGTGTCATACGTCTGTACGCGAGATCTCCACACTCCTAAACATACGTATGTCCACTATTTCCGATGTAATAGTGAAATGGAAACGTGAAGGGACACGTACAGCGCAAAAGCGTACAGACAGACGTCGTGTGTTGACTGACAGACACCGCCGACAGTTGAAGAGGGTCATAATGTGTAATGGCTAGGCATCTATCCAGACCATCACACAGGAATTCCAAACTGCATCAGGATCCACTGCAAGTACCATGACAGTTAGGCGGGAGGTGAGAAAACTTGGATTTCATGGTCGCGCGGCTGCTCATAAGCCACACATTACGCCCGTAAATGCCAAAAGACGCCTCGCTTGGTGTAAGGAGCGTAAAAATTGGATGATTGATCAGTCGAGAAACGTTGTGTGGAGTGACGAATCACGGTACATAATGTGGCGATCCGAAGGCAGGGTGTGGCTATGACGAAAGCCCAGTGAACGTCAACTGTGAGCGTGTGTAGTGCCAACAGTAAAATTCGGAGGCGGTGATGTTTTGGTGTAGTCGTGTTTTTCATGGAAGGGGTTTGTACCTCTTGTTGTTTTGGGTGGCACTATCACTCCACAGGCCTACATCGATGTTTTAAGCACTTTCTTGCTTTCCACTGTTGAAGAGCACTTAGGGCATGGCGATGGCATCTTTCTACATGCTAGAGCACCTGTTCATAATGGACGCCTTGTGGCGGAGTGGCTACACGACAATAACATCCCTGTAATGGGCTGGCCTGTACAAAGTTCTAACACTTTTGGGATGTTTTGGAACGCCGAGTTCGTGCCAGGCCTCACCAACCGACTTCGATACTTCTCCTCAGTGCAGCACTCCGTCAAGAACGGGATGCCATTCCCCAAGAAACATTGAAGCACCTGATTGAACGTATGCCTGCGAGAGTGGAAGCTGTCATCAAGGCTAAGAGAGGGCCAACACCCTACTGAGTTCCAACATCACCGTTGGAGGGCGCCAGGAACTTTGATTTTCAGTCAGGTGTCCGGATACTTTTGATCACTTAATGTAACTTGTATTCTATATTACGAACTTCTGAAACCTTTCATCGTCGATAGATTATTAAATGACATTTAATTATTAGCAATGCTAACAAGAAAGACAGGTTTTTGACGAACCAATTCAATGTGACTTTGCGTTAAAACGGCGTACTTTCATAACACAAGACTTACAACAAGAAGATAACTAAAGATGAAAATTCTTTAACCACCAATAATGGTGACCCCGTAATTTTAGGACAACAAATCGTACCAATATTGACGCGTTTTCGAGAGATCATCAACGTGCTGGTGCTTATATTCGTAGGGGGTAAGTTATAAAACCCACGTAATATGGGCTCCAGCTGAAAACGACAAATATAACGTGTCGTCTCGCAAGCTCTGTTTTTGAAGTAGAGAAAGTTTTGCGTTTTATTGGTTCTACCATTCTAAGCACGTCACCAAAGTATCGCAGAACCTATTTTCCTTCTCGCTGGAGGCAACGGCTTCCTCAACGTGCAATAATAGGAAGTGACGTCACAAAACTCGTACAGCTCCACGTCAATGTTAGCAAACTTGTCCCGTTCGATGACGGCTTTGGTGCCGTGCTCCGGGCGAGACAAATTACCCGGAGTACTGCTCCGTAGATTTTCTCGGAAGCGTTTATTCCATGACAATCATCGCGAATATAAAAATACGACCGCAACTGAAGATGACGTAAAGTAAGTCAGTGTTCAGAACGGGTGCGTATGCAAGCCCCTCCCCTACATTACCACCGATGGCATGCTGCCGGCCGGAGTGACCGAGCGGTTCTAGGCGCTACAGTCTAAAATCGCGTGACCGCTACGGTCGCAGGTTCGAATCCTGCCTCGGGCATGGATGTGTGTGATGTCCTTAGGTTAGTTAGGTTTAAGTAGTTCTAAGTTCTAGGGGACTGATGATCACAGATGTTAAGTCCCATAGTGCTCAGAGCCATTTTTTTTTTTTTTTTTTTTTTTTTGATGGCATGCTACTGTTTCCACTTTTAGGGGAGGATTGAGGTACGTAGTTGCTTATGGCTGTGTCAAAGCGAAACACAGAATTTCCAAAACGCCCACAGACATGGTGTGTTCAAGTGACGTCGTCGTCCCAGCAAAGAGGTAGCATGAAGATCTCAAGTCCGAGTCCGAGTCTCGAGTCTCGAGTCGGAGGCTTTAATAGAATTGCCAAGAAACGGGCTAAGGGTCTCTCTTGCCAAAATTACAACTATCGAAATTATCAGACAAAAGGCGTATGCCAACAAGAATCACACGCAAAGTTAATAATAATTCGCATGTTCAAAATATCTTCCTTTCCCACTTTCAAACACAATATCAAACATTATTAACATTTTGTAAACCAAAGTACACTTTCCTAAACTCAGTTACGCTCTGAACTGCTCGTAGAGTCGGGATCTTAGCCGCGCCCTTCAGTTCATTCAACCGAACAGTTTAGTGCCTCCTTAAACTACTAAGATGTGTACCGCGAACCGCTTCACATGTCGACCATTTGGCGGGAACCCGATGGCAGAGTGTTTAGTCCCTTTCTAGTTCGTGAAGTATTTTCAATATGTTGATAATAAAAAAAAGTTATGATAATGTAATGATATCGCAGTATTAAGAGGTTCTTCGCTATTACTATACACAAAAACTGAACGTCAGCCGGCCGAAGTGGCTGTGCGGTTAAAGGCGCTGCAGTCTGGAACCGCAAGACCGCTACGGTCGCAGGTTCGAATCCTGCCTCGGGCATGGATGTTTGTGATGTCCTTAGGTTAGTTAGGTTTAACTAGTTCTAAGTTCTAGGGGACTAATGACCTCAGCAGTTGAGTCCCATAGTGCTCAGAGCCATTTGAACCATTTGAACGTCAATTTGGTAACTAGGCCAGAGGGTAACTAATCCTTCGGCCTTTTACTACAGCAGTTTATCGGATCACAAGTCCATTCGATCGGGCAGTTTCCCACGAGAGGTGTAGCTGCAGTAGCATCTGTCGTTGCTAGCTTGCTCCACGTTATGACTTCATCCGTCAGCTGCTGAATATTGGCTCACGTGAGATGTACAGCATGAGAATGAAGCTTATGGCTACAAGATCCATAAATGTTGGAATGGGATTAATTATGTTCACAGTTGCAGTCGTAGAATCAGTCAAAATAAGGGTCGCAAGTCTCGCTTTGACCACCGAGACAGGGTTGAAATTCTCAGTGTTCCAAAGTCAATAATTAAAAGCTCCGTAGCAATTTAACACTCTTATCATTATTCCGAGATCTCTCCACTGCACTGCTAACAGTCCATACACCACCTCTAAGTGCCTCCTAGCAATTTCTGCCAATAATATTCTTCGTAAAGATGATGATGATGATGTTTGGTTTGTGGGGCGCTCAACTGCGTGGTTATCAGCGCCCGTACAATTACCCAATCTTTGCTCAGTCCAATTTCGCCACTTTCCTGGATGATGATGAAATGATGAGGACAACACAAACACCCAGTCATCTCGAGGCAGGTGAAAATCCCTGACCCCGCCGGGAATCGAACCCGGGACCCCGTGCTCGGGAAGCGAGAACGCTACCGCGAGACCACGAGCGGCGGACTCTTCGCAAAGAAACAACAGAGCAGTTCAATGTCAATACGGAAAAAGTTACACAAATATTTGCTCAAATAAAAATGAATTTTTAATATACCATGGTTTTAAATTGGACTAAGAAGTATAATATAATTTATTCTTCTCCTATACAGATTCCTAACCCCACACAGACAGTCCTGAAAAATTGTAATAGTTATAATTTTTAATAGCTGTGGCATTGCTTGTAAGATTTAAAACCAAAAACGTCGGACACTTGAAGCAGATAATAGCGAGGATGTGAATTATTCGGGCATCAGTTAGTATGTAGTGTAAGAGAAAGGAGGTAAACTAATCACGCATCAGTTATGTATTGTATGCTCCCCACCTTTCTCATTTTAAGTCTACTAAAAATTTACAATCACAAATCTGCAGGACTGTCCGCTTAGGGTTACAAATCTGTATGGGACTAGAAGAATACATATTATACTTTCTAGTCCGATTTCCTTGTTTTATTAAAAATATGTTTCTGTTTAAATAATTATTTTCTGTTTCTTAGTCTTGCGTGTGTGAAATTTTTCAGCTGATTTGAGACATTTTGTTGAGATTACAACCGACATATTATGTGGTAAATTTCAGGTTTACTTACGTTTTTCTTGACCTGACTCAACCAATATATTGCTTTCTCCTACGCATATCGCGCGAAACGCCCGCGAAGGGAAAAAGTTAAAAGAGTATCGAGCTTGCATAGAGGATTACCAGCAAACGCTCTTCCCACGAGCCTTTCGCCACTGGAATTGGAAGAGGGGAAATGGCAGTGTTACAGAAAGTACCCTCCACCACACAACAGACAAGAGAGCGAGTTAATATTTCAGTGACTTCCAGTTCTGAGCTATGTTTAAGACTGCATGTGTTAGCACATGGGGAAGTTAGTTTAAAATCGATTGTAAAATTTGTCCCGTACAGACAGACAACGAAGCGACTAATGAAAACGTTACAAAGAACATATAGATTTCCGGGGAATCAGATATCATTTATAGGCTTCAATTAAACCTCAGCAAATTTTCCTCGTTGTTACGGTGTTACGCCTTCCAATTAGCTACACGGCTCCACACAAACTTCTTTTTAAGCTGTCTGCCTAGTCGACACTGTCTATTGATAAGCGACAACACTCGCCTAGGAAACGAGGAAACGGGAAACGACTGAACCTGAAATCCACACCGTTAGACGTGAGCGTTCTTACATATTCTCTCAATTTTGTTTACTGTAGGAGGCAACTTGGTTGATCACGACAGATCATCTTCTTACGACTTCAGAAATACATTACGAACTCATCACATCCAACCAGAGAAGACACAACGTGCGCAACCTACCGGAGCTGTCGGCCGACTCTTCGATTTCGAAATTTCCAGAAAATTATTTAACATTTAGCCCCTTCAGCTAACCAGCCTCATCAATGGAAAACGGACATTTTCATCGGCCGTTTTCTGCTGGAACTAACAGCGCATTCCTCAGAAGGGGTCACATTCTGTCAATACTTTCAGAATCTAGTTTCCACCATGTAGCGAACAACACGAGCCGTCATTGGAAAATTATCTGCCCTTGAGTAAAATAGTGTACACAGGTAACAGCCCGTTTATGATTAGGGTGTTGTGGGTTGGCAAGAGAGCCAACCCGGTTTTGAGACGAAGCCGAAAGGCACGCGTTTTAGCTCACGCAGGCTGGCGTGAGGACTGGAACAGGACAAGGAATTTAGACTAGCAAAAAAGGACGTAGCTGTGGAATACTTAACTTTAATCCATAAATGGTGAACATCGCTCTTGACGGTACATGTTTTGCAGCATCAATAGTAACTGGTAATGGCGCCTTGCTAGGTCGTAGCAAATGACGTAGCTGAAGGCTATGCTAACTATCGTCTCGGCAAATGAGAGCGTATTTTGTCAGTGGACCATCGCTAGCAAAGTCGGTTGAACAACTGGGGCGAGTGCTAGGAAGTGTCTCTAGACCTGCCGTGTGGCGGCGCTCGGTCTGCAATCACTGATAGTGGCGACACGCGGGTCCGACGTATACTAACGGACCGCGGCCGATTTAAAGGCTACCACCTAGCAAGTGTGGTGTCTGGCGGTGACACCACATAGGGCAGGACCGACCCATGACCCCCAACTGAACGAAAACCCACTGCTCATAGTTACCAGAAGCTGGCCGTGGTGTCTTTAATAGCAAACAAGACGAACTCGCATTTTTTAAACATTATGTTATCGCGCTACCACCTTTAGCATTTCCCTTCCATTACTTGTCGCGAATCGAGTCTAAAGGCGGAAAATGAGATTTGTGAGATTTGCTGCAGTGTAATTAGACCACCAAGAATCCCGTGTGCTACAGTTCATCATAACGTAGGATTAAATTAAGGCAGCCACCGTCATTCCACGGTGCTTGATGGTTCTGTTGCGCCTTAGAAAGCTGATCATAGACTGAAGCGCCAAAGAAACTGGTATAGGCATGCGTATTCAAATACAGAGATGAGAAAAAATGCAGAATACGCCGCTGCGGTCTGCAACGCCTATGTAAGACAACAAGTGTCTGGCGTAGTTATTAGCTCGGTTACTACTGCTATAATGGCAGGTTATCAAGATTTAAGTGAGTCTGAACGTGGTGTTACAGTCGGCGCAAGAGCGATCTCCGAATTATCGATGAACTGGAGATTTTCCCATACGACCATTTCACAAGTGTACCGTGAACATCAGTAACCCGGTAAAACATCGAATCTCCGACGTCCCTACTACTGTAAAAAGATCCTGCAAGAACAGGACCATGGACGACTGAAGAGAATCGTTCAACGTAACAGAAGTGTAACACTTCCGCAAAGTGCTGCAGATTTCAATGGTGGGCCATCAACAAGTATGAGTGTGCGGATCATTGAATGAAACATCATCGAGGTGGGCTTTCGGAGCCGAAGGCCCACTCGTGTAACCTTGATGACTGCATCACACAAAGCTTTACACCTCGCCTGGGCCTCTCAACACCGACATTGGACTGTTGATGACTGGAAACGTGTCGCCTGGTCGGACGAGTCTCGTTTCAAATTGTGTTGAATGGATGGACATGTACTGGCATGGAAACTACCTCATGAATTCATGGACTGTTCAAGCCGGCGAAGGTTCCGTAGTGGCGTCGGACGTGTACGTACCCCTGATACGTCTAGATATGACTCTAACAGGTGATACGTACGTAAGCATCCTGCATGATCACGTGCGTCCATTCATGTCCGTTGTGCATTCAGACGGACTTGGACAATTCTAGTAGGACAATGCGACATTCCACACGTCCCAAATTGCTACATAATGGCTCCAGGAACACACTTCTGAGTTCAAGTACTTCCGCTGGCCATCAAACTCCCCAGGCATGAACATTATTGAGCATATCTGGGATGCCTTGCAATGTGCTGTTCAGAAGAGATCTCCACCCCCTCGTACTCTTACCGATTTATGGACAGCCCTGCAGGACTCATTGTGTCAGTTCCCTCCAGCACTACTTCAGACTGTAGTCGAGTCCACGCCACGTCGTGTTGCGGCACTACTGCGTGCCACTACTGCGTGCTCGCAGGGGCCCTACACGATATTAGGCGTGTGTACTAGACTTGGCCACTGTTTCTATGTTTCGATACAGTGTATCGATAGGTGGAACTGTTTCAGTGTTTGGGAACGGTTGTGGTTCACTGTTTCGAAACAGTGGTGTTTCATTCCGCCCCTGTCTCGGACCAGATTCGATCTCGAGCCAGACACAGAAACTGTATCGTTGTTTCAAAATAAGGCTGTTTCAGTCCACCTGTGCCTGGAACGGACTAATTGTATCGAAACAGTGATATTTCATTCCACTCTGTGTCGGACGAGATTCGGGCTCGGCACAGGTACTGAAACACAACATAACACTTCATGAAACACTTTCAAGAGTATCGAAATCTTTTTGACAAGCAATAGCGTGAAGCTGAAGATATCCGAAAATAAAGCTTCGTTTCTAGCCGACTGTCCCGTTTCGAAATGGCGTAACATCTGCTTTATAAACACTAACCAAACAATAAAACAACGCATACTATTCGCATTCAAAATAATAAATATGTGAAAATCATTCAGTTAAATTACACCTTTTTTATAACATACGCTTCTCTGTTAATGTACAGTAATCATATTAAGAAACGCAAGTAAGCCTACAACATTTTGAATAAAAAAAGGCGTAGAGTGACAGTTATTAGACATATACATAAATTTGATGTAGGTATAATTGGAAGCAATCTGTTTGACAAATCGCCGGCCGCGGTGGCCGTGCGGTTCTGGCGCTGCAGTCCGGAACCGCGGGACTGCTACGGTCGCAGGTTCGAATCCTGCCTCGGGCATGGGTGTGTGTGATGTCCTTAGGTTAGTTAGGTTTAAGTAGTTCTAAGTTCCAGGGGACTTATGACCTAAGATGTTGAGCCCCATAATGCTCAGAGCCATTTGAACCATTTTTTTGTTTGACAAATCACTGATAGTGTAATGGTGTACGGGAAGGGCTGGGAAGCATGGTGAATTTATAGTAACGGTTCGAAACACCTTGAAAGACAAAAAAAATTCTGTTATATTTTGTTATTTATTCGAATTATTTGGCGTTATTTGTGAGTCTATAGTCACTGTGCCTATTATCCACAATGATTCTCTTTGAGTAGATGGAAATTACCAGGATGGGTATGTTACCCATACTAACGCAATGTGTGTTTCTGCAGTTTGCTCCCCCTCCAGTTCCGTTCGTGGTGGTTCTTCTGTCTTCAGCTATGGCTGTCCTCAGCCAACTGAAAAGTATGAAAGTCACGCGACACGAAAGCAGCGCATTTGCTGCAGGAAATACGAAACTGCCAAGACGTCTAAGTGATAGTTTCATACGTTCTGCGACATGATTAGCGGTCTCGCACCTCATTTGTGTTTATATGGACATACTTATACAGTAGACATTCAAGATGATAAAATGTGTAGGTTTATTAGAATACAAAACACAAACTGTTTCACTGTTTCGAAACAACGTATCGGAACATTACATTGTACTGTTTCATTTGTTTCGAAACAGTTACGTGTTTCAGTTTGCCCATCTCTAATGTGTACTTGTTTCTCTAGCTCTTCAGTGCATAAATACCGTCTCCCGACTTCAGGTTAAATACATACTGCCGTTCAGAATATGTAATTGTGTGGAAACTGTTGCACAGGTCTTTGTCATTCAGTCTTGCGTACACAGATAAACAGCTGAGACAAATGTCGAGTCCTTCCGTTAACTTACGACCAATAAATTAAGTTTTCTTCTAACGTATACCTTTGCCAGGATCAGCACTATCTGGAGCATTCCTTGAGGCAGAGCTGTTTGAAGCTCACAGATGCATCGATCACGTGACCTAAGTGATTACTGTTCATTTCTTGACAGGATGTGCAACATCTTGGCGACAGTTCCGCAACGGTTGTACCGGTTTCGAAGAAAGTGTCCGCACCAGCGGAACATATTCTTTTTATTGAAAACAACGACAGTTTCCGGCTCCCAAGGCCATTATTTGGTGGTATATAAACACCCTGAGAGGATAGAGGACGACTCCTCCCGTACCCATTCAAGACTCCTGACATACCACTACATAATGGCTTTCGGGGCCGACATCGGTCGTGGTTCTCAATAAAAAGAATAAGTAAACTGGTCCCGACATTTTCTTCAAAATCATTAACGCACTTGTAATTTATATTTTGTGGACAAACAGAAAAAATACAACAACAGTAAGTAATTATCAGGGGCGGTAGAGTAGATGTCAAACATGGTCAATGATGATGAAAGTAAACGATTAGTATCAAAATGGTATACTTACGTTGTTTCCTAAGGATAATTTACTTAAAGGGAGCTTCAGCTGCAACAATTTCAATTTTATTTATTTATTGATTAACTAATTGCTTTTTCGTACTTCGAACAAATCAAAATAGTAAATTTTATGCTAGTGTCTCATACAGCAGTGTCTCATTCAGCTAGTGCCTCATTCAAGAAGAGTCTCCTGATTCTTCTTCGTCTGCTTTTCTTTTTTTTTTTTCAAAATACTCGTTAACTATTAAACATACTGAAAACGGTAAATGATGTTGTATGACGTATAGAAGTAAGCTGAAAGAGGCTGTTAAGCATGCTGGAAAACATCAGTTCGAAAGCCAATGTGTAATGGTAGTTTCGAATTACGGCAGTAAGACAAGTACACTAGGAGAAGCATCAAAGAAACTGATAGGGAAACACATTGGGATAAAATGGAGGCAAACGGAACACGGAGCCAAGAGAATATATTGCAAATGGACCAAGAACATTCTTTAGTGTACTGAGAAACATAAGAAATGACCGACAGACAATCTGACACCAGTTGGATAAATAGAATTTGAAAATATGTAGGAGGAACGTGGATGTGTATATTTAGAAAAACATGAATGTAATAATCTAGACGTATGACATCTAACAAGTGATGATGATGGTGGTGGTGATGATGATGATGATGTTTCGATTTACGGCAGTAAGACAAGTGTATTGGGAGAAGCACCAAAGAAACTGATACGGAAACACACTGGCGTGAAATGGAGGCAAACGGAACACGGAACCAAATGAATATATTGCAAATGGACCAAATACGTTCTTTAGTGTACTGAGAAACATAGGAAATGACTGACAGAGAATCTAACACAAGTTGGATAAATAGAATTTGAAAATATGTAGGAGGAATGTGGATGTGTATATTTAGAAAAAACATGAATGTAAGAATCTAGACGTATGACATCTAACAAGTGATGATGATGGTGGTGATGATGATGATGATGAGGATGAGGATGATGACTCGGCAAATATCTCTAGACGCATATATTTCTCAACTTGATATCTGACAATAGCGGAAAGAAAACATTCCACGCTTGACAAAAAGCTAAAGCACCCAGAAGATACTGTGCGGTTTCAATGTAACTTCGTACGCAATGCAAACAATTCGAGTAGGAATTTGCTGTGACAGAGAGGATGGCCACCAGAGAACATTAGCGCTGTTCGTGTTTAGTTTGGTAATCAGACCTGGTAAAGTACGTAAGAGACGTAAATGGGTCTGATGTCGAGGGATCACTGTGAAGCACACGAAGATCCCTCGTACTCTCGTGAGGCAGCGTTATCAGCACCAGACAGAGTTTGAAATGGATCTCATTGCCGTTGTCCACTTGGCCGGCTGGTCGAACCCTCATTTGTGGGGCATTCCGGTATGATAGTGGCATGATTATGGACCAAATGGTAACGTCTTGGCAGTCATATTCGTTGACAAGGTAGCAGTCGACAGTGTCTGACACCACAAGGAACGATCGCCGTACTGTGAACCAAGCACTTCACTTCTGCTGCTGTTATCCTGTAACCTGATAATGGGCTCACTGCAACATTGGTCGAAAAGTAACAGCATCATCACTGCAGATGTACCATGCTATGCGTAGCCCTCCTTAAGGCCACAGCACGACCGACTGCGTTTGGATTGGCGCCGCGAACGTGAAGCATTGACCACTGACGAATGGAGTCCCTTTGTGTTCCGCGATGAATCCCAGTTCTGCCGGCCGTTGTGGCCGAGCGGTTCTAGACGCTTCAGTCTGGAACCGCGCGACGGCTAAGGTCGCAGGCTCGAATGCCTCGCGCATGGATGTGTGTGATGTCCTTAGGTTAGTTAGGTTTAAGTAGTTATAAGTTCTAGGGGACGTATGACCTCAGATGTTAAGTCCCATAGTGCTCAGAGCCATTTTTCAACCAATCCCAGTTCTGCCCTATCCCAGATGACAATCGTCGGCGAGTAATGCGGCGACGTTCCAAGACACCCTTACACCCGGCGTAATGGTAAGGAAAGCTACTGGGTATGACGTCAGGTCACGGCTGTTACTGATTCGGAGCAGTCTGACGGTATAACGGTGCATCACAGACCACTTACATTCTCACGCATCAGCACTCTTGTGAGATTATGGTGATGCCATTTTTTAACAGGAGAATGCTCGTCCACACCAGCCATATGTATCTAAGAACAGTCTATGTGATGTGGACATAGTGTCGTTGTCAGCATCCGATGGAACACATGTCAGACTTCGACCATAGATACTAGTAGACTGGCCTTGCTGTGCAGAAGCTATACGGCTGGTGTGGCTCCAACATAAACCACGTGACCGTTGGCAAAACGTGGCGGGATTTCAAATCAGCAGTCTGCCATCCTATGTTTGTATCGTATTTTACCCACATTTCTCAATTGACTGCCAAACGCTTCCAACAAAAATTACTTGTTTATTTGCGAAAACTTATGTCAGAACTACATTTGACCTGGATTTGTTCACAGTATCATTTATAAAGTCTAAAAAGTACATCGAACGCCCCTCTGGTGGTCAGCGGGACGAAATTACTATAAATTATCAATTAAAGTAAAATGTCGTTAAAATTCTTTTAAACAGTAAGAGTGGGCTCGTGTCAAAACTTTAAACATTGGATTCGCCGCGTTTTGAGCTCTAGTCACTTATAAAAGAAAATGGGATATGGGAATTATGTCAACTATAGGTGCCAAAATTGTCGATTTTAGGAGCAGGTCCATTTTAGAGTATCAATTTTAGGTGCACTTCAAAGGTTCAGTTCCTGCTATTTTTACAAGAGTTTAAACTATCACTTTAAAAAAATGATATTTTAGATCAAAGGTGAGACTTTGAAGTTTCAAAAAATAATTTTGGAGCCTACATTTATTTAATAGTATTAGAAGGTAGAAAAAAATTCTCTTCGTATGTCGACTATAGGTGCTCTTACCTTATTATAATCTCACTTGTATATACAAAAAGTCGCGTATGTGCAGTTGGCTTAAAGTTTTTCCGTTTCAGGGCCTGTATCCAAAGCTGCCTTCGGTTTTCATCCTCTCGGAACCTATGAATAGGAACGAGAAACAGTTATACTTACCTCTGTAACCGAATTATCACAGGTACTTTCCAAAATGTAATATGAGTCTGACTTTCCAGGCATCACTTTCAACATTTTAATTTACGTGATACTCTATTTCAAGTGTATAAACATATAAGAGTTGTAATATTGTAACTCTAATTTTGTATGCTGATGTGTAAAGTTGTAACTCTAATTTGGTATGCTGATATCGGTGCTAATTGACAATGAAAGTGGGTTAAAAGGCGTGATCTGTCTGCGGACGTTAACCGTAGATTACTGGGCAACTGTTTCATCAGATATTTAGTCTAGGTTTACCAAGCAGACTAACATTAATGATAATCTTTTAATAGTCATACAAAACCGGTAATATATATATAAAAAAGGAGAATTTAAATAAAAAGAAAGAAATCAGTTTATATTTGGAAATTTATTTTAAGATTGTTCATTGAAATTTCAGCATATTATACGTGAGTTATAACTGCGCTGGTGCCTTATTTACGATTGAAAAAATGTGAGATTGTAATCTTACGGAACACATAAAATATGGAGCCAAGATTGGGAGACTGTATACAACACTGCATTCATAAAATCACACACGAAGAACCTTGAAACATAAGCAAGAAGAAATTAACCACAACCAACAGATTCAGTTTTTACATGACGGACAGGATTGTGGTATGAACGTAATTTCTTTGGGTAATTACCACACACTGGTATACTAATTTCATATTAACTCTTAGTGAAATCTTCGCAAAAAGAATAGCTGAGGGCTACTTTGATGATTACACCACATGCTTCACGTGGTCAACTTGGTTTACACAAAGTGTACAACTCCACAATAATTTTGATAATTAAAATAAATTAGATCGAAAAGCAATTGACAAAAGAAAAACCTTGAACTGGTTACTAACGTCTTACTATTAACCTGATGGGTCAAACAGTTGTATAAGCACGTGGTAGTGGTCTCGCAAAGTACACCCCACGTGGGCTGAACATAAAGAAAATCACACGAGAATTTTACTGCGCTGCAATTTAAGATAACATCGGATATTTTAGATCTAAACCCGAAATAAAGGTGATTAAATTTTCAGTTAGGCTGAACTTAAGAAATCCATTGTCCTACGGACTTAACAGACACGCGCTTAGCCGGAGATCTTACCACTTCAGACGCTCGCCACGGCCACACTGCAACTGCCCTACTGCCGAGCGTGCTTCCTGAGGGTGGCTCACAAAGACCAACGGAAGTGGCCAGAGGGGCAGCTTCCTATACCAACATGACAACGGACGGACAGGATCATACTAAGGATAGAAACCTCTTTGCTTTTAGGAAGCGTAGCTACCTGTTCCGATGTTGGTCCTACTGTTCTCCAGCAGACAGCCTTGTCTGCTACCCTCAAGCATGCAACTAGAAATACATATGCTCATTCATCCTCTCACACAAAAGGGAAGGGGGATGACAGTATCTTATCATATACAGTATATAAAAGAAAGCGGATGTAGGTTCCGTATGAGACTGTGTGACATGAATTACATATAAGAATGACATATAAACTGTGCTTTAAAGTGTAGTAGTGTGACAGATCGTTCTTGTTTATGTGTAAAAGTAACACGTTCCACTGCTCAGTCTCCTCCCAGATAGTCAGAAACGCCACAGTACATTTAGAAGAGGAATTTATTCCATAAATGGCAACAGATTTAAGAAATTAAACATGAAAGGAATCCAACAGAGACCTTTCAGAGTCACTTCAGCAGATTTCAATAAACGCATCTGCACTATCATAGAAACACCTACACTTGAAATGTAATGCCATTTCCCCCGACAAAACGCTGAGTACAGCCATAAGCGCAACACGAAACAACCATGTTTTGCTAACATTCACGTGTCTTCAGCCCAGAGATTTGGAGCCACGAAAATGACGTCAGGGCCAGTGTATTATATTTATGGTCGAAGATGTCAGACTAGTTCTGACGTAAACCCCATCCCTGCGTCAATACCCAGGATGTCAAGTGCTGTGGGCCAGCTCGCCTCAAGAGAGGACACGAGGGCTTTATGACACTCTTCCTAACCGAATCAGAGCCTGCAAGCAGGCCAGAGGGGGTCCATCGCCACACTGAGAAATAGGACTATACTGCAAAGTTCTTTGTAAATGAGACACTGTTTTGTAATCACTGTAATAACATCACGTACTCTCTCAACCTGTGAAGTTTTATTTTGTTACTTCGCCCCTCTCTGGTGCTTCATTTTTTTCTTTTGTCAGGTAGTGTATTTAGAAAATAGCTTCATTTCTCACTGACGGTGTAAAGTAGTAGATACAAAGATTAACTCGTCAGTGTCGGAAGAAAGAAATGTTTGCTGTCTTAGGGAAATTGAGAGGTGTAACTGACACTTTAAACATTTCGTCTGCTTTTTCACGTAGGCGCCTCCAGGTCATGGGGCAGCAGCCTGCCATGTCTGTGGGACGAGTTGTATGTGCAGTATGGCGTCACGCGAGTGCTGAGGAAGTGCGTGAGAAGCGCAAATAGTGTCAGGTGTGTGCGGTGCGCGCACTCCACCGCACCGAGCGCCTTATCGCCGCCCTCGTTGCTCTCCCAGTAGTGGATTCCTGCCCGATGATGCAGTGGGAAGGCTCCGCAGCGCCGCGGCCTTCGGCGATAGCCTGAGGGGCTGCGCTTGCCTAATGAGGCGACCCAGCATGCGGGCGCCGGGACCGCTGTGGTTGCGTTCCCACCACCCGCGTCTGAGTTTATCGCCTACAATTTACAGACTACGACTAGAAACTCTGAGACGATACGCATCAGAGTCGCACATCCAATGTTGTTGCTCTCTGATAATGTCGCTGCTAGTAGAGACAGCAACAAAAAGAAAATACATAACTACAATTTATCCATGTTGTATACAATTTGTCGAGGTCTACGACAACGTTATAGTATGTAAGTAGGCTGTTCAGGTTTTTATGTTGGTAACGCCACGTAATGCTCTGTATGAAAATCACTGACTGCGCTGTGTAGAGTCTTTGGCTGGTTGGACTCATTGTTGGAATATTTGATTGTGTAGTGTTGGGCAGTTGGATGTGAATAGCGCGTAGCGTTGGGCAGTTGGAGGTGAGTCGTCAGCAGTGGTGGATGTGGGGTGAGAGATGCCAGAGCACTGAGATGTTAATACGAGCGGACGATCTGGACGTGCGTCCGTCAGAAAAAGGAAATTTCTAAGACTGGATGTCAATGTCGTGAACTGATTATATATATATATATATATATATATATATATATATATATATATATATACAGGGGGTGAGTCACCTAACATTACTGCTGGATGTATTTCGTAAACCACATCAAATACTGACGAATCGATTCCACAGACCGAACGTGAGGAGAGGGGCTAGTGTAATTGTTTAATACAAACCATAAAAGAATGCACAGAAGTATGTTTTTCAACACAAATCTACGTTTTTTTTTTAAATGGAACCCCGTTAGCTTTGTTAGCACATCTGAACATATAAACAAATACGTAATCAGTGCCGTTTGTTGCACTGTAAAATGTTAATTACATCCGGAAATATTGTAACCTAAAGTTGACGCTTGAGTACCACTCCTCCGCTGTTCGATCGTGTGCGTCGGAGAGCACCGAATTACGTAGGGATCCAAAGGGAACGGTGATGGACCTTAGGTACAGAAGAGACTGGAACAGCACATTACGTCCACATGCTAACACCTTTTTATTGGTCTTTTTCACTGACGCACATATACATTACCACGAGGGCTGAGGTACACGTACACACGTGGTTTCCATTTTCAATTACGGAGTGGAACAGAGTGTGTCCCGACATGTCAGGCCAATAGATGTTCAATGTGGTGGTCATCATTTGCTCCACACAATTGCAATCTCTGGCGTAATGAATGTCGTACATGCTGCAGTACATCTGGTGTAATGTCGCCGCAGGCTGCCACAATACGTTGTAGACACATCACAGTACACATTCTCCTTTAACGTACCCCACAGAAAGAAGTCCAGAGGTGTAAGATCAGGAGAACGGGCTGGCCAATTTATGCGTCCTCCACGTCCTATGAAACGCCCGTCGAACATCCTGTCAAGGGTCAGCCTAATGTTAATTTCGGAATGTGCAGGTGCACCATCATGCTGATACCTCATACGTCGACGCGTTTCCAGTGGGATATTTACGAGCAACGTTGGCAGATCATTCTGTAGAAACGCGATGTATGTTGCAGCTGTTTGGGCCCCTGCAATGAAGTGAGGACCAATGATGTGGTCGCCAATGATTGCGCACCATACATTTACTTACAGTCCACGGTCGCTGTCGCTCTACCTGTCTAAGTCAGCGAGGATTGTCCACGGACCAGTAATGCATGCTCCGTAGATTCACTGCCCCGTGGTTTGTGAAACCCGCTTCATCGGTAAACAGGTAGAACTGCAACGCATTCTCTGTTAATGCCCATTGGCAGAATTGCACTCCATGATTAAAGTCATCCCCATGTAATTGCTGATGCAGCGACACATGAAACGGGTGAAAGCGGTGACGATGCAGTATGCGCATGACACTACTTTGACTCAGTCCACCGGCTCTCGCAATGACCCGTGTACTCATGTGTGGTTCATGGCAACAGCAGCTAACACACCAACTGCACCCGCTTCTCCTGTGACGGGCCTGTTACGGACCCGTTTGCGTGTTACGACCATACTTGTTGCATACAGTTGGCGGTAGATGTTTTGCAATGTGCGGCAGGTTGGATGCTCTCTGTCCGGGTACCGTTCTGCATACACCCTGCAGGCTTCAGCTGCATTTCGTCGACACTCGCCGTAGATGAATATCATCTCCGCCTTTTCAGAGTTCGAATACACCATGGTCACAGTTCCTACAACACTACACTATCACAGACGTCTGGTAACACGGTGTACTACAGTTGGTCTGCGTGCGGAGACGAATGCAGAATAACAATAGCAGCAAGCGCTACGTGCGGACACAGCGACAGCTAGACCAAACCACAACAGTGCACTACAGCCACACTCGTAAACACGGTCGTCATCGTAATCACGTCCCTGCAGATGCTGCTCGCCGATCGTGGTCCGTGTTTGTTACAACACGCAACTGAACGTCGGAGGTTTCAAGCGTCAACTTTAGGTTACAATATCTCCGGATGTAATTAACATTTTACAATGCAACAAACGGCACTGATTACGTATTTGTTCATATGTTCCGATGTGCTAACAAAACTAACGTGGTTCCATTTAAAAAAACGTAGGTTTGTGTTAAAAAACATACTTCCGTGCATTTTTGTATAGTTTGTATTAAACAATTACACTAGCCCCTCTCCTCACGTTCGGTCTGTGGAATCGGTTCGTCAGTATTTGATGTGGTTTACGAAATATATCCAGCGGTAGCGTTAGGTGACTCACCCTGTATATATATATATATAATGACTTTTGAACACTATTAAGGTAAATACGTTGTTTGTTCTCCACCAAAACCTTTCATTTGCTAACTATGCCTATCAGTAGTTAGAATCTTTTATTTAGCAGTATTGGTGCTCGCTGTATTGCAGTAGTTCGAGTAACGAAGATTTTTGTGAGGTGAGTGATTCATGAAAGGTATAGGTTATTGTTAATCAGGGCCATTCTTTTGTAGGGATTATTGAAAGTCAGATTGCGTTGCGCTAAAAATATTGTGTCAGTTTAGTGATCGTCAGAATAAGTAAAGAGCAAACTGTCTGAGTACGTTCAGTTTTGCTCAGCTGTTTGAAAATCAAATAACGTAAGAGTTTTTCCAGCACTGTCATTCTTTACATACAAAGGGTAAGTTTCAAGTATTTAAAAAATAATTTCTCAGCTTGAGTTTCATGTGCCACTACTTATTGGCACAACGTCTTTTGGAACCATACTGTCATCATCAGGCGCTTTACAGTTACATGTTACAGTTATAGAATGGATTTCATCACAGTTTAAAGGCATCTAAAAGGTACCGTCAAATGAAAACGAGACAAATGGAAGAGTAAGTAAATTGTTTATTATTTCATAAATAAACATTGCAACTGTTTATCCTACTGTGAGGCAAGGCAATCAGTGTTGTCATAGAAAAATGTCTGCAGCTGCCTGCGGAACCATGATTATAACCAGGCGTGCAGCCCTTCATCAAATGCAAATCTAAGGCCACGAATGTCTTCCTTCAGGACTCCAAACGCATGGAAGTCGCATGGACGAAGTGTAAGGAATTCCCAACAAAACTCCCGCACCGTAGTCGACACAACAGGCACTCCAGTTTCGGGCAAGACATAAAGACCTTTTCCTTTGACTGCAAAGGCCCACTGCCCACTGGCTTCTTGCATTATGGCGCCACAATTAACGCATAGCGGTGCGCGGACCCTTTACAAACATTGAAGCTCGCCATCAAGTCCAATCGTCCAGGAATGTTGACGGACGGCATCATTCTCCTGCAGGATAATGCCTGCCCACACATTGCCGACGTTGCCTCGAGTACGTTGCAGAATTTTACAACGTGTCTCTCTGGTGGGCAAGGATTTGATGCCCTCGAATCAACCTTTCTCTCTATATAAGTCTAAGGCCGGTATTACACTATCAAATTTCTTTGTCAAATAAATTTGATGGTGTAATAGGGAACTTTGTCAAATCTCGTCTGTCGTGAAATAAATTTGATCGAATCTAGGGCCTCGCTGTAGATTTGATCAAAGGAGTCGCTTGTCTTCTGTTCACTGCAATGTGACATGTTACCACGTGGAGCGCTAGCATCGCTGCAGCGTTCTGTCATCTGTAGTGTTTTTAAACATTGCTGGCTAATACAATTGGTGTGTACCGACAACTACAAAATTAATAGAGATGAATGAAGCTGATGAGGCGCTTTACAACGTGAGGCACCCTGAATACAAAAATAGATTAAGAAGATAGGATACCTATCCTAAACTAACGTAACCTAAGTCTCTCCTGTAGCAAGGAATCGGAGTGTTATAGTGAGCCTATCTTCTGCAGATATAGCAATTCTAAAGTGAGTATTCTGCTTTGTGCTATGAGGATACACTTCACTGAGCACATACAGAAATGTATGCTCATCCATTCTTAAGTAATTGATGTAAGACCTGACGTCCCCCACTATAAGCTCATGCAACAAGTTTTCTTGAATGCTTTTATCGTGTCTTCGTAAAACCCACGGCTTCACCAGGTACGTTTCCTTTTTTTTCCCTCCCGCTTCTCTTCCGCATGTGCACACAGTCCAATTGCGGTACAAGCAAATGCTGCGGTTAATAACAAGTTGTTGTTGTCAGCCATCTTGAACTTTGACGAAAAATATGATGACGGTGTAATATCCCTTTTTAGCGCCACGGCAAAGATCTTTGTCAAATATATCTGACGGATATTTGATCACATCTTTGATCAAATTTTTGACAAAGAAATTTGGTAGTGTAATACCGGCCTAAGACTCAGAGCCTCCACTTCAGAGACATTACTATGAAAGTTAAAAGCAACGGATTTTAAAGAAAATGACTATAATATGTCTCATTGTATAGTGAAACTGAAGGCGAGACATTGTATTTTTTATTCGAAGACTATTCCTATAATCTCCCACATAAGTAAGGAAAATGTTCAAACGTGATGATTGAGTCTTGTGACCTTAAATGATAGATAGAACTAAATGTCGCGACAGATTTATTCATTAAAACATGAATTAAATGGAATGTGGGTCAACATAATGCTCATACTGCATCTCGTACTCGTAAAGTAAAATGATCTGACTGGCAGGTGACAAACTTGAACCAAGGGTAAATGACTCGACTTTAATTGTTACTGTAAATGGATAATGCAATCTGGCAGTGACTAATACGAAAGACAGTGACTGTGAACTGAACGCGGAAACAAACTACTACAGTTCACTTGAATCGGACAAAAGCTTCTGCTGCTGTGGGCGTGCAGCAGAGTAAGAAAATTCACTCAAAATACTCCTAGTGCCGGGGCTGCGAAATGCTCACCGTACGCGTGCAGAAAACTCGAAATGCAGTTACCAGTGCGCCTGGGCGGCGAGCCGGATGGTGGACATCTATCACCTCCTCTCGATTGGATACACATTTGCGTCCAGACTCCAGGTCCAAAGAAACCAAATCTCCTCCGGAGGATGCGACCAAATCTCGTCCATATTTCCCCATGGTCTCCACACAAACCAGCTCCTCATGCTGTCTGCCGGGCCGCCGGAAACTCCGGCGGAGTTTTCGCCAATAAAACCAAAACCGTCAACTGAAAACCCGAAAAACACTCCTCCGTCAATTGCGCATCACTTCGCATACCGTATAGTGACCCTTCAAAAGACGGAAAGAAACTGTTCAAATGGTTAAAATGGCTCTGAGCACTATGGGACTTAACATCTGAGGTCATCAGTCCAATATAACTTAGAACTATCTAAACCTAACTAAGCTGAGAATATGATACACATCAATGCCCCAGGCAGTATTCGAACCTGCGACCGTAACCGTCGCGCGGTTCCAGACTGAAGCTCCTAAACCCGCCCGGCCACACCGGTCGGCAAAGAAACTGTTCCTACAGCCTCAGTACGTAGGCAGGCATCCATTGTGACATTGTGTAGGGCAGATTGCGGTCTGTGACGTCACAAAACGTTACTTTGACGTGCATGGGAAACTGCGCTGTCCTGTGCGTGTTCGTGATTTTAAAAAGACGGATCAGTATACTCAGCTGGCAGTAATGCTTCCGCGAAATGTTTTTACCAGCCAAGGTGGTACCGATCTTAATGGAAACAGAGAACAATATGAGATCTCCTGCCGAAATGATGGACTGCGTTTCGACTCCTCTGGGAACAATTGCCGCTCTCACATTTCTGCACACCTCTGCGAACTGTTTTTTTTTTTTTTTTTTTTTTTTTTGGCTACAAGGACTATACGCCGAGCTCCTGCCTCTTCGCTCGCAGTGTGGCAGGTGGATCCCCAGGGCTCGGGCCGTGTCTTCTGCGGCGGCTTCTGCTGCGCAAAAGCGCCGGCCCGACTGTCCGTCTCACAACTGGCACCATTAAAGTCTCTACTGCCACAGCTGCGGCTGCGCAAACAAAAACAAGCACTTGTCTCCTCTACCTCAAGTAACTTCGCGCCACTAGCAACGATTGAATTCATCATAACAACCACTGTCAACGCTCTGTAATAATCTCATTGAACATAGAACATACACTATGTGATGCCGGCCGGGGTGGCCGAGCGGTTCTAGGCGCTACAGTCTGGAACCGCGCGACCGATACGGTCGCAGGTTCGAATCCTGCCTCGGGCATGGATGTGTGTGCTGTCCTTAGGTTAGTTAGGTTTAAGTAGTTCTAAGTTCTAGGGGATTGATGACCTTAGAAGTTAAGTCCCATAGTGCTCAGAGCCATTTGAACCACTATGTGATCAAAAGTATCCGGACACCCCCCAAAAACATACGTTTTGCATGTTAGGTGCATTGTGCTGCCACCTACTGCCAGGTACTCCATAACAGCGATCTCAGTAGTCAGTAGACATCGTGAGAGAGCTGAATGGGGCTACTCCTGGTGTCTCTATGATTTGAAACGCTTCAGTCCACCTTTCAACAAGTAAGACGAACAACGAGATAATAATAAACTTCTGTCACTGCCTTCCTGTAACACAGAAAATATAATAATTATGAATTAAATAAGTCATCAGACAACAAAGAAGTAATGAATCACTGTATCACAAGGAAATACTTGCGTGAACACGAAAGAAGAACTTTGAGTAAATGTGCCAAATATGATTCTTCAGAATACAACAGCACACTCTGTAATCATATATGAGCTCATGCAAGTCTCCACAATCAAATTTCATCACAAATTCACACCAAAATTTAAAATAAAATCATCAAATACGTCCATACAGTCTACCAAAATTGTTCAAATGTGTGTGAAATCTTATGGGAATTAACTGCTAAGGTCATCAGTCCCTAAGCTTACACACTACTTAACCTAAATCATCCTAAGCACAAACACACACACCCATACCCGAGGGAGGACTCGAACCTCCGCCTGGACCAACCGCACAGTCCATGACTGCAGCGCCTTAGACCGATTTTTTTTTCTGCATTTTGTTCGTTGTTGATTGTTGTGTTTGGTCATTGCGGACGAAACATGACATGTGGTCAAGTTCGTTTGTTGATCCCTCCACTCAGTTTTTTTATTACAGAGGCCAATCAGCCCTCTGACCGAACACGCTGAGCTACCGTGCCGGCTGACCGCTCGGCTAATCCCGCGCGGCTGCAGTCTACCCTGATCAGTAAGAACACCCAAAGTTTCGATGGGAGGAGCTAAGAACACTATGCAGTCAATTCCACTGCATTTTGCGCTTATGAAATATGTGAAAATGATTACTCACTCTGCTGCAGTAAGATACCATTCATGACCACCAAAATGTGTTTGAGGAGGGGTGAGGGTGGGGATCTCTCTCAGAACCTTGTCAAGAACACAAAGCCCTCTCCACCGCCAATCATAACTGGCACTCAACAGGAAAACCGTTCACGATTTCACTGTCAAAACCTAGTTTGTTGCTATAGGCAACAAGAACACCAAAAATGAGGACCACCAAACAGTTTCAGGTTACCTGGTACTAGATGCACACCGTAACCACAAGACTAATCAATTAATAAACACCATTCCAGTAAATTAAACGTGAAATTTCCAGGGAAAACTCTCGTACAATCAGGTGCATGAGCTACATCGTACCATCTAAGAATCTCAACTGAGCCGGCCGCGGTGGTCTAGTGGTTCTGGCGCTGCAGTCCGGAACCGCGGGACTGCTACGGTCGCAGGTTCGAATCCTGCCTCGGGCATGGGTGTGTGTGATGTCCTTAGGTTAGTTAGGTTTAAGTAGTTCTAAGTTCTAGGGGACTTATGACCTAAGATGTTGAGTCCCATAGTGCTCAGAGCCATTTTAGAGCCAGAATCTCAACTGAAAACAGACTGCAAATCACCTTGAAATGCTATCAAAATTTAAAGTTGACCTCGACACTAGCTGCAGTTTGCGTGTCACCTACCAGACGAGAAATCAACTTGTACCGTCAAAACTGGAAACTCCCAGAAAAACACGAAAAATCCTGTTTCCAACAAATCATTGTAGAAAGTACACCACTGGCCATTAAAATTGCTACACCACGAAGATGACGTGCTACAGACGCGAAATTTAACCGACAGGAAGATGATGCTCTGATATGCAAATGCTTAGCATTTCAGAGCATTCACACAAGGTTGGCGCCGGTGGCGACATTTACAACGTGCTGACATGAGGAAAGTTTCCGGCCGATTTCTCATTCACAAACACCAGTTGACCGGCGTTGCCTCGTGAAACGTTGTTGTGATACCTCGTGTAAGGAGGATAAAAGCGTGCCATCACGTTTCCGAATTTGATAAAGGTCGGATTGTAGCCTACCGCGATTGCGGTTTAAACTATCGCGACATTGCTGCTCGCGTTGGTCGAGATCCAATGACTGTTAGCAGAATGTGGAATCGGTGGGTTCAGGAGGGTAATACGGAACGCTGTGCTGAATCCCAACGGCCTCGTATCACTAGCAGTCGAAATGACAGGCATCTTATCTGCATGGCTGTAAGGAATCTTGCAGCCACGTCTCGATCCCTGAGTCAACAGATGGGGCCGTTTGCAAGACAACAACCATCTGCACGAACAGTTCGACGGAATTTGCAGCAGCACGGACTATCAGCTCGGAGACCATGGCTGCGGTTACCCTTGACGCTGCATCACAGACAGGAGCGCCTGCGATGGTGTTCAAATGGCTCTGAACACTACGGGACTTAACTTCTGAGGTCATCAGTCCCCTAGAACTTAGAACTACTTAAACCTAACTAACCTAAGGACATCACACACATCCATGCCCGAGGCACGATTCGAACCTGCGACCGTAGCAGTTGCGCGGTTCCGGACTGAAGCGCCTAGAATCGATTGGCCACAACGGCCGGCTGCGATGGTGAACTCAACGACGAACCTGGGTGCACGAATGGCAAAACGTCATTTTTTCGAATGAATCCAGGTTCTGTTTACAGCATCATGATGGTCGCATCCGTGTTTGGCGACATCGCGGTGAACGCACATTGGAAGCGTGTATTCGTCATCGCCATACTGGCGTATCACCCGGCGTGATGGTATGGGGTGCCATTGGTTACACGTCTCGATCACCTCTTGTTCGCATTGTCGGCACTTTGAACAGTGGACGTTACATTTCAGATGTGTTACGTCCCGTGGCTCTACCCTCCATTCGATCCCTGCGAAACCCTACATTTCAGTAGGATAATGCACGACCGCATGTTGCAGGTCCTGTACGGGCCTTTCTGGATACAGAAAATGTTCGACTGCTGCCCTGGCCAGCACATTCTCCAGATTTCTCACCAACTGAAAACGTCTGGTCAATGGTGGCCGAATAACTTGCTCATCACAATGCACCAGTCACTACTCTTGATGAACTGTGGTATCGTGTTGAAGCTGCATGGGCAGATGTACCTGTACACGCCATCCAAGCGCTGTTTGACTCAATGCCCAGGCGTATCAAGGCCGTTATTGCGGCCAGAGGTGGTTGTTCTGGGTACTGATTTCTCAGGATCTATGCACCCATATTGCGTGAAAATGTAATCAAATGTCAGTTCTAATATAATGTATTTGTCCAATGAATACCCGTTTATCATCTGGCAATTTTAATGGCCAGTAGTGTATTATATGGATATATCATCCCTGTAAGCAAGGCAACCACAACAATGAGTATTCGTCTTCGGCGTTAATAACCGCTTCAGCTGGTTTTAGTCCTTTGTTACTGGATCTTTACCGGTTTCGTGGCACTAAAAGTCACATCATCAGGTGAACATATGATTAAAACATTAGAGCGGAAAAGCTCGGAATCTTTTTACCCAACATTCGTTGTTAGTCAAAAAACGCCGCTAAAAACCGTATGTAACAACGAGTTTTTGGTAAAAAGATCCCGAGTTTTTCCACTCTAATGTTTTAATCATTTGTTCACCTGAACATACGGTTTTTAGTGCCACGAAACCGGCAGTGATCCACTCACAAGAAACTGAATACAGCTGAAGCGCTTGTTAATACCCAAATGGATATATCGAATCTCACTTCATCAGAACCTTACCACTAATCACCACTTGACTCCAGTAAAATGTGCAACATAATTACGTTCACAACTATACCAGCACACAAAATGAAGCTTCACAGATATATATCCTGAATATGAAAATCACTGAGCCAGTTCATTAACCACATAATGCACTTGTTATACTTCACAGCACCATATAATAAAGGTACGGATTCAAAAGCTGAGACACAGTTTACACACTCATTTGACCTAAGTTTCTCTTATTACTAGATTAGCACATCTTTAACGTTCAGTTTATAAAGTACGTGGATCCATCAAACTGTGACCCACACTTCAGCGCAAGTCTGCACACATAGAATTATTTTAACTTGGGGAAACAGTGAACGCGTATAGAAGTAAATGTTTTCCCCTTATTCAAAAGAAAAGCACACACAGTATAATATGGAGAAAACATTACCTTTTTTACAGTTTTATCCCGCACACAGCTCAGGATATAGTTATTTCACATTGACACTGAACTGTCAGTAATTCTAGTGCCACAAGGTATGGAAATGTGTGACATATTAAAGTAATAAGCAACCTAAAGAAATTCCTAGTAATTTGCATAACAAACTGACTAATGTGCATGCAAGAATACTCATCTTCTATGAAAACTGAATAACACAGATGCCAGTGGTGCTAATTAAGGCATGTATTAAGCTCAACAGCTAATCAGAACTAGTTATTGCAAAGAGAAAGTTACATTGACAGGATTTGCACAAACAGCCAAAATAACAATTGGAAACTTTCCTATGCAGTATAAGTTTACTTGAAAGGAATCAACATTGGCAGCAACACACAAATTGAAAAATAGGCTACTTCCCACACGATTTTCCATGAAATAATAAAAAAATTACTGTTATGCTAGGTAATGTGCGTAGAAAAAGGTGATCAGAAGAGAAAGAACTAATCGTGGCAGTCTAAATCATAGTGTAAGCTTGCCACTCCTTCTGAAACTACCTGAATGATCATACAAGATGAAGAACCATCTTTCTGCCCTGAAGTATATCCCCAGACAATGAAACCGGTAGTTACTACCAGGATTTGATGCTAGCGCCTTGAGAAGGAAACGTAAACGTACAATCGGATTTATTTGGTTTTTGACTCATCAAATATAGCCTAGTGACCGATCAAACACCTCTGCAAAACAGTTAGTATTTTAAAAGAATACAAATTTATATTTTCTTTGAAGACTTGTTAACCGTCGTTCAAATTAAAGAATGTCGGCATAACTGTTTACAACAAATAGGACAGGCAACACAACGAATGTATTTAAACTTGAACTGATTGTTCATCGAAAACACATCTGTACCAGTGGGACTTGTTAATTCTAGTAAACTTTAGCAGACAGCTTAATTCACAAAGCACTCTGGAAAGTAACTGCAGCATCAGTTAAAAGATCAACCTGTTAATGTGTTTTAATCCACTGCCCTAAAAAACTTTTCAGTCCGTGTAAGCTCACACTCGCTAAAAAATCTTAAGTCGTGACTGACTCGTGAAATAATAGAAGTCCCAACAACTCGACTACGCCCATAAATCAGTCAGGAACTTTTGTAGTCGCGTTCTGGAGACAGCGCTCCTGAGTCTAAGGAGTCTGAATCACCAGCTCTCCTTCACGTCTTCACATCCAAGTCCAGCTTCCTACTGTCTTGCCCTATTTCTTTCAGTTTGTTTCCCACTAGCATGCCGTTCCGTTATAATGATGCATTTCAATACAATACTCGCTACAACATTGAGCCAATCGGCTAATATTAATTAAAAAAGCGTTATATAATGCTCTTGTCTGAACAACATGGCAGAAACACCCGCTCTCATGACAGCAAAATCCATCTGTCCCTCTCCATCGTTCACCAAATTTCTCGAGGTACCAAATTTCTCGAAGTACTTCCTAGTAGCAGGAATCTGATTTTGGAATAACCTCCTAGATTATATTAGAGAATAGAGTAAAATCTACAGCTTCACAGACAGTTATGACATATCTACTAAAGCGAAAATAACGATTGCCGTTGTTCCTATATTAATTGGTTACCCTGTATATCCTTCTTTCCAACCTGATCTTCCTAAGTTCCCAGTATTCTTAAACCATGAACTCTACTTCAATTTCCTCTCCCCATAACTCTCTATATTAGAAAATACACACCTACAAAATTTTATTATAGCTGTTGTTACTATTATTATTGCCATTATTATCGTCATTATTATTATTACTGTTATCACTATTAGTGGGCCGGCCGGAGTGGCCGAGCGGTTCTAGGCGCTTCAGTCTGGAACTGCGCGTCCGCGATTGCCACTATCTCCACCGTGTTGATAGAAGATTCAGGTGGAAGCGCAAACATTTGGTAGGCGCCACTAGATGGGCTAAAGAAGGCGTATCCTACACCCACCTCAGATTTATAACTGTCCGAGTAGATGTCAGCGTACTGAGGCCATTATATGCTGAAAAAATGCTCCAGGTTGCGAGAGATGTTGGTCTCTGTTCGGAAATCGGACGGCAGATGTGACACCGGGGCTGGAGTGAAGAATACACTAAATGAAAAACGAAAACAGGTGAGTTTTGTGTCCTGTATAACGAGTGGAAAGAGATGGCGCCATTTCTCGTAGCTGCGAACTAGCAAAGGAGTTCCGTTCATTCGTAATACATGATGTGCCTGTGTGAGTCTCCAAAACCGAACCACCGCCTTGAGAGAGGCACAGTCAGGCATCGAAGATCGACTGAGGAAAAAATATAAGACAACATCTGCTGTACTATAGACAACGGCATTAAGGATGCTTCCACTAGCAGGGCGTCGGTGGGCGTTGATTTCACGGCTCCGAGAACAAGACGAATCATTCTATATTGGATGACATCGAGCTTGCGCAAATTTGATTGCGTTGCAGTGCCGCAGACAATGCTGCCATAATCTAAGACAAAACGAATCAAAACTTGATACAGTCAACAGCACATTCGGTTCCACTCACCATCACACCCAGGCAAGCATATGCTAGACTTTCACAGTGTTATCCACTTTGTCGATGAGGTACGCAGCATGCCTCGTCCACCTGAGTTTGGTGCCGAAGTAGACACTCTGGAGTATGGCATGTGACCGAACAGGAAATGCGTACGGACCAAACTGAAGTTCGGACGAGAAATTATTGCGCTGTTTCCCCGAAAATATCATAACAACTTATTTGCCAGGTGACGAACTGAGCCCATTTTTGAACTCCCGTGTGGCCAGCATTTCACATGCGTCAATAACACATAGATGTGTCTCCCAAAATCATGACGACTGAGCGTATACACAGACGTCCACCGCATACTGAAGAACTTTGACGGTGTCGTGTCCTGCCCACTCGTCTAATATGGTGTGCCTAGGAAGCTTTTTTCGCAGATAGCTAGACAACAATTCAAGCAAATCTTATGAATGGAGTTTATTACAGTAAATTAAATTGACAGTGTTTAAGTTTGCTTATGTACAAATATGGGTCGTAAGCAAATGACGACATGCAAAAAATCAATGTCCTTCGATATATACAATTTCCAAGCAAGCAAATAGTAACAGTTCACAAGTCACTGCTATAACGTTTATATGACGGCTCGTGTTTTAGTGCGGCCGCGGCTAGACGGAGCGGCGCTTATATAGGGGCCGCTCCTGTCGGGGTATCGTCCTTGTCAGACCACTATTGGCAGACGTCGTCAAAACAGCCCTCTCTGCTCTAACGTTCGAGGTGCTTGATGTTACGGCGGAACAGACGGTAGGGCTGAACAAAATCTCTAGATCGGCAACATACAGGGCGTTTAGTAAGGGACTCAGTATTGCGCCCTGCGGGAGGCCGCGAGACTCTATCTGAGGTCCATACAACAACATTGTCCTGGTCGCGGATATGCACGGTACAGCAACCAAGTAAACTGTACAATATGCAAAACACCACTGGGAGGTGCTGCAGCTGCAATTTGTTGATAAGTTCAGGTATCAGGACATCCTCGTACACCCTCGAAAAGTCAAGAAATAAGGCCATTAAATTTCCTTTAATGAAGAATGTGTTTTCAATATCCATCGCAAGCTAAGCAATATTATCATAAGTACTTCTGCTCTTACAGAAGTAGTTCTGCTTCCATGGAAGCAAGTTCTCATGTTCCAACCACTGTAATAAGAGAAACTTGAGGAGACGCTCGGTTGCCTTACACAAGCAGGACGACAGTGCAGTCGGGCGATACTATGTCGCTTGACCAGTGTCTTTCTCAAGCTTCAGTACGGGCACCAATATCTGAGTCTTCTAGTAGTAGGGTACGTTCTCATCTCCCCAGATGTCATTAAAGAACGCGTTTTGCATCGTTAGACAAACATTGAACCATGGAGTAGTGGATCTGGTAATAACCGGCGATGTATCTGATGAGAACGTCAGGGACCTGTGGAGCTCGGCGAGAGAGAATGGCGCGGTTAAACCGTCTCGTAAATCGGCAGGGGCACCTGTCGCTACGAGATCAATGGGATGCAGTATGGTTGTTGGAGGTGCGACAATGGCGGCAAAATCATCTATCCAGATCTGCAACCGCTTGGGAAGTACCGGTTTCCGTTTGAGCGAGTTCATTATCGGTCGAATACATCCAACAGGGGTGTGCACAGATAGTTGTTCGCAGAACTTTACCCAGTGTTCTTTCTTGCGGGCCCTGAGAAAGTGCTTAGTGGACGAATCAATCCGTTTTCAGGCAACATATTTCTCCCACGTGGTACGCCGTTTAAGACGACTGCAAGCTCTCCATTGTGCCACACGAGGCGAACGTTCTGGGTCCCACCAGGAAACCGGGGATCGGCAGGTGCCAGTTATCACCTTCTTCCGTGGAATAGAATGCGATGCCGCTATATTGATATAATTCCTAAACATAATGTATCCTGAAACTTCCTGCCAGATCAAAACTGTGTGCCCGACCGAGACTCGAACTCGGGACCTTTGCCTTTCGCGGGCAAGTGCTCTACCAACTGAGCTACCGAAGCACGACTCACGCCCGGTACTCACAGCTTTACTTCTGCCAGTACCTCGTCTCCTACCTTCCAAACTTTACAGAAGCTCTCCTGCGAACCTTGCAGAACTAGCACTCCTGAAAGAAGGGATATTGCGGAGACATGGCTTAGCCACAGCCTGGGGGACGCCACGGTGGGGAATGACGATAGTTGGGCATCCATTGGTACGCCATACCGTGAGCAATCTGCCTGTATAAAATTCCATTTACGAGATGGTCTACAGGCACTACAGTGAAAGTCGTTGTAAGAAGAGCTCAGTGGTTATGGGAGAGAAGTCCATGTAAAAACGGAGAAAGAGACGCCGACACAGAGAGCCAAATCGATGGCTGAAGGTCTCTGGCCAGGTAATGGAAGTAAAGTAGGGGATCCATCTTTGAGGAGCATGAGATTGAATTCTTCGAGAATCTCAAGGTTCCCGTCACCCAACTAATCATTATAGACACAGCCCCACAGTCTGCTGTGCGCGTTAAAATACTCACAAAATAAGAATGGAGGTTCCAACTGATGAACCAGTGTGTATCAATCTTTAAGGGGAATAACCTTTTTACGATCTTGGCTGCAGTTGTACAAGCATTGACAGTATCAACTTTATTACTTCAGTCAGTAATTTACTCAAACTGCTGTTTCAGAAACCCAAAACATTTTAATATCATTTGTCACATTCAAATTGTTATTTCTTACATAACTATGGTTTAAAAATGTACTGTATGTGTTAAACCATGGTTTGACGTAAGAGAGGATACGATGGCCAAGTCAGATCAGGTTAAATAAATAAATTAAATTAATAATTCCCTACTGTTTGTGAAAATTACAGCACGAAGATGGAGACACGTGATTACGATAAAATTTACTCCACAGATTAGGCACATGACAATACCCAAATGATTGTAATTGCAAAACTGTATATACCCTCTGACCACGAGAATTCAGTACCGTGTGAAGCTGTCAGGGACTCAACACGTCATGGCATGGAATCAACGACGACCAATATATGCTGGCAGGGAGCACTATGAACCATGAATTTACTTTTCAAATTTACTTTATTTACTAGCGATTCATCAACAACATTAACACATTCAATCACACTAAGTGAAGTAGTTGCCAGGGAGTAACTGATGAAAATGAAATTACCTTTAACAAATTGGAATTTTATTCATAAAATACTTTTCAAAAACAGATTTAAAATTTATAAGCAGAAAAGCACCCTCGAAATATCAAGTTACAATTTTATTTAGAGGCAGAAAGAACAATATTGACAGTATGAGCCTTCGGGCTGAGAAGCTTGCCGCTCCCTTTCAACATGGCCGTAGTCACGACCGCTCACAACAACCTCTCAAAGACTACACTGGTGCAAATCTGCAACACACCAGATTACTTTAAACTAAAATTTTTAACAATTCACTCAAACACATTAACTATGCACACCATAAGAGGGATGGAAATGGTACAAACACTCACACTACGAAATTATTTGCCAACCGAAAGTGCAATTTGTTTTTAGAAAGACTCTTACGGTGGAAGGGTGGCAACTTTATAAAAATGGCTATTTAAATAAAACCCATGAAATTCAGACTTACATAAAATGTACAACATGCTCAACATTACACATATACCGCCTCGCAAGATGATAGGCAAGATGAAAACATATTTCAGGAATTCGGCCTTTACACCTTAATTCCATAAATTCGTTAACACCGAATCCGACAAACATGACAGAGGCTGCTATTAACGTATGGTAGATTGACAAGGGGCTTACTGAACAACTCGAACCGCAGATTGCTCTAACCCTCCCCAACTCCACAAGGGAGAATCGGACCACCCAGTTCACAAATAACCACCTTCCCGCGGGTGGGCAAACGGAGAAGAATGGTGGGACGACCCCAAAACAAAGAGGCTGGTGACCTCACCAAGACCAGCCGGGGTGGCCGAGCGGTTCTAGGCGCTACAGTCTGGAACCGCGCGACCGCCACGGTCACAGGTTCGAATCCTGCCTCGGGCATGGATGTGTGAGACGTCCTTAGGTTACTTACGTTTAAGTAGTTCTAAGTTCTAGGGGACTGATGACCTCAGAAGTTAAGTCCCATAGTGCTCAGAGCCATTTGAACCATTTTTTTGACCTCACCAAGAAAACAAGTAGAATTTAACAAGTAAATGTAACAACATATCTCCAATCACTTAACTTCTAATAACACTCAGATGCAGGAACCAAGCCCCGACCGGGCGACCACTCTCTGACTTCTCTTACTGGCGGAGTGCAAGACTCTCATTTTCTGGCTTTAAAGTTTGATCCAGACGACAGACATACTTGCACTCCGAACGACAGACAGACACTAACTGCCGCACAAATGCGAACGAGAGACAGACCAGCAACTGGTGACGCGAGACTGACCTAGCCTCACTCCGACTGACCAACTGCCGAGGTGATAGCGCTCCTTAAATGCACGTGAACAGGCAACCTTTCCGCTTTCCCACCAGAGGGAGATACCAAAGCTGCGATTGCCACAGCGGCGCCACCGCCAGAAACGGAGGGCGACTGCTTCACACAACGTGCTGCGGCGCGCTCTTCAAAACAGCAAATTTTACCACGGCTCACACTGTCTCATGCGCCTTGCGTGTGCCTACACATAAAGTAGACAGTGTTTGCAGGAAGAAAGCAACGAACAAGTTGCCGACTGACCATTTCCCAAGACGTTCGTGCCATGTGAAGTGAATGCGTAGGCCGTGAAAGCAGTGGTACCCACCGTTCTTCGAAGACAGGTGGCACATACTTTGCCAAATATGGCTGGACATCGTCCTGCTGAAACGTGCATATGGAGGAGTAGGAGGAGATTAGTGTGTAACGTCCCGTCGACAACGAGGTCATTAGAGACGGAGCGCAATCTCAGGTGAGGGAAGGATGGGGAAGGAAATCGGCCGTGCCCTTTCAAAGGAACCATCCAGGCATTTGCCTGAAGCGATTTAGGGAAATCACGGAAAACCTAAATCAGGATGGCCGGAGACGGGATTGAACCGTCGTCCTCCCGAATGCGACGTGCATATGGATATGCTAGCACGAGGTGCAGTGTCTTGGGATTTGAAACCTCCCTGATGTAGCACTTGCTGTTCAGATTTCCCCTCCGTGTATGACAGGAAAGGTCCCATGTTACAGCCAGTGCTGCAAGAAACCATCGCTCCTGGCATCTGTCCTCTATGCCACTTAACAATTCAGTCTGCCCGATTGCATGCACGACGGTAACGTCTAAGATTTAAGCTACACGGCAGTCGCTGGGGGACAAGTCGAAGCGGGACTCGGCCGAGAGTACTACATCTAGCCACTCAGCATGTCGGTGACTGCGTGCAGTCTGAGGCGTTGGTCGTATCTGGTCAGGGAAGCTGACGCAGTCCTCAGCAGACATATCGACCACTGCTGCAGTGTTCCAAATCGAACAAAAGTGGTGAATGCAGCTATTTTGTTAGTTACGGACGCGCGAACCAAATAGCGGTCATGCCGAGCTCTGATCATATTGTGTGGTCCAGCATCCGCTCGTCGCCCTGTTCTATAGACTCGCCCCACACACGAATCACTGTCATACCAGCTTGTCCTCTATGTGCCACAATCTCATGGTACAACAAACCCATTTTACGGAGACCAATCATTCTGTCCCACTCGAACTCATTTCCATTCTTGTATTGCGCCCTCTAACGTAGATGAGGCTCACTGGCAGTGGCTTACCAGTTTCCACTTCGTTTGGTGGCTGTGCAACAGCTGATCTTCCCATACCACTGATCTGTCTAGTCATACAATAAGGACCCTACTGAGCCTTCGTGCACGCAATGTTTCTGCAATCTTAATCACTTATTGTGGTCCCACGTTTCTACACATCGTACGGTTTTAGAGTGATTCAGATCATTCCTTCAGCGTGCTACAGTTTTCACAAACAGTTGTGCAGATTGCGCTCTAATCCTGATCAAAAAGACATCAAACACTATACATAAAAAGTGAATAACGTCTCATCAAATATTATGTTAATATGAATTGTTTTATTATTAACCTAAAACGCAAATATTCAACGCTTTTTTAAATATCCAGAACTGTTATTGATGTTTGTAAGATAACGCGAATTGCATTTGCATGCTGTGGTGTATACATGAAATGTTGGGGAAAAAAAGGCTGTATCCTGTGGAAATTCCACCTCAGTCATTGTGTAAGTAGGCTGTTTAGGTTCTTATATTGGTAACGCCACCGCCACGTAGCGCTCTCTGTATGAAAATCACTGGCTGTGCTGTGTCCAGTCTGTGGCTAGTTTGCATTGTTGTCAGCCATTGTAGTGTTGGGCAGCTGGATGTTAACAGCGCGTAGCGTTGCGCAGTTGGAGGTGAGCCGCCAGCAGTGGTGGATGTGGCGAGAGAGATGGCGGAGTTTTGAAATTTGTAATATTGGATATTATGAACTGCTATGTATATTATGATTTTTCAACACTGTTAAGGTAAATACATTGTTTGTTCTCTATCAAAATCTTTTATTTGCTAACTATGCCTATCAGTAGTTAGTGCCTTCCGTAGTTTGAATCTTTTATTTAGCTGGCAGTAGTGGCGCTCGCTGTATTGCAGTTAACTTATAAGTTCCATTTCACTGCACACGTTTCTGTTGGTCATAGTATATGGACAATATATGAGAAGTAGGGACTGTTAGTGTTTGCACGTGTGTTAATAATTCAGCAAGGGACTGGATAACAGCATTGCTGGTTCTAAGGACAATTCCAAAAAGTTCGTGAGTGTACAAGTGGTGGTTTATGGACTTGCTATATTGTCTGCAAGACTTCTAAGGACAATTCCAAAAACTTTGTGCGTGCACAAGTGGTGGTTTAGGGACTTGCTATCTTCTCTGCAAGACTCTTCGATGGTGATTGTGCACCTGCACAGTCGCAGCAGATGGCTGCTGGCCATCTCTACCAGGACTACAGTGGGTCTACACCTTTGATGACCCACCAATACCATTATTTCTACAAGGACTGCAGTGGGTCTGCACCTCTGGTGGCCCACCAATACCGTAATCTCTACCAGCACTACAGTGTGTCTACTCTGTGATGACCTACCTACCAATATTCTTCAAAACTTCGACTGACTCTGCTGTGGGTTTGCTCTGTTGTGGCCCATTACCTGTCTGCATGTCAAGAGTCAGCACTGTCTTTCCATTGGAAGGACAACACTACTTCTTCAAGACTGCATGGAAATCCACTACTTCTGTGTGCAATTTCTTTTACTAATGAGACTTTGTGAAAAAACAAACTGTAATTACTATTATGATGAATGATCAGGACTATCTTTATGGACTGTGAGAAAATTTTAGCTTTTGACCAACATTGTATCAATAAGTGTGTGCATCTGATTTCTTTTTTATTGTAATTACGATTATCAAAAATTTTAACAAATATGTATTGCCCAGTGCCCAAAACAATTTGTAAAATTTTTTGTGGGGAGCATGGGGGCTATGTAAGTAGGCTGTTTAGGTTCTTATATTGGTAAACCCGCCGCCACGTAGCGCTCTCTGTATGAAAATCAATGGCTGTGCTGTGTGCAGTCTGTGGCTAGTTTGCATTGTTGTCAGCCATTGTAGTGTTGGGCAGCCGCAGATGGATGTGAACAGCGCGTAGCGTTGCGCAGTTGGAGGTGAGCCACCAGCAGTGGTGGATGTGGGGAGAGAGATGGCGGAGTTTTGAAATTTGTAATACTGGATATTATGAACTGCTATGTATGTTATGATTTTTCAACACTATTAAGGTAAATACATTGTTTGTTATCTATCAAAATCTTTCATTTGCTAACTATGCCTATTAGTAGTTAGTGCCTTCCGTAGTTTGAATCTTTTATTTAGCTGGCAGTAGTGGCGCTCGCTGTATTGCAGTAGTTCGAGTAACGAAGATTTTTGTGAGGTAAGTGATTTGTGAAACGTATAGGTTAATGTTAGTCAGGGCCATTCTTTTCTAGGGATTTTTGAAAGTCAGATAGCGTTGCGCTAAAAATATTGTGTGTCACTTGAGTGAATGTTTGTGTACGTTCAGTTTTGCTCAGCTGTTTGAAAAGCAAATAGTGTAAGAGGTTTATCAGCACAGTAATTCAGAAATTGTTCTAAGGGGACGTTTCAATTGTTGGTGCGCGTTTCATATTCAGACCCGTTTGTGCCCGCTTGCTAGCCGTTAAGGGGCGCTCACAAGCTTTATATTAACTGCGCAATGTCAGCCTGCTTAGCTGTGTGGTAACGTGTTTGCCTCCCATGCATCGGGCCCGGGTTCGATTTCCGGCCGGTTTGGAGATTTTCTCCGCTCGTTGACTGGGTGCTGCGTGGTCTTGATCATCACCGACACGCAAGTCGCCCAATGGGGAATAAGACACGAAACTCTGTGACTGAACTTCCCCAGATGGGGCTTCCCGGCCGTCAGTGCCATACGATTTCATTTTTATTGCACAATAACATTGTATCTATATACTGCGCTGAAGTGCGAGACCGAAACGCCACAATATTATTGGCTAATATTTACAGCGGAGACGTGCCAGTTTGAACTCTGATTTCGTAGCGCTCGAGGATCGAGAATTCGTATGTACACTGCTTTAAAAAAAAATTGGTTCAAATGGTTCAAATGGCTCTGAGCACTATGGGACTTAACTACTGAGGTCATCAGTCCCCTAGAACTTAGAACTACTTAAACCTAACTAACCTAAGGACATCACACACATCCATGCCCGAGGCAGGATTCGAACCTGCGACCGTAGCGGTCACGCGGTTCCAAACTGACGCGCTTAGAACCGCACGGCAACACCGGCCGGTAAAAAAAAAAAAAAAAAAAAAAAAATTGGGAGGAAGCACCGATGGGCCAAAAGCTGGCTTGGAAGACGTTCTACATACGGCGACACTAGTAATAGCGTGCTAAGAGAACTTTCAGCAGAGTCACACTATGAAGGATTTCACTCTCCACAATGCTGGAAGATATCTGTAAACCTGAAAACAGTAAGAAACATTATTGTAGAGGATCGGTAGGTAGTGCTGTTATGTATTTCTGCAATACCTATTCAAACTTCCGAAACGAACAAATAAGCAGTTGCAAAGTTACTTCCCTGCATTTAAACACTTCTGTCAAATGTTTCTACCGCTAATTACGGATTAAATGTCAAATATGTAATCAGACTAATCCCCCCCAATGAACATAAATATATGATTCCTTTCCTCTGTATTTCCTCGTGTATGTACGTTCCAATGTCACTGTATTAGTAGATTAAACATCCGTAAATCACGGCAGGGACAGCTGTGTGTTGCACAATGTAGGTTTTGCACTGTAAATATATTGCGCAATACATTGAGCGGGCGTTTCCCTCAATATGTTTCTCAGACCGTTAATACCGCTCACAGGCGATGAGTATTACTGAGCAATATTCAGTACTGAGCAATAAATAATGAACCTCTGGGAGCCCTTTAAGCACTGCCAGTCGCTTAACACAGCGCGGCTCCACAATACAAGTCTTTCTTCTTTCCAAAATTGAAATATCTCGTCTCATTCACATACATTAACGTTCCGTATTGCTGTATTTCTAAAGGACTGCTCCAAAGTTTTCTATAGCCTGCCTGCGAGCTCTCAGTTTAAATGTACTCTTAACTGCCTGCAGCTTCCCTCGTCGGAATTCTGCAACGCACTGGAACACCACACTCAGGAGTTCACCAACAACCATTTGCTTGTCTCAGAATGGCTGACCAAGCTATTCGAAACCTGAGTCAGCGCGCTGCAATTACAAGTCTACTCAAAACGAACACAAGTGTCCACTCTGCTATCTTTCCATATGATCCATTAGTAACAGAATCTGACTTAGAAGTCTGAGTAATGGAGAAGGCAAATCTGACGCACCGTCCGGCCACTCAGAGATAGCTTTTCCGTGATTTCATTAAAACGCTTAATGCAAATTCCGGGATGATTCCTTTCAAGATGATCCATCCTTATCCAGTTCGAGATTGTGCTTAGTCTCTGGTGACTTCATTTTCGACGGGATATTAAACTTCGATCTTCCTCCATATTGCTTCGACCTACACGACTCCAAAATATAAGAAAAGCAGACCTTGCAGGTCCGATTTGAGCAGGAAAAATGAATTTTTCACATGTTTCCTACACTATCGAATAATCTTAAAATAGAGAGCATGTGTGGTCAAAGCAATAATTCATGAGGACACCGTCTCCATCACCGTATAACTCGAAGAACTTCATCAGCTTTGCCTTACCTAGATTCCTGAAAATTTCTTATAGAGCATAAATGCAAGCACTGGAAGCATATATACCACAGCTCATGAGAAAGTCACAGTATAGTGAAAGGAGCACGACTTATATGAAACGAATGGTAAGTACTGAAACGTCGAGGTGAAGTACATGTTTTAGGACTTGTGAACAAGAATGAAGGCGTGAGGCATTGATTTCGCGAATCTCAAATGCATGAAAAATCCAGTAAAACGCATGAACAAAACTGACATGCAAAGTCAACCTGTATGCTTAAAGAGAAACACCGAATCATAGCGGTCAAATTCCCTTCCGAACATCACGACTGAAAAGAACGTAGAAATAAATTTACAAATTGTTTAGAAACGGCCTCGTGAGTGAGAAAATTTGTTTTTCCGTCACTTGAATTCTCATGTGGTTAACTCAGAGACGGATAACGATCACCAGTTGTTCTGATGCAATCGGAGACGCGAAAAAAGTACATTATCCACAGCAAGTACAAATGCAACCGGAAAAGAATGGGATTTTATCTAACTTCAACATGCTGACAGTTTCTGAACATATGAATGCAAACCCAATGTTTGCGGCTTACTGGAACCTCACCATTCTATTGAAGAGTTGCTGGTCCAACGCCCCCGTACCAGACTACAAAACACAAGAGTCTGAACCATTTCTGCACCAGTGTATTGCCAAGGTCGAGAGACGAGAAAGAAAATGTTTTGTGTTTCAAACTGCCTGAGGCGACCAACTGAAATATACGAGCTCAAAGTTCTAATGGGCCGCCACCACTCAAAGCTCTAGTGTTTCCACCAGAGAGACGTTCTCTTTCTCGTTTACGAAAAAAGGTACACCGCTCTCATTCGTGGGAACAGCTGTGAGTCGCGAGTGTGTGAGGTATCAGAACAGCTGGCGACGAAACAGTCTCCTTTCAGTGTAATGACATGACTATCGTACTATCAGAGGAATTCAGACAAAAGCGACAATCTGGTAGTTTCTCACTTAAACCCTAAATCAAAATGGTCTGACTACGATTCGTAGTTGACGACTCATAAATGTGAGTCCAGTACAAAAACCCTGTCACTGTCATTTGACAGGACCAGGGCCAGGACCAGATCTTTAGCTTACGGCAAATAATGGAGAAGTGTTATGAGTGGAACAGGGAATTGTATCTATGCTTTATAGATCTAGAAAAGGCATATGACCGGGTCCCTAGGAGGAGTTTATTGTCTGTTCTACAAGATTATGGAATAGGAGGCAAACTTTGGCAAGCAATTAAAGGTCTTTATATGGATAGTCAGGCAGCAGTTAGAGTTGACGGTAAATTGAGTTCATGGTTCAGAGTAGTTTCAGGGGTAAGACAAGGCTGCAACCTGTCTCCACTGTTGTTCATATTATTTATGGATCATATGTTGAAAACAATAGACTGGCTGGGTGAGATTGAGATATGTGAACACAAAATAAGCAGTCTTGCATATGCGGATGACTTAGTTGTGATGGCAGATTCGATTGAAAGTTTGCAAAGTAATATTTCAGAGCTAGATCAGAAATGTAAGGACTATGGTATGAAGATTAGCATCTCCAAAACGAAAGTAATGTCAGTGGGAAAGAAATATAAACGGATTGAGTGCCAAATAGGAGGAACAGAGTTAGAACAGGTGGACGGTTTCAAGTACTTAGGATGCATATTCTCACAGGACGGCAACATAGTGAAAGAACTGGGAGCGAGGTGTAGCAAAGCTAATGCAGTGAGCGCTCAGCTACGATCTACTCTCTTCTGCAAGAAGGAAGTCAGTACCAAGACTAAGTTATCTGTGCACCGTTCAATCTTTCGACCAACTTTGTTGTATGGGAGCGAAAGCTGGGTGGATTCAGGTTACCTTATCAACAAGGTTGAGGTTACGGATATGAAAGTAGCTAGGATGATTGCAGGTACTAGTAGATGGGGACAATGGCAGGAGGGTGTCCACAATGAGGAAATCAAAGAAAAACTGGGAATGAACTCTATAGATGTAGCAGTCAGGGCGAACAGGCTTAGATGGTGAGGTTATGTTACACGCATGGGAGAAGCAAGGTTACCCAAGAGACTCATGGATTCAGCAGTAGAGGGTAGGAGGAGTCGGGGCAGACTGAGGAGAAGGTACCTGGATTCGGTTAAGAATGATTTTGAAGTAATAGGTTTAACATCAGAAGAGGCACCAATGTTAGCACTGAATAAGGGATCATGGAGGAACTGTATAAGGGGGGCTATGCTCCAGACTGAACGCTGAAAGGCATAATCAGTTTTAAATGATTATGATGATGATGATGATGTCATTTGATTGCCACAGTTAACGTAGCTAGCGTAGCCCCAGAAAGGAAGTTACTTTCCAGATGTGACAAGCTGCACGAGATAAGAGAGGTGGTCCTGTGGATTCCACAGAGAGACTGAGTGACATGACTGACACGCTCGAACATTCATGTGGATTGCCAGCGTTTGCGATTGCAGGAACCGGATTACAAGTGCAGCTCACTGGAACAAACCGTAGTGATCATTTAATGTTCGATGCTATTAAACAATCACAAACGTGAAAAGTGCATGTTTTGTCACTGTGAAACCTGCGTGCTGTTCGCATCACAGCGTATGAAGCCAGACAGACGCACCCGATGAAGCGGACGCTAGGCGAGTGTGAGTTGGACAGTAGCAGCACAAGCAGCAACGACGAATGAGATGAGAGCGTGTGTGAAGTATTCATAAGATTAATATTAGTGATAGAATATCAGGATGAAAGAAAGCCCAACTGTTATACATAAAATAGTGAAACCAGTACACAAATTGTTCTGGCGTAACAACAAGTGCCGACATGACGATGAAGAATGGAAGAGCAGAAAGCCGGCCGATGTGGCCGAGAGGTTCTAGGCGCTTTAGTCTGGAACCGCGCTGCTGCTACAGTCGCAGGTTCGAATCCTGCCTCGGGCATAGATGTGATGTCCTTAGGTTAGTTTGGTTTAAGTAGTTCTAAGTCTTGATGGCTGATGACCTCAGATGTTAAGTCCCATAGTGCTCAGAGCCATTTGAACCATTTTTTTGAAGAAAAGAAATGGCTCTGAGACGACGTTAGCCAATAGGACGCTGACTAGGATAACACAAAGACAGGAGCGGCATCTATACAAAGAGAATATAAGGGGCGCGCCGCCTAACTGCGGCCGGAGTGGAAGATGAGACATCATACAACGCTATAGCAGCGGCTTACGAACTGTATTGTTTTGCTTGCATTGAAATTGTATATATGGAAGGACACTGATTATTTGCATGTAGCCATTTAATTGTGGCACACCTTTGTGAATACGCAAAGATAAATATTGTCACAATAACTTACTGGAATAAACTCCGTTAACATGATGCTATGCATCTCTTGTGAACAGTGACTTTTATGGTACTACAATCTTGTGATTGTGAGAACGTATTTGGTCTTGATTCATTTAATATTTTTTCTTTTTTTTTGGGGGGGGGGGGGTTTGTTCGTTGTATTTTGAATCATCCCCTTTGAAAAATTAATGAATTACTGTGCTCATAAACCTCTACGTTACTTGATTTTCAAACAGCTGAGCAAAACTGAACGTATTCAGACATTACTCTCTTTTCTTATTCTGATCAACACTAAACTGACATACAATTTTTAACGCAACGCAATCTGACTATATATATATATATATATATATATATATATATATATATATATATATATATATATATATAATATCAGTTCATGTTATCCAATATTACAAGTTTACTCTTTCTGATTGACACACGTCCAGATCGTCCGCTCTCAAAATTCTGCCATCTCTCTCCCCACATCCACCACTGCTGGCGGCTCACCTCCAACTGTGTAACGCTACGCGCTGTTTGTTGTGACTTGGCAAGACAGCCAAGCCACTATGATTGGTAGCCGAAAGGCACGCGTTCAAGCTCACGCAGGATGGCGTGAGGTCTGGAACAGTTAAAGGGATTGAGACTGGCAAATAAAGTACGTAGCTGATGGAATACTTAACTTTAATCCATAATTGGTGAACATCGGGCTGACGGTACATGCATCACAAGATAAATAGCAAATGATGATGGCGTCTTGCTAGGTCGTAGCAAATGACGTAGCTGAAGGCTATGCTAACTATCGTCTCGGCAAATGAGAGCGTAATTTGACAGTGAACCATCTCTAGCAAGTCGGCTGTACAACTGGGGCGAGTGCTAGGAAGTGTCTCTAGACCTGCCGTGTGGCGGCGCTCGGTCTGCAATCACCGATAGTGGCGACACGCGGGTCCGATGTATACTAACGGACCGCGGCCGATTTAACGGCTACCACCTAGCAAGTGTGGTGTCTGGCGGTGACACCACACTGTTCACACCTAACTGCCCAACACTACAATAGCGAATATTCCAACACTGCAAACCAGCCACAGACTGCACACAGCACAGCCAGTGATTTTTCATACAGAGCGCTACGTGACGTTACCAACATAAAAACCTAAACAGCGTACTTACAATTTGGTCATAGTGGACATCACATGACATCCGTCGATGTTTGGTGTTCGTCCCGTTGCTCACTTTTTTAATTACAGAGATCATCCAGTTCTCTGACCTAACATGCTGAGCTGCTGTGCTGGCAGCCAACCCACCTACCACAGATCTTCACATACTCAGATACGGTTTGCCTATTCGCCATAGTTCTTGTGTTACTTTTAATTACCGTTTACGCATCTTCTACTGGACGACAGCACACGGCACAAACTAAATTGGTGTTTTGGTTGATTCTCTATCGACACACAACGTTTGGTACCGATCTGACTGTCTGACATCTGGAGGATTGGGTGCCAGCCAGAACTCGCCACGATGTTGCAGGTAAAACAGAGCACATTATTGCCGTGCTCTGGTAACTGTATCTTCGTGTGCAGAAGGTACAACACAATCTTTAACATAAAGACTGTGAGATATATTGCCAGTAATAAGTACAGGGTGATTCAAAATGAATGATTTCTTTCCAGGCCTGTTTCAACGAAGCCCGATCAATGGAGTTTCTAGTGCCCTAGTGGCCATAAATACTGTGGAAATGGAAGTATGTAAGCTATGTCCTTCACATGTCCCCAAACGAAAATATCGATTGGTGTAAGTTCAGGCGATCTGGGAGGCCATAACATGGACGTCACATTATTCGACCTAGCATGACTAATCCAGGTCTGCGGAATATGTTCATTGAGATAACTATATAAGGAATACTTTATTTTTGTCCCATTCATTTTCCATCATGTTATATTGCCTGTTTCAGTATCTTTAATTAACATTTCCTTTTGGATTCAGATTAGAACATACAAAGAATAAAATTATGGCACAAAAAAGTTAAAAATAACAGAATTTACAGACCATAAACTTTAATAGACAGTTCTTATACTACGAGGGCCGTTCAGAAAGTAACCTCCGGTTGATTTAAAAAAATACACCAAGTTAAATAAAAATATTTTAATATATACATCTTACAACTACATCTTTGCACTATTTTTCTACATAGTCTCCATAGCGATTGAGGCACTTATCGTACCTCTTCACAAGCTTTGAAATTCCTTCTGCATAAAAATCACCCGCTTGTGCCTGGAGCCAGCCTGTGACCGCATCTTTGAGCTCTTCGTCGTCATCAAACCGCTGTGACCTGAGCCATTTCTTCAAATGCATGAAGAGGTGATAATCACTTGGCGCCAGGTCTGGGCTGTAAGGTGGATGGTTGATAACGTCCCACTTGAAGGACTCAAGAAGGGCCGTTGTTCTGCGAGCAGAGTGAGGACGGGCGTTATCGTGCAAAAAAACGATACCGGAAGTCAGCATACCACGGCGTTTGTTCTGTATAGCCCGTCGTAACTTTTTTATTGTTTCACAGTACACGTCTTGATTAATGGTCGTACCACGTTCCATGAATTCAACCAACAACACCCCTTTGGCATCCCAAAACACCGTTGCCATCAGTTTTCTGGCAGAAAAATCTTGCGAGGCTTTTCTTGGTTTGGTAGGCGAATTTGAATGTGCCCACATCTTTGATTGTTCTTTTGTCTCAGGGTTCACGTACTTAATCCAGGTTTCGTCACCGGTCACGATTCTGTTTAACAATGGTTCTCCTTCGTCCTCATAACGTGACAGAAAGTCTAATGCAGAGGCCATTCTTTGAGTTTTGTGGTGGTCGGTAAGAATTTTGGGCACCCATCGTGCACAGAACTTACGGTAACCCAATCTTGCTGTCACTATCTCGTACAAGAGAGTCTTAGAAATCTGTGGAAAACCAGTAGACAACTCCGACATTGAGAAACGTCGATTTTCACGAACTTTTGCATCAACTGTCTGAACGAGTTCGTCAGTCACCAATGATGGTCTACCACTCCTCTCTTCATCATGAACGTTTTCTCGTCCACTTTTAAATAAACGTACCCATTCATGGACAACTCCTTCACCCATAACTCTTGGTCCGTACACGGCACAAAGCTCACGATTAATAGCTGCTGCAGAATATCCTTTGGCTGTAAAAAACCTTATGACAGCACGCACTTCACATTTGGCGGGGTTTTCTATTGCAGCACACATTTCAAACTGCCACAAAAACTAAACTAGCGCAGGTACGACGTTCACTCGACCACGGCTTGATGCCGACTGACCTGTTGAGTGCGTGAACGCACAGATGGCGTCGCTACTCCCCCCACAACCTGCACTGTGACCGATCGGAGGTTACTTTCTGAACCGCCCTCGTATAAACATTCAAAAGTGCTGCAATTACAGTAACTAACTAGACACGAATTGCGTAACAATTTCACTCCCCAGAAATGCACTCATAGTATTCGGTAACAATCACAAACAAAAATTATGAACGACAAATAACTTAAATAAAAGAAAAATTAAAGTTCAGTGTCATGTTCCCAAACTACTCGGTTGCTTCGGGACACATCTGACGCAGCCGTTCCAGCGGTCCAGCGAAATCTCGCCTCAACGGTACACGGCATCAACTTCATCGCAGTCGCAGCTTGAGAGTCTCGCCGTCTTATTCTGAAGACAGTTGCCAGCAGTTCTTTGTACCCATATATGATGCGGTCGAGTTTGCACCAGGCGGTACGAGGACGGCTGAAAGTTGGGAGATGACAGAAGGGTTTTAGAGACACAAGGAACCTTTCTGGATTTAATACAATCAGTTAGATTTCTAGCAAGCGTCGAGGTTGAGAGAGCCAGCCAACAGGCTTATGGTAGTTCTAAAGGTTGGTTAAGTGAGAATTCATTCAGACTGAGAGTCTTGCAGGATTATATCGTTGGATTATGTTGCATCGGAGACTGGTTCTTCTCCATTCTCATCCATAACTGAGCGAGAGATTGCAACTACGTAATATGTTGTGTTACGATACTGGTCGCACTGACAATGTGTAGTCAGGAGGATGGATTGATGAAACAGAAAATCCACTAGGTCGGTATGGGACTGTTGGGCCATATGCCTGATCAGTACTCACATGGTGAAGAAAACGAAGGTCGATTCTGCCCTTTAGAAACTGTTTATGTCTTTTTCCCTATGACTTACTCTAGTCAACATCCATTTTGTGTCTGATGTATGAACACAGATTCCAATCAGTATTTGGCTATATAATCAAAATAGATCCTCCGAGGTTTGGTATCATGTGAGGTTTTTGAGATATTTAAAATTACGTACATCATACATTTTCCATCACTTTTCTTTTCTTTATATACCATCATCACCACAATCTTTACTTCCAGGAGTTAGGGTAACTGCCTGTTCCCTTTTCAAAGGTTACTCCTGAACCCACTTCATTTTGTCTTATGAGAGTTTCTTCTTCCTCTTCACCCATATTTAAACAATTGTTTCATCAGTCTATCTTCTATCATTCTCCTTGTACGCTCTTCTCATATATTTATATATTTCTGTATTGTTTCTTATCTTCTAACATTCTCCTTGTACGCTCTTCTCATATATTTATATATTTCTGTATTGTTTCTTTTATCACTTCTTCTCTGATTTGTTCATTTCTAACCTGGTCTTGCAAACTTTTCACTGTTCTTAGAAATCTCACTTTGACTGCTTGTATTTTGCTCTTATCCCTATTTATGAGTACCCAAGTTTCACTCCCATACAACAAAGTCGTAACTGACATAGTTTTATAAGATGTTAATTTTGTGTTCTTTCTGAGTTCTTTAAGGTTCTTTTAATAGTGCCACATACATACTGATACGAGCAACCTTGTTGACTATGTAAGTAGGCTGTTTATGTTTTCTTTATGTAAGTTTGCTGTTTATGTTTTCTTATTGGCAACGTTACGTAGCGCTCTCTGTATGAAAATCACTGGCTGTGCTGTGTGCAGTATGTGGCTAGTTTGCATTGTTGCCTGCCATTGTTGTCATGAACTGCTATAGCTGGATGTGAACAGCAGATTGCGTTGCGCAGTTGGAGGTGAGCCGCCAGCAGTGGTGGACGTGGGGAGAGAGATGGCGGAGTTTTGATAATCTGTAAGACTGAATGTCAATTATGAATATTAAGGTAAATACATTGTTTGTTCTCTATTAATATCTTTCATTTGCTAACTATCCCTATCAGTAGTTAGTACCTTCAGTAGTTTGAATCTTTTATTTAGCTGGCAGTAGTGGCGCTCGCTGTTTTGCAGTAGCTTGAGTAGCGAACATTTTTGTGAGGTAAGTGATTTGTAAAAGGTATAGGTTAAAGTTAGTCAGGGCCATTGTTTTGTAGGGCTTATTGAAAGTCAGATTGCGTTGCGCTAAATAATATTGTGTGTCAGGTTAAGCACAGGCTTGTATAATTGTTCTAAGTGGACGTTTCACATGTAAAATTGTTCAAAGGGGACGTTTCATATGTCGACCCTTAGCCTAGGATACCTCACTGGAATCTTCTGATTTTTTCTTGTAGTTTGTGTATTTAGTGTAGCTTTTGTTTATAGCTAGCGCGTAATTGAATCTCCTTTGTAGTTGCAGTCTTTCATTGTTGTACTGTAAAACAGTTGTGGTATGCATGTAGATCTGCACCAAGTATTTCGCAGCTGCAATTAACTAGATATTATTTTCAGTGCTATGTTAATGTGTTCTCCTATTTTTGCTCTTCAAATTGTGTTTTTCTGTGTTATCGTGTGAAATATTGTCACAATAATGGCGTGTGAAAAACGTAACACTCGGCTCCAAAGTAAACTGAGAAACGACAGTGAAGACGAAAGCAATGTGTTAGCGCCACTGTGTAATGAGTTAACTAATGTTCAAAGTAGTAATTTGGTAACTGTGCATAAGGAAATGGAGCGGACGTCAAACAATGGCGTAGACAGTCAAACAGGTAGTGAACAGGGAAGCATTATCGATCGGTCGGTCGGCAACAGCTCGCCTCAGGAATCCGAAATGATAGGACACAATATTGCAAATACTGTAGATTCAGGTTTTGCGTCCTCACCGTTTTCTCAAATAAGTCAAGACACATTTTCAGCTTGTCAAAATGTGAATGTTGCCGGCGCAAATGCACTGCCGAAAAGAGTAGAGGAACAGATTCCAGACACTAATGCATTGTTATTACAACTAATGCAACAAATGGAACAAAATCAGAGACAGATGGGACAAAATCTTCAAAAGTTAGACACAATGGAACAAAATCTTAAAAAGTTAGACACAGTGGAACAAAATCTTAAAAAGTTAGACACAGTGGAACAAAATCTTAAAAAGTTAGACACAGTGGAACAAAATCTTCAAAAGTTAGACACAATGGAACAAAATCTTCGGAAGTTAGACACCACACTTGAACAAACACGTGAAGATCTAACTACTGAGTTACATAACATTGAATCGAAATGCCAAAAAGTCTGTAATGACGTAAAAACACAAATTTGTGAGCATTTTCAGCCTATTTTTTCGCGGCATGAAAATGCATTACAGAATCACGAAGCAGCCATAAAAGAGCTGCAAACTATTGTTCATGAAAATCATGAGACCTTGCAAGCTAAAATGGACTCAGTTGCATCTACCGATTCGGTTACGCAACTTGCAAAAACTCAGGAAAACTTAAAGGACACAGTAGAAAGACACATGGGGGAAATTAGTTCATTATCAGAGAAAGTAGCCGAACTTTCGGATCAGGTCACTAACTTATCTACAAAGGTAGATGATGATCTGAATGACACAAGACCCATAGCCTTCACTGACACAGAAGAGTATGAACAAATTAGAAAATTCAAACAAAATCAAAATCAAATCAATACACAGTACAAAAGAGAAATCCGGGAAGTACAAGATCAGTTGACACAGGTAATACAAGAATTACATATTTCAGAGGATACTCGCGCTCCAACACGGGAAGAGGAACTTAGAAATACGGAAAAGCCACAAAATAATAGCACAGGGCATTTCGGTAATTATGAAAGAAATTGGCAAGGTACACCGAATTTTGAGATGGAACCGCCGAAACGACGTGACAATGACCGACATGCTACTCGCCGACACGATGATTTTGACTATAAGCTGTTCATTACTACACGTAAATTCAAAACATTTAAGAATTCTGGCAACGACATTCATCCACAAGCATGGCTCCATCAATTCTCTCATTGTTTCCCTCCCAACTGGTCATTGGAGCACAGGTTAGAATTTATGTGTGGCTACTTAGAGAATGAACCAGCTGTAAGAATGCGATCGGTCATTCACGATTGCCACAGTGAAGGAGAATTTTACCATGCCTTCCTCTCAGCATATTGGTCTCAAGCCACACAAGACCGCGTAAAACATAGCATCATGATGATGAAACACTTTGAACAATCTGAATTTTCCAGTCTTGTCAAATATTTTGAAGACATGTTGCACAAGAATCAATACCTATCAAACCCATACAGCCCCTCAGAACTCATCCGCATTTGCTTAATCAAACTGCCTGAACATTTACGACATATTATTTTGGCAGGACGTTGCAAAGACGACATTGAAGCTTTTCAGGGATTGTTACAAGAACTGGAAATTGACACAGACAGTTGCGGGATGCGAAAACATGAAAACAATCACTACAGGTCACATCCGTCTCAATTCCGTGACGACAGAAACAATAAATGGCCACGACAAACCTATTCTTACAACGTAAATCGTGACCAAAACAGACACCACCCATATGATAACCACTGGCAGAGTAATAGTTACAGGGAAAGATCACCTTTCCGCGGTAATGACTATCACAGAGACAATCAGAGAAACAGACAATATGTGAACCAAAATAACTATTATCAAGGGAGACAGAATAACTTTAGACGCAACGGTCCAGCACGCAGTTACGACTCAGGCAGAAATTCTCCACCACATGACCGACAAGAAAGAAACTATCGAACCTACCGACATGACGACAGATGATATGATCGTAACGACAGACCTGAATTGCATCAGAACTGGCGAGTTTTAAACAGAGCTGGGCCCTCTGGGCAAGGCGAATTTGTGGAAGTTAGGCCTCCAAATCCCAATAACGACGCGCGCCAACAAAGAGACAATAGGCGATGACTCACACCACTGGCAGCCACAAGACGTACTTATGAAACTGACGACGGAGCTGCCGTAGCTAGTAATTACGTAAAAATGGAAGACATTAGGGACATCTTACTCCAGGAACACGACGTAAAACATAACAACATTGCATATCCTGTGATCCACATTACTGTAAATGACGTAAAATTTACGGCAGTACTTGACTCTGGCAGTCCCATTTCAGTAATTAGTGAAACAGCTTTTAGCAAATGCAACAAATCGAACGATTGCCCCACACTTCCGTTACGTAAGATTAAATTACAAGGTGCAATCTTTGGAAAAAGTGTAGATGTACGCCAACAAACCAATTTAGAATTCTTTTGCCAAAGCCACAGCTTCTCTATGAACTTCCTTATTGTTCCATTATTGTCGACGGAAATTATACTGGGAGTAGACTTTTTGAATGAATATAAAGCAATCTTAAGCTTTCACGATGCAGAAATAAGTTTAGAGAAAGAAGGTAAGTCAATAGCTTTGAAATTTGAAGACTGGCTCTCAAACCATGATGAGGAAATTAATCGGCTTTACGTTCTGTTAGACAACAGTTCGGAATTTTCTACGGAAGTAGACACCAACAATCACTCTGCAAGTACTGACAGGGTTGACATCGACGGCATATTTGAAATTAATGAGTTAATTCAGAATAAAATTCAGACAATTGAGAATTGTAATGACACTGATAGGCAGGACCTTTTTGAGATTTTACAAGCACATTCCACAGTTTTTACTCACAAAACAGGAACAATCAAGGGGTTTCAATACCAATTTCGTGTTCGTGAGCATACTAAATTTTGTGTTAGACCATACGTAATTCCAGCACATTATAGGGACCGTGTTAGAACAGAAATACAATCTATGCTTGACGAGGGCATTATTGAGCCTGCAGTAAGCTCATACAACAATCCGTTACATGTTGTTGAGAAAAAAAATGGATCGATCAGACTTGTCTTGGATTCGAGACAAATCAATACTATCATTATTCCTGAAACAGACAGGCCGCAGACGATGGAAGAACTTCTTCAAAATTTTAATGGTGTAAAAGTGTTGTCTTCCATTGATCTCAGATCCAGCTTTTATCAGATCGAACTACATCCAGAATGTAGAAAATACACAGCTTTCCTTTGTTTCGGCGTTTGTTATCAGTTTCGGAAACTTCCTTTTGGGTTGAACATTTCTTCAGCAGCATTCATTCGCGGGTTAAATTCCATATTACCTGAGTTCTTAAAACGTCACATCACCTTATATGTGGACGATATTCTAATAGCAGAAGCTTCATGGGAACAACATAACCGCATACTCAACAGTTTGTTACGTATTTTTGCAGAATCTGGAATTACAGTTAACTTGGAAAAGTCTGAATTCGGTAGGACAAAGGTGAAGTTTTTGGGACATATTATTTCTTCTGAAGGCATTCAGCCGGATCCTGAAAAGTTAGAAGCAATCAGAGCCATTCCAGTTCCATCCACAAAAAGACAAGTCCGCAGTTTTCTAGGTCTCGTAAATTTTTACCGTCGTTTTCTGAATATGCAAATTCTAGTTACACCAAAACTTTGTTCTCTCACTGGAAAAAATACTATTTGGAACTGGGACGAACAAGCACAGTTGGAATTCAATTCTTTGAAAGAAGCGTTACTTCACGCGCCAATACTAGCTCATCCAGATCTGTCACAAGATTTCTGCCTTAGCACGGATTCTTCCAAAGTTGGTCTTGGTGCCCATTTATTTCAAGAAGCCATAGAAGATGACATTACTGTTCAGAAAACCATTGCTTTTGCTAGCCGAGTGCTAACAAAATCTGAAAAAAATTATTCCGTTACTGAATTAGAAGCTTTAGCTATCGTTTGGGCATTTAACAAATTTCGTTTCTTTCTTTTTGGTAAGCACGTAAAAGTATACAGTGATCATCGTGCATTACAGTTTCTTATGTCTTCAAAATTAAATCATGATAGGTTAAAACGTTGGGCATTGTTTCTGCAAGAATTCCGCTTCACAATAGTCTACATTCCCGGCAAGGAGAACATTGTTGCGGACGCGCTGTCACGCGCACCGGCTGGGCTTGAGAAAAGTAACACAGAAGGCAACCTCGAGAAAAATTTCAGTATTCTTTACATTCAGAAAGTCGCCTTTGAAAACTTCATCACCACATCTTTAAAGGACATTGCTCATGAACAAGATAAAGATCCGATTTGGAAAGATATCAAAAGCAAATGGCATGAAAAGACACACACTCAGATTCGGCATTATTACCTGGTTAGAAACAACATACTCTTCAAACGCTGCACTGTTGATGACAAGCTATGGGTACTTTGCATTCCAGACGATTTTGTTAATAAGCTCATTTGGTACATTCATTTCAGCTACGCACATTTTGGTCCACGAAAATGTTATCATATTCTTCGAACGACTTGTTATTTTAACAATATGGAAAAGCGAATTCGAAGAGTCTTGTCTATTTGTAAACTTTGTCAAAAGGCGAAACCATCTACTATCTCACATCGTGCTCCGTTGTTTCCTATTATTCCTTCCAAATTAAAAGAATTTGCTGCTGTTGATCTCTTGGGACCCCTTGTCACAACATCGAATGGATTTTCGTACGTTCTAGTCGCTGTTGAACTTACTTCAAAATTTGTTTCTTTCACTCCGTTACGTAAAGCCACTGGACGGTCTGTATGCAACGCCTTTGTTAAAAATTTCTTACGTGAAGTGGGACACGTTAGTAAAGTCATTTCAGATAACGGACCGCAATTCAGATCTGCTGTGTGGTCACGCATGCTTCGGAATCATAAAATCAAACCTGTTTTTATTTCATTGTATTCACCACACTGTAACCCGTCTGAACGGATTATGAAAGAAATCAATAAGCTTTGCAGACTTTATTGTCACAGAAAGCATCAGCATTGGGACAGATATTTACACTTATTTCAAAATGTGCTGAATGAAATGCCTCATGATTCCACTGCTTTACCACCTACTCTTGTACTGAAGAATGTAGAACCTCCGAACAGAATCAGAGAGCTTGTACCTTTCCCGAATACACGTAAACTTCGACACAAAGACATAATTGATTTGGCTCTTAAAAATATAAAATCTGCAGCAGACAAAAGGAGAAAACTACACGGTAAAGCAAATGCAAAGAAATTATGTATTGGTCAGAAAGTTCTCATTAAAGCTCATTCATTGTCACATAAGAAGAAACACTTGAGTCACAAATTCTTTCTAGTTTACAATGGACCTTACAGAATCCGACGTATACCACATGATAATTGCGTTGAAGTTGAAACTCTGCGTACTAGGAAGAGTAAAGGTTTACACCACATTTCTCATGTAAAACCATTTATTGACAGATAATCTGCTTTTTAACTTAGTCTTTGCAATTTTCACTTCACGCTACTTGTACAATTTGTCACACTGAGAATCTGTTAACATGCAACAATGTTTGAAGTTAAATATCCAGCAAGAACCAAGAGAAATTATTTAAACAGAAATTACGAATGCATTGTTATTGCGAACAGACGACACAGTGTAATTGTGTGTGTACATTCTTGCTTGTTAGTTGCACGATTAGAACATTTACCAGCACTGCTAATGAAATTTTCATGCAACATTTTGGTTTGCTTACGAGTGGATTCTGGATTTGGTGCTTTCTGTGAAATGCCAGATGACACAGTGGTTGGTTTGTGTGACAGCTACACGATTATATCACGACGTTACTAATGAGTGACAATTTACAATGTTGCTTTTGCGGTGTATCTGTTTGATATCTGCACAGTTTTTCTGAATTCTTCTGTAAAGTAAAACATGTTTTAGTAGTAACTTTTGTGCTATTGCTACAAGGAGACAGCCTTTTCCGTAGGACAACAATACGTTACAGTACAGTACTTTCCTCATCACGGCAATAAGCGTAATAACTAAGTTATCTATACGCAAAGCATTTCACTTTTGTTTATCATGAGGTAAGTACATTGGCTTCTGCTGAACTTAGCTTTTGGAGGACGATAACTACGACACTTCCCAGAGATTATCTTAGAGCAAAACGCACATTTAGCGCTACAGGACACGTACTTGAGTGATTAATTTTGTACTTAAAACATTTATTTTTAAAGATTTTTGAATTACAAATGAAGTTTTTCGTGATACATTTCATTCCATTGCTGTAATCTGTAACACCTGAGGGTATAATTACAACAAACCTCAGGGGGGTACACGCCTACTTTGTGTACCATGTGTTTGGCAAGCACAAGGAGCCCTAGCTAATATGGTATTTGCTTATACAACTTTACACATCGGTACCATATTTCTCTAACACATAAATTACACACCTATCTGATCATTTAACAGAGAAACAAACATCCTTTTACTACGTCAGTGACACATGTTTACGCAATTACAGAGTTGGATTACTTCACACTTAAGAAATTGTACTTTGTCTGTACTTTGTGCACTGTTCATATTTTTTTGGAACCATTGTGATACTATGAGAACTTTGAATGATGTATTTGGTAAGGGAGTATGATTTTAAAGTACGTTGGAGGCAGAGACACTTTTGACATGAGCAGAGAATTTTGTTAGGTTTTGAAATTATTGGAGGAAGCTACGACGATTTTGAGATTTGACTGAGGTTTTATGATGTTATTTTTACGACGACGATGTGTATTATGCTGTTGCGGTAAGTTTATGATCCATAAGCTGATGCTATATGAGTTATTTGATTATGCTATGTATCTATTATGATGAAATATGGAAAAAGTGTCGACGAATAAGGTAAGGAGTAATGAATAGTGGTTAGGGACTCTTGACTTGTGAAAAAGGATGTTGGAAACCAAGAATCGTACTTTAAGAGTTATGAAATGTGTGTGTAAATGCGTGAATGTATCACAATGCAAGCGAAAATATTTTGGACACTGTCATATCAATAGCATTTTGTTTCTACAGATTTGCAACGCTAATTCTTGACCTGTGAAATTTTGTATATGAGACTGTCACTGTAGCGGAAACTACTGTCGTAAATATTTCCATAAGAAAGTTAAGTGACCACCTGCACATAATGTGACGTGGGCACCCAGGTGTGTCAGACACCTGGAGAACAAGCCTTTTCAGACGCTCAGGTAGAAAAGAAAGCCATTAGGGTGTGCCAGAGGCACAGGTGGAAGAGAAGGACAAAGAGAGGCCTATATATCTGTTAATGACATTCCTTTGTAGAGGGCATCGCTAATGCGACACGCTCGCTACTTGAAAACATATGATTTTTGTAATGCGTTGTGGGCACACAGCTGTGTCAAACACCTGGAGAATAAGCCATTAGGATGTGCCTTTCATTGCTAATGCGACACCCTCGTTACTTAAAAATTTATGATATTTACTGAAATGCCTAACAAAATGACAAGAAATATTTTTACATCTGCACACCTGATTATGACAAGAGTCTTTGTACGAGAGTTGAGAGCAATTAACTTATGAAATGAAATGTCACATGACTACTGAATGACATTTTTATGCTTTGGTTTGCGTAATTGCTTATTTCATTTGATATCTGGTTTCCAGCTGTGTTGCAGCATTGCTTTTATAAAATGAGATGCATTTGCTAATGTGAACTCTTTCTGTCAACAGATCTATTAAATGATAATTTTGTAATCCACATTCTTTAAAAAAGGAGCACTTGGAAAGGAAAGAACAATAAGAAGTAACTAGTAACAGTAACACTTAATTTTCTTTTCAGGTACATGGTAATATTTTTTTACAATCAGTTGTTATGGTGCACCACTTCAATTACATAGACATTAAGATGTGAATATGCATTTCCCTTGTCTGCATTGTTGTTTTTACTGTAATATTTTTTCTGGTTGCGCTATGTCATGTTTAGGTATAAGTTGCTGCTGTTTGTCAGGCATAGTGTTACTGAATTTGACTTTGTGTTACTCTTCTAAGCTAGTTTTTCTTGTTTCCTGCATTGCCTTATATTAGTTGTAATATTGCACTTGCTTTGCTAATTTATGCTGCTAGCTTTGCCAATTTGCATTTTTTGTCATTTCTGTTTGTGTTGATTTGTTGTGATGCTGCATTGCCTCGTCCCTTGGTATATATATCTGAGCTCAGTAGATTTAAGTTAGCTTAAGAGGGGGTAGACTATATAAGAAACTGACTATGGAGAATAGGTAAAGAATGCATTGCGAAGAAAGATTTGGGCCCCAATGAGTATTGTACAATCAGAAATAATTATTTTGAAAGAAAGATGAATAGAATACAAGAACGAGGTATAGGTAGGATTTTCTTGTAAATAAATGATGAGGTAAGCAATATGTGAACATATAAATACAGAAAGCATGCTTGGATAGGATTTTTTTTGGTGGAAACAAATGTTGAAATAAGACGAAAGATCTATCGAATGAAGTTGTGGGGTGGACTGCAGTACCAAATGTTACACTGAAAACAAACCCTGTCCTTTCCTTTTGTGTTATCCCACTATGTGTTTGGGTACCCGTGTGTATTTGTGTTTTTCCTGTCTTTATGTGTTTAGCTGATGAGAGCTATGTTGTAGAATTTTTCTAATACTCTGTTATTTTCTTTGTAAAGATGTTTAGACATTATGTATTCTGTTTTGTTTTAATGCTCATGTGTGAAGTTGACGTTTCAAAAGTGATTCTGATCTTTTATTTTTGTACTCATGTCATCATTCCTGTAACACTGATGTATATGATTATTTCTATTCTTTTGTAAAGCCCCTATTACTACAAATGTTATCTGTATTGTTATATTTTTAATGATGTATTTTGTACCTTTGTAATTGTATTCTTATGTTATATAATTGTAATTGACGCCAGTTAATCAAATTAAGTAACTTGTAAGCATTCATTTCACTGCATCCATTTCTGTTGGTCATAGTATATGGACAATATGTGAGAAGTAGGGACTGATAGTGTTTGCACGTGTGTTAATAATTCAGCAAGGGACTGGATAACAGCATTGCTGGTTCTAAGGACAATTAGAAAAAAAAACTTTGTGAGTGGACAAGTGGTGGTTTATGGACTTGCTATATTCTCCGCAAGAATCTTCGATGGTGAATGTGCACCTGCACAGTCGCAGCAGATGGCTGCTGGCCATCTCTACCAGGACTACAGTGGGTCTACACCTTTGCTGACTCACCAGTACCACAATTTCTACAAGGACTACAGTGGGTCTGCACCTCTGGTGGCCCACCAATACTCTCTACCAGGACTACAGTGGGTCTACTCTGTGATGACCTACCTACCAATATTCTTCGAAACGTTGACTGACTCTGCTGTGGGTTTGCTCTGTTGTGGCCCATTACCTGTCAGCATTTCAAGAGTCAGCACTGTCTTTCCGTTGGAAGGACAACACTACTTCTTCAAGACTGCATGGAAATCCACTACTTCTGTGTGCAATTTCTTTTACTAATGAGACTTTGTGAAAAAAACTGTAATTACTATTATGATGAACGATCAGGACTGTCTTTATGGACTGTGAGAAAATTTTAGCTGTTGACCAACATTGTATCAATAAGTGTGTGCATTTGATATCTTTGTTATTGTAATTATGAAAAAATTTTTCAAATCTGTATTGGCCACTGGCCAAAAAAATTTGTTAAATTTTTTGTGGGGAGCATGGGGGCTATGTAAGTAGGCTGTTTATGTTTTCTTTATGTAAGTTTGCTGTTTATGTTTTCTTATTGGCAACGTTACGTAGCGCTCTCTGTATGAAAATCACTGGCTGTGCTGTGTACAGTATGTGGCTAGTTTGCATTGTTGCCTGCCATTGTTGTCATGAACTGCTATAGCTGGATGTGAACAGCAGATTGCGTTGCGCAGTTGGAGGTGAGCCGCCAGCAGTGGTGGACGTGGGGAGAGAGATGGCGGAGTTTTGATAATCTGTAAGACTGAATGTCAATTATGAATATTAAGGTAAATACATTGTTTGTTCTCTATTAATATCTTTCATTTGCTAACTATCCCTATCAGTAGTTAGTACCTTCAGTAGTTTGAATCTTTTATTTAGCTGGCAGTAGTGGCGCTCGCTGTTTTGCAGTAGCTTGAGTAGCGAAGATTTTTGTGAGGTAAGTGATTTGTAAAAGGTATAGGTTAAAGTTAGTCAGGGCCATTGTTTTGTAGGGGTTATTGAAAGTCAGATTGCGTTGCGCTAAATAATATTGTGTGTCAGGTTAAGCACAGGCTTGTATAATTGTTCTAAGTGGACGTTTCACATGTAAAATTGTTCAAAGGGGACGTTTCAACTATATCACTGTTACGCTGGCAACTTATAAAGGTTAACACTGTTAAGCTGTTTACTTATTTTGTTATTGGTAACAATTTTTGATCTGATTGGCTCAAGTCGTTGAAACCCCATTACCTTTGTTTTATTAAGGGGATTGGTCCTTGAATACCAGGGGAAATATTTAAAAAAATTGTCAATTTTGTAAACAGTGTAACACAAAGAATAAGATTTGTAACCCTATATAATGCTTACCATCTTTTAAGATACCTTCTACTAACATTTTTATGTATGAAGCACAGCTTTAGCTCTCATACCGGTTTTTAATTGTATTTTTTGTTGCAAGTGAAATAAACCATGCTAAATATTTACCTACATTGTAGATACACGTTACTCAAAATACAAACAAAGTAGAAGGTTTTTTTTCCTGTTACTTCTTTACACTAATACCTTTAAAGCAGTCTATTGAAAAGCTGGTGCTGTTATAAATTGTGGTACAAAAAATTTTAAATTTGATTATAAAAATTTTGGAAATGAATTCAGAGTTTTTCTTCAGAAAACATGTTATTTTTAAAGTTATGTCACAAGAGTCGTCTACCTTTTAGTTAACAATGTTTTAAGACAGTATATACAATTTCAGCTCTCTGTCTTTAATAGTTTTTAGCCAAAGTGTACCAGAACATGAAATAATTTAACTTTTTCTATTAAACTTGCATGGCACTAATGCATCCCAGGTCCATATTCATCTAGTTTCCTGTGTTGTTCTTCCTCCCTTCTCTTTTTCACACTTTCTTCTTCTTATACTTGCTTCTTTGGTGCCTTCAAACACTGCTTTTTATGCTTCGAAGAGTCTCCATTGGCCAATGGCTATTAGAGCTCTATGCATATTTAGTCCACCAGGCACTCTCATCAGTTCCATAAAATTAAGCCTTGACACTCCACCGTCACTGAAACATAGAATAGCATCTAGCACATCTATTTTTAAAGTATTTAGTCCTACTAGAACAGTTTTTGATATCTGTTTCCATATACAATTGTTCAAACCTTCATTTGGATTTTGAGTCCTACCACGTAAACATTTCTCTAATAATCTTGTGTCACTAAGATCCGTATACATAGGTTTTATAATCCATTATAGCAAATGGCAAAGAATGTTTATGGTTGTAACTCTCACCTCGAGTAAGAGCCACAGCATGAATCACTGCCAGTTGGCCGAAGTGCATGACATGGGTTGTCATCTGTGGAGGATTTATGAAAGAAGGTAGTCCATATTGCCTGAAGGTCATTTTTATTTTGTCTTATGGCTTGTCCACAATAATACTGCAACCTGTCTATTTCATATGTAACCACGTTCACTAATGCACTTACCATCAGCTATTTTTTTCCCTTCAAATTCCTCTTCAAGTTCCTGAGTCTTGTACCTGGACATGTCGAACACATTCAGTTTTTGTGTCAGCATAAGATTTGGATTCACAGACTTTTTGGTCTCCTTTTGGGTCTCCATCTCCTTGGTAAGATGTGTACATCACACCATGTTTCTCCAGTGATCTGTGAAATATCTTCACAACACCTTTAGATTCCATCCCTCCACTATAACCACTAAAATTAATCAAACATTTATGATTCTAAATCCCACAAGTGCAGCCATTACGGTACTTGGTAATACATACCACATCAGTGGCTTTACCATTGTCCAGAGAGGTAACTGTCACTACACCATTTCGGGAACTATGGCCTCTTCATTACCAGGATGCAACTAGGGCTGGAGACATACATGTATAGCTGTCATTCATGTCGACAGTTTCATTAACAGCCATTTTTCATACTATCATTTGCTACTTCTTCTATAATCTGTAGAATAATTTTATTGTACCTGTCACACCTTGTAGGGGGATGTAAGAAAATTTCTGCACCTCTGTACCCTTTCCCTATACACCACATAGCGTAAGCCATTTTAATGCTTGTGTTATACACTCTCTGTTTAGTTACGCCACATGTATAACGACATTCACTTAAATCACAAAAATTACAAACAATTCTTAATTGTGATGCACAACCTTTTCTAGCACGTATCTCCTCATCTGCCTTCACACCACTATTGCAACATACCTTACTATTTATTAGTTCAGGTAGAGCAGAGAGTTCAACAATAACATGACCTGAATCAATAATGGTTCATATGGCTCTGAGATCTATGGGACTTAACTTCTAAGGTCATCAGTCCCCTAGAACTTAGAACTACTTAAACCTAACTAACCTAAGGACATTACAAACATCCATGCCCGAGGCAGGATTCGAACCTGCGACCGTAGCGGTCGCACGGTTCCAGACTGTGGCCCCTAGAACCGCTCGGCCACGCCAGCCGGCCTGAATCAATACTTGGCGTCTCTATATTATCAGCATTAATACTGTCAAGCCCTTTGTTCAAACATTTCAGTTTAGCTTCGAAGCACTTGGAGTAATTGAAGCCGATGGAAGTGTTGTATCACGTTGTATTTCAGTATGAGCAGAGTTAATCCGTTTGGTGAACCAATTTCCATAAAATTTAAGTTGTTTAACAGCGAGGTTCTTAATTCTTCCCATTGCTTTCAAGTGGTATAAGAAATTCTTGCACACAATAAGAAACACGCACACGATTACTTCGCTGTAAACAAAATATTAGCGCCAAAACAATAGCAAAGAATGACTTAACTCTCTACATAAACAAAAGATAAACAACTGCAAAGCTTTCGCAGGTTAGCCAACTTAGAGAGTAAAAGTCATAAAAACGAAACAAATGAGAGCAAAACTTTATTTTTAACAGAGCTGACTGTGTGCCGTTGGGAGGCCGTGGTGAGTGCAGAGTGCAGCCACTTTTAAATTCCTCTAATTTTGGTACTTTCTGTGGTCCATTTACCTGAAAGCACCGAGACTCGAACTCGGGACCTTTGCCTTTCGCGGGCAAGTGCTCTACCAACTGAGCTACCCAAGCACGACTCACGCCCGGTACTCACAGCTTTACTTCTGCCAGTACCTCGTCTCCTACCTTCCAAACTTTACAGAAGCTCTCCTGCGGACCTTGGAGAACTAGCACTCCTGGAAGAAAGGATATTGCGGAGACGTGGCTTAGCCACAGCCTGGAGGATGTTTCAAGAATGAGATTTTCACTCTGCAGCGGAGTATGCTCTGATATGAAACTTCCTGGCAGATTAAAACTGTGTGCTGACCGAGACTCGAACTCGAGACCTTTGCCTATCGCAGGCATGTGCTCTACCGTCTAAGCTACCAAAGCACGACTCACGGCCCTACGCCATGTCCCCGCTATATCCTATCTTTCAGGAGTGCTAGCTCTGCAAAGTCCGCAGGAGAGCTTCTGTAAAGTGTGGAAGGTAGAAGACGAGGTACTGGCAGAAGTAAAGCTGTGGGGACGGGGCGTGAGTCGTGCTTGGGTAGCTCAGATGGATAGCCGGCACGGTAACTCAGCTGTGTTCGTTCAGAGAGGTGGTTGGCCTCTGTAATAAAAAAACTGTGTGAAAGAATCAACAACGAACTTGAACGGATGTCAAGTGACGTCCGCAACAACCAAACACAGCGAAAATAATAAAAAGAAGATGGTAGAGTATTTGCCGGCGAAAGGCAAAGGTCGCGAGTTCGAGTCTCGGTCCGGCACACAGTTTTAATCTGCCAGGAAAGTTTCATATCAGCGCACACTCCGCTGCAGAGTGAAAATCTCATTCTGGATACCTGAAAGCAAATTTTTTCTCGTCCAGAAAACTACAGAGAACTTTTTAAGACAAAAATTAAAAAATCGATTTTTTTTACAATTGTTCACGTACAAGTTCCCTTAACTAAGATTTAGACATTGTATTCTTTGTTCAACAGCTGCAACTTATATATGATATACTTTATACATTTATATATCCAAAATATAGAAAGTGACACTAAAAAGTTGCTTTTATTTTTGCGTTACATAGTCTCTGTGGTGTCACACAGTTGACAACGTAACTGCAAAGTCCGCAGCTCGTGGTCGTGCGGTAGCGTTCTCGCTTCCGGCGCCCGGGTTCCCGGGTTCGATTCCCGGCGGGGTCAGGGATTTTCTCTGCCTCGTGATGACTGGGTGTTGTGTGCTGTCCTTAGGTTAGTTAGGTTTAAGTAGTTCTAAGTTCTAGGGGACTGATGACCATAGATGTTAAGTCCCATAGTACTCAGAGCCATTTGAACGTAACTGCAAGTTTCCGTCTGACGCCGAAAGCGGTAGCTTGGGATATGGTGGACCCAATGGTGTGCGCCCTCTGAGCCATGCCTGCAGCAGCTTTGGACTGCGAGCGCCCTCTGCGCCTCAATACAGGATGGTCAGCTGCAACCACAGCCCCACTTTCACTTGGAGTCTCATTGCTACGACACCATCATTTGTGCTTAGTACAGCGAGGCTCATCCTAGTTGTTGTTGGTGGACTCTAATTCTTGGCGTATTGTTTGTAATGAGTCTTCACACGCTTGGAAAAATACAAGTAAATCTTCTGTTTGTTGTGTTAACTTTTCCGCTTCTGTCGAGCTTTCACATGACGACAGTTGCTGCACCGCTCTGTAGCCCAACTCTGCTCGCCATTGTGTACAGAGCAACACACAGTAGTCTGTTTTCTACATCTACATCTACATCTACATCCATACTCCGCAAGCCACCTGACGGTGTGTGGCGGAGGGTACCTTGAGTACCTCTATCGGTTCTCCCTTCTATTCCAGTCTCGTATTGTTCGTGGAAAGAAGGATTGTCGGTATGCCTCTGTGTGGGCTCTAATCTCTCTGATTTTATCCTCATGGTCTCTTCGCGAGATATACGTAGGAGGGAGCAATATACTGCTTGACTCTTCGGTGAAGGTATGTTCTCGAAACTTTGACAAAAGCCCGTACCGAGCTACTGAGCGTCTCTCCTGCAGAGTCTTCCACTGGAGTTTATCTATCATCTCCGTAGCGCTTTCGCGATCCTGTAACGAAGCGCGCTGCTCTCCGTTGGATCTTCTCTATATCTTCTATCAACCCTATCTGGTACGGATTCCACACTGCTGGGCAGTATTCAAGCAGTGGGCGAACAAGCGTACTGTAACCTACTTCCTTTGTTTTCGGATTGCATTTCCTTAGGATTCTTCCAATGAATCTCAGTCTGGCATCTGCTTTACCGACGATCAACATTATATGATCATTCCATTTTAAATCACTCCTAATGCGTACTCCCAGTTAATTTATGGTATTAACTGCTTCCAGTTGCTGACCTGCTATTTTGTAGCTAAATGATAAAGGATCTTTCTTTCTGTGTATTCGCAGCACATTACACTTGTCTACATTGAGATTCAATTGCCATTCCCTGCACCATGCGTCAATTCGCTGCAGATCCTCCTGCATTTCAGTACAATTTTCCATTGTTACAACCTCTCGATACACCACAGCATCATCTGAGAAAAGCCTCAGTGAACTCCCGATGTCATCCACCAGGTCATTTATGTATATTGTGAATAGCAACGGTCCTATGACATTCCCCTGCGGCACACCTGAAATCACTCTTACTTCGGAAGACTTCTCTCCATTCAGAATGACATGCTGCGTCCTGTTATCTAGGAACTCCTCAATCCAATCACACAATTGGTCTGATAGTCCATATGCTCTTACTTTGTTCATTAAACGACTGTGGGGAACTGTATCGAACGCCTTGCGGAAGTCAAGAAACACGGCATCTACCTGTGAACCCTTGTCTATGGCCCTCTGAGTCTCGTGGACGAATAGCGCGAGCTGGGTTTCACATGACCGTCTTTTTCGAAACCCATGCTGATTCCTACAGAGTAGATTTCTAGTCTCCAGAAAAGTCATTATACTCGAACACAATACGTGTTCCAAAATTCTACAACTGATAGACGTTAGAGATATAGGTCTATAGTTCTGCACATCTGTTCGACGTCCCTTCTTGAAAACGGGGATGACCTGTGCCCTTTTCCAATCCTTTGGAACGCTACGCTCTTCTAGAGACCTACGGTACACCGCTGCAAGAAGGGGGGCAAGTTCCTTCGCGTACTCTGTGTAAAATTGAACTGGTATCCCATCAGGTCCAGAGGCCTTTCCTCTTTTGAGCGATTTTAATTGTTTCTCTATCCCTCTGTCGTCTATTTCGATATCTACCATTTTGTCATCTGTGCGACAATCTAGAGAAGGAACTACAGTGCAATCTTCCTCTGTGAAACAACTTTGGAAAAAGACATTTAGTATTTCGGCCTTTAGTCTGTCATCCTCTGTTTCAGAACCATTTTGGTTTTAAAAATAGATGCTCGGTATCAGGTGAGCCTCAGCTGCTAGTTATGTGTTTCAGAACAGGAAACATATTGGGTCATCAGCTTTCTATTCACCCCTCAGTACAAAACCAGTCTACCTCCACTCTCTGTGTCTAGAGTAAATTCTATGTGAAACTGTGAAAAAGTTTTCTAAATGTTTGCGTAGCGTGTAACTCAGGCGGAACGTGGGTGCCACAGCCGCATTCACCTAATAAGATGGGGGAAACCTCCTAAAAACCACGTCCAGGCTGGCTGGCACACTGGCTTTCGTCGTTAATTCGCCACCCGGGTTCTAACCGCGACTGACGTGCCTCCTTGTCCTGGAGGAGGGCGCTTTAACGCACGCGGTTACATGGACAGGTATTGTGAGCTGGTGATATTGTAAGTAGGCTGTTTATGTTTTCTTATTGGCAACGTTACGTAGCGCTCTGTATGAAAATCACTGGCTGTGCTGTGTGCAGTCTGTGGCTAGTTTGCATTGTTGTCTGCCATTGTAGTGTTGGGCAGCGGCAGCTGGATGTGAACAGCGCGTAGCGTTGCGCAGTTGGAGGTGAGCCGCCAGCAGTGGTGGATGTGGGGAAGTGAGATGGCGGATTTTTGAGAATGGATAATCTGGAAGTGTGTCCATCAGAAACAGTACACTTGTACGAATGGATGTCATGAACTGCTATATATATATATATTATGACTATTAAGGTAAATACAGTGTTTGTTCTCTATTAAAATCTTTCATTTGCTAACTATGCCTATCAGTAGTTAGTGCCTTCCGTAGTTTGAATCTTTTATTTAGCTGGCAGTAGTGGCGCTCGCTGTATTGCAGTAGTTCGAGTAATGAAGATTTTTGTGAGGTAAGTGATTTGTGAAAGGTATAGGTTAATGTTAGTCAGGGCCATTCTTTTGTAGGGATTTTTGAAAGTCAGATTGCGTTGCGCTAAAAATATGGTGTGTCAGTTTAAGCACAGTCGTGTATATTTGTTGAAAGGGGACGTTTCAATATTTCGTACTGAAAAGTGAACGTGTACATGTCGATAACATGATCCTGTTATCGGAGACCATTACATTTAAAGATCATGAGTTGATTATGAGCTACGATTATAAAGTTGTACTACTCAGACGTTTACAAAACAATGTTTTTCGGTGTTTTGGAGGACAACCGTGACGTCAGAAGCCACTGCAATGTGACGAAATAGCCTACACGATAAATGTGTGTTACAGAAAAACTAAATTCTACGAAATAACCTTTAGCTGTGGCAAGTAAAGGCATGTGCGTCCGCTTCACGTCAAGTTAGGCCTTATGAAGAATTTTTCAAAGCCTCTTGCTTACAGGTTGAGGCATTCAATCATATGAAAGAAATTGTGTGCAAGACCAGTGAGGCCAAGATGAAGGGAGTTGAGGACATCGAACTGCAGATCAGGTAGCTCGGTGTTTATGAGAGCTTCAATATCAAATTCACGAATATCGATTTACGTTCTTGTGCTTTATTGTTCATTGTGAGTCATTGTTCATGGCTTTTTGGGGAACGGAAGTGATAAGAATTATAAGACAGTGACAGGGCTGTTGGGCAAATCCAAAAATTGGGACGAAGAATGTCACTAAGCATAGGCTTTTAACATCGCTGCCTTTATTTTCTCCGCAAAAGCCGGCCGCGGTGGTCTAGCGGTTCTAGGCGCGCAGTCCGGAACCGCGCGACTGCTACGGTCGCAGGTTCGTGTCCTGCCTCGGGCATGGATGTGTGTGATGTCCTTAGGTTAGTTAGGTTTAAGTAGTTCTAAGTTCTAGGGGACTGATGACCTCAGATGTTAAGTCCCATAGTGCTCAGAGCCATTTGAACCAGCTCCGCAAAACTTGGTTGCTGTTAGCGATGAACAATGTGAACCCTTCCACGAAGATATTGTTACTGTGGAACATCACTACATGGAACGCTAGAGGCCTTCAGTGATTAGCTATTACTCTTATTTTTGGTTACAGAAATTTATGACACATCTCGCAGAAGAAAGGCATCCTTCCCGAATTCTGCAAATAAAAATACACGGTTATTACAAATGATTAAAGCGATTTCACAGCTCTACAATAACTTTATTATTTGAGATATTTTCAAAATGCTTTGCACACACATACAAAAACTCAAAAAGTTTTTTCAGGCATTCACAAATGTTCGATATGTGCCCCTTTAGTGGTTCGGCAGACATCAAGCCGATAATCAAGTTCCTCCCACACTCGGCGCAGCATGTCCTCATCAATGAGTTCGAAAGCATCGTTGATGCGAGCTCGCAGTTCTGGCACGTTTCTTGGTAGAGGAGGTTTAAACACTGAATCTTTCAAATAATCCCACAGAAAGAAACCGCATGGGGTTAAGTCCGGAGAGCGTGGAGACCATGACATGAATTGCTGATCATGATCTCCACCACGACCGATCCATCGGTTTTCCAATCTCCTGTTTAAGAAATGCCGAACATCATGATGGAAGTGCGGTGGAGCACCATCCTGTTGAAAGATGAAGTCGGCGCTGTCGGTCTCCAGTTGTGGCATGAGCCAATTTTCCGCGCGCTACGCGTGAAACTTGCCCGCACGCGTTCAACCGTTTCTTCGCTCACTGCAGGCCGACCCGTTGATTTCCCCTTACAGAGGCATCCAGAAGCTTTAAACTGCGCATACCATCGCCGAATGGAGTTAGCAGTTGGTGGATCTTTGTTGACCTCCGTCCTGAAGTATCGTTGCACTGTTATGACTGACTGATGTGAGTGCATTTCAAGCACGACACACGCTTTCTCGACTCCTGTCGCCATTTTGTCTCACTGCACTCTCGAGCGCTCTGACGGCAGAAACCTGAAGTGCGGCTTCAGCCGAACAAAACTTTATGAGTTTTTCTGCGTATCTGTAGTGTGTCGTGACCATATGTCAATGAATGGACCTACACTGAATTTATGAAATCGCTTCAATCATTTGTAATAGCCCTGTACATTAATATTGGATTACAGTAAAATTTCCAGTTGTGATTACTGTGTGACTTTTTCTACAATATTACGTTTGTTTCGATGTTTTATTCAAGTTTTCGAATAATTCTCGTGTTATGCGTATCTCAGGCCCTACTTTTGTTTCATTAATGTTTACCACATATTCACAAAGCGCCCCGTCGCGTTTCTCGCTCTGTAAGTCAAGCGATAGCGCCGTATGCAGGCTGCGATCAGTGCATGTCAACTGGCAGGAATTACAATTTTTATCAAATAGACTGTTTTACGTGCAAAGCTTGCGTACATCACTACATGTTATAAACAAGTCGTCTGGCCGTGTATACTTAGTGCTAACTATGCAAGCCCTGGACGGGTTGTTAGTTGGTATCAGTATCGACACGTGTGTCATGATCTGGTTGCACGTATGACTGAGCATTTCACAATTATGTATATGCATCCACTTACAAGTCAGACGCAAATAAGATTTTGTATTTGTTTACTAGTGTTAATGCGGATTTGTAATTTCGTTGGGGTGTCGATAGGTAAGTGGTCTGTCTGCAGTCATCTGCAGATTCTTTGGAAAACATTGTAGTATACTATTTCTGGACGTTGCCTGTGGACAGCAGTTTTCATATTTGATGCTCAGATGCTGCAACATGTGTCAGAACTGTTTTCGGTTTGAGCTCCCACTTACGGGAATACAGGGCGTATCACTTACGACGCCAAACTACCTCTGCGGCAGGCGCGTCAAGCCACAGGTCACCTAGGCAGGCTGCAATCGCTGCGTGACTACTGGTGGGTTGCCTCGACTGTGTGGAAGACGGGGTATCGGCTTTCGCCAACGAATATTGACGAGTTTGGAGCGGCCTTGCAAAGAAGTCGGGAGAAATTGTAACACCGGTCTGCACCTTGGACTGTTGCGTGAGTAGAATCTGCTCACAGAGTTACTCTCGAACTCAAAATGAGACCTTACGGTAATGCATCTGCTGACAGAATCAGGTACCGCTGCTTAATGGCAGCACTGCATCCGGCAATGGAAGACTCTGCATGATGGCGAGGTTGATCAGTGCGTGAGGCCCAGGTCGGTCTGACGAGGTATGGCTGCTTCTATCGGGGTACATGAACTCACATGAAAACCGGCGTTGGAATTCTAAAAATCCTCAAGAGCATGTACAGTCTGCATGATGAGAAACATTAGTATGGCAGGTAATTACTGCAGCACGAGCGATTATACCGTGGTATTTTAGGGTAACTCTTGAAGTCAAATAAAAGTTTTCAGAGTCCAAAAGCGTGTAATACGTATTATTTGTGGAATAAATTCACGGACGTTCTGTAGAAACCTCTTCAAAGAACTGGGTATACTATCTACTGCCTCTCAGTATATTTACTCCTTAATGAAATTTATCCTAAACAGTATATCTCTTTTTCCAACAAACAGTTCAGTTCATACATACAATACCAGGAACAAAAATGATCTGCACAAGGACTTAAAAGTACTTACTTTAGTTCAAAAAGAGGTCCACTACTGAGGAACACTCATCTTCAATAATTTGCCAGCAGATATAAAAAATTTAGTTACAAATAAAGATCAGTTTAAAACGAGCCTGAAAGACTTACTAGTGACCAAATCCTTCTACTCCATTGACGAATTTTTTAATAGAAACAAATTATGTATTGTATAGATTCATACTATTAATATTGTTATTTCAGCTTTAAAAGAAATTGACATGTTCCACATCCACGAGGATCTCCTCAGCACGGATCTACGGAACGAAAAACTAATCTAATCTGATCTAATCTAATGAACCACTGTTGCCAGCTACCGTGTACAGTGGCTACATTGCTGCCAAGTCTTTCTGCAATATCGCAGAAGGAACATCCAGCTTCCAGTAACCCTATTACACGACCACCTTCAAAATGAGTGATATGTTGATAATGACGTCTTGTAGCCTTAAAGGCATTCTTGGCTAACATCATCTCACCACGGTCCAATCTCAAATGTGACTAAGGCCATGTTCATTGCAGCGTGTATTTAAGGAAAACGTGACTTGCATCCTCATAGTGGCGCTACTATCGCCACTCTCATGCAACTGGTGTGAAATTGAAATAGACATAATCTCTGAGATGTAGAAACACGTTTACCGACTATCGCCTACGTCGCACAACTCGTTCTTGGTGCTGCGACTTTTTTCCGCCGGTATGTACAGGGTGTTACAAAAATAACCGGTATATTTGAAACGGCAATAAAAACTAAACGAGCAGCGATAGAAATACACCGTTTGTTGCAATATGCTTGGGACAACAGTACATTTTCAGGCACACAAACTTTCGAAATTACAGTAGTTACAATTTTCAACAACAGATGGCGCTGCGGTCTGTGAAACTCTGTAGTACGATATTTTCCACATATCCACCATGCGTAGCAATAATATGGCGTAGTCTCTGAATGAAATTACCCGAAACCTTTGACAACGTGTCTGGCGGAATGGCTTCACATGCAGATGAGATGTACTGCTTCAGCTGTTCAATTCTTTCTGGATTCTGGCGGTACACCTGGTCTTTCAAGTGTCCCCACAGAAAGAAGTCACAGGGGTTCATGTCTGGCAAATAGGGAGGCCAATCCACGCCGCCTCCTGTATTTTTCGGATAGCCCAAAGCAATCACACCATCATCGAAATATTCATTCAGGAAATTAAAGACGTCGGCCGTGCGATGTGGCCGGGCACCATCTTGCATAAACCACGAGGTGTTCGCAGTGTCGTCTAAGGCAGTTTGTACCGCCACAAATTCACGAAGAATGTCCAGATAGCGAGATGCAGTAATCGTTTCGGATCTGAAAAATGGGCCAATGATTCCTTTGGAAGAAATGGCGGCACAAACCAGTACTTTTTGAGGATGCAGGGACGATGGGACTGCAACATGGGGCTTTTCGGTTCCCCATATGCGCCAGTTCTGTTTATTGTCGAAGCCGTCCAGGTAAAAATAAGCTTCGTCAGTAAACCAAATGCTGCCCACATGCATATCGCCGTCATCAATCCTGTGCACTATATCGTTAGCGAATGTCTCTCGTGCAGCAATGTTAGCGGCGCTGAGGGGTTGCCGCATTTGAATTTTGTACGGATAGAGGTGTAAACTCTGGCGCATGAGACGATACGTCGACGTTGGCGTCATTTGGACCACAGCTGCAACACGGCGAACGGAAAACCGAGGCCGCTGTCGTATCACCTGCTGCACTAGCTGCGCGTTGCCCTCTGTGGTTGCCGTACGCGGTCGCCCTACCTTTCCAGCACGTTCATCCGTCACGATCCCAGTCCGTTGAAATTTGTCAAACAGATCCTGTATTGTATCGCTTTTCGGTCCTTTGGTTACATTAAACCTCCATTGAAAACTTCGTCTTGTTGCAACAACACTGTGTTCTAGGCGGTGGAATTCCAACACTAGAAAAATCCTCTGTTCTAAGGAATAAACCATGTTGTCTACAGCACACTTGCACGTTGTGAACAGCACACGCTTACAGCAGAAAGACGACGTACAGAATGGCGCACCCACAGACTGAGTTGTCTTCTATATCTTTCACATCACTTGCAGCGCCATCTGTTGTTGAAAATTGTAACTACTGTAATTTCGAAAGTTTGTCCGCCTGAAAATGTACTGTTGTTTCAAGCATATTGCAACAAACGGTGTATTTCCATCGCTGCTCGTTTAGTTTTTATTGCCGTTTCAAATATACCGGTCATTTTTGAAACACCCTGTATCAACCACGGCCTCTCAGGCCGGACGTTTCAACTGAGGTAAACACCAGTCTTGGAATATTGCATTGCGTATTTTACGGCATATTTGTTGATAGAGAGACCATTATTGTGGTATGGAACCCATGGTCTCGACGAGATAAAGTGATGATCGATATTTGACCGTTACGTGTGAAGCTGTATGGGTACACCGCAGACTGGGGACACGGTCGGCTGCAGCCTGCAGCCAGAAGGTAACAGTATGAGTAACGGTGGCAGCACCACGGCAGGGGGTGCGGCTCGGGTCCGTTGCGAAGTGCAGGCGCCGCCGTGAGTCCGGAAGCGCGGCTGGCGCCGAAAATCTCGGTCGTGAGGCCGCAGCTGGCGAGGTCGGCGCGAGGTCGGCCGTTCCGGCGCGTTATCAGCCGCGTGTGCGTGGGAGGCGCCACCGCCGACGCCGCTTCCGGGTCGCGAGGTGCCGCGCGCATGCGCACCGGCGCGCCGCCCCGCTCCTGTAATTAACGGCCGCGGCGCTTCGTCGCCTGCCCGTCCCCGCGTGGAGCTACCACATTCATTTCACAGCGCCGTGCACCGCACGTTAATTGGATACGCCGAAAAATATAGTTTGTCCCAAGATAAGTCTGCACTGCCGACTAATAAACTTACTGGACATCACGTCAGGTTAGAGACTGGAGTGAAGATGTCACGGTTAACTAAACTCGGTATGTAATTCTGGACAGAGAAACGTCGCCAATGCTGGATTAAGCACTGAGAAACCACCGAAAAATTGTATAATTACTGGGAGTCAGATAAAGAATTGTATCAACTTCCGACGGAACATCTTTAGATCTGGCGAAGGAAAATAATTTAAATAAAGTCTACTGCCGGATGTTTGTGTCACTCTGGCACAATATTTCGGCCACGTAACTCGTTGCCTCCTTCAGGTGCGACCTGAGACTGCCGTATTGGGGGATCTTGTCCAGTACTTATGCCCAGAGGGCGCTGGGTTCTCTCTCTGCCGTCCGCGCCTGCCTGGCGCTGCCTGTAACGTAACTGGACAAGATCCTCCAATACGGCAGTCTCAGCTCGCACCTGAAGAAGGCAACGAGTTACGTAGCCGAAATATTGTGCCAGAGCGACACAAACATCCGGCAATAGACCCGATTGTTCCAAATGTCAAGATCTCGCCGGGAAAGCCTTAAGTATTACAATTTAAATAAACATTTTTATTTTTCGCGTAATTTTAAGGTGGCATTGCTTTACAGTTTGAAATATTTTTTATATAACTGTATGTCACTTTATTAAAACCAGCAATTTCGGTCAAGAAACAGTCATTCCCGGTCATAAAAAACAACCACAATTAATATCGTTTTTATTCCCATGTATGGTTTGTTGTTTGACCGCAATTGCTAGTTTTAATAAACTGAAATATATTCTTAGAGCAAATTATGATTTAGCAAAGAAAACTACTCTTCGCACACGCACCCCGTTTGTTCAAAATGTATTCCACTCATTGCAATACGAGCTTCCTAAATACTCTGCATTCACTGTTTCTAGTATTCCAGGTACAATTCACAAATTTTTAATATTATTCATCTATGTAACATAAACACTTGACATGCCTTAGCACGAAAAAATCTACTGGGTCTAATTCTGATGAGCGACATGGCCATGTCTTTGGCTCACCGAGCGGGAAAGCATGCCGGTCCCCGGCACGAATCCACCCGGCGGATTAATGTCAAGGTCCGGTGTGCCGGCCAGCCTGTGGATGGCTTTTAAGGAGGTAGGATGTCAAACGGGCCGTCTTGGAGCAGGAGAGGCATCACAGGACATTTTAATTTTCTTTGTCTATACTTTTACAAATAAATTCATAAAACTTTGTCAGCATGACCAAGAAGGATTCAGAATTTACACTCACAGCAGTGGAAGTTCGAAAACATAACAAAATAAATTCTTTTTACATGTGAATTTCATCTTTTTTTCACTTACTAATGGCAGCATTTGTTGCTATAGGTACACTTTTCTTTATAAGTAAGAGAGATTGGCTCGAATGGCTCTGAGCACTATGGGACTCAACTGCTGTGGTCGTAAGTCCCCTAGAACTTAGAACTACTTAAACCTAACTAACCTAAGGACATCACACACATCCATGCCCGAGGCAGGATTCGAACCTGCGACCGTAGCGGTCGTGCGGTTCCAGACTGTAGCGCCTCTAACCGCTCGGCCACTCCGGCCGGCAGTAAGAGAGATTCTTCGATGAATTTTGCACAGTATACAAACCATACTCAAAGGTGTATGAAACTCTAGAATTTTACAAATCTATTAAAAACTGTGGTAAAAATTGAGGTAACTAACTAGAAAATTTGTTTCTTTTTCTAAACTTGAAGTTTAAAATATAACAGCTCATTCGCTTTTTCATAAATTAAATAAATTCTAGAGTTTCATACACCTGTAAGTATGGTTTTCATGCTGTGCAAAATTCATCGAAGAATCTCTCTTACTTATGAAGAAAAGTGTACCTATAGCTACAAATGCAGCCATTAGAAAGTGAAAGAATGATGAAATTTCACATGTAAAAAAGTTTATTTTCTTATCTTTTCGATCTTCCACTGCAATGATTGTGAATCCTGAATCCTTCCTGGTGATGCTGACAAAGTTTTATGAATTTATTTGTAAAAGTATAGACAGTGGAAATTAAAATATCCTGTGATGCCTCTGCTGCTCCAAGTCGGCCCGTTTGACGCCCTACCCCCCTGAAGGCGGTTTTCCTTCTGCCTCGGCGAATGCGGGCTGGTTCCCCTTATTCCGCCTCAGTTACACTATGTAGGTAATTGCTGCGCAGACACTGTCTCCACGTACACGTACACCATAATTAATCTACCACGCAAACGTTTGGGGTTACACTGTCTGGTATGAGACGCTCCCGGGGGTGCCGAAGCGCACAGTACCCCTGGGTTCGGTGTGGAGCGGCGGTGGGGTGGGTGGCTACTGTGGCCTGTTGTGGGGTTGTGGACCACTGAGGGCTACGGCGGGACGAAGCATCTCCGTCGTTTGTAGGTCCCCGATTTACGTACACAATACACAAGCATTTGGTTAGAAATCAGTTCATCTATTCATCTTGAACTACTACTTCCTTTGGAGCTTTAGGAACCTCCATCGCTACACCATGCCTCCAAGCGCCTTCTACAGTCAGGGTTGATGTATTGAGGGACTCACAAAAATTTCGAGTTGGCCCCACTTCGCTGTTGGCTAAGGCTGTTGATTCCGCCAATGAAGATTTTGCAGCCTGTAGCTACAGCAGCCACCTACTATGCCATGGTGAGATCGAGCCTCAACTGTAAGACGATGTGAAGGGAAACTGAAGTCATTTTACGACATTTTAATCACTTCAAGCTTCACTTTGAACACTTGTATTTCGAATCAATGAACAGCCTGCTTTCGACACCAACCACAGTTGTGACATACACTCCTGGAAATTGAAATAAGAACACCGTGAATTCATTGTCCCAGGAAGGGGAAACTTTATTGACACATTCCTGGGGTCAGATACATCACATGATCACACTGACAGAACCACAGGCACATAGACACAGCACAATGTCGGCACTAGTACAGTGTATATCCACCTTTCGCAGCAATGCAGGCTGCTATTCTCCCATGGAGACGATCGTAGAGATGCTGGATGTAGTCCTGTGGAACGGCTTGCCATGCCATTTCCACCTGGCGCCTCAGTGGGACCAGCGTTCGTGCTGGACGTGCAGACCGCGTGAGACGACGCTTCATCCAGTCCCAAACATGCTCAATGGGGGACAGATCCGGAGATCTTGCTGGCCAGGGTAGTTGACTTACACCTTCTAGAGCACGTTGGGTGGCACGGGATACATGCGGACGTGCACTGTCCTGTTGGAACAGCAAGTTCCCTTGCCGGTCTAGGAATGGTAGAACGATGGGTTCGATGACGGTTTGGATGTACCGTGCACTATTCAGTGTCCCCTCGACGATCACCAGTGGTGTACGGCCAGTGTAGGAGATCGCTCCCCACACCATGATGCCGGGTGTTGGCCCTGTGTGCCTCGGTCGTATGCAGTCCTGATTGTGGCGCTCACCTGCACGGCGCCAAACACGCATACGACCATCATTGGCACCAAGGCAGAAGCGACTCTCATCGCTGAAACGACACGTCTCCATTCGTCCCTCCATTCACGCCTGTCGCGACACCACTGGAGGCGGGCTGCACGATGTTGGGGCGTGAGCGGAAGACGGCCTAACGGTGTGCGGGACCGTAGCCCAGCTTCATGGAGACGGTTGCGAATGGTCCTCGCCGATACCCCAGGAGCAACAGTGTCCCTAATTTGCTGGGAAGTGGCGGTGCGGTCCCCTACGGCACTGCGTAGGATCCTACGGTCTTGGCGTGCATCCGTGCGTCGCTGCGGTCCGGTCCCAGGTCGACGGGCACGTGCACCTTCCGCCGACCACTGGCGACAACATCGATGTACTGTGGAGACCTCACGCCCCACGTGTTGAGCAATTCGGCGGTACGTCCACCCGGCCTCCCGCATGCCCACTATACGCCGTCGCTCAAAGTCCGTCAACTGCACATACGGTTCACGTCCACGCTGTCGCGGCATGCTACCAGTGTTAAAGACTGCGATGGAGCTCCGTATGCCACGGCAAACTGGCTGACACTGACGGCGGCGGTGCACAAATGCTGCGCAGCTAGCGCCATTCGACGGCCAACACTGCGGTTCCTGGTGTGTCCGCTGTGCCGTGCGTGTGATCATTGCTTGTACAGCCCTCTCGCAGTGTCCGGAGCAAGTATGGTGGGTCTGACACACCGGTGTCAATGTGTTCTTTTTTCCATTTCCAGGAGTGTATTTCCTTCTGCAGAACTATCTGTTTTCGATTAACATCATTTGCTCAATTATTAGCATCTTTCCCCCAGCCACTGCTTCAAATATGCAAACGCCTTGTTCTGTTTACGCTGGTACTGTTTATCTTTCGTTTTGTGAATAATTTATCGGAATAAATTACAGTAATTGTGATTCATGTCGCATTTAGTAGTGATAAGTTCCGTCATTCATGATCTTGGAGGGCGCCCTAATGTTTTCCGACGCCTGCCGGGCTTGCAATTCATTTGAACCCAGGTCACCTAGCACAGCATTCGGCTCCTGCCGGAAAGGACTGCATGTTAACACAATTTCATGTAGTGGTGGAACCCGTGAAACTGACCCCTCGGAGCCACTGGCACTGGGGGAATTTGTGCTCTCTGGGATGGTGGCTGTGTATTGAATTGGTTATTATTTCGAACGTGGGGAGTTAGGAACCCTTCCTCATCAACAAGTTTACTTTCCAAACACAGAAGCCTACAAGCATTCTACACTCTTCATCACTGATAACATCTGCATACAATTGTATTTATTTTTATTTTACAATAAAAGAAAAGCACAATCAGGTTGTACAACGACAATCTCATATTCAGAGGCATTGAATATTCATATATGAATGAAAACGTAGTACTATAGTGATTCTCGTGGGATGGAAGCATAAAATAACTGTTCTACACTCTTTTATTTGACGCGTATCGATATTATATGCACCTGAAGGTGGGACTGTTGTCCAGAAACCTGGCTCTCCTTTTATTGGTAAAATAAAATTTGATACAAATGTGTGCGGATATTATCAACAATGAATAATCTACACAACAGTTCTGGATATCCTATTAACAGGAACATGTTATCCAACTGTGTTCCTGTGTGCAGATTTACAGGCGAGTGCTGAAGTTTCGGGAGTGTGCACGTGATCGTAGACATCTACATCTGCATGGCTATTCTGCAAATTACACTTCAGTGCCTGGCGGAGAGTTCATCGAACCACCTTCATAATAACTCTCTACTATTCCACTCTCGAACAGCACACGGAAACAACGAACACCTATATATTTCTGTGGGAGCTCTGATTTCCCTTACTTTATTATGATGATCGTTTCTCCCTATGTAGGTCGGTCTCACAAAATATTTTCGCATTCGATGGAGAAAGTTCGTGGTTGAAATTTCGTGAGAAGATCCCGTCGCAACGAGAAACTTCTTTGTTTTAATTATGTCCACCCCAAGTCCTGTATCATGTACGTGACACTCTCTCCCCCATTTCTCGATAATACAAAACGTACTGCCATTCTTTGAGCTTCGTCGATGTACTCCGTTAATCCTATCTGGTATGGATCCCACACCGCCCAGCGGTACTCTAAAAGGGGAAGAACAAACGTAGTGTCGGCAGTCTCTTTAGAAGATCTGTTGCATATTCTAAGTGTCCTGCCAATAAAGCAGTCTTTGGATCGCCTTCTCCGCAACATTTTCTAAGTGTTCTTTCCAGTTTAAGTAGTTTGTGATTGTAATTGGTAGATATTCAGCTGAGTTCACGGCCATTAGCTTTGAGTGATTTATCATGTAACCGAAATATAACTGATTCTTTTTATCACTCATGTGGGTTATCACACAATTTTCATTATTTAGGGTCCATTGCCAATTTTTGCACCATACAGATATTTTATATAAATCGTTTTGCAATTGGTTTTGATGTTCTGATGACTTTACTAGACGATGAACGACAGCATTATCTGCAAACAACCTAAGACGGCTGGTCAGATTGTCTCCTAAATCATTTATATAGATGAGAAACAGCAGAGAGCCTATAACACTACCTTGGGGAAAGCCAGAAATAATTTCTGTTTTACTCGATGACTTTCCGTTAGTTTCTATGAACTGTGGCCTCTCTGACAGGAAATGACGAATCCAGTCACTTGACTGAGAGGTTTCAAACCATGTTGAAGAGCATTTGTGGTTAGTTGAACGGTTGCCTTTAATGAACAAGGTAGGTGAGGCTAGTTTAGATTGAAGCCAGTAAATTACATTTTATTCCGGGGAATTTTTTGTGTGGCTTCTTGTCCTCGGATGCGCTGCGAATCGGTTGAGTAGCTCCTCAATTGGCCTCACTAGGCTGAGTGCGCCACATACCAGTCCTTTTATAAAGGAAAAATCCTTGAGCAGTACTTGGAATCGAACCCGGTACCTCCGTGTGGCAGTCAGTCGCACTGGCCACTCAGCTACAGAGGCCCACCGCTAGATAGCTAATGTCAGTTTAGTGTACCAAATGCATTCTTGCCCTAAATATTAGCACTCAAGAACTGTGTCTATAAATTCATAGTTTGTGCTGTTTTTCTACTCGTATGTCTTGGTTCAAAATGGCTCTGAGCACTATGGGACTTAACATCTGAGGTCATCAGTCCCCTAGAACTTAGAACTATTTAAACCTAACTAACCTAAGGACATCACACACATCCATTCGTTCGGCCACCAGCGGCCGGCGTATGTCTTGATTAGAGATTATTTTAACAGTATCATAACTGGTTTTCAGGTCTGCTTTCAATCTTCCTATGTTGAGTGTTTGCATTCTATATCGTTGTTGAACTCGCAGTCAGCAAAACGACGTATATTCCATGAACACCCTCGTCTCATTGTGTCTTCTGTTTTGTATCTCAAAATTTCATATAACTTCTTGAGATTATCAGTAAAGATGATGAAAATGTGTCACATGTGTTCCAATAATACATTGCTTCCTCATTTTTTTTCGATTTAAAGATCTGGAAACTTCCCTACGGTTCCATAACAGACCCCCTCCCCCCTATCCCCCCCCCCCAGATTTAGTGGTAAGAGGCGCCATTGAACAGCCCGTCAAAAACTGAAGACAGAACAAACATGAAAACAGGAAGAAACAATGAACGGACCAACAACAAGAAGGCTTTTTTTTAAATATTTTATTCAAATTTGTGTCATTGTCGTGAGGTAACGTCCGTGGTGTAAGCTAGGAATCTACAATGACAGTTGATTCTGCCTGCACAACTACTCTATCAGCAGCCGAAAGGAAGTGGCTTTCAAATGGGAACCGCAAACGTTCGATGACAAGGCGACAAGTGAACCGAATCCTCCGCCGGAAAATACGTCTGGCTTGTCATACATGGCATTAGCGACAGTACGTGTGTCGTATGATAGGAATCTCTTATCGACGCACCTATCTTGTACGACTGGTAAGTGAGAGAGATATGCCCCTTTTTCGGTATAGGTGTTCGTATGAAAGTGAATGTGATCGCTTGCAAGGAAATGGTGAAAACATAACAGTTTGTCACATAAGCTGCAACAAAGGAACGCAATAGTTTCACAATAACACAGTTTTTCTGTGATCTGTCAGAACATATGTTTTTAACGTTTTTAAAGTTGCGTTCCGTTTTGGAAGTTTTGGCTCTTGAATTCCTTTGTTGTAACATAGTTTACATCCGTCTATTTGTTGCTTTCATTTCTGCGGAACTTTTATGTGGTATCTCGTCTGCCCTCACTATTCATCACATTTACTTTGCGATGGTAACGTACTCTTGCCGTATGAATCAAATTCTATAACCATTGTATAGTATGACAACTGCTAAGACTACGGTTCAAATGGTTCAAATGACTCTGAGCACTATGGGACTTAATATCTGAGGTCATCCGTACCCTAGAACTTAGAACTACTTAAACCTGACCAACCTAAGGACGTCACACACACCCATGCCCGAGGCAGGATTCGAAACTGCGACCGTAGCGGTCGCGAGGTTCCAGACTGAAGCGCCTAGAACCGCCCGGTCACAACGGCCAGCCTAAGACTACGGAAAGATAACAAATGTTACAGTGACCGGAAAATAAAGAACTCGTCTCGCCCAACTGGCAATCCAACACCGTGACCTCTTATCCACGATGTACTTGCTATTTCTCATTGCTCTTTATTGCACTTCTTCTTGGGCCGTTGCTTTTTTTTCAGAGTTCAGTACACCCTGTTCAGCTTTTGACGGTCTATCTGCTTGTCCATCTTACCACCATATCTGAGGGGGTTGCGATGGGGAGTTTCCCTTGCGAGAATAGTGTTGACCATACGGAATGACCAATCTGTTTCCTCTTACAATTGCGAATTTTTCACTATCTTGTCGTGCACACTGCTGAGCCAAAACATTAGGACCACCTGCTTAATAGCTTCTTTGTCCGTCTTTCGAACGAAATACATCACTGATTCTGCGAATCGGCGATCCGACAGCTTGTTGGTAGGTTTGTGGAGGTATGTGGCATTAGATTTCTGTGCATAAATCACGTAATTCACGTAACTAACGGGCCGCTAATTTGCGTACATGGTGATGGCGACCTACAGTGGCCCAGATGGACTCCATAGGATTTATATCACGCGGATTTGGTCGCCATCGGGGATGACATGAATCATAAAGTAATGCAGGTGATTTTCAGCTGTCCGCGTGTCTTCGATCACTACCACAGGTCCCAAGCAAGCGCAGGAGAGTGTCTCCCATAGCATAATACTGCTTCCACCACCCTGCGACCGTGGCGCGGTGCACGTCTCTAGCCTCCGTTCACCACCATGACGATGTTTGTGGAGACGACCATCGACTAGTGTAACAAAAATGTGATTCGCCCGAAGAGCTGACACGTTGCTATGGATCGACGGTCGAACTCCGATGGTCCCGTGCCCACTGTAATCGTAATTGACGATGTCGTTGGGTCAGCATGTTAACGCATAGGAGTAGTCTGCTGCGGAACATGATGAACAATGTACGACGACGGATGTGCTCCGAAACACTTGTGCGTACACCAGCATTGTGCTCTGTTGGCAGAGATGGCACAGGTCACCATCTATCCCAATTTACAGAGCAGACACGCCTCCGAAATCCACGTTTTGTGAAGAGTCGTGGACCCCAACCACTTAGCGGTTAGTGGTTGCTTCACTGACCTTCTGCCGCTTTCCGTAGGTGCTCACGACCACAGTGTGTGAACACTGGACCAGCTCATTACAGGCTCTGCGTAATAATAATTTTCCCTTTGTTAAAGTCGCTATCTCCACGGATTTTCCCATTTGAAGTCTATATCTTCGGTAGGGTAATATCCCGTGTGTGCCTGTTCCGCTTGCATACTTATGTTTCCGCGCCACGTGCCCGCCGCGTAAACAGGAGGCATGCACCGTCGCGGAGGACAGTGGTCGTAATACATGAAATGAATTCGCAGTTGCGAATAAGGGTTGGGTTGTTTAGTTGTTTTGGGGAGAAGACCAGACAGCGAGATCATCGGTCTCATCCGATTAGCGAAGGATGGGGAAGGAAGTCAGCCGTGCCTTTTCAAAGGAACCATCCCGGCATTTGCTGTTTAGAAAAAGTGACAAAAAGCAGATTTCAGAGTACCTGTTGGCTCAACAGAAAAGTTTTGTCTCAAGTACAGATAGTATTGAAAATCAGTGGACAAAGTTCAAAACCATCGTACATTATGCGTTAGATGAGTATGTGCCTAGCAAGATCGTAAGAGATGGAAAAGAGCCACCGTGGTACAACAACCGAGTTAGAAAACTGCTGCGGAAGCAAAGGGAACTTCACAGCAAACATAAACATAGCCAAAGCCTTGCAGACAAACAAAAATTACGCGAAGCGAAAAGTAGTGTGAGGAGGGCTATGCGAGAGGCGTTCAATGAATTCGAAAGTAAAGTTCTATGTACTGACTTGGCAGAAAATCCTAAGAAATTTTGGTCTTATGTCAAAGCGGTAGGTGGATCAAAACAAAATGTCCAGACACTCTGTGACCAAAATGGTACTGAAACAGAGGATGACAGACTAAAGGCCGAAATACTAAAGGTCTTTTTCCAAAGTTGTTTCACAAAGGAAGACAGCACTGTAGTTCCTTCTCTAGATTGTCGCACAGATGACAAAATGGTAGATATCGAAATAGACGACAGGGGGATAGAGAAACAATTAAAATCGCTCAAAAGAGGAAAGGCCTCTGGACCTGATGGGATACCAGTTCGATTTTATACAGAGTACGCGAAGGAACTTGCCCCCCTTCTTGCAGCGGTGTACCGTAGGTCTGTAGAAGAGCGTAGCGTTCCAAAGGATTGGAAAAGGGCACAGGTCATCCCCGTTTTCAAGAAGGGACGTCGAACAGATGTGCAGAACTATAGACCTATATCTCTAACGTCGATCAGTTGTAGAATTTTGGAACACGTATTGTGTTCGAGTATAATGACTTTTCTGGAGACTAGAAATCTACTCTGTAGGAATCAGCATGGGTTTCGAAAAAGACGGTCGTGTGAAACGCAGCTCGCGCTATTCGTCCACGAGACTCAGAGGACCATAGACACGGGTTCACAGGTAGATGCCGTGTTTCTTGACTTCCGCAAGGCGTTCGATACAGTTCCCCACAGTCGTTTAATGAACAAAGTAAGAGCATATGGACTATCAGACCAATTGTGTGATTGGATTGAGGAGTTCCTAGATAACAGGACGCAGCATGTCATTCTCAATGGAGAAAAGTCTTCCGAAGCAAGAGTGATTTCAGGTGTGCCGCAGGGGAGTGTCATAGGACCGTTGCTACTCACAATATACATAAATGACCTGGTGGATGACATCAGAAGTTCACTGAGGCTTTTTGCAGATGATGCTGTGGTGTATCAAGAGGTTGTAACAATGGAAAATTGTACTGAAATGCAGGAGGATCTGCAGCGAATTGACGCATGGTGCAGAGAATGGCAATTGAATCTCAATGTAGACAAGTGTAATATGCTGCGAATACATAGAAAGAAAGATCCCTTATCATTTAGCTACAAAATAGCAGGTCAGCAACTGGAAGCAGTTAATACCATAAATTATCTGGGAGTACGCATTAGGAGTGATTTAAAATGGAATGAGCATATAATGTTGATCGTCGGTAAAGCAGATGCCAGACTGAGATTCATTGGAAGAATCCTAAGGAAATGCAATCCGAAAACAAAGGAAGTAGGTTACAGTACGCTTGTTCGCCCACTGCTTGAATAGTGCTCAGCAGTGTGGGATCCGTACCAGATAGGGTTGATAGAAGATATAGAGAAGATCCAACGGAGAGCAGCGCGCTTCGTTACAGGATCATTTAGTAATCGCGAAAGCGTTACGGAGATGATAGATAAACTGCAGTGGAAGACTCTGTAGGAGAGACGCTCAGTAGCTCGGTACGGGCTTTTGTTAAAGTTTCGGGAACATACCTTCACCAAAGAGTCAAGCAGTATATTGCTCCCTCCTACGTATATCTCGCGAAGAGACCATGAGTATAAAATCAGAGAGATTAGAGCCCACACAGAGGCATACCGACAATCTTTCTTTCCACGAACAATACGAGACTGGAATATAAGGGAGAACCGATAGAGGTACTTAAGGTACCCTCCGCCACACACCATCAGATGTAGATGTAGATGTAGAGCGATTTAGGGAAATCACGGAAAACCTAAATCAGGATGGCCGGACGCGGGATTGAACCGTCGTCCTCCCGAAAGCGAGTCCAGTGTGCTGTGTGTGTGTGTGTGTGTGTGTTTGTGTGTGTGTGTGTGTGTTGGGGCTTATGGGCTCTCAACATCGAGGTCATCAGCGCCCTGACACACATTAAAAGGAACGAATGTGGACAGACCTGAAAAACACACTCAAACCAGTGTGCTCACCACTGCGCCACCTCGCTCGGTGAGACCATCAGCTGCAGAATGGAATAACGACAGTGAAAATTCGTGCCGGATTTTCCGTTTATCGCGAACGGTCGCGTTACCATTTGGCCATCCGTACACCACTAACGGCCGGACCCAAACTTCCATATGTTTTCAACCATGCGTTTCATTTATCCCTGGTCCGGCACGAGCTTTCATTGCCGTTATTCCATTCCACAGCTGATGGTTGCCCTTATTCGCAATTGCATATTCATTTCATGTATCTTATAACGGCTGTAGTCGCCTCAGTGCCTGTTCCTTTAGACGTGCATGCATGTACAAACGAACTTTGCATCGTAATCAGAATAATACAGACAATTCAATACTGTAATATGGTAGTAGTCATAACGTTCCGGCTGATCAGTGTGTATTCTTCAGAGCACTAACATGAATTAAATCACTGATTTGATTTAAATGATTGATTTGTATTACTTTGCGGAAAACTATAATCTGTATCAACTGTTTCATTTCCATAACTTCCAAATGATCTTTTGCACTATATTTACTTCCAAAGTAAACTTGTTTCTTTGCGTGACTCAACTCCTAATTTTCTCTAAGCAGATGATAACGGTTTTAGGGAATACTAATGAATATTATAGAGGGGGTCGATAAAACTGTCTTGTCCATCTCTTTGCTCATAAAATATAATCATCACAGCATTGTTCCGGTTTGAGGAATCGTCTTCCTCCACTGGCATTCTACAAATAATTTTGCTGTTACCTTTCGTATTCCCTTTTCTAGCTTTAACCATTCCTACTGAAACATCATTACGTCCAGATGATTTTACTTCTTACATACCTTGAATGGCTTTGAATAGTTCATCCGTCGCTGCTTTCGAAACATCATTACCGAATGAGATGGTAAGATAATAGACGCGTATACGGCAGAGCAGCGTTTCAAATTTGCGTATGGCCATAAATATTTAACTTTCAGTGATTTCTGTAGAGAGTTTGAGGCATCATGGTTCCTCTGAAATGGCACGGTCGATCTTCCCCATCCTTTCCATCTCTAATGACCTCGTCGTCGACGGGCCGTTAAACCCTAATTTTACTTCTTTGCTCGGAATGCCATTATTATCGATATTAACTAATAATATGTCTGGAACCTCTCTAGAACTACGCAATTTTGTATATACATTTTCGGATGTATTATACAGTAATTTTCCATCTGCCGTTAGTTACAGTGCCATCTTAATCACTGAAATATGATCTCTATCCAACTTAAGGTTATGTTTTATATTATCCATACTCATTAATCAACCATTTCTCTTGCCAAATTTTAGCTGCATCTTCTTACATATTCTCGAAGGCATTTACGGAATATTTTGAGTAATTCAACATAGTATATAATGTTCCAGTTACCGTTAGACTTCTTAATAGCTGTCCTGTCCAGTTCGAGATTTTTTTACCTCACGTTCGCGTAACTGCTGCACAGTTTATTGTTTAAACAAGTACCTTTGTTAAACAATTGCACCTTCCGCTCGCGGCTGCACAACTACGTTTTGTAAGCTTCTAAACTAGTTGATTAATTTAACTGATTTACTTATCCATTATAAAGCAAATTCTCGTAATCTACGCTATGATTTTCTATCTGTGTAGCTTTGTATCTAGGGGCGTTCAAAAAGAAACGAGCCGGAGGCATAATTACAGAAACCAGTACCGGTATGTTACAAGTATTGACGCTGGCTGTTGAGACACTTGTCCCACTGTGACACAAGGTGGTGATTGGCTGTGTCATAAAATTCCCGGGCCCGGGGCTGCAATGTTAACCAGTTCCGCACGTACAACTGGACGTCATCGTCCGAGGTGAGTGCAGGAAAGGTTACGCTGACGTTCTTCTTTGACCAAGATGGCCCCCTTCTGAGTAACTTCCTGCAGCACGGTACAACAGTGAATCCCCAGCGTTACTCGCCAACCTTGACCACCCTTCGCCAAGCGATCAAATCAAAACGAGCAGACAATCTCAGCCGTGGGGTCATTCTGCTCCAAAACAATGCAAAGCCTCATACGGCCAACGCAGTCGCGGCACTCCTGCAGAAATTCAAATGGGAGGTTCTCGGCCACCCTCCATGCAGTCCGGACTTCTCTTCCTGTGATAACGCCATTTTTGGTCCTCTTAAAAAGGCTCTGAGGGGCAAACAATTCACCTCGGACGATGACGTCCAGTTGTACGTGCGGAACTGGTTAACATCGCAGCTCCGGGAATTTTATGAGGCAGCCATTCACCGCCTTGTGTCACAGTGGGGCAAGTGTCTCAACAGCCAGGGTCAATGCCTCTAACACACAGGTACTGGTTTCTGTAATTATGCCTCCGGCTCGTTTCTTTTTGAATGCCCGTTATATTTTCAGTTCGTGTCTTACGAGTCTGTGATCACTTGAAATTCGACTGAGGTTTAGGAGCTCCACACCTGTACATTTTCTTTACTGTTTCATAAAACGTAAACAGCTTTATTTTTACTTCGATTTTCTTTTGTTTTCTTCTGGGCGAATGTATTAAGGGCGGGCGTGTTATTCCATCCTGCAAATTCTTCCAACGTGTAACCGCTGCAGTTCCTGATATCACACCCAATGTTTCCGACTGAACTGATTTCGCATTGAAATACTGACATATAACCTTTTAGTGGAATTTTCTGCTTTTCATCAGTCTCTGTAGACCTTCGTAGTGATTTGCCACGACCTCACCACGACGTAAGTACACTGGTTTACGAACTTGAATGATCCTTGAATACGTCTCGTTCGTTTTTAAAACAAGGCTTGGTATCATATCGGAGAGGCTTTCATTTTTATTTTCAGGATATGATGATCGGACATAAAAAATCTCTTCATTTTTTGTACATTGAGTATTTATTAGGTATTCTTACTGGATATAGATTTGCGATCTACCTGAAAGTCATATAAAATGGAATTAGGAGACTTCCATTTCTTGAGTTTTTTTTTTTTTTTTTTTTTGCAAGTTTAAGAAATTACGGCGGCATGATTTTAAGACCAAAATTTTGTTAGTCTCTTATTTGTTCATTGTGAGTCATGTGAGCTCCAGTGCCGGCCGGAGTGGCTGAGCGGTTCTAGGCGCTTCAGTCTGGAACCGCGCTACCGGTACGGTCGCGGGTTCGAATCCTGACTCGGGCATGGATGTGTGTGATGTCCTTCGGTTAGTTAGGTTTAAGTAGTTCTAAGTTCTAGGGGACTGATGACCTCAAATGTTAAGTCCCATAGTGTTCACAGCCATTTGAACCTTTGAACTCCCGTTGCTGTCCTGAATTTTTCGTATTTGCCGAGCAGAACTCTACAAATAGAATTTTCACATTACGTTCAGATATTTTACTTATGGGTTCTTCCAATAGCTCTCAGAAAGCGTGTATTGCCTGCGGATGTTTTCTCTTGTAGTCACGTGTGTAAACATGTGCATTTATCGGTGGTGTATGCCGTGTTTCCGGATTGTACTGAATTTGTGGAGATTCACGTTGCTATTTCATGACGATTTGGGCATTTTTCGTCATAATGTTAGCATCATAAGTTTTAATTCATTTGTATTAGTACCCTGTAACGTTTTCCGTTACTTAATTGGCCAAAACAGGAAAAGATAAGAGAGGGATTAGTCATGAAGAATATATTCTTCCACATTATTTAGAACAGCCTGACAGAGTTAAAAAACGTCGCCGGACAAAGTTTCAAGCAATTTTTCTCGGGAGTTGTTCGAGAAAGGGCGTAACCGATAAACGTAATCGATTTCTGTTGTTGTGAATTAGAGACTGTAGTACTCCAACATCGTTGTCCCGGAGAACAGTGGCAAAAATCACCGTCCAACCGTACTAATTTAGATTTACCACGATTTCCGTAAGCTGCTATAGGTAAACGCTGAGATGACCTAGTTGTCCCGAATCTTCGTATCTTCCTTTTTCTCCGAATTTTGAACCCTATGCGTTTAAAATGACGAAACTACTTGAATCGGCACAAAAGTTACGAGTAGTATCCGCAGCCTGCCCCCCTCCCCTCCCACCTCCCCACCCTATCAATATAAAAAGCGAACAATCCGCCGCTAATTGTAGACCTTTTCCATTTAATGCTCCGTTTCTTCAAGTATATATAACATTCTTGATAATCAACAAATATACAACAACCAATATGTCACCACAAGAGCAAAACCAGAGCCTCGAATAAAAAATGACAGTTTATAAATATACTAGTAGCAACCTGCGTTACAACACACCAAATAAAAACGCCACAAACTTCACACCATCTCATATATTTCAGGTAAAATTTGCAATAGAAGGTTACATTCTGCAGCCTTCTTCGCGCCACGTGTTACACGAGCAAGGCTAAAGGAGCTGATAATATTGCATAGTGTTCATTCCGATTACAGATGTTTATCGCATAAAATCAAATCACAATAATAAGTAATTTATTACCTGCCAATCAGTGCAGGTGCTGCAAGTTGCACTGTGGATCACAGGGGCACTGCGCAAAGCGCAGTCATCAGCTGAGAGGGCGACGGCTGTTGCGTCGAGAGGAAGTTCCCAAGCAAAATTTTGTTCTCAACAGAACAGACAGCCGCGAGATCTTTTGCAGAAATATTTTGGGATGTTTCGCTACTACTATCAAATAACAAAGTAAAGTAAATTACCTTACAGACCCCATCACACTGAAACTTTCAGCAGAGGAAATGCAGTTTAAAAATTTAACTTTTCTTCTCGTATTTTCTGCGGATACGAGTGGTCTGGTGAATTGATACTTGCGTAATATTCTGAATATCTCGTGTTCGATATCATCTGAGTCACAAATTTAAAACACATCAAAAGTCCGCCTTCACCTTCCCATTTTAACATGACGACTCCTACTACCAACTGGAGTCAAATTGGTTCCGATTAGACCATGACAGAGAGGGATGTAGCAGCAAATGAAAACTGAAATTTACTTACAGACGCAATTTGGTTTTCGTTTTAAATCGAAAAATGAGAAAAAAAACATCATTATCCGTTTACCAACAGATTGCCTCGAAAAATTCGCTCGGTGCTACACAGTTCTCTTCCTATCCAGAAGGCTACAAACACGGCGAATGATCACGATAATTTCTTCGTATCGTTTCCGATCCTGGATTGTTATAAAAATTACAAATGCGTTTTCCTTTTTGGTGGCAAAAACATAATGATCATTGTATAGAAATGCTACAGAAACATGATAAAGGCCATACACAATACCAAACTTTGGGTTTTTTGACAAAAGGAACGTCAACTGGTCAAAGTTAATAAGTAAGCATACCTCTTAGGAAAAGACAGTGATTTGTCATTTCTAACAAATGTTAGTACTACCCACCATCATGGTATCCTATGATTATAATTAATTATTATAATAAAATGATTTCGGATCACTTAGCTGCAGCAGTAACGATAGACTATCGATTGTCCGGATTATTAGTTGTGGGTATCAATGTACCGTAATTATAAAGAAGAAGCAGCTTTAAGTTTGCCACTGTCATTTCGGATATTACTAAACTCGTTTGCTATTAATAAAACTAATAACCACCGCTCTCTGGATCTCAAAATTTTATTTTTCGTTAAGTACCTTTAGAACTATTGTTCTCACATCCATTCAAAATGCACGGTAAGCTATTGTAATAATTATGTATGTCTAAAGGAAGCTGTCAGCAATGGCGTCACAGCTATCTTGTATTTGTCTTACGTTTAAAGTAATATTTTCGTTGTTATGTCTCTCAAAAGTGTTGAAACTATTGCAGAAGACGACCATTAAAATTAAAAATCCACTTTCGAGAAAACTACCAGCGACTCGCCACACCAAAAGTTGTCACCTTTCTAGAGCCTGACAGAACTTGTGCGAGGAAACTGCCACACGGCAGGTCAGAAACTGATTGGACTCTGTGGCCTCTAACTCCTGGCAACAGAGAAAGTAGAGCAGGATCCTTCTAGCATTTCCCGCTAACGCAAAAATGCTGTTAGTATTAGACTAGTTAGCGGTTTTCGTTGTACTTAAACGTTTGTCGATCAGAAAGAATAGGTAAAATTTATCTGGATCATAGTGCAACTACAATGAGTACATTAAGACTTAACATGATTCACGTATACGCATTAGATCATTATAAAATCGATAAATAAATATGCTTACAAATTTAGATTCATCTTTTTCTAACGTTGTAATTATTTGCGCTTTAGGGATCCATGTAATATTTTCGAACTACGGGGTTTCCAGTCTCATTAGTGTCTCCATTCACTTATACTATGATGAAGAGGATGTATGAAAGTATGTTTGAGGTTTAAAAAGCGCTGATTGCGAAGAAAGTGTTATTGGCTGTGATGCTCGTAGATGGAAATTTACTTCCTTGATTTAAGGTAGAAAAAATTTGATCATTTGTTAAACCGTTTTTGCTCGTAGTTCGTATTTTTTATTTTTATTTTTTATTTTTTTGGCAAGGTACAGTAGGAACAATATGGACATATATGAGCTGACAGTATGTTGGTAGTACTGTAGCCCCTTAGCTGTCTTGTCGTGTTACAGACAGCAAATAATTCGTTAGACTTGACTGACATTTCATTTGCCACAGGAAAGGAACATCTCTCGCTAAAACGTCAAGAGGAATAAAAAGCTGTCTTGGCCTCAAATCACGCATTAAAATTTACAAGTAATACTTGAGCAATTTTTTACTTCGTGTTAGACCAGCGTTGGCAGCCCTGTCACGTTTAGCAGCGACAGTTCTTCTGCCATTTGCTACCACTTCTTCGTATGAATAGTCCTTATCAGCAACGTCGACGATTAAGTCAAAGTATCGCTCAAGACATCAGAAAATCGGATAACCAAGAGCGCTAACGCGTCCGCTTCCAGGAGATGGGGAGGAGAGGAGGCCTGGATCGAACTCGCCGCCTGATTTACGACGAGGGCTGGTGCAGCTAGTCTGGATGTGGTTTGTAGGCGGTTTTCCACATCTAGATAGTAAATACCGTGTCGACTCCCACGTGCCGTCTCAGATACACGCTACACAAAAATTTGGAAAACGTTATCACACCTGAACATGAGATCTACACAGGACTCACAGAGACAGGATACATAAATTTCTTTCTGGGGCGACTGGTAGCTTCGGTAAGGGCACCCGGCCACCAAGTGCCACTAATATGGACATAACAGATGTATAACAACACCGAACCCGTAAAGAACAGGTAAAAAGCAATTAAAAAAAAACTTCAGAACACAGGGATTGCCAGGGATTACCAGCAGTAATTGGACATTAAACCATTATGTCAGAATAAGCAGTCACATCCATTGTATAAATTTATCTTATCTCAGCCTTCAGTTACATATCCTTTGCTATATTCAAATTGTACATGATAAATTAACTAACTATTCCTTAAATTATATCATCTATTCATTTTCGTTGTTTTCTAAGTTTAATCCACTATTTTATTGACAATTATTATACGACACATACATCCAGTTCAAGGGTTTTCTTTTTTCAGATTTTGTTGGTATGTAAGTAATTACTCGATCAGGGTTTCAGCAAAGAGGTTCACTGGGACGGTATTCATACAGAAAAATATATTTGTAAACTAGGATATTGACTATTTGTATACGCTGTTACTAATTCGAATTACATTCGTAACATCGAGTATCACATTTGTAACAATGAGTATTGCTCCCGTCGTAAAGAAATCACTGAAGAAGATGTTTGAGAAGCTGTGGTACAGATAAACTAAATGGTGCGGCAGCCGCTAATTTCGCCATTAGAAACGGTTACGTTCCGCGAAAAGCAAACAATCGAGCAACAGACGCCACGTTCAAGTTGGCAGTCTGTTTGAATATTTCAGTTTCCATTTAATATATTAAGTGCCGTAGTAGTTACTTGGATATGCCGTGTCCATCTATTCCGTAACTATAGAATACCTGCATCTACTATTAAATTACGAGCTCTTACCTCAGTAACCAACCAGGAAGCGTATTATTGCTGCAACTTACTGCCTGCGAGTTCGACGTAGCGTAGGTGCGATATTTAAATCGCTCGATGTGTCAGCGTGCGATCCTCTTCCATGTTCTAGTGATCTAATTTATTTGATTTACTCTCAGGTTTGCGTACCAGATTATGTAAAAGCTGAATAAATAAGAGTCTTTAACACAATACTAGAAATACCGAGTTATTTCACTCTAGAAACCAAAAATAATAGTGATGCGACGTTAGAGAGGTTCCACCGCCAGAGATATTCTTGTCATTCCTCAACACACGAGAGTGACTAGCTTATAAACATATCAATGGAAAGCAGGATACTGTGTATGTTATACGGAATTAATGTATTCTGCTAATCGGCTTTCGGGGTCAACAGAAGCGTCCGATCTTACCCGTCGGCTTTGACCCGTGACGTAAGCGTGTTGTGGTGTGTGACGTCATTACGGCGCGGAGTTTGATTTGCGATTGTGGCGTGTTTGTAGATGTCTTGTTTTTGTTTGTCGTGCTCTCTGGTGGTGTGTTCATGGTTTTCGTTTGTTTCGTTTGTTTCGTGTGGTGGGGTCAGTTTTCTGTTGCTCAGGTGTTGGATTTGAAGCGGAATTTCTATTAGTGAGTTAATGGTTAATTTAATGCTCATTGCTGTACGTCGGGTGAGTTTGTTATTGAGTGTATTTGGTTGTGGTTTTTTGTTCAGGAATGGATATGAAAGACCGCCTTAACAGTGTTCGGTTGAGGGCGATGATGGGGGAGACAGCTTTAGAGCTGATTAAATTTCTTCAGCTATTTGGCTTAATTGCCGAGGTCGTGAAGTGCGGTGTGTGCCGTGAACCTATGAAATTGGTTAAAGTTCCGGACTCTCGGACCAGGGACGGATACATGTGGTGTTGCTGGAAAGATGGCGTATGGCGTTCTGTAAGGCGTGGTACCTGGTTCGAGAAGTCTAGATTGGCCATGCGTGAGATTGTGCTTATTACGTATTATTTTTGTTATAGTTGCGGGCAGAGTTTTTGCGCGTTTGAGACTGGTGTGAGTGAGAGGACTGTTTTAGACTGGTATTCCTTTTGTCGTGAGGTGTGTTCCGAATTTATTAAGTACAGGGGTAAGTTGGGTGGGCATGGGGTGGTTGTGGAGGTGGATGAGTCGCAGTTTGGTAAAAGGAAGTATGGGAGGGGGAAGTCTGTGGCTGGTCTTTGGGTGTGGGGGGGGGGCTGTTGTTCAGGGGGGTGGGGGTACTGAATGTGTTTTTAGGGTTGTGGAGGGGAGGTCGAAGCCTGAATTAGTGGGGTTAATTGAGGAGTATGTAGAGCCGGGGTCCACAGTAGTTTCAGATGCGTTTTCTTCATATAGGGGGTTGGGTGAGAGGGGATTTAATCATTTAGTAGTGAACCACAGTCTAGAGTTTAAGAATTATGATACTGGGGCTTGCACTAACACAATTGAGGGGATGTGGGGAGCGGTTAAGTCAGTTCTTGGGAGGGGGAAGAGGCGCTCTTCCAACCTTCAGTCTCATTTAGATGAGTACTGTTGGCGGAAGAGTGTCCCAGAGGGCTATTGCATTCTTCGGGTTTTTTTAAGGGCTGTGGGTAAAATGTATAGACCGAAAGTGGTTAGTTAGGGTGGGCTGGGTAGGTGGGTGGGTGGTTTATTTTGTTGTATAGTGTTTGTGTGTTGTATTTTGGAGTTGTGGGGGAGGGGGTTGACGTTTGGGTGGGTTGGGTTTTTATTTTAGTTCAGTATTTTTTCGTTGGTGTGTGTGTGTGTGTTTTTGTATGTGTGTGTGTGTGTGTGTGTGTGCGTGCGTGCGTGTGTGCATTTGTGTGTGATTGTGGTGGCCAATCTAGTTTGTGGAGCTGGAACTTTTTTGAGGTAAGTTCCGTTTTTTTTTTTTGTTATTTATGTATGTTTTGTGTATTGGGTATAGGTTGGAAACATCCGATCTCACGCGTCGGCTTTGACCCGTGACGTAAGGGACCTACACATTGATCTGTAGCGTAGCCCTGAATACGAGGTTAGGTTGGGAGTTTTTTTTTGGAATGCGGCCGCGGCAGCGGCCGCCTATGATTCGAAAATATTGATTTGACACTAATGAACATGTATACGTAATATGAAGCAATTTGATGAACATATTGATCTGTAGCGTAGCCCACTTGAGGTTAGGTTGGGAGTTTTTTTTTGGAATGCGGCCGCGGCAGCGGCCGCCTATGATTCGAAAATATTGATTTGACACTAATGAAGCCTGTGGGGGGATGGGGGGGCACTGCAGACTCCCCCCACCGCATAACGACACATGATGATCAAATTTTGAAAAAAAATGAAAAATTTTTTCCGTACCTGCTAAACTGCATAAGTGCCGATGTATGTAGGTGTAAGGGAAGCTTTCGTTTCTTAGTTTTCTATTGGGGGATGTGATCGGTAGGTTCTGTTGAGCTATATAGGTTAAGGGAAGTGTCCGATTATGGATAGGAATGTGTTTTTTGGTATTTGGTCAGTTTTGTGATGTTGATTTATTTCGTTGTTTTGCGTGGTTTTGAATGGCGGTCGGTGGCTACATTTCTGTATATTTAGTTTCTCCGCACCCAAAAACCCCTAATTTCCCACGCTTGTCCCGTTACAGTCATTAGGCTTTTTGTGAAACTTGTGTATTTCAGTGTTTACAATACGTATGCGATGTTTTTATATCCGTCATATTGGAATTGTTTATAGTCGTTTCCGCGGTATTTGTGACGTCATGGATCAAAGCCGACGGGTAAGATCGGACGCTTCTGTATTTCCGGCTTTCGCCTTACAATGCCATCATCCGGCTTTAACTGATTATCTTTGTCAAACGGGGTACAATATTCGTGAAAAACTTCGAAAAAGATGTTACACATCAAGTATGAGGTACGAACCAAAGAGTAAGAATACCATAGAGAGGCAACAGCTCGAGCAGACTGAAGCAAATTAAACAATCCTGCGGCATTTTTCGGATATCAAAAGAAAGGGCGTGATGTAGGATAGAGTCAGGTAATGTCTCATATTAGTATGGAATAAGATCCAGTTGTTACTGTCTAGTAGTTAGAGTCACAAGCGAAGTTATCCCTGATTATAACGGACGAATAATTCATATACGTCATCTTTGTGCAATTACTTCAAAAACTCCAGTCCCAGACGGTGTTTTAGTTGACATACAGAATAAGAAGACACAGCATTGAAAATTCAGTTTAGGATCAGCCTTCGTGATGTTTAATAGACCTTTAATATACATAAGACACATCCAATACAGAAAAATTCAGAAATCATTCGGAGACACGTGCAACCCACAAGTTCCAGAGAACAGAGTTTGAACACTGAATCAAATATGTAAACTCCTACTCACGAATCAGGTACGGTACATTATGTCATACATCAACCAGCCAGTCGAATTTGCAATGAAGTTGTTGTATTATCGTAACTTCATGGAATTACTACTTAAGATACTTTCTAGGTAAACTAGCTTTCTCCTCAATTAGTTTATCATCTGTTCATTATATACACCCAAACTTTGCAAAAGAGCTACCCGTGTATTGAAGCATATCAAAGTTGTTTCATACAGTAATTTTTACTTTGTATAAAATATGCTCCCATTATAATTAATGAAGTTATAGTTTACAACGAGTAGCTATCTGTTCACAGGAAATTACGGGCCCTTCTGCCGGCAGTCCCTACTTTCTATTTCTAAAGTGAAAGCATACTTCATTTAAAATATCCATAAGGTTACAAAAACAGTTCTTGGAGTAATGCTTATCGCAACTGTCAGAAAAAGGATCTCTTATTTTACAGTAATCATACAAAAGAGACATAATTCATCACGTCTTCCATCGACAAACAAGGCTTTCAATGACAAAAAAATATTATGCTCTTGAAGTTTCGCATATCATATGACTTAAGGTATACGTCATGAAGAACTTGGAAGAAGTAAGGTTTGTTACGAAAGTAAACAAATACGTCGATGCACACAACACAGCACAGTTACAGAACACACGTAAGAATATGTACATCAATCTTCAGTCTTTTTCATAATTTTTGCAGCTATTTATACTCTGAGCAAACGGCAGGCACAATTCCGAAAATAAGTCAACAACCGTGTAACTTGCTACACCATACACGAACTCTCTCGCTTTCAGAACCACCGCAGTATGACTTCCCAAATCAAGGCGGCTAATAGTACGGCGGGGCACCATAGAAAGAGCTGAATAACGTGCTGTGTATTCTCTATCCTTTTGGTCGAACAATGAGTAAACATCGTTTTTGACAGTGAAGGGATATTGTAATTAAAAATATTAGACACTAAATAAATATAAAGGGAACAAATCCAAAGCCGGCCGGAGTGGCTGAGCGGTTCTAGGCGCTATAGTTTGGAATCGCGCGACCGCTACGGTCGCAGGTTCGAATCCTGCCTTGGGCATGGATGTGTGTGATGTCCTTAGTTAGGTTTAGTTAGTTCTAAGTTCTAGGGGACTGGTGACCTCAGAAGCTAAGTCCCCTAGTGCCCAGAGCCATTTGAACCATTTGAAAAAACCCAAAAACACGAAAAACGAACATTAAAATTAAACAAATCGGTAAAAGTGCAACTTAAATTAATGATCGCAATAAAATAAAATTAAAGAAGACAAGATTACTGTAAGATATCTTGAATAGTTATTACACACGGAAAGTGGCACAGAAAGAGACAGAAATGACAATTGTACCACAAAATACGCAAGCTAAATTATGTATCAGTGGCGTAGAGGGAGGATGTACATGTTATAAAACATCAGAATATATGGAGTACACAGCCAATCACAATATAATAAATGGAGGGAAAACTGAGTATCAAGAATGAAACATACAGTACGGCAAGCGCTTGAGATCTGTGAGGATTAAATGACGTTTTGCTCGATTATCTTCAAGTTTCTTCACAAAGGAACGCACGCGTCTCTCTCTCTCTCTCTCTCTCTCTCTCTCTCTGTCTCTCTTTCTCTGTGTGTGTGTGTGTGTGTGTGTGTGTGTGTGTGTGCGTGCGTGCGTACGTGCAGCCACAGTTTTGTTTGGCGAAGCACGATCTCTGAAATACGGCCACTGCGCAATTTCTCAAGGTGGCCTTTGCACGGTAAAATTTATGCCCCGGGTAAATATTATGTTCGCCGGCGCGTATGGAAGCGTCGCTTAAGTGGCAATGCGGGGCTTATCGCAGAGCGCTGTACCGTTGCGGTGTGTTGCTCAACTCGCATTAGGCTTGTAACAGCAAGGCGCTCTCTGGATTTTCGTGTAATCTCGCAGCTAATCCGTGCCTGGCGCCTATAGAGGAACTGCGGTTACGACGTTGCAACGAGAACAGTCAGCCGGAGTGGCACTCACAAGGGAACTAATAAGCGGCTTAGTGCCTGTCAGGAATCGGTAGCTTTTACTTCTGATCATATACACGGTGTCCCACAATAATGTGTACACCCTTTGCAACTGAATCTGTCTTTAAGTAAAGCAATTAAAAACAGTTCTTTGTAGGACAGTTCAGAAGACGGTGGAAAACGTAGCAACGCTTCCATTTGTTGCATGGTTGGAGATAAACATGGCTTTATTATTTGAAGGTCAGAAGTGATTGTTGAAGTGTTACTGAAAAAAAGTGAATGAAAAGAAAAGAAAAGAAAAGAAAAGAAAGTGAAAGAGATACCACGACGTTAGGGACTTGAATTTGGGATACCACCCTTCACGGTTAACAAATACAAGAATCCGAGACAAGTTTGAAGCCCATGGAACGGTGGATGATTTGAAAAAGTGGCTTACTGGAAAAAAACATGTGTTCGACAGACAACGAAGTGTTGATGGAGCTATTCAGGCGTACATACAGTCCCAGAAAAGTCTGTGAGGCATTGCTCTCGTGTGACTGTGGCTAGCTAAACAAGTGTTCTCAGGATCTTTGCGGACTCAGAGATGGAAGGCTTATATTCCGACTCTTCGCAGTGTTCTGGACGAGGATGAACCCGATAGGCGAACTGAATTATCCGAGAGTATCGCCCACATGCACGAAGAACAGGAACATTTCCAGGATCAAATTCCGTGATCGGATGAAGCATCCTATAAACGTAACGGACAATTAATTGATAGTGTGTGCTGGCATAACGAAAACCCACATGTAAATGAAGAAAGGCATGTTAATCAGTTTGGTGTGGTCTCTTGTCTAGAATTTAAATTCAGCCGTAGTACTTTGAAGAAATTGTCACAGGTGTCTTCCACCTGTTTTTGGCAGCACAACACTGTAGAATTCAAAATAAATTTATTCTTTCAGCCTTATTGTTGTACAACAAATCATGAAACATTCATATTTTCCATCGTCAATAAACGGCACTTTAAAGTAGACTGCTTCTTATCAGCGTAGCATCATTTGGAGACTGCGGACGAGAAGTAGCTCAGAAACTACAAAAAATTTATCTTAAATAATGTAAAGGGGTATGCGGTAATGGTGAAAGTAAGATTTTGATGAAAAAGAGTTTTAGTATTGCGTTGTGTAGTAGAAAGTGCACTCTGTTGGAGTGGCTAGTAACGTATGTCTTTGCATTTACATCACTGATAACTCCACAAGTTCTGCTGTCGAATGGTTTGTGTGATTCATGTTATCCCATGAAACAATATTTGATTTTCTGTTTATATATTACGGCAAAGCGAAGTAAGTCTGACTTGAGTGATGGTACCGTGAAACAAAATTAGATTTTTTGTTCCACCAACGGAAAGTTTCCCTTTTATTATTATTATACACAAAAATTTGTTTTATTTTAACATTATCAAAATTTTTTCATAAGTTTTATACTGTAACATACATATAGTACTACACTTTATTGTGCACAAAGCCGTCCACTGTGGCCGAGCGGTTCTAGGCGCTGCAGTCCAGAACCGCACGACTGCTACGGTCCTAGGTTCGGATACTGCCTCGGACATGGATGTGTGGGATGTCCTTAGGTCAGTTAGGTTTAAGTAGTTTCTAAGTCTAGGGGACTGATGACCTCAGCTGTTAAGTCCCATAGTGCTTAGAGCCATTTGAACCATTTACGCACAAGTTTTGCTAATTTAAAGTGAAACTGTTAATTCAAAATGAAATTCATGTCATTTATAATAATTATGGTGATAATATTAATATCACTACACTTAATTTAAGTTCCAGTATCAATAGCTTCCATTATTACACTTAATATTCCTATACACTCTTCTATTAGGTTTTGCTGGTTTTCCTGTACTATGTTTTACAAAGCTTTCAATTTCTCAATATGAGCAAAATTTACTTGCACCATTATGCCATAAATCCCTTGATATTCCTGTAAAAACTTAAGCAACAAAATTAAACAAACCCAGCTTGCATAATAACGTAACACTATTGACGTCATCCTTCTTAACTTTAACTAAGCTCTCTTCCTGGCAGCATCACCTCTCTGTTTCTTTCTGCCTTCTTCTCTAGTTTCAATCCAGCAAAATGATGAATAGTTGTAGGCACGTTATTCCGAGGTTTACAGGTAGATTACACTACAGCCACCCCAGAAAAAAATTCCTGGGTCCGTTTCTTCACTCAAGTAGCTGCGAAAATTTTACTTAGTCTCAGTAAAACCCTTGGTGACTCATAGGTGCTGCTAGATACTAGCCGCAGTATCAGAAAACTACGGATGTTCCAGTCCTTTACCAAACAGAGTTCATTTCCTCCTACACTTTAACTAACTGCAACGATTTCCCTTCAGCGTGATACCTTGAGTTACGCAGACGGCGCCTCTCCGGGCACAGCTCCCAGCCTGTTTCTTCGTGGAATGTACTCTCAGCTGCCTTAATGTCTCTCGTCGCACGCGATACGTGACAGCCAACACAGCCAAAACCTGCCCACACCGACTGACTCCGCTTCCTTCCAGCTCCCGTACCCCGATACAAATTCCTGTCCTCTCCGCTCTTTCGATTTGTTGTCCCACAAACATCGATAGAGTCGTGCTCGCTTTGGTCACTCAGCGCCCTTCTAGCCCGCTGACTTGCTTGCTCTACCCTGGTGAATTACCCAGTATAACTGTCGTCTGTAAACCGCAAACATTACCTTAAACAGGAAAGTAGCACATTGCAGCTGCCGACCCAACCCCCTTCGTTTTTTGCAAATAACCTCAGACAACTCCAGATGTAGCCTAGGGTTCGTAGCAAACGTTGCAGGGAACGGATTCAATTTGCTGTGTGAAACTTTTCCTGTATGCGTCGGTAAGTCTGCTTTCCAGCTTCCCAGATACACAACACAGTATCCACCTTTTGAACTCTCTGGCCGGAGACAATTATTGATGGAGGTAATGCCCTTGCAGCCGAGGTAGTAGGTTTCTCACAATACCCCTTCAAACAAAGAGTGATCGGTGAGCAGCATGCCAATATCTTCATATTGCAGCCTCACTAAATGAGCCTTCCGGTTCGCATACCTATATTGGAAGCTATCGGTTTATGTGACGCGTTATATGAACACGTCACACTTTCTGTTACAAGTCTGACGACGAAAATACCAGCCTTGTGAGAGAAATCCAAGTCTGATTGGGAAAATCCAACTCGATGATGAAAATGCCCTTCTAATCAGGAAAATCTAAGCCTGATGAGGAAAATCAAGCCTCATGAGGAAAACCCAAGACTGATGAAGAAAATCTGTGATGAAAGCAGAGCAGCATTTATGCGCAGACCGTCTACGATTGCATTTTAGTGGCCTGCACTTCCAATGGTCGTCCATACAAAAAAATCTAAAATTAAAATAAAAATAAATCTTCGTTTTAATACTGCGATGTGTGTCCTCTTATAAAAGTAAGAGGTGTAGACGCGATTATGTTCTGTGGGCTGATTTGGCTATATTTTTCAGTGGACAGCTGATAAGCGTAACGTCTCACTTCCGTTACCTCGAGTCAAACGCACAGTTGCACTCGGGAAAACTAGTGGCACTTCAGTTGGCGAAACCGCTAAGGTTTTTTGACAGTTCGAAAACAATTAGATTACAAGGAAAGCTGATTTTCTCTATTCTTTATTTCATTCAAATCAGGACCCACAAAACGTCAAAGGTGTTTTTCCTGACGTCGAGACTGCTCTCAGAATGTGCTTGTCACTTATGATCACCAACAGCAGTGCAAAAACGTCACTTCGAAAATCTAACTATATCAAGACCAGGCTTCGAATCAGATATTAGAAGGCAGGTTCAGTATATTCGATTTGCACACTATTGAACTTCACATTAGAAGAAAACCAAGTTATGAAGATAACATATGTAGCTTCATTTTCTTGACTAACAATAAGTATTTATTTTAAAATAAACGAACGAGTTTTTTGTATTAGTGTTCTAGCACACAGCTTGTAAGTATTTTGAAAAAAACGCCACAGTTCACCGCGAAGACATTTATTACAACCGGTTTCAGCCTACGACTTTGAGGTACCACAAAACTGTGTGTATTTTACTGTATGACAACAGTGATGTATGATGGATGTTACAGCATTTAGCACCACAGGTTTAACATCACCATGTTAACTGTTTAAAATGTCTTAAGATAACCTGATGATGGTTTGAACACTGAAAACAGTTGTAGTAAAGAAGTATTTGATAGCAGCTCTTGACAGCCAACTATGGCGTTTTTTGTACAAAATTTGTTTAGTTGGTACTTTGCTTTCGTTATCTTGCATTTCCTTGAACATCAGACACATATTCTTGTAGTAATTATGGGGAACTTTTAAAAATAAAAATATGATTTTTGCAAGGAAATGACGCTCAACATTTTTTTTTAAATCTGCAGTTGTTCATTGCGATGTGAATAAATGGTATTGAATACAAAATTGTTAAGGCTTTCGTGGCCACTTGTTGAAAATCTGCCTATTGGCTTCTGCCTCGGGTTCTTCGGCCGATGTTCATCTAATGATTTTACTGACGTTTCGCCAGCACGAGTGGCTGGCATTGTCAAAGCGGAGAAGCCCTCGGACGTTGGCGCGCCAGGTACATATAGTCTGCGGCCGCGAGCTCGGCTCCAGTTCACCACCGGCAATGGAGGGTGAAGCTTTGACAATGTCAGCTACTCGTGCTGGCGAAACGTCAGTAAAATTATTAGATAAACGTCGGCCGAAGAACCCGAGACAGAAGCCAATAGGCAGTTTGGTATTGAATACCTTAATAATTTTAGTGATTCCGTTCTTTTAACTTCGCCAGTCAATGAAATCATAAATTGTACCGTAAAATTTTATACAATTAAGTGAAAAAAAACTTAAATTCTGCATTACTGAATTTAATTAAGTATGTTGTAAAATGGTAGTTTTTCGTGTTTGTTACCACAGAATTTCTGCTAGCTGGACCTGTCCCTCACCGTAAGTTCAGCCTAGAAGTCTATACTGTTTTTACACCAGGATGTTTTAACATTTGCAGTGTTTAATTTGCCGGTTTCGCTAGTCGATTGCCATTTTCAGGTGTGATTAACCCACTAACAGCTTTATCATGACATATAAAAGCTCAAGGTATGCACTTTATCTATGTGACAATATGATGTATAATTCGCTGACAAGTTTTGTAGACTGTGCGGCTGGTCCCGGCGGGGGTTCGAGTCCTCCCTCGGGCACGGTTGTGTGTGTTTGTCCTTAGGATAATTTAGGTTAAGTATTGTGTAAGCTTAGGGACTGATGACCTTAGCACTTAAGTCCCATAAGATTTCACACACATTTGAACACGTTTTGTACAGTGTCAGGATGTTCGAAGTGCAGAACTGGAAATTTTATAGACCTCAACGAAACTATTAATGGATTATTCGCATCTGAAAATGGTAACCAGTTGCCGAAACCGGTAGAGTGAACATTGTTATGTCCGCAGCTCCTGGTTGTGCGGTAGCGTTCTCGCTTTCCGCGTCCGGGTTCCCGGGTTCGATTCCCGGCGCGGCAGGGATTCTCTGCCTCGTGATGACTGGGTGTTGCGTGCTGTCCTTAGGTTAGTTAGGTTTAAGTAGTTCTACGTTCTAGGGGACTGATGACCATAGATGTTAAGTCCCATAGTGCTCAGAGCCATTTGAACCATTTTGAACACTGTTATTGTTTTTTTTTTTTTTTCAATTTGTGAATTTGGCCAGCTATGGACCGCATACAACTTAAGACTTATGGTGTTTCTTTTTCTTCCGTTTTTCCCAGCACTTCTTCATTTTCTCGCCAACTGCTCGTCTCTGCTCATCTGTCCACACTCTCTTGGGTCGAGGCTTTGGCTCATCTTCTTCATAGTTTGCGTTTTCTATAAGTAGCCTAAAGTGATTCCTGTCACGTATTATTTCTTCTGTAACACCTATTTTGTTGGCGTCTTTCTTTACTGCTTATATCCATCCTACAGTTTTTTTCAGCTTACTAACGTAATTAAAAATTTTCTTTGTATTCTGTGTTTCTTCCATTCTTTTTAAATGTCCATAAAATTTTAGCCGTCTCTTCCTCATTGTATCTGTGATCTTTTCTGTATTTTTGTATAGGTCTTCATTTCTCCTTTTAATCCACCTATTTTCCTTGTTTTTCTCAGTAACTAGAATTTTTCTTAGTATTTTTCTCTCTCTTTTTTCTAGTTCTCTAAATTCACCTTTCTTATTTAATGTTAGGCACTCTGATTCATACGTTGCTTGTGTCGTAATAACTGAGTTATAATGTTTAATCTTCGCTTGTATGGATACTGATTTCTTATTGTAGTAGTTTTGTGTTAATTTATATGCAAATTCTAACTTTTTTATTCTTTCTTTATTTGTTGTGTTATCCAGTCCATTGGCTTGGATCCATTCCCCCAGGTATTTGAATCTATCAACTCTTTTAGTTTTTCCGTGCTTTGTTTTCATAAACTTTTCTGTATTATGTTTGTGTTCTATATACTCGGTTTTTTCATAGGATATTTTTAGCCCAGTCTTTTCAGCAATCTCGTGTAACAGATCAAGCATAATAGTAGCGTCTGTTCGGTTTTCAGTTATCAGTGCCATATCATCCGCAAAGGGTAAACGTTTCACTTCAAATTTGTTCTTTCCTTGGCCCATGCTTATACCCTTTGTGCCTCTGTTTTTTAATGTGATTACCCATGTTTTCACTACTTTATCTAAAACCAAATTAAAGAGAATTGGGGACAGTCCGTCTCCTTGTCGAACTCCTGTTTTGATTTTGAATGGTTCAGAAATTTCGCCTTGAAACTTAATTCTTAATGTTGTATCTGTGAGCGTTTGTTCAACAAGTCTTCTGGTGTTTTTATCTATCCCTGATTCATAAAGTATCTGGAATAGTGTTCGTCTGTCAACTGAGACGTAGGGCTTCTTGAAGTCTACGAAAGTAACTACTGTATTTTTATTTTGTATAGCTCTCACTCCCAAAATTGTTTTTAAATTAAGTATCTGTTCTGCACATGATCTACCTTTTCTAAATCCTGCTTGATAATCTCCTATATTAGGTTCTGCTTGTTCCTCTATTCTATTTACAAGTGCTTTAGAAAGTATTTTGTATGTCACTGTTACTGTTATTCAGGGTGTTACAGAAAGGTACGGCCAAAGTTTCAGGAAACATTCCTCACACAAAGAAAGAAAATATGTTATGTGGACATGTGTCCGGAAACGCTTACTTTCCACGTTAGAGCTCATTTTATTACTTCTCTTCAAATAATATTAACCATGGAATGGAAACACATAGCAACAGAACGTACCAGCGTGACTTCAAACACTTTTGTTACAGAAAATGTTCAAAATGCCCTCCGTTAGCGAGGATACATGCATTCACCCTCCGTCGCATGGAATCCCTGATGCGCTGAAGCAGCCCTGGAGAATGGCGTATTGTATCACAGCCGTCCACAATAAGAGCACGAAGAGTCTCTACATTTGGTACCGGGGTTGTGTAGACAAGAGCTTTCAAATACCCCCATAAATGAAAGTCAAGAGGGTTGAGGTCAGGAGAGCGTGGAGGTCACGGAATTGGTCCGCCTCTACCAATCCATCGGTCACCGAATCTGTTGTTGAGAAGCGTACGAACACTTCGACTGAAATGTGCAGAAGCTCCATCGTGCATGAACCACATGTTGTGTCGTACTTGTAAAGGCACATGTTCTAGCAGCACAGGTAGAGTATCCCGTATGAAATTATGATAACGTGCTCCATTGAGAGTAGGTGGAACAACATGGAGCCCAATCAAGACATCACCAACAATGACTGCACAAACGTTCACAGAAAGTCTGTGTTGATGACGTGATTGCACAATTGCGTGCGGATTCTCGTCAGCCCACACATGTTGATCGTGAAAATTTACAATTTGATCACGTTGGAATGAAGCCTCATCCGTAAAGAGAACATTTGCACTGAAATGAGGATTGACACATTGTTGGATGAACCATTCGCAGAAGTGTACCCGTGGAGGCCAATCAGCTGCTGATAGTGCCTGCACACGCTGTACATGGTACGGAAACAACTGGCTCTCCCGTAGCACTCTCCATACAGTGACGTGGTCAACGTTTCCTTGTACAGCAGAAACTTCTCTGACGCTGACATTAGGGTTATCGTCAATTGCTCGAAGAATTGCCTCGTCCATTGCAGGTGTCCTCGTCGTTCTAGGTCTTCCCCAGTCGCGAGTCATAGACTGGAGTGTTCCGTGCTCCCTAAGACGCCGATCAATTGCTTCGAACGTCTTCCTGTCGTGACACCTTCGTTCTGGAAATCTGTCTCGATACAAACGTACCGCGCCACGGCTATTGCCCCGTGCTAATCCATACATCAAATGGGCATCTGCCAACTCCGCATTTGTAAACATTGCACTGACTGCAAAACCAAGTTCGTGATGAACACTAACCTAGTACTGTAGAGCAATGAGTCGCATGTCAACACAAGCATCGAAGTCAACATTACCTTCCTTCAACTGGGCCAACTGGCGGTGAACCGAGGAAGTACAGTACATACTGACGAAACTAAAATGTGCTCTAACATGGAAATTCAGCGTTTCCGGACACATAACATCTTTTCCTTATTTGTGTGCGAGGAATGTTTCCTGAAAGTTTAGTCTTACCTTTTTGTAACCCCCTGTATAAACATTTACTCCTGTTGTGCAGTACGTCAGTTCTTAAAAACTATTACGGCCCCTGGAGCCTGGATGTGGCGCTGCACGCCTGTCGCGTGGGGGCGCAGCCTACAGCAGCCGGGGCGGCCGGCGCTCTGCAATCACGCGGGTGAATCGGCGCGGATCGCCGCCGGCCGCAGCTGCGCGGAAGATGCCCGCCGGCGACGACAATGGCGTAATTGCGGCTTTCCGCGGGAGAGCCGAGCCACGCGAGCCCCCGGAAGTGACGTCCTCCCTCCGCTTCCCTTCCGGGCGTGATTGGCGAGGCGAGCTGCGGCAGGTGGGGCCGCCCTGAATAATACAGCGGCGCGACGGACACCTGCGCCTTTCACACCGGCCACCCCACCAGCCCGCCCTTCCTGCGACAACAGTCAGCGGGTACGTCACCGCCTCACCTGCCTCGTCCACCCTGAGCGGAGGAAGTCAGCGCGTGCGCCGTCGAGCAGTTGACTCACAGAGCCACCAACTTGACGGCATAGCGATACCGTCGTCTCGGCCACTGGAACAGTTAGGCACGACATGCGTCGTCAGGGATTCTGTAGGCTATATGACAAGGGAACCTCCCCATCGCACCCACCTCAGATTTAGTTCTAAGTTGGCACAGTGGATAGGTCTTGAAAAACTGAACACAGATCAATCGAAAAAACAGGAAGAAGTTGTGTGGAACTATGAAAAAAATACGCAAAATATAGAAACTGAGTAATCCGTGCGAAGATAGGCAACATTAAGGATACGGTGAGGGCAGGAGCGCCGTGGTCCCGTGGTTAGCGTGAGCAGCTCCGGAACGAGAGGTCTGTGCGGACTTTCCGGTACCTGGGCATTACCGTTACCCACACGGTCACACGCACAGCGGCAATGAATTTCCGTCGCCTGTTACACGTCATCCGCAACGACGTCCGCCAGAACCTCTTCCGCCGCCAAGACACACTTCAACGGGTTGAGTTTCTTAATCTTTGTGTGTCATCAAAATTGGTCCACATCGCGCAAGTTCTCTCTCTGCCAACTGCAATTGCTCGCATCTCGTGGTCGTGCGGTAGCGTTCTCGCTTCCCACGCCCGGGTTCCCGGGTTCGATTCCCGGCGGGGTCAGGGATTTTCTCTGCTTCGTGATGGCTGGGTGTTGTGTGCTGTCCTTAGGTTAGTTGGATTTAAGTAGTTCTAAGTTCTAGGGGACTGATGACCGTAGCAGTTAAGTCCCATAGTGCTCAGAGCCATTTGAACCATTTTGAACCAACTGCCATTGGGCGCAATCTTCAGGCGGCTTTTGGCTATTATCTCATTTCTGGTTCCATGTTTAAAGTCCGTTATGAGACACTTACCCTGTCCTCACGAGATGGTGGCGTCGGGCTCGTCAATGTCCGTATGCGAGCTGCAGCCTTGTACATGAGCACCATGAGAAAACAGTGGATGGGCCAGGGTACATCTCTAACACGCAGCTTGCTTGAGGTCCTCCTACCTGTTTCCACCTCACCACCGGTGTCTGTCGGCCATATCGTGCCTCATTTGTCGCATATTTCTATTTCGTCGACTACAGTTACATACATACCAGTCTCCCAGATACTCGCCCACCCAGGACTAAGGATTTTTACAGCCTGCTGCTGCGCTGTGTTCCCCGGAATGTGATGGAGACCAAACATCCCTCCATCCAGTGGCCCATAGTGTGGACTACCGTCCAACAGCCCTTCCTCCCTACGAACGTCCGGGCACTGTGGTATCACATAGTCAACAGGAAATTTGCCACGAAGCAGCGCCTGCACAACATTGGCTTGTCAGAATCCCCTCTTTGTCTCCTTTGCCAGCAACTGGACACTGATGAACACTGTCTGATATGCGCCTCATCGCAAGATGTATGGCGCTTCGTGCAGCAAATCATTGCCTGCTATCTCCGGGTGCCATCAGACACAATTGAACCTCGAATGTTTCTATACCCGGAGGCCAGACATTTTCCCGCCGCCAAATGTCATGCTATTACGTGGGTCAAAGGGTGGGCGGTCGCTTATCTCTTTCATGAGGGACCTAAATCCCGCCTCAACTTCTGGACCTATTTACGAACAGCCCATGCAGCTCTACAAGGTACACCACGTTACCGAACCTTATTTGCTCACTATAATCGAGCGGTCTTTGTTAGACCTCCACTGAGTTGGGGGGGTGCCTAGCTCAGAGGGCACCTACCCTTCCTCCCCCGGCGGTGTCTCAGTTTAAACCGCCTACGATCTATTCTACTTCTGACCTCTTCGGATGGGAGAGCGCGTCGCAGATTGCGCGGATTTTATTTCTTTTTGCTTTTCCTTTTTCTTTAACCTGATTTTATATTTCTTTTTCTCTTTCGCCGAAGTGTTCACATAATTTCATGATAATAGTGAATATTACAAAAACACATGCAAATAAATTAATAACAACAACGCCTTCCACTACTGTTGATTCCTGTGTCTCCCACTTCCCTAAGCACCACAGTCTCGGTGGTGGTGAGGGCGACACTGTGGCCAGGCCTCGGGTTTCGACCCCTGCCCACTTTACCCCCCGAGCCCCCGCCGGTCCACTACCACCCAAAAAAAAAATAGAAAAAGTAACAACAAAAAAACCTTGTCAAAAAATAAAAAATTAATAAAAAAGTCTTCCTCGAGTGAGAAGTTTACTTTCTTTATTTTCGCAAAGTTATGATCTGTCCGTTCGTTCATTGACGTCTCTGTTCACTGTAATAAGTTTAGTGTCTGTGTTTTGCGACCGCACCGCAAAACCGTACGATTAGTAGACGAAAGGACGTGCCTCTCCAACGGGAACCGACAACATTTGATCGCAAGGTCATAGGCCAACCGATTCCTCCTCAAGAAAACACGTCTGATATATTCTATACGACACTGGTGACGGCATGTGCGTCACATGACAGGAATATGTTGTCGACCCACCTAACTTGTACACTTGGCGAATGGGTAAAAAGATTCTTCTACCTTGCCCAGTTTAGGTTTTCTTGTGCATGTGATAATCACTCTCAAAAAAGTGATGAAAACACAAAAGTTTGTCACATAAACTGCAACAAACGAATGCAACAGTTTCAGAGTCGCACAGTTTTCCCTGTGCTCTGTCAAAAGATATGTTTTCTTTCGATGTTTGTTTAGGTGTAGCGTGCCCATACTACGGCGCAGTTACCTCGCATCGGACAGATAATAATTGTCTGAAAATAAAAACTAAAACTTTTCACTCGAGGGAAGACTTGAACCAAAGACCTACCGTTCCGCAGCTGCTAACCACGGGCCGCGGCGCTCCTCAGCTTTCACTGTCCTTGATGTTGCCTATGTTTCGCATGGACTACTCAGTTTGTATATTTTGCTTATTTTTTTCATTGTTCCACACAGCTTCTTCCTGTTTTCTCGATTGATCTGTGTTCAGTTTTTCAAGGCCTCTCCACTGTGCCAACTTATAACTAAATCTGAGGGAGCTGCGATGGGAAGGTTCCCTTGTGAGTGTCACTATACTTCAAGACAACAGCTTGTTAACTAGTTCATCAAGTGAGCCTTTATAATTAATGACATAGTTATAAACTATCAACCACACCTGTGGCAAATTATTGTAACAAGTTAAGTAAACCTTTTCATCATTAAGGTAATGAAGTGAGTTAATATTTCATATGTTGTAGTTCCAAAGAGCCATCTCCCCAAATAATCAAAGAACTCACAGTTATGGCCCAACGATATTACTTTCGTGTGCTCATAACACTACGCTGGTTGGGCTTGTGGCTTGTGTTGATACTGGGCCATATGCTGCAGTGTTCAGTATCTTTCACTTCCACTTTCAAGTGGGTGCAGGCCCTGGATCTAGGGAGAGGGGAGGTAGTGAGGGGTGAAACGTCCACTTAGAAAACTTTATGAGTTACTGTGCTGATAAACCTCTTACGTTATTTGATTTCCCCAGCTGAGCAGAACTGAACGAACTCAGCCATTTCTCTGTTTACTTATTCTGATCAACACTAAGCACACACACAATATTTTTAGCGCAACGCAATCAGACTTTCAATAATCCCTACAAAAGAATGGCCCTGACTAACAATAACCTATACCTTTCATGAATCATTTACCTCACAAAAATCTTCGTTACTCGAACTACTGCAATACAGAGAGCGCCAATACTGCCAGCTGAATAAAAGATTCTAACTACTGAAGGCACTAACTACTGATAGGCATAGTTAGGAAATGAAAGATTTTGATAGAGAACAAACAATGTATTTACCTTAATAATATTCAAAAGTCATCATATATATGTTGTTGTTGTTGTTGTTGTTGTTGTTGTTGTCGTTGTTGTTGTTGTCTTCAGTCCTGAGACTGATTTGATACAGCTCTCCATGCTACCCTATCCTGTGCAAGCTTCTTCATCTCCCAGTACTTACTGCAACCCACATCCTTCTGAATCTGCTTCGTGTATTCATCTCTTGCTCTCCCACTACGATTTTGACCCTCCACGCTGCCCTCCAATGTTAAATTTGTGATCCCTTGATGCCTCAGAACATGTCCTACTAACCGGTCCCTTCTTTTTGTCAAGTTGTGCCACATACTCCTCTTCTCCCCAATTCTATTGAATACTTCATCATTAGTTATGTGATCTACCCATCTAATCTTCAGCATTCTTCTGTAGCACCACATTTCAAAAGCTTCTATTCTCTTCTTGTCCAAACTATTTATCGTCCATGTTTCACTTCCATACATAGCTACACTCCATACAAATACTTTCAGAAACAACTTCCTGACTCTTAAATCTATACTCGATGTGAACAAATTTCTCTTCTTCAGAAACGCTTTCCTTGCCATTGCCAATCTACATTTTATATCTTCTCTACTTCGACCATCATCAGTTATTTTGCTCCCCAAATAGCAAAACTCCTTTACTACTTTAAGTGTCTCATTTCCTAATCTAATTCCCTCAGCATCACCCGACTTAATTCGACTACATTCCATTATCCTCGTTTTGCTTTTGTTGATGTTCATCTTATATCCTCCTTTCAAGACACTGTCCATCCCGTTCAACTGCTCTTCCAAGTCCTTTGCTGTCTCTGATAGAATTACAATGTCATCGGCGAACCACATAGTTTTTATTTCTTCTCCGTGGATTTTAATACCTACTCCGAATTTTTCTTTTGTTTCCTTTACTGCTTGCTCAATATACAGATTGAATAACATCGGGGACAGGCTGCAATCGTGTCTCACTCCCTTCCCAACCGCTGCTTCCCTTTCATGCCCGTCGACTCTTATAACTACCATCTGATTTCTGTACAAATTGTGAATAGCCTTTCGCTCCCTTCATTTTACCCCTGCCACCTTCAGAATTTGAAAGAGAGTATTCCAGTCAACATTGTCAAAAGCTTTCTCTAAGTCTACAAATGCTAGAAATGTAGGCTTGCCTTTCCTTAATCTTTCTTCTAAGATAAGTCGTAAGGTCAGTATTGCCTCACGTGTTCCAGCATTTCTACGGAATCCAAACTGATCTTCCCCGAGGTCGGCTTCCACCAGTTTTTCCATTCGTCTGTAAAGAATTCGCGTTAGAATTTTGCAGCTGTGACTTATTAAACTGATAGTTCGGTAATTTTCACATCTGTCAACACCTGCTTTCTTTGGGATTGGAATTATTATATTCTTCTTGAAGTCTGAGGGTATTTCGCCTGTCTCATACACCTTGCTCACCAGATGGTAGAGTTTTGTCAGGACTGGCTCTCCCAACGCTGTCAGTAGTTCTAATGGAATGTTGTCTACTCCCGGGGCCTTGTTTCGACACAGGTCTTTCAGTGCTCTGTCAAACTCTTCACGCAGTATCGTATCTCCCATTTCATCTTCATCTACATCCTCTTCCATTTCCATAATATTGTCTTCAAGTACATCGCCCTTGTATACACCCTCTATATACTCCTTCCACCTTTCTCCTTTCCCTTCTTTGCTTAGAACTGGATTTCCATCTGAGCTCTTGTTATTCATACAAGTGGTTCTCCTTTCTCCAAAGGTCTCTTTAATTTTCCTGTAGGCAGTATCTATCTTACCCCTAGTGAGATAAGCCTCTACATCCTTACATTTGTCCTCTAGCCATCCCTGCTTAGCCATTTTGCACTTCCTTTCGATCTCATTTTTGAGACGTCTGTATTCCTTTTTGCCTGCTTCATTAACTGCATTTTTATATTTTCTCCTTTCATCAATTACGTTCAATATTTCTTCTGATACCCAAGGAGTTCTACTAGCCCTCGTCTTTTTACCTACTTGATCCTCTGCTGCCTTCACTACTTCATCCCTCAGAGCTACCCATTCTTCTACTGTACTTCTTTCCCCCATTCCTGTCAACTGTTCCCTTATGCTCTCCCTGAAACTCTGTACAACCTCTGGTTCTTTCAGTTTATCCAGGTCCCATCTCCTTAAATTCCCACCTTTTTGCAGTTTCTTCAGTTTTAAGCTACAGGTCATAACCAATAGGTTGTTGTCAGAGTCCACATCTGCCTCTGGAAATGTTTTACAATTTAAAACCTGGTTCCTAAATCTCTGTCTTACCATTATATAATCTATCTGATACCTTCTAGTACCTCCAGGGTTCTTCCATGTATACAACCTTCTTTTATGATTCTTGAACCAAGTGTTAGCTATGATTAAGTTATGCTCTGTGCAAAATTCTACCAGACGGCTTTCTCTTTCATTTCTCTCCCCCAATCCATATTCATCCACTATGTTTCCTTCTCTCCCTTTTCATACTCTCGAATTCCAGTCACCCATGACTATTAAATTTTCGTCTCCCTTCACTACCTGAATAATTTCTTTTATCTCATCATACATTTCTTCAATTTCTTCATAATCTGCAGAGCTAGTTGGCATATAAACTTCTACTACTGTAGTAGGCGTGGGCTTCGTGTCTGTCTTGGCCACAATAATGCGTTCACTATGCTGTTTGCAGTAGCTTACCCGCAAACCTATTTTTTTTTATTCATTATTAAACCTACTCCTACATTACCCCTATTTGATTTTGTGTTTATAACCCTGTATTCACCTGACCAAAAGTCTTGTTCCTCCTGCCACCGAACTTTGCTAATTCCCACTATATCTAACTTTAACCTATCCATTTCCCTTTTTAAATTTTCTAATCTACCTGCCCGATTAAGGGATCTGACGTTCCACGCTCCGATCCGTAGAACGCCAGTTTTCTTTTTCCTGATAACGACGTTCTCTTGAGTAGTCCCCGACCGGAGATCCGAATGGGGGACTATTTTACCTCCGGAATATTTTACCCAAGAGGACGCCGTCAGCGACCGCTACGGTCGCAGGTTCGAATACTGCCTCGGGCATGGATGTGTGTGATGTCATTAGGTTACTTAGGTTTAATTAGTTCTAAGTTCTAGGTGACTGATGACCTCAGAATTTAAGTCGCATAGTGCTCAGAGCCAGGACGCCATCATCATTTATCCATACAGTAAAGCTGCATGCCCTCTGGAAAAATTACGGCCGTAGTTTCCTCTTGCTTTCAGCCGTTCGTAGTACCAGCACAGCAAGGCCGTTTTGGTTAATGTTGCAAGGCCAGGTCAGTCAATCATCCAGACTGTTGCCCCTGCAACTACTGAAAAGGCTGCTGCCCCTCTTCAGGAACCACACGTTTGTCTGGCCTCTCAACAGATACCCCTCCGTTGTGGTTGCACCTACGGTATGGCCATCTGTATCGCTGAGGCACACAAGCCTCCCCACCAACGGCAAGGTCCATGGTTCATGGGGATCTAACACTGCTGGCGGCTTACCTCCGACTGCGCAACGCTACGCGCTGTTCACTTCCAACTGCCCAACATTACAATAGCAAAACTTCCAACAATGCAAACCAGCCACAGACTGCACAGTCAGTGATTTTCATACAGAGCGCTACGTGGCGTTACCAACATAAAAACCTAAACAGCCTACCTAAAGGGGAACCGGGGTATCTGCCCCGTTTGGCAATTTCAGGGGCGCCAAATTCATGTTCTTGAAGAAAAAACTTTTTTTCACGCACCCAGCGCACGTTGATCTATCGATTATTCATATGATTTTGAAACGCATACCAGTTAGTTTTTGAACGTTTTCGAACACATTCTAAGTTGATTTCTTAACGAATCGTAAGTTGATTTTTGAATTCTGCCTGGGGAATCCCCGTCGCATCTATACATAAAAAACAGACAGAAGGACATGGAGCTATACGAGCCGAATAAACCAGAACGGGTGAATGCCAATCGCTGTTTGATTATATGGTTGATTGAGTGTGCGAATGACCAGTGTTGTTACAATTATTGACGAAATCCATTCATTCAGACTACAAGAGTGGAAATAAACGACTAACAGGAATAACAGGTAACAAAGATTACATATTATCTTCTCGGTGTATCCAAGAAAATGAAATTTTGACAGAAAATCTTTGCCAGATCGCTACACTACTCCGGTTAGCAGCCGCTTTAAGTTCTGTTCTCGGAAATGCACGGAAAACGCGGTGTACGAAAACGTAATAACGCCAAACCGGATAATAAACTTGGGATAACTGAACCGGTGATTCCGGCAGGATTAGTGAAGTTACAGGAGAACAAGGTTTGACACTGGCAGGAATAATTACAGAATTAGTGACAACGAGATTGTTTGTCAGAACGAGGAAGGAGGAGAAACGGGGACATCTCACGAATTATATGGAAGAATATGACGATTCCAAATTTCTATAAAAATTTCGTACTAGTAAGCGTAGATTACACGACGACACTAGGTTGCAGGCAACTGCGCTTCCGGCCACTGCGCATGCGCGCCGCGCGTTTGCGCAATTCGTTGGTGAAACTAGTCACTTTCTGCGTGTTCCAACTTTGGCGACACTAGTTGCATGAGTTTTGAGGTTACGTGTGTTCATAGAGTGTAGAAAAATCGCTTTTTCGATATCTATGCTTTAGCCGGCCGGAGTGGCCGAGCGGTTCTAGGTGCTTCAGTCTGGAACCGCGCGACCGCTACGGTCGCAGATTCGAATCCTGCCTCGGGCATGGATGTGTGTGATGTCCTTAGGTTAGTTAGGTTTAAATAGTTCTAAGTTTTAGGGGACTGATGACCTCAGCTGTTAAGTCCCATAGTGCTCAGAGCCATTTGAACCATTTGATATCTATGCTTTGCATAATTGTTTGTGGGATTTCAGTGATGATGATTACAAAAATAAGCAACATATTGCTGCCGCTGAGACCGTCATGTGCGCTCATAACATAGACGGTTTGACAATATCTGAGCTTCAGGGGAAAATTTATTGAGTTAGGAGCACATATACAACTGAATTAAGAAAAATACAAACAAGTGTAATTCTAGCTGTGGCAATGCTCTCGTCTACAAGACGTTCGAGTTGGCCAACTATTTGTTAAGGAATATTGTTGACATAAGGGAAGACTATACAATTCAAGAAGCTGCATTTTTTTTATTCCATATTCATCCATTTAAGACGTCGTTGCAGTGCTCCCCATTCACATGTGTTAGAATTTTGAAATATTGCCACTGTAAAGATCTCTCTTCAAGAGAGTATTTTGCAAACCATTCTCTTCTTAATGCGGCCTGCTTCGAGTAAGCATTGTTGCTAATGTTAATAATTATTACTGTTAATGTTAGTAATTATTGGTATTAATTAAATAGCGTCATCACCAACTAAAACCGTATCTTATAGGATGCCGAGTGTTTTCGATTGTGCACGCAATATGATATGTAGTTTCAGTTCTGGCGACAGTGTTTCATGCATTACAGTACCTATTCCTTATCGCATAGTTAACTCCGTTTAGAAGAAACGTGAACAGTTCTGGTGACATTCTAAGATAATTAAAAGAACTTTTTGGATCTTCCGTTATAAATTATTTCAGCAAGGACGCTGAGCAACCGAGCTGACGTCTTTTCTTCATCCACTCATGAACCGAAACACGTTTCTTTTTCTTTTTTCTTGTGCAGCGATTCCACGCAACAAGCTTTAACTCCATTACAACCCGTGCGACGTGCAGCTGCCGTAACTTTCATTTCAGACCCGACTCAGGGAGACACAAAACGACAAAACTGAAGTGTATACTGGAGTCGCCGTGTCTACAGTCAAACATGAAACCACTTGCGCGCAACTCATCCCACGCAACGAGTGACGCAACCCAGTGTCGTCGTGTAAACTAGGCTTTACTTTTCGATCTCGTGCTGGAGAACGAAATATTAAACTATTTCCTAACATAAAACTTTTTTCTTGTAGTAGGCCTAATATGCATTTGATATTCTGTCGTGTTATTTATGTAAATGAGATAGATAAAAATGACCATTTGTGCCAAAACATTTTCGCTTATTTGGCGTGTGTTACAATTGCTACAATATTAGAAAGGCTTATTTTGTTTTATCTAGCAGGCAGTGACAAGACAGATGTAATCAAGTCGAAAAACCACACCATTCTTGGGTGCTATTCGTGTTAACAGCTTTTTTAGTATTAGACAACGACATCTTGATTTCTCACGCAGCAAAACCTTTGACGAACTCTTATAAGGTAATAGATTCTTTCGCAGAAAGGAAAGCACGCCGTGTAAAGCTGTAGTAAGATCAGAGAGGAAAAAAAGCTGGGACCTAAGGACTGAAGGAATGTGTACTTATGCTTGTCTCTTGTCGTTACTGGTTTTATGTTTCCTATATTTAATTTTATGTCACACAGAAGAGAAACTTATTAGCTAAAAGGCAAATAAAGACTGCAGATTTTTCGAAGAGTTCTTATTCTTCCCATCACAAGAATCCCATCCAGTATTAATTGTGAGCTTTTTTTAAGGGGGTAGGGGTCAAAACCGGCAGACCGGGAGCAGGAGAGGCACCAGAGGACACTTTAATTTTCACTGTGCTGAGTATAGGTTTGGTTGCTTCCATTACAAAACATACACGTTTGAATTCTACAGAGCGGGATACTGTTGTGAATTGGCAGGAGCCAATTCACGGAGTTTGGAGGAAGCCGAAAGGCACGCGTTTAAGCTCACTCAGACTGGCGTGAGGTCTGGAACAGGACAATTTAATTAATATAGCCAATAAGGTACGTTGCTGCTGGAATACTTAACTTTAATCCATAATTGGTGTACATCGGTCTGACGGTACAGGCATGACAAGATAAATAACCAATGTTAATGGCGCCTTGCTAGGTCGTAGCAAATGACGTAGCTGAAGGCTATGCTAACTATCGTCTCGGCAAATGAGAGCGTATTTGTCAATGTAGCATCGCTAGCAAAGTCGGCTGTACAACTGGGGCGAGTGCTAGGACGCGTCTCTAGACCTGCCGTGTGGCGGCGCTCGGTCTGCAATCTCTGACAGTGGCGACACGCGGGTCCGACGTATACTAACGGACCGCGGCCGATTTAAAGGCTACGACCTAGCAAGTGTGGTGTCTGGCGGTGACACCACAGATACAGTGCCGTGCGATAGAAGAATCCTACGTGAAGAGACATTTCACTGCATTTTGGCACACCTAAGACCAAATAATATGTTTTTACATTTCCTGGAACATACATTTTTGGTATATGAAACTCTTCAGAAACATTTGCGCTACAAAATGAACATGTTTTCCAAAAATCGATCTTTTTAAATTTTTGACATCCTATCTCAAAGGCACGCGGGAGCAGGGGGGGAGGGATGGGGAGCGCCGCTATCAAGTTTTTACCCCGGTTCGAAAATAACGTGGATCAGGCGCTGAGTGGGTGTATGTCCGTTGGAATGAATTTCCGGCCAAATGCTGACCTTCTTTTCTCTCACTGATCGTTTTTCTGCTGTTTGTGACCATTTAACAAAATCACCCTGTGTAATTTTATTACTGTGAACCACACATACTTGACTGATGTACCGATATGCAATCCACACAAATGGCGAATGGAAACAAAGCAACGTAGGTGGGTTACTCTACCTTTAATGTTGTGAAACACTGTTTCGTCCTTAGTCTTTTTTTTATTTCTCTTCTTGCATTCCATATTTTCTGTTAAGTTTATCTCTTACTTACCTTTTAGATCGTGACTATCTTTTTAAGAAGGAAAAAAATCTCTGTGCGTATTGGGGCTATCGTATCACATACCGTCGCAGTTTGGGTCTAATTAAAGCATAGCATTGCCTTTACCTTTACAAAATGCACACCCTTTCTGTAAATGACGTTGACCGTGTGCAAATGGTAAAAGGGACGCCTTTATTTCAAGGTAACACTTCATACTATATGTTTACTAGGCTAGAAAAAATACTTTGTAACAATTTAGCTACGTACTGTGGTTTTTTGATTCTATGGTGGCCTGTTGATGGTACTTGGTACCGAAACCGAAAAAAAATGGTTCAAATGGCTCTGAGCACTATGGGACTTAACATCTGAGGTCATTAACCCCCTAGAACTTAGAAGTACTGAAACCTAATTAACCTAAGGACATCACACACATCCATGCCCGAGGCAGGATTCGAACCTGCGACTTTAGCGGGCGCGCGGTTCCAGACTGAAGCGCCTAGAACTGCTCGGCCACCCCGGCCGGCCACCGAAACCGATAGTTAATAGAAAAACTGAAGTTGCAACTATAGACTGAAGGAAATAATTTTCCTGTCTTTGTGCTGGTCAGTATGTAGGGAATATGTGGTACTCCGATTCCGTTAAGACTTGCAGTGATACCAATATTCTGATTCGTTAGCACACAACAGTACGAGTCCTAGTGAACATATATGGTTTGTTTGTAGTCATACTTTTAAACCAGGCAACGACGTGACCGGTGAAGATAGCAGAGGAACATCATCACGACGCACATCTGATGACACTTGGCCCTCGGTTTCGAGGCAGCTCCATTTTGTACAATGGTCACTCATTTGGTCAACAAGTGAGAGCGAAGCTGCTAAGTTCAAATGTAGTGGAGAAGATAGAAATAATGCCAGTGACAGGTGTCGTATAAAATTGACTTTACGAGGAAACTTGATAGATACAAACTCTTCTGTCATTCTTGAGCAACGTGCCAGGGTGGCAGAAATTTCGAATTTCCACGTCGAATTCATTACATTAGCTATGCTCTCTTAAGCTGGAAACGTTACAGCATTCGTCTAAAAGACTTAAGGTGTCACGGAAAACCTGAACAGAACGGTGAAAAGGTATGTCGCAGCTTAGCCCCTAATTATATACTTGTAAGTGAGTTGTTGTTAGCGCCGTACACTCACTAACAACAAGACTACCTAGCTCAGAGGTTCCCAGACTGTGGGTCGCGACCCATTAGTGGGTTGTGCGTCTAAAATGGTTCAAATGGCTCCAAGCACTATGGGACTTAACAAATGATGTCATCAGTCCTATAGACTTAGAACTACTAAAACCTAACTAACATAAGGACATCACACACATCCATGCTCGAGGCAGGATTCGAACCTGCGACCGTAGCAGCAGCGCGGTTCCGGACTGAAGCGCCTGGAACCGCTCGGTCACAGCGGCCGGCTTTGTGCGTCTAATCAGGTGGGTCCCCAGGCCACTTTTATAATATCTAAGAAAAATATCTTACTGACTGAAAAAATGTGAAAATGTATTTCAAGAGGAAAGGTCCTATGGAAAAAACCGTTCTACACAGGGCGACTGAGGGCAGCGCAGCCGTAGGATTCGTTCGTAGCTGCGATACGGCAACCCAGTACACTCTTCCACTTGCGACAAGTGTCAGATGACTAACGTTGAGCTGACTTCGTCTTTGTCTTACTGTGGGATCTTACGTTATTTGCTTGTTGTTCAGTGCGTGCATGCGTATTTATAGTGTTCGTTTCTTTTATTTTATAGCATATTTTTATTTTTTATTTATTGGACTATGGACGCATGGATTAAGACTGGATCGTTCCGTAAAAGGCAGATTTCAGCTAATTATGACGAACCTTCCACATCCGGTACCAGTGTTTCATGCAACACACCTATCAGTGACAGCGTAGGAGAAGTTAGGGAACTGAACTCCGTCCTGAAGAGGCAAAACCCTGGTTTCGTAAACACAACATTTTTTGGAAATGTTAAATGACGAAAAGTGGCTAACATCCACAACTTTTATGTCCGAGATAAAATGGAAGCAACTATTAAAAAAACTGGAAAGCTGTTCCAGTAAAGTAAAAGACAGTTGTTCTGAGCCTTCCCAAGACTGTTTGCCATACTCTGCCATGAAATGGGCAGTGAACACAAAATACTTCTCTTTCACAGAAAATTACGCTGGTTGTCCAGAGGGAAAGCTCTGTCAAGATTATTTGGGCCTCGACATGAAATGAAAATGTTTTTGTTGGATACAAAAATGAAATGATCGTATGGCATTGTTGGCCGGGAGGCACCATGCGGGGGAAGTTCGGCAGCCGTATTGCAAGTCCTTTTTAGTAGACGCCACTTCGGCGACTTGCGAGTCAATGATGATGAAACGATGATGAAGAACACACAACACCCAGTCATCACGAGGTAGAGAAAATCCCTGACCCCGCCGGGAATCGAATCGGGACCTCGGCGCATGAAGCGAGAACGCTACCGCAAGACCACGAGCTGCATACTGTTGGATACAAAGTGATACGAAATATGTGAACATATTTTTGTAAAATGACGAAAACTGGCTAACAGGAATTTCATATTCTGGTGACGTATTCAGTGCCCTCAATATCATCCGTTTATCGCTGGAAGGGAAGGACGTCCACAAGTTCTATATCCAAGATAAAATAGAAGCAACTAGTTAAAAACTTGAAAGATGGTCCGGTAAAGTGAACGACAGTTGTTTTGATGCATTCCCACTCCTCATTGACTTCTTAGAAACATAAGGACTCAAAGTTAACGAGGATACTGCAACTGCTGTGAAGGAATATCTTTAAGTACTGGGCTCTAATTTCAGGTAATTATCCCCAAATAATTTTACTAATAACGACACAGATTTCTAGTATTTCTTACTAAACATAAGTTTCAGTAATATTATTTTTCAGCTAATAAAAAAAAGTAGAAATTAAGTTCTACTAATTGTTTATTTAAAATGATAATAGTTACAGGTTAATGTCTTAAATTTAAGGTTATTACGAACTGATATTTTTATGTTAGGCTTACTGAAAGTTGCTTGTTTATGCAAGAGTATTATTTAAAATAGGTTCTTGTTTTAGGAGTTACTTTCCAGGAAAGTAACTCCTGATGAACTGTTATGGATGAAGACTCCGTTGGTAAACAAAAGCCAAGGCTGTCAGCAACTGAAGGAGACTCCCTGATGGAACTGTCATGTGGTTCTTCTTTGAAAGCCTTCTTTAAAGATTCAAGCCTAATCCCATTACGGATCAAAGTAGGGGGAGAGCATCGAGTGCTTGAACACACAGCTTTGAAGGAATTAATGGGTTTTAAAACAAAAGATAAATATAGAAACAAACTTCGCGAGGAAAAAGAGTTTTGCCTAAAACTAAGAAGTTTCAGTCCACGTATAGAACATATCATTAAAACCAAGACTAAACAACACCACAAATCTCATTAAGTTTTCCAACTAATTCGTATAAGTTTCTTATTGGAGAAAATACTGTTTCTTTTCTTTGATATGTTCCCCTCTCCATTTTAAAAATTCTTATTCTTGTCAGCAAAGTATTTGCACATATAATAATAGCTTTTGTTTTATATTACATATGTTTCATATATTTATATATTTTCACTTTACTATAAATGGATGTGTAGTCAGTTTAGTATATATACAGGTATATACACTACTGGCTGTTGAAATTGCTACACCAAGAAGAAATGCAGATGATAAACGGGTATTCATTGGACAAATATAGGGTGTTACAAAAAGGTACGGCCAAACTTTCAGGAAACATAAAGAAAAATAAAGAAAAGATGTTATGTGAACATGTGTCCGGAAACGCTTAATTTCCATGTTAGAGCTCATTTCAGTTTCGTCAGTGTGTACTGTACTTCCTCCATTCACCGCCAGTTGGCCCAATTGAAGGAAGGTAATGTTGACTTCGGTGCTTGTGTTGATATGCGACTCATTGCCCTATAGTACTAGCATCAAGCACATCAGTACGTAGCGTCAACAGGTTAGTGTTAATCACGAACGAGGTTTTGCTGTCAGTGCAATGTTTACAAATGCGGAGTTGCAGATGCCCATTTGATGTATGGATTAGTACGGGGCAATAGCCGTGGCGCGGTACGTTTGTATCGAGACAGATTTCCAGAACGAAGGTGTCCCGACAGGAAGACGTTCGAAGCAATTGATCGGCGACTTAGGGAGCACGGAACATTCCAGCCTATGACTCGACGACGAGGACACCTGCAATGGACGAGGCAATTCTTCGTGCAGTTGGCGATAACCCTAATGTCAGCGTCAGAGAAGTTGCTGCTGTACAAGGTAACGTTGACCACGTCACTGTATGGAGAGTGCTACGGGAGAACCAGTTGTTTCCGTACCATGTACAGCGTGTGCAGGCACTATCAGCAGCTGATTGACCTCCACGGGTACACTTCGGCGAATGGTTCATCCAACAATGTGTCAATCCTCATTTCAGTGCAAATGTTCTCTTTACGGATGAGGCTTCATTCCAACGTGATCAAATTGTAAATTTTCACAATCAACATGTGTGGGCTGACGAGAATCCGCACGCAATTGTGCAATCACGTCATCGACACAGATTTTCTGTGAACGTTTGGGCAGGCATTGTTGGTGATGTCTTGATTGAGCCCCATGTTGTTCCACCTACGCTCAATGGAGCACGTTATCATGATTTCATACGCGATACTCTGCCTGTGCTGCTAGAACATGTGCCTTTACAAGTACGACACAACATGTGGTTCATGCACGATGGAGCTCCTGCACATTTCAGTCGAAGTGTTCGTACGCTTCTCAACAACAGGTTCGGTGGCCGATGGATTGGTAGAGGCGGACCAATTCCATGGCCTCCACGCTCTCCTGACCTCAACCCTCTTGACTTTCATTTATGGGGGGCATTTGAAAGCTCTTGTCTACGCAAATCCGGTACCAAATGAAGAGACTCTTCGTGCTCGTATTGTGGATGGCTGTGATACAATACGCCATTATCCTGGGCTGCATCAGCGCATCAGGGATTCCATGCGACGGAGGGTGGATGCATGTATCCTCGCTAACGGAGATCATTTTGAACATTTCCTGTAACAAAGTGTTTGAAGTCACGCTGGTACGTTCTGTTGCTGTGTGTTTCCGTTCCATGGTTAATGTGATTTGAAGAGAAGTAATAAAATGAGCTCTAACATGGAAAGTAAGCGTTTCTGGACGCATGTCCACATAACATATTTTCTTTCTTTGTGTGTGAGGAATGTTTCCTGAAAGTTTGGCCGTACCTTTTTGTAACACCATATATATATATATATATATATATATATATATATATATATATATATATATATATATATATAATGACTTTTGAACACTATTAAGGTAAATACATTGTTTGTTCACTATCAAAATCTTTCATTTGCTAACTATGCCTATCAGTAGTTAGTGACTTCAGTAGTGGAATCTTTTATTTAGCTGGCGGTATTGCAGTAGTTCGAGTAACGAAGATTTTTGTGAGGTAAATGATTCATGAAAGGAATAGGTTACTGTTAGTCAGGGTCATTCTTTTGCAGGGATTATTGAAAGTCAGATTGCGTTGCAATATAGTGTGTCAGTTTAGTGGTGATCAGAATAAGTAAAGAGAGAAATGTCTGAGTACGTTCAGTTTTGCTCGGCTGTTTGAAAATCAAATAACGTAAGGGGTTTATTAGCACAATCATTCATAAATTTTTCTAAGGGGACGTTGCATGGTTTCCTGGACTTTCGGCGGGTAGTTGGTAAATGGTCCAATATTTTTTCGGATAGGTATATCTTTAGAGGCAGAGGGGTTGTTAATTTTCTTCCATTCTCGGATAGCTGCTTCTTGCCTTCTGAGGTAGGGAGGAGCTATATTTGCAAAGGGCATGAAGCCAGGAAAGTGGAGTTGATTGCAGAGTTCCTGAGACAATCGTCATTGTGGCATTAAGCTGGACATCTATTTTCTTCGTGAGTGTGCGCCTGTACCAGACTGGAGCGCAGTATTGTGCCATCGAGTAAACAAGGGATTGTGCCGCGGTGCGTAGGGTCTTAGCTTGAGCTGTCCAGGAGGTTCCAGTCAGCTTTCTTAATATGTTATTTCGATTTTTTATCTTTTGACTTGTTACTTCTAGGTGTTTTTTATAGGTTAGTGACCGGTAAAGAGTGATTCCTAGATATTTTGGATGGCTGTTGTGCGTCAATCGCTCATTCCAGAATGTTACTTGTAAATCTCGTCGCCGGCCGAAGTGGCCGAGCGGTTCTAAGGGCTTCAGTCTGGAGCCGCGCGACTGCTGCGGTCGCAGGTTCGAATCCTGCCTCGGGCATGGATGTGTGTGATGTCCTTAGGTTAGTTAGGTTTAAGTAGTTCTAAGTTCTAGGGGACTGATGACCTGATACGTTAAGTCCCATTGTGCTCAGAGGCATTTGAACCATTTAACTCTCGTCTTGCCTCATGATTGTTCAGTTGGAATACGCTTACCTCATTTTTTTTGGATTTGGGCAGAGCTTCCATTTCGTATAATACAGAAAGGCTGGACAGGAGCAGAAATGGTTAGCGAACAAGTTAATACAATTGACAGAAGATGTATTTAACTTGTATTTCCAGCTCACGGCGTCAATAAGGGAGAGCCACTTTGTACTAAAGCATGAACTACACTCCTGGAAATGGAAAAAAGAACACATTGACACCGGTGTGTCAGACCCACCATACTTGCTCCGGACACTGCGAGAGGGCTGTACAAGCAATGATCACACGCACGGCACAGCGGACACACCAGGAACCGCGGTGTTGGCCGTCGAATGGCGCTAGCTGCGCAGCATTTGTGCACCGCCGCCGTCAGTGTCAGCCAGTTTGCCGTGGCATACGGAGCTCCATCGCAGTCTTTAACACTGGTAGCATGCCGCGACAGCGTGGACGTGAACCGTATGTGCAGTTGACGGACTTTGAGCGAGGGCGTATAGTGGGCATGCGGGAGGCCGGGTGGACGTACCGCCGAATTGCTCAAAACGTGGGGCGTGAGGTCTCCACAGTACATCGATGTTGTCGCCAGTGGTCGGCGGAAGGTGCACGTGCCCGTCGACTTGGGACCGGACCGCAGCGACGCACGGATGCACGCCAAGACCGTAGGATCCTACGCAGTGCCGTAGGGGACCGCACCGCCACTTCCCAGCAAATTAGGGACACTGTTGCTCCTGGGGTATCGGCGAGGACCATTCGCAACAGTCTCCATGAAGCTGGGCTACGGTCCCGCACACCGTTAGGCCGTCTTCCGCTCACGCCCCAACATCGTGCAGCCCGCCTCCAGTGGTGTCGCGACAGGCGTGAATGGAGGGACGAATGGATACGTGTCGTCTTCAGCGATGAGAGTCGCTTCTGCCTCGATGCCAATGATGGTCGTATGCGTGTTTGGCGCCGTGCAGGTGAGCGCCACGATTAGGACTGCATACGACCGAGGCACACAGGGCCAACACCCGGCATCATGGTGTGGGGAGCGATCTCCTACACTGGCCGTACACCACTGGTGATCGTCGAGGGGACACTGAATAGTGCACGGTACATCCAAACCGTCATCGAACCCATCGTTCTACCATTCCTAGACCGGCAAGGGAACTTGCTGTTCCAACAGGACAATGCACGTCTGCATGTATCCCGTGCCACCCAACGTGCTCTAGAAGGTGTAAGTCAACTACCCTGGCCAGCAAGATCTGCGGATCTGTCCCCCATTGAGCATGTTTGGGACTGGATGAAGCGTCGTCTCACGCGATCTGCACGTCCAGCACGAACGCTGGTCCAACTGAGGCGCCAGGTGGAAATGGCATGGCAAGCCGTTCCACAGGACAACATCCAGCATCTCTACGATCGTCTCCATGGGAGAATAGCAGCCTGCATTGCTGCGAAAGGTGGATATACACTGTACTAGTGCCGCCATTGTGCATGCTCTGTTGCCTGTGTCTATGTGCCTGTGGTTCTGTCAGTGTGATCATGTGATGTATCTGACCCCAGGAATGTGTCAATAAAGTTTCCCCATCCTGGGACAATGAATTCACGGTGTTCTTATTTCAATTTCCAGGAGTGTATAATGGCGGTGTTGCGAGTAAGCGGCGTCTGCGTAGCGCCCAGTAGCGAAGCGTTGAATGGCCTGAGTATCTGGCGCCGCTCGTCCTTTATCGCGGCGACAGAGTGCGTTCGTGGTACGGAGCCGGTGGAAGTGTTGCCTAGCTGGCACAACCATTGAGATCACCCAATCCAGCGCGAACGCTATCGACGTCAGTTACTAAACTTGATACGCCGTATCGATACGTTATACCACAGGAAGAAAGCACAGTATTGGTTATTTTGGAGACGGAGGAAAATCCGACTCGAGAGCTGCAGAGAAGCCGTCCTCGCCGCCCCAAGGCAAAGACCTGCGGGGCCGAGACGACACGACGTGGCATGTGGGATGAAAAAGCTTGTCAGGACGCTGAAGCACAAAGGGGCTGGAAGCGGGCGTCACGCGAGCCGCTAACGAGCTCGGTAGCGGGGCGCCTCCGCCAAAGGACGGCACGCGCGATTGCCAATAGCTGCTGCTCCGCCGGATCATTCCGCTACACCCAAAGTTAATCCTGCCGTGCCCCGGCAAGCCCGCGCGCGACGCCCAATCAGCCTCTGCGGAGAATGGAGAGTCCCCCCCCCCCCCCCCCGCTCCGTCTCCTTCTCTGTCCGCCTCTCCCTCCTCTGCATTTGCGCCGTTCTCCCCTGCCGCTTCCCTGGCAAGCGACTCGTCACGATCAAAAGGCAACGACGGACGAGGTGATGACGACACGCGAATTGGGGAGTAATTACGCGTGTTTAAGCGACGCGCGGCCGGCAGATCCAATCACGGCGCGCTCGCGGCGTCTTGCGCCGTTAATTGGGGATGTGGCCCGCCCCTTCCCCGGCTGCGGTGTCAGCAGTTAGCTGCTTGCTTGCATCACCTTTTCCGCCGCTAACAAATCCCGTTTGCCGGCGCTCATCTCGTTACCGGTTCCGGCGCCCCGCGGAGCAATCAGCAGCGAATTCGCAGCCCTCTGTGTGCGCCGGGATGAGCGCAGCTTCGCATGTGCTGCCCTGAACCTCGGCACGTCTTTTTCGAGCGACTAACTGCGGCAGAGTGGAGCCCGTGATGCTGTCGGTTTTCAGCCCCTGCCTCGTCTTGCTTCCAGTCCAGCGGTCTCATACCCCATTGCCGTACCTACCTGCCTCAAGTAACCGAAATCACTGAAGGATGGCTGTGCTGAGACTCAACTATGAGGTCGTTTGTTTTTGCGGGCTTCAGTCCGAAGACTTACTTGTTGCCAGCTCACCACTATAGTCTGTCCTGCGCAAGCCTATTCATCTCCGCGTAACTACTGTACTCCACACCCATTTGATGCTGCTTACTGTATTCGTCCCTTGGTATCTCTCTATTATTTTTGTCCCCCTAACCCTTCCATTACCAAATTAAGGAGTCCTCGATGCCTTAGCTTGTGTCCTGCAAACCAAACCCTTCTTTCAGTCAAGTTGTGCAATAATTTTTTTTTCTCTCCGGTTCGATTCGGTAACCTTTCGTTAGTTATTCTATCTGACCATCTAATATACGACATCCATCGCTATTATCGCATTTCAAAAGATTCTATACTCTTCTTGACTGAACTCATTACTGTCCCTGTTTCCCTTCCGTATGAAGCTACACTTCACACAAATATCTTCACAAAAAAAACTTCCTCAAACTAAACTTTATATTCGATTGTTGAAAATTTCTCTTTTCCAGAAATTATCACCGTGCTACAGCCAGTCCGCGTTTTATAACCTCTCTACATGTGTTACTGCTTGTTATTTTGCTACCCAAATAGCAAAACTCGTCTACTATTTTTAGTATCTCAATTCCTAATCGAATTTTGTCAGCATCACAGGAGCAGAATATGAACCTCTGAGAATGATAATTGGAAGAGAGGAGCTGGAAGTGATAGAGGAATTTACTTACCCGGGAAGCAAAATCACAAGGGATGGTAGAAGCCGGAAAGAAATTGCGAGCAGAATACAAAAAGCCAAAATTGCGTTTAATCGGAGAAGGAACTTACTCACCAGCAACAACATCAGTCTGAAAATAAGGAACTGTATCGTGAAAGGTTTCGTTTGGAGTGTGGCCCTATACGGATGTGAAACTTGGACAATTGGAAGAGAAGAGCCGGCCGAAGTGGCCGTGCGGTTAAAGGCGCTGCAGTCTGGAACCGCAAGACCGCTACGGTCGCAGGTTCGAATCCTGCCTCGGGCATGGATGTTTGTGATGTCCTTAGGTTAGTTAGGTTTAACTAGTTCTAAGTTCTAGGGGACTAATGACCTCAGCAGTTGAGTCCCATAGTGCTCAGAGCCATTTTTTTTGAAGAGAAGAGAGAAGACTGTCAGAGGCCCTGGAGATGTGGTGCTATAGAAGGATGATGAACACCAGCTGGAGAGACAAAGTAACAAATGGAGAGGTGCTCAGAAGAGTACAGGAAACAAGATCTCTGTACAGGCACATCCAAACAAGAAGAGACAAACTTGTAGGGCACATCCTACGACACAACAACATCACTGGAACAATAAAAGAAGGAGCTATTGAGGGAATGAATCGGCCGGGGTGACCGAGAATATCATACATGCAACGGATCATGAATGACGTTGGATGTAACACATACGTGGAAATGAAGAGGAAGGCAGACAGAAGAGAGGAATGGCGCTCTGCTGCAAACAAACCTCAGGGTTGAACACTAAAAGAAAGAAAGAAGGAACATTCCTCTTCCTTTATTTTGCTTTTGTTGATGTCCATCTTATAATGTCATTTCAAGACACTATCTCTTCCGTTCGACTACTCTTCAAAGTCCTTCGCTAAGTCTCACATAATTGCAATGTCATCGGCAAATCTCAGATAATTTATTTCTTCTCGTTATCTTTATTTTCCATTCAAGCTTTATCGTAGGTTTCTTTTACTGGTCGCTTACTGTTAAGACTTTCGGACACAGGGGGTAGGCACAAGCCCCTTTCACTCCTTTCTGAAGTACGGTTTCTCTTTCATGTCCTGCGTCTCTTTTAACTGCAGCTCCCTTTCTGTACCAGTCGTAAATAAACTTGCGCTCCTACTATTTTATCTCTACCAAAATCAGATTTTGTACGAGTGTATTCCAGTCAATATTGTCAGAAGCTTTCTGTTAATTTACGAATGTCTCAACTATAGGTTTTTATTTCTGTAACCTGTCTTCTAAGATACGACGTGGGGTCAATATTGCCTCGCATGTTCTTAAATTTTCCCGTAATCCAAATTGATCTTCCTCGACGTCGGCTTCTACCAATTTTTTCTATTCTTCTGTAAATAATTCGTCTTAGTATTTTGCAACCATCTCTTATTAAACTATAATTATTAAATTCTTCTTGACGTCTGATAGTACTTCGCCTGTCTCATATAATATGCACATCAGGTGGAATAGTTTTATCGAGACTTGTTCTCGCACGAGTATCAATAATTCTGAGGGACTGTCGTCTACTCAAGGGGCCTTTTTTCCCTTTAGATCTCGCAGTGCTCTGTAAACTTCTTCCGGCGACATCATATCTCCCATCTCATCTTCATTTATTTCCTCTTACCTTTCTACAAAATCTCTTCCAAGTTCATTTTCCATGTATAACCCTTCTACAAATTCCTTCCACGTTTCAGCCTTCCCTTCTTTCCTCTTTCTGAGCTCTTGAAAGGTGGCTACACTGAGCCACAGCGCCAGAAATCGCGCCAGAGAGTATTGTTCCACCGCCTCCACTGGCAGTGCTTATTGAGACGTAGCGGCAGGCAGTTCTTGCCGAGAAGTTGTGGTGGACACTGCTTGTAGCTGAAGTCAACAAAGCATCTGGCGTGTGTTCTTGTATTAGAGTGTAATTTTGGTTTTCTTGCACAATTATAGTATTTCTAATTTTCTTTTATCACGTCAGTATAAATGGTATTTAAAATTTCTTGTCTTGTTGAAGAAGAACCGTGCCAGATGTGTACGTTGAGTCATACTTCCACACACAGAACAGCTACACTTGTGCTTTGTTGGCTTCGTAGATTTTATAGTTGCTGGGGACTTAATTAATTAATTGTATTAACTGAAATTTTCATTTCATTCTTTGTGGTTGTTACATGCAGTCAGATTGCGTACAAAAACTAGTCAGGGCCAGCCGTTTACGAGAGACTGCGTAATCGGACATACAGCTACTAAAAATATTTGCATTATTTTTATTTAACTAAGCCCCCATGCACGTGGCGACCCTGCCAGGATCGTCCCTTGGAATCTTCTGATTGTAAAAATAGTAGACAGTAGTATTGTTGTAGTAATTTGTATTTTAGTAATTGTAGTTTGTATTGCATGTGTAGATTTGGTGATTGTTATTCTTCTATTGTTCGTTAATCGTGTTTGAAGGAAGCATTTCGTGTGATTGATATTGTTGGTGATAAAGTGTCATTGTGTATAAATTTTCGTACAGTGACGAGTTTTGTATATTTTGTAAATGACTACGCGGTCAATGAAACAGGCAAAAATGATGAATAGTCAGAATAACGAAATTGTTGACATGGCAAACTCGCCAACACAGGACAACAGTATGATGAATAATGGTGTTGAAAACAATTTAATAAGTCGGGAAAATAGTCCGGAAACAGTTCAAAATTTTTCACAATCGAAAAATTCTCAGATTGCGTGGTTAACGACAGAAGATATGGAGCAGTTGATGGGTGCTATATTAAATATGGGAGCACGAATGGAAACACAGTTTAGATCTGAATTTAAAAAAATGGGATCTGAATTAAGAGCAGTGATAAGAGGGTTTGGCTCACAAATAGGAACAAGTAAAACAGAGATGGAAACAATGGAAACACATTTAGGCTCACGAACAGGGACATGTTTTAAAAACATGAAAGATGAATCAAAGAAAGAAATTAGAGAAGAAGTACAACCGATTTTGAATGCTCACAATAATAGTTTAATTTCAACAGGAATTAGACAAGAGGAACAGGACAGGGAACAGGAAGAAAAAGATCGCGTGATAGTACAAAAATTTTCAGAATTAAATTTACAACGTGTAAAAGATAAGGAAGAAATATTTGAGAGAATCGAGGAATCCGTACCAAATGACAGAATAAATAACTTAACGCAACAGTGTGAACAGTTAACTACTAAATGTGACCATACCGAAACCCGAATCGCGACACTTACGGATGACGTAAATAAACAGAAAGAAAAAATAGGTGACTCATCGGAAAGAGTTGAGGAGATCTCAGATAAATTGACAAGTCTTAGTTTAGCAGAGGGATTTGAAGAAAATAATTTGTTTCATTTACGGGATGCAACAAGAGATCGCCAGGCGCGCGAACTTGACAATAATCAACATTGGGACTGGGACAGACGCGGTAGGTCTTTGTCGCCACGAGGCGAAAACTTTGACTATAAACACTTTTTGACTGTTCGGAAATTTAAGATCTTCCGCAATTCTAAGAATGACATACATCCATGTTCATGGTTAGCTCAATTTCTGTACGCACTTCCGCTAAATTTGCCACTAAGTCACAAACTGAAATTTATGTGCAGCTATTAAGGTCCTCAGGGGATTCACTACTCTTAAGTGAATATGTGCCGTAGCGAGCATAGCGCCCCGAGCTGTAGTGGTGCTATTTCTCTTTTAGTTTTCTGCACTGCTGCCTACTCTTTTACTATTCTTTGCATCTATCGAAACAACTCTTCGACTATCAATCTATCTAGAGAGAGTAAGTAAACAATAACCTGATATGACTATTTTACCTAAAAGTGATTTCGGAAATTACCGTTTGGACTTACTGTACCTTCAGCAGCATTCATTCCTAGTTTAAATGAAATTTTACCTGTTTATTTTCGTGACAATATTACTTCATATGTTGACGACATTCTTATTGCTAAAAATTCTTGGAGTGAGCACAACAAAATTTTGATTCATTGTTACGTATCTTTGCAAGAGTTGGCATTACTGTGAACTTGGAGAAATCTGAATTTGGTCGTTCACAGGTGAAATTTCTCGGTCACATTATTTCTACAGAAGGTATTCTTCCTGATCCAGAAAAACTTGACGCTATTCGTAATTATGCTGTTCCTACCACAAAACGTGATGTCCGTAGTTTCCTTGGTGTCTGTAATTTTCTTAGACGCTTTGTTAGATTGGACGATTTGGCCACACCTCGTTTATGTGAACTATCTGGAAAGAAATCTAATTGGTGTTGGGATGAGGAAGCTCAGTCAGAATTTGAACAACTCCGTGATGCTTTAGTTGCTGCTCCACTTCTTTCACACCCGGATTTACCTAAAGATTTTTGTTTGGCGACGGACTCATCATACAAAGGACTAGGTGCACATTTATTTCAAGAGATAGAAGAAAACGGCTTTGTAGTACAAAGGACTATTGCATTTGGAAGTCGTGTTCTCTCGAAATCAGAAAAGAATTATTCGATTACGGAACTTGAAGCTTTGGCTGTTGTTTGGGCTTTTACAAAATTTCGCACATTTTTGTTTGGCAGACATACTAAGGTTTACACCGATCATCGAGCTCTGGAATTTCTTATGTCGACAAAATTAACTCATGGCAGATTGTCACGATGGGCGTTGTACCTACAGGAATTTGACTTTAGTATTGTTTACATACAGGGTTCTTCAAATATTGTTGCTGATGCTTTATCACGTGCACCTATGGGTTTGAAACAAAGTGCTGAAGAGGACTGCAAGGAAAACAATTATTGTTTGATGTATATTCAAGGTGTTGCGTTTGAGAACTTTATTTCGTCTTCGCTCCAGGACATCGCTAAGGAGCAAAATAAGGATCCAATCTGGAAGGACATTAAGGATAAGTGGAGGAGAAAGGAAAGCGTAGCGATTAGACAGCATTATTTAGTTCGCAACGACATTCTTTTTAAACGAAAATCGGTCGACAACTCTGTTTGGTTAGTTTGTATTCCTGATGAGTGGGTCAATAAATTGATTTGGTACACACATTTCAGTTATGCACACTTTGGTCCCAGAAAATGCTTTTATAAATTACGAGAAAATTGCTACTTCAATAATATGGAAAAACGTATTCGATTTGTTCTTGCCAAATGCAAATTATGTCAAAAGGCTAAGCCGCCAACGGTTTCTCACAGAGCACCGTTGTTTCCTATCATTCCAGCGAAATTAAAGGACATGGCTGCAGTTGATTTGTTCGGTCCAGTGGTTCGATCTACTAATGGTTTTGCGTACATTTTCGTAGCAGTGGAGTTGACATCAAAATATGTGTGTTTTACACCGTTACGCAAAGCAACAGCTCGTTCAGTATCTAATGCTTTCATTAACCATTTTCTTAAAGAAGTTGGTCATGTTGATAAGGTTATATCAGATAATGGATCACAGTTTCGGTCTAAAATTTGGCTTCGTACTCTACAGCGTCGTAAAATTAAACCAATTTTCATTTCACTTTTTCACCCCCAATCTAACGCTTCAGAGAGATGGATGAAGGAAATCAATAAATTGTGTCGTCTTTATTGTCATCAGAATCACAGAACGTGGGATCATTATCTTCATATTTTTCAAAACATTCTGAATGAACTCCCTAATGATTCAACTTCTTTACCGCCTTTACTGATATTAAAAAACAAAGCACCGACAAATCGCATTTCTGAAATAGTTCCTTTTCCGCCTACACAGAAACTGCGGCATTCTGAAATTGTCAACCTGGCTCTACGAAATATTGCCTCTGCGGCTGCTAGAAGAGAGAAATCAGCTAAGCGTCCTGGTCGTTTAAAAATCTTGTCAGTTGGTCAGAAAGTGTTAATTAAGTCTCATCGTTTGTCTCACAAAGGAAAAGGCTTGTGTCGGAAATTTTTTCTGCTTTATAACGGCCCATATAGAATTCGCAAAATTATTCATGATAATACTGTCGAAGTAGAAACTCTTAAATCACGACGCTCTAAGGGAATACATCATATATCTAACGTTAAAATTTTTGTGGAATGATATACCTTTGAAAAATTTTTGTAGAATGACATACTTGTGAGAAACTAACAGCTACATGTAAACATGCGGAGAGTACAAGGATACCGCGCTGTGTTTTGGCGGCGCGGCGGCACATACTCAAAGCAACAGTGAAGTCTGCGCGCCGCACAAGGCAGTCGTTGACCGCAAACAATCACTTCCTACATCACGCGCCTACAGCTGATCGAGCGCTCAGTGCGAATGCACTGACAGCCGTAAATAAATACACAGTCTAATTTCTCCGACTAAATTCAGTATAAAGCTATAGTGACTTGATGAATTCTGTTATTAACATTCAGTATTTTTCAGGATACGGTTCTATAAAATATTTTAGAACTTCAGGTAAATTCTGTGCGTGTCCGACGTTAAGACGACTTGCTATCGAGAAAATTTCAGGAAAAATGTCATTTCGAAGAAGAAAGTAATAAACTAAAAAGGTAATTATTAATTGAGTTTATTTTTCAGGTAACATATTTCCACTTAGGTACGTACTTTAGACGTAATTTTCTGCTCGCGATTACGTGATTCATACTTTGTGCTAATTACATGTTCTATGAAATTATTTGTGAAGCGACGTGCTTGCGTACGTTAACTGATTTTGACAATGATTATTAATGAACTGGATTGTTACTTGTGTATATTATGCATGGCTTGGCTGCACTGCTTTTTCACTGATGTCATATTTTTAATTATGTGCGTGCTGTGCCTATTTATTTAAATTATAATTGTCACCTGATTAATTGTGCTGATGTGGTTAGGTATGTAAGTTATACTTTGTGATTTATCTGCTTGCGCCTTCATGTTTACTTATTAAGATACGATGCTAATGACCTGTTTAGTATGTAAGATATATGTTTACTGCTATGCGTATGGGTTGCACATTTACACATTTCTGCTTGTTGTCATAACTATACTTTAATTTGGTATATAGCAATGCTGATGTACAGTGTACGGACATGGAGTGTGGGTTACGATGTGGTATGGGTTACGGATTGTTCGCTTGGCGAAGCCTCGTTATAGAAATTGTGCTGCATCCACTTGTTGACATTCTGTTCACTACTGGTATATTTACTCGCTGTTGCTTGTTTTGCTTACGCTCAGTGCTTCATATTTTAACATAAGAAAATGAACTGCAGTAATTCGACGAGCGACTTTAGTGCAAGAAACATCATAGAAGTCACATGAGCTGGAGGTTTTATGAAAGCTGTATAAATGTATGCCAATAGGAAGGAAGCTAACGACATGACATAACAACACAGTTATTACACTGCATTTTTCGTGAGCAATTGAAATAGGAAGTGACACTTGACACAAGAAATACTCCACATGTTTGCTTCTGTTTGCCATAATTCTTGAAGTGGTGTACACACTGTGAAATATTAGGATCATTCACACTCCGTAACCGTACTTAATTCCTGAGAGTTATTCGAACTAAGTCTGTTAGAGGTCATGTATGCATTCTTTGTTTATAATTCATAATGAGTAGAAGATTTTGGTCAGATGGATTACACAGAGGTTGTGTGTTGACAGTGTGTCTTCGGATTGTATGGGATGAGGGGGTTTGCATTAGGATTTTATCTGTACTCGATCGAGGAGACTGACTAGAGGAAAGAGTTATTATGGAAGTGAAATGATACTGGCAATAAGGTTTATATGTATCGACGTATTGAAGAGGTATTATGGAGGTATTGAGATTATATGAAGTTGATTGGAGTTATGGTGTATAAGAGGTAAAATAAGTGAGGTGCATATTTTTTATTGTTGTTGGTCTATATGGAACAAGGAGGATGAAGATTGCAGACTAGAACACTAAAATGGAAGGAAGATTGTCTACACACACTTTGTTAAATCACTAAGCAGTATGTACTTTTTTTTGGAGAGAGGAAGTTGCATATCTTGGCACACTGACAGTTGTTCAGCAACCGTACATTTTGATCTGGCTTGGCAAACATTGGTCTTGACATGATGACTATGATGTTGACTTAACTATTATTGACTGTTATACATTGCTGTCACTACTACTTGATACACCTGATGAACATGAAATTTTGACAGAAGTGGATTCAGACAGTTAACACTATTCAATTACACAGTAGTACTTAATGTCGATGAAAGATGAGTGAGTGTGTTTTGTGTGTTTTCCTTTCCTAATCCTACCCACCTAACTCCTAAATATTATTTTATTTGTTTGTAGTGGCTTGCACTGACACCCATAAATATTATAGGTTTACTGATGTTTGTGTATTTGTAATAGTTAATATGACAATTATCTGACATCATTTGTGTGTTTGTTATGATTTGTATGTTTAGTGTAAAAGCATTTGTATGTGTATTCAAACTATTGTTCATGCTTGAACTGTCTGATCAGTGATAGTAAATATTATGGACTGTTACTTGTACTTTTTCTACATGATTGGTGCCACTAGGACATGTTTAATTTCTGCTGAGGAACAGTGTGATCAGTGATAGTGAATATGATGGACTGCTCTCTGCACCTGCTCATCATTGCTGGGTGCAACTGATGGGACTACTTTTATTGAAATGATGTCACTTGTTGCTCTCTGCACCTACTCCACAATTCTGGGTGCCACAGATGGAGCTACTTCTATGGAAATGATGTCATCTGTCGGTGTCTGCACCTACTCAACAATGCTGGGTGCCATTGATGAACTGCTTCTACTGAGAAATGTGACTTGTTGCTGTGTGTACCTCTTCAACATTGCTGGGTACCACAAATGGAACTGCTTCTACTGAAATGATGTTACTTCTTGCTGTCTGTACCTCTTCAACATTGCTGGGTACCACAAATGGAACTGCTTCTACTGAAATGATGTTACTTCTTGCTGTCTGTACCTCTTCAACATTGCTGGGTGCCACTGATGGACTGCTTCTACTGAAATGATATCACCTGTTGGAGTCTGCACTACTCAACATTGTTGGGTGCCACTGATGGACTGCTTCTACTGACATAATGTCACTTGATGGTGTCTGCACCTACTCAACATTGCTGGGTGCCATTGATGGACTGCTTCTACTGAAATGATGTCACCTGTTGGAGTCTGAACCTACTCCACAATGCTGGGTGCCACTGATAAACTGCTTCTACTGAAATGATGTCACCTGATGGTGTCTGCACCTACTCAACATTGCTGGGTGCCATTGATGGACTGCTTCTACTGAAATGATGTCACCTGTTGAAGTCTGAACCTACTCCACATTGCTGGGTGCCACTGATGGACTGCTTCTACTGAAATGATGTCACCTGATGGTGTCTGCACCTACTCGACATTGCTGGGTGCCACTGATGGACTGCTTCTACTGAAATGATGTCACCTGTTGGGGTCTGCACCTGTTCCACAATGCTGGGTGCCACTGATGGACTGCTTCTACTGAAATGATGTCACCTGTTGGAGTCTGCACCTGTTCCACAATGCTGGTTGCCACTGATGGACTGCTTCTACTGAAATGATGTCACCTGTTGGAGTCTGCACCTACTCGACATTGCTGGGTGCCACTGATGAACTGCTTCTACTGAGATGATGTCACTTGTTGCTGCAGCACCTATTCAACAGTGCTGGGTGCTACTGCTGGAACTGTCAACTACTTGTTGTGAATATTTGTATAAACTGATTTTTTGTGTATTACTGTCTGTGAAAAGTTATGAGACTCTTACCGGTACATATTCGTCATTGCTGACGCTATTGATTGAACTGTTTAACCACATGATATTTGTGTAAACTATTATGTAAAGTCACATGTATGAAAGAATTTGTATTGCTTAGTGTATTTTATATATTATGCTATTGAAAGGTCAGTGCAAAGCCAAAATTTTATCTAGTTATATGATATTTACGTATTATTATTATCTTTTATTTTTGTCTGTATTTTTTTTTACGAATTTGGTGGTATTTTCACCACCAATGCTGGCAAAAATACCATCAAACTCTAGCCCGTGGAGGAGGGGCATATGAAAGGTGGCTACACTGAGCCACAGCGCCAGAAATCGCGCCAGGGAGTATTGTTCCGCCGCCTCCACTGGCAGTGCTTATTGAGACGTAGCGGCAGGCAGTTCTTGCCGAGAAGTTGTGGTGGACACTGCTTGTAGCTGAAGTCAGAGTGAGATGTGGTAGTGGAGAGTGTTGTTCCATGTTTTATGCAGTGGTTTGATGGGAGAGATAGCAGATGTTGTTCTAATGGAGATATTGTAATGGTCAGAGTGCATTTCGTCAATATATATGGAGGTATTTTCTTTTATTCTTTTATTCTTTCATTGACCTGAATAATGTGTCATTACAGGTTCAGTCAACAAAGCATCTGGCGTGTGTTCTTGTATTAGAGTGTAATTTTGGTTTTCTTGCACAATTATAGTATTTCTAATTTTCTTTTATCACGTCAGTATAAATGGTATTTAAAATTTCTTGTCTTGTTGAAGAAGAACCGTGCCAGATGTGTACGTTGAGTCATACTTCCACACACAGAACAGCTACACTTGTGCTTTGTTGGCTTCGTAGATTTTATAGTTGCTGGGGACTTAATTAATTAATTGTATTAACTGAAATTTTCATTTCATTCTTTGTGGTTGTTACATGCAGTCAGATTGCGTACAAAAACTCGTCAGGGCCAGCCGTTTACGAGAGACTGCGTAATCGGACATACAGCTACTAAAAATATTTGCATTATTTTTATTTAACTAAGCCCCCATGCACTCTTTACATTCATTCATCTGATTATCTTCTCTGCAAAGGTTTCTTCATTTTTTATAGACGCCAACTGACTTTTCCCCGGTTATGCATGCAACCTTGTATGTCTCCTCTAGCCCTAGCCGTTCCTGCTTGGCGTCTTTGCACATTCTGCCAACAAATGTTTTGGACGTCTATATTCCATTTCGTCGGCTTCATTTGCCGCATTTTTATATTTTCTCCTTCCGCTAGTTACGTTCAAATCTCGTGTTTTATACCAGAATTTCTACTAGACCTTGTCTTTTTACCTATTTGATTCTCTGCTGTCTCCACTATTTCTTCTCTCAAAGCTACCAAAATTGATTGATACACCGGAATACAGCTTGAAAGCAACGTTTTTTGACGTTGGTCATGGGAGAAAGTTTCATCAAGAGCATTTTGCCAGAAAGGGCAGAAGAGGCAGAAGAGTGACGATGTCGTGGACTAAATTGGAAGTGTTTTTGAATTATCTCACGGAGTGGGAGTATGTGATACTGTTTACTGTTGATAGTGAGCCGTTGGTTGAATGGGGACTTTCAGCTCGACGGCGTCTCCCTTGGTGCTATTTGAGAAATGTAGGCTACGTACCCTCTCCTTTCTCTAATTACCACAAAATACAAAAGCGACATTACATTGTACACACTTCTGTTACCGTGAGCCAAATTCATGAGGCATTCTTACGAGGCAGCTCTCACATCCCACGTGGAAAAGAGACATTGTGTACGAAGAGAACCATTGCCGATTAGATGGCTGAACATACCCTTGGGATATACCAGCCAAAAATGCTATGTGATATCTTCTTTCAATTATAACCGATGTGCTTGAGATGCAGCAGTGGATAAGATACTGGATTCCCATCTGGCAGCAGCGAGGTTCAAATACCAGTCCGATCAAATAGCTTCACTTTTTCTTCCGTTTTCCTAAAGCGCTTGAGATGAAAACCATGATGGTGTCTTTAAAACAGCTGAATAAAACCACAACTTCAACGGGACTCTGAGCTGTACCTTTGCTTCTTTCCTTCGTTATTACCCCTGTCGCGTGCACTCATTCCTCCAATGCAGGTGTGCCATGAGGGGACTGCTGTTGTACAGGGTGCTTAAAAAGATGAAGATTGCAATGTTTTAAATTTTGTTGTGCAATCACATTTAAACGTCACTAGATACACTACTGGCCATTAAAATTGCTACACCACGAAGATGACGTGCTCCAGACGCGAAATTTAACCGACAGGAAGAAGATGCTGTGATATGTAAATGAGTAACTTTTCAGAGCATTTACACAAGGTTGGCGCCGGTGGCGACACCTACAACGTGCTGACATGAGGAAAGTTTCCAACCGATTTCTCATTCACAAACACCAGTTGACCGGCGTTGCCTGGTGAAATGTTGTTCGGATGCCTCGTGTAAGGGGGAGAAATGGGTACCATCACGTTTCCGACTTTGATAAAGGTAGCCTATCTCGATTGCGGTTTATCGTATCGCGGCATTGCTGCTCGCGTTGGTCGAGATCCAATTACTATCAGCAGAATATGGAATCAGTGGGTTCAGGGGGGTAATACGGAACGTCGTGTTGGATCCCAACGGCCTCGTATCACTATCAGTCAGGATGACAGGCATCTTATCCGCATGGCTGTAACGGATCGTGCAGCCACGTCTCGATCCCTGAGTCAACAGATGGGGACGTTTGCAAGACAACAACCATCTTCACGAACAGTTCGACGACGTTTGCAGCAGCACGGACTATCAGTTTGGAGACCATGGCTGCGGTTACCCTTGACGCTGCATCACAGACAGGAGCGCCTGCGATGGTGTACTCAAAGACGAACCTGGGTGCACGAATGGCAAAACGTCATTTTTTCGGATGAATCCATGTTCTGTTTACAGCATCATGATGGTTGCATCCGTGTTTGGCGGCATCGCCGTGAACGCACATTGGAAGCGTGTATTCGTCGTCGCCATACTGGCGTGTCAACCGGCATGATGGTATGGGGTGCCACTGGTTATACGTCTCGGTTCGCATTAACGGCACATTGAACAGTGGACGTTACATTTCAGATGTGTTACGACCCGTGGCTGTACCCTTCATTCGATCCCTGCGAAACCCTGCATTTCAGCAGGATAATGCAGGACCGCATGTTGCAGGTCCTGTAAGGGCCTTTCTGGATACAGAACATGTTCGACTGCTGCCGGTGTGGTCGAACAGTTCTAGGCGCTACAGTCTGGAACCGCGCTACTGCTACGGTCGCAGGTTCGAATCCGGCCTCGGGCATGGATGTGTGTGATGTGCTGATGTTAGTTAGGTTTAAGTAGTTCTAAGTTCTAGGAGACTGGTGACCTCAGATGTTAAGTCCCATAGTGCTCAGAGCCATTTGAACCATCTGAACCACTCTCCGCAAACTAGATTGTCTCTTTACATCAGTACATGAGGTCAGCCGTGTTCTTTCCTTTGTGTTTCCAGTTCCCAGTCATATCACTAATCGACTAGAGCAGCGTTATAAGGGCCGAAATATTCCTGGTGGATCTGTTACGCAGGTGGCATACACTGACTAGTCCACATTCGAAGACTCTGACCGACTGATTTTGGTGTTACCGCTTCTCTGCTGGCAGCACAGTACTCCTTTTACATAATGAGGTTTGTCTTTTGTGGGATTCAGTGGTCAATTCCGCATTACATATGGGTGTCGGGGTACTTTTGATCAGACACTGTGTGACGGCAATGCGCATTGAGAGGCACCTAGACATTTCTTCCGTGGTCAACTAAAACTCGTGGATTACGTTTGTCATGACTATTGAAGACCTGTAGGATGTCGACCACAGCCTCCAAGTCTCAATCAATTTATTTACTTATTATGTAATTACCAAATATGATTTATGCTACCAAAGCGAACGGAGCAGATGAAATCTGAGAGCACAACTTTGCAGTAGTGTTCACACTTTTTTCTGGGGTTCTTTCTTTAAATCTCTAACCATTTTCGCATTCATTGGCCGTATGCACGATATTGCTTCATGTTATGCTTTCATGCCAAGGCTAAATGTCATGACTGAAATCCTTTGCACACTTATTAAATGTTTACATATTTATTTCAGTGCGTAATTCACTTGTTCGTTGCTTATGGTAATCAACCAAGATCTTAAGTAATGGATAGCTTCTTTTGTAGTTTAGATGTGTAGGTGTGCCCCTTCATTACTCTTGTCACGTGTGCGGTGTTACCTGTAATTTCATGCTCGATTGAGCCACCCCTAGTTGTTTTGCTTCAATAAGATGTTTAAGTTCTGTTTTTCTTAAATTTGCATGATCCTATGGGAAGTGTTCTTTCCTTATAGGTGACCGGGATCGCCCTTATAGCATCTTATGGATATGCTACACAACTCACATACCAATCTGTCGAGCCTTAACCAGGTTTTCGAAACATGGAACCGTCTGAGTCATGTAATCAATTTTTTTTATCAACAGAGCTTATCATATGAATCGTTTACCTATTGATCGCACTTTAACAGGTAAAGTAAAAACGTACACCTTAACAATAAAAAACTTCAAGATTTTAGAATAACTAAAAGTTACTTATGCTATACGAATTTGTGCTTCTGTTACAAGAAAGACTGGTTGTCCTGAGTTGCGGCGTTGCAATTTTGGCGGAATTATTTTAATGTGTTCTTGTTTTTGTTACGATTTTATTGTGCTTTGTTACCTGTCTAAGCTAGGTTATTGATTATTAGGCCAACGTGTTTGTTTTGATAGTGGAAAGGTTAATCAATGTTCGTGCACATAGTTCGGTAAAGATGAGTGCTACTGACAGTGAAGAAACTAGCGCATCGGTAATTATAAACCGTGAAATTAACATCGGAACAAGGAATTTCGCGCGGTTTTGAGATTAGAGAAGGTCGTAAGGATAATTTGGACGAGTGATTAGCGACCGATAGAGTATTAAACAACTTGCAGAATAACATGGAACAATCCGGAGCGAGCCTTTAGGTGAAGAGAATGTGACAACGTCATAGGAAACGGAAAACTGCGTGGACGGCGGCGGCGCAGACTTGACATAGAGTGTTGTGAATCTGGCTCCGAGTTCCTCTTCACCGCCACCTTTTGCTCTCTACTCATTCTTAATTCACTCGATATTGGATAACAAGCGCCAGTGTGAAAAGAACGGTCGACGTTACAACAAGGCAGAGGAACGCCATAAACGGTTTGTGGAGCATGGAGCAGCATAAAAGAGTGGCGAAGTTTTTCAAACAGACTGAAGAACAACGTAAGAAAGTGGATGAATTTTTCAAAAATACACACGAAAATTTTAAACAGCTAGACGACAAGAATGATACGAGTTTCAAAAAGCTAAGGAACAATTCGAGGAACATTGTGATCATTTTAAAAGGTTATAACAGCGTTTTAATAGGTCACGTACAACGGTGTGCCTAGACAAAACGATCGGCAAAGAAATTAACACATCAGAACAGAAGACGAAACAGATCATTGAGGAACAAATCAGTAATCGCGAAAATAAATTAGGCACGGCAACTCAAGAAGTGAAGAGCGAATCTATCAGTTGCACGTTGAGGTTGATGTCACAAAGAGTCAAAAGGAGAGCACACGAACAACAAATGACAAATCAGGAAACAGTTAAAGGAATTGTTATTACGGATTGATCCGAATTTTGATAGCACCCTTCCAGTAAACTTAAAAAGGAGCGAGAGGAAATAAAAGTGTTCTCTCAATTTAAAGAAATATAAGAAGACATTCGCCGTCGCAGTTGCGAGGTGCTCGTGGCATTCTTTAAGGAGGGACATCAGTGAGTCAGCAAACAGCACGAGGATAGGAGATACGTTAATGAGGGAAGATGATATTGAAGGAAGAGAAGAAACTAACAGACATACTGTGTCGTATGCGTGGGGATCCTGTACCGCCTATGAATGCACAATCAGTTATGTCGGTAGCAGTAAGTTATCAGGACGTCGAAGAAGACGATACTGTAAAACATTTTGTTTCTGTTCAGAAGTACGCGTTGTTTCCGGACAGGTCAAACAGTTTGCATCCCAAAATTGGAACAGAACAGTTCCAGGATGGATTTCCTAGGTTTTGGTATGTCGGCAACAAAACCAATTCCATTTACGCGCATTCGCCACTATGTGTGTCATCGCAGCAGGGGTCTAAACAGGCTTTTCTGCAACACTTTTGGGCGCAAGAGAAATAGGAAAATGTCAAACTAGGCATTCGGATGGTGGAATCTTATGAAGGATCTCAGTTTCGTAGTCCCTTAAATAAACGGTAAAAAGGAACCAGTTCTTGTATTCATCGTTTGAGCACAAAGATCTAATACGGATCTGCCGAACAAAATTACCTAACAGGATTCAAAGAGATATTCCGTTAGCCGATCGTGGAATGAACTATGCAGATGCCTTTTTGCTATGATCTTGAAATTGAGTCAGAGATCCAGGGCGTTTTGTGCAAACGCACAGTGGGCCACTACAACATGGATATCCCAATGCGAACTGGCGAGTGAGGCATCCACTCTGTAAAATGGTAACAGGTGGAACAGGAACGAACGTCATTGTTCATGGGTGCAGCGAAATAGGGCAGATGATAGGCGAAATTACAGATGACGCGAGTATCAGAAATTAGAAGGTGCGGAAATCGGAGAAATACACGGCCCACATCCACAAAGGAAACCGCGTGAAACTGTGGAAGAGAGAAACGTGAGGCGAGAATACTCAACGGCAGAAGCTCCGCCTTCACCATTAGACAGAATGCTACCTCAAGCCATAAATTCATCTTTTAGGTATATTATGGACTATACAGAGTGAGGAAAATTACTCGTAATAACTTTGCTTAAACAGAGACGCTCAGTAGTCGTAAATCGAAAGGTGGGCGACAAATAAAGGTAGTGGAAGTGTTAAACCCTGGTCCGACGTAGGAGATGGCCTCATGGCCCTAATCAGATCAGATTACACGCATAAATAAAAATGATATATCTCGCGCCTCAAGAGATTCATTTAATAAGCATTGTTAGAGAGAACAAACAATCTCTTTCATAACCGTGGATGAGTGTACAAGGAAGAATAAAAGACACCGTTATGGAGGAATTTTACTCTGTCGGGTAAAGGTACATGAGTCTGATAAACCTAAGATGCCTAAACCTAAGTGCTTGCAGGATATGCGACTATCTTCCATGACTGTTATGTTAAAAATCTCTTGCAGCGTGAGGATTATTGGTGAAAACATTATAATCCAAAAAATATTTGTAATAAGAGGTCACATATCCAGGTATGAATACCATAACAGAATGTATTGTTGTCAATCATATGTTATGCTGTTATATCTTTTGCGTGTTACAAAAATGGCTCTGAGCACTATGCGACTTAACTTCTGAGGTCATCAGTCTCCTAGAACTTAGAACTAATTAAACCTAACTAACCTAAGGACATCACACACATCCATGCCCGAGGCAGGATTCGAACCTGCGACCGTAGCGTTCGCTCTGTTCCAGACTGTAGCGCCTAGAACCGCAAGGCCACTCCAGCCGGCTTTTCGTGTTACAGATCAGTCATTGAGACGCAGAGTAACCAAATATTTTCAAGATTCGAAGGTGCTAAAGAAAACGTAGTACCAGAGAGAAAGAGAGAGAGAGAGAGAGAGAGAGAGAGAGAGAGAGGAAAATCCTTCATGGTAATCAGAGAGTATGTCAGTCCACACTACCAGGGCACTACTTAGGTGTAAGGCGCACCAATAAACCAAGCAAGGTGCATGCTCAGATAAGTAGGGAGGATTCTGTTTAGCATCTGTGAGTGCCTCAGTAAATCTTAATTACAGTTGCACGTGATTTATACTAACTGCACGTGCCCTAACTACTAACCAGAGCACAAATATGTTGTTTGCCTGCCAGTGAACATTAAAAATAAGGATATATAGAAGTGTAATTGATACACCAGTTATGTTACATAAAGTGATGTTCATATATTAATCATTAAATTTTTTCTAGAATGACATTTTCACTCTGCAATGGTGTGTGCGCTGATATGAAACTTCCTGGAAGATTAAAACTGTTTGCAGGATTGAGACACGAAATAGTTGCCTTTTCTTTTTAGGGGCAAGTGACTTACCTTATGAGCTACGCAAGCACTACTCGCGATCTGCTTTAGCAGCTCTATTTCCGCCAGTGCCTCACCTCTTATCTTCCAAACTTCACAGAAGCTCTCCTGCGAAACTTGCAAGACTATCACTCCTGGAAGGAGGGATAATGCGCAGACATAGCTCAGCCGCAAGCTGGGTATGTTTCCAGAATGAAATTTTCATTCTGCAAACGGAGTGTACACTGGTATGAAACTTCCTGTCAGATTAAAACTGTGTACCAGACCGAGACTCGAACTCGGGGCCTTTCCAGACCGAGAGTCGAACCTGGCATCCTTTCTTTGCAGGAGGGCTTGTGTGAGGTTTGGATGGTAGGAGACCAGGGTATTAATGAAAGTAAAGCTGTGAGGACGGATCACGAGTCGTGCTTGGGTAGCTGTCGGTAGAGGACTTGCACGTGAAAAGCAAAGGTCCTGATTTCAAATCCCAGTCTGGCGCAGAGTTTAAATCGGCAAGGAAGTTTCAGCAAATTTGTGTCCGTCCAAGAGGTCCAGGAGTCTAAGCACAGTATTTTCGTTTTCTAGAGGCCAAGATATCTGTAAATTAATATGCGATACTTTCTATATGACTAATTTTGTAAGTTTTGTAGACCTAAGAGCCATTAGGTATTTGTAAATTATTTGGGTCGAGAGAGTCGTAATTCTTAATGCCATGGGTTTTATTAGTAGTTTTATTAAACGAGGATATTGAATGCAATGGTTTCTAGGTAAATTTTGTTTCTACACTACTGGCCATTAAAATTGCTACACCAAGAAGAGATGCAGATGATAAACGGGTATTCATTGGACAAATATATTATACTAGATCTGACATGTGATTACGTTTTCACTCAATTTGGGTGCATAGACCCTGAGAAATCAGTATCCAGAACAACGACCTCTGGCAGTAACAACAGCCTCGATACTCCTGGGCATTGAGTCAAACAGAGCTTGGATGGCGTGTACAGGTGCAGCTGCCCATGCAGCTTTAACACGATACCACAGTTCATCAAGAGTAGTGACTGGCGTATTGTGACGAGCCATTTGCTCGGCCACCACTGACCAGACGTTTTCAGTAGGTGAGAGATCTGGAGAATGTGCTGGCCAGGGCATCAGTCGAACATTTTCTGTATCCAGAAAGGCTCGTACAGGACCTGCAACATGCAGTCGTGGATTATCCTGCTTAAATGTAGGGTTTCGCAGGGATCGAATGAAGGATAGAGCCACGGGTCGTAACACATCTGAAATGTAACGTCCACTGTTCAAAGTGCCGTCAGTGCGAACAAGAGGTGACCGAGACGTGTAACCAATGGCACCCCATTCCATCACGCCGGGTGATACACCAGTTATGGCGATGACGAATACAGGCTTCCAATGTGCGTTCCCCGCAATGTCGCCAAACACGAATGCGACCATCAAGATGCTGTAAACAGAACCTGGATTCACCCGAAAAAATGAAGTTTTGCCATTCGTGCACCCAGGTCCGTCGTTGAGTACACCATCGCAGGCGCTCCTGTCTGTGATGCAGCGTCAAGGGTAACCGCAACCATGGTCTCCGAGCTGATAGTCCATGCTGCTGCAAACGTCGTCGAACTGTTCGTGCAGATGGCTGTTGTCTTGCAAACGTCCCCATCTGTTGACTCATGGATCGAGACGTGGCTGCACGACCCGTTACAGCCATGCTGATAAGATGCCTGTCATCTCGACTGCAAGTGATACGAGGCCGTTGGGATGCAGCACGGCGTTCCGTATTACCCTCCTCAACCCACCGATTCCAAAAAAAAAAAATGGCTCTGAGCACTATGGGACTCAACTGCTGAGGTCATTAGTCCCCTAGAACTTAGAAATAGTTAAACCTAACTAACCTAAGGACATCACAAACATCCATGCCCGAGGCAGGATTCGAACCTGCGACCGTAGCGGTCTTGCGGTTCCAGACTGCAGCGCCTTTAACCGCACGGCCACTTCGGCCGGCCAACACCGATTCCATATTCTGCTAACAGTCATTGGATCTCGACCAACGCGAGCAGCAATGTCGCGATACGATAAACCGCAATCGTGCTAGGCAACAATCCGACCTTTATCAAAGTCGGAAACGTGATAGAGGCATCACAACAACGTTTCACCAGATAACACCGGTCAACTGCTGTTAGTGTACGAGAAATCGGTTGGAAACTTTCCTCGTGTCAGCACGTTGTAGGTGTGGCCACCGCCGCCAACCTTGTGTGAATGCTCTGAAAAGCTAATCATTTGCATATCGCAGCATCTTCTTCCTGTCGGTTAAATTTCGTGTCTGTAGCAGTTCATTTTTGTGTTGTAGCAATTTTAATGGCCAGTAGTGTATATATCTAATAATCTGATGTAACAGTGTTTGAGAACTTTACAAGTGGCACGAGCCATCTGACCTGTGCGAGAAGGCGAGACGGACACCTCAGCACGGAGGCGGCTGTCCGGGGAAAGCCAAAGGATCCCGACTCATTGGCGGATGTCCCGCTTCTGTCGAGGAAGCGCCGCCGTCTCCACCCCAGCTGGGACCTCCTTTCGCGCTGCACACTCGATGGTACATGCCCATTGCATCTCCAGCCAGCGGCGCCTCCTGTCAGACCTGCGCGACATCTCCACTCACCAAGGCACCCCGCCAGATGAGATTACGGTATGTTGAGCGACTTAGCCGTCACGTTACACACCTGTCCGACCAACAGCCAACAGTGCGGCGGACATGTGATCTGGGTCTACAATATTAATTATCAGGCAGGTTGTAAGTCACCCTGAATCATTAGTGAACTTGTGTCTGAGGACTGTGCAAGCTACTGTCTATGAACATTATATTGCCCACTAAGTCATGTTGAAAATATAAGTATTACACTGAAAGGTTACAGTACCGCCCGACATTGAAAACAGGTACAACATACTTCATTATTTTTGTCAGAACAACACATTTTCTTTGTAAAATAACTCAATTTCAATTAATACAGCGAAGCCGGATACCAGTGTGGGAAAGAATGACAATTTATTTATTTAATTGATCACATGTGCACTCCCACAAAGTAAATCCCTACATCCAGTTTGGTGAGATCTGTGAAATGAATGAATGTATGGTCGTCTGCTAACCGCAGATAGTGAATGTAAATATATGATCATCTTTGAGACGATCCTTTGGCCACCTTTGGTGGGACCAAAGAGATGAAATTTACCTGAGCTTTGAGCGCCTGAAATGTGGCTGACCAATACGGTAGCATGGTCTTCCCCCACCTCGAGATAGGTGCGAAAGGACCTGGAGATCGGCCATATTTCGGCACTCTGCCGCTGGATCATGTGCTGTTATGACCTGTTTTAGTTGTGCTCTGTAATGACGAAAGAGTGGAGACATGGTATGCATGTGGAATATTTAAGAGTAGTTTTAAATAATAATTTCTCTATTTCAGGAACTTTCGTGGGGAGAATTAAATGTCAGGCAGGTAATATTAATGGGATTGTAGTAATCTTCGGAAGTGACCAACGGTCACAATGAAACCACGTGTAGCAATAAGTTGAAATACTTCCATGTGCTTAAGTTAAGCTGAATTACTAGCGTGTCTACAATAAGTTGAAATATTTAAGAAATAGCGTGTGTACCATAAGTTGAAATATTTAAGAAATGGCGTGTGCAGGGCTTGAAATTAGAGACGAGTACTTCCACGTGGTGAGTACTGTGTGAGTCTCAAACTGTGTATGAGACAAAAGATAAAGAGAAGTAGTCGTCCATGGTATCAGTTGAGGACTCGCGTGGGTGATGAATACGTTCTTAATATTACTTTGCGTGATACGATTCCGTGTGACGCTAGATTCAAACTCTGAGAGAGAAGCAAGGTGAGTCGGCCGTCTATCCAGCAACGCCACTTGGCTTGCATTGCACAGGAAGACGTGCATGTAACTCCAGAGTTCATAGTAGGAAAGTAGAATTACGAAGTGGGGTAGTGTCGTGTGAAACTGGGATAAATATTAATTGAAGTGGGAAAGCTGAATGTGATAGTGTTCTGACTGTTTAGTGTTTTATATTTCTTATTACAGTGTGATGTATGTCATGTAATTTGGGTATGTGTGGTTTGCATGGGAGAGTAGCAGGGTAGTTTCAAAAGATTAGTGGGTTATGCTTGTTCCCTCTGTACCGCTCGGTCTGGAGGAAAGTTTCGTGATGATGATTGTGAGAGTCGAAGTGTGAGGTATAATAAAAGATCCACCATCCAACCAGAGAGTGCACTGTGCCGTTAAATAATTACGAGACCATAATATAGAGATTCACCAATGTAAAGTCATGCCCACTGGGCGGAATTTCTCATGTGTTATTGTTGTAGGTTATAGAATTTGTGTGTTTAGGTTAGAGAATTTATCGGAATAAATAAGATAGTGAAAAGAAAAAGATTGGTGGACTTTTCCATTGAATTGTATGTCGCCATAATGTCCCGAATTTATAATGTGTGCGCCATTCATATTCAGTGCGGTGGCCACGTGTAGACAAAAGCCGTTAAATAAAAGACATAAAGAAAATGATGTATTGCCAGTGCGTAGTGTACAGTCAGAGTTCTGTAAATTACTTGTAGTCAGATGCGTGTTCTCGTTGCGTATTATTCATGCAGAAGGATAATTTGTAACTTAATTGTGAGTACGAGAGTTCATGTTACTCGATAAATAAGAATGAACCCACTCGCTTGGCAGACCACTCCTCTTGCAGGCCTGACTGCTTGATGCCACAGTATGAGCAAGGCATGTGGGTGCCTCTCAACATAAGTGTCAATTGACATGAATTCTTTTGTGGTTATCCATATAAATCTTGGGTCATGCAATTCAAACACATTCTCCCCAAGCCGGCCGCTGTGGCCGAGCGGTTCCAGGCGCATCAGTCCGGAACCGCGCGACTGCTACGGTCGCAGGTCCGAATCCTGCCTCGCACATGGATGTGTGTGATGGTCCTTAGGTTAGTTAGGTTTAATTAGTTCTAAGTTCTAGGCGACTGGTGACCTCAGGTGTTAAGTCCCATAGTGTTCAGAGCCATTTGAACCATTTCTTCCCAGATTTACTGATGACGTCACAACTCTCCATTCCTTGAGTGTGAGAATGAACATTATTATGACACTCTCCAAAACAAATTATTTGTGAGTAAAGAACATAAACTTTGAAACGTCCCCTTAGAAAAATTATAAATGACTGACACACAATATTTTTAGCGCAACGTAATCTGACTTTCAAAAATCCCTACAAAAGAATGGCCCTGACTAACAATAACCTATACCTTTCATGACTCACTTACCTCACAAAAATCTTCGTCACCGAAACTACTGCAATACAGCCTGCGCCAATACTGCCAGCTAAATAAAAGATTCAAACTACTGAAGGCACTAACTACTGATAGGCATAGTTAGCAAACGAAAGATTTTGACAGAGAACAAACAATGTATTTACCTTAATAGTGTTCAAAAGTCATAATATATATGTATCAGTTCATGACATCCAGTCTTACAAATTTACTGTCTCTGGTGGACACACTTCCAGATCATCCGCTCTCAAAACTCCGCCATCTCTCTCCCCACATCCACCACTGCTGGCGGCTCACCTCCAACTGCGCAACGCTACGCGCTGTTCGCATCCAACTGCCCAACACTACAATAGCAAATTCCAACAATTCAAACCAGCCACAGACTGCACACAGGACAGTCAGTGATTTTCATATAGAGTGCTACATGGCGTTACCAACATAAAAACCTAAACAGCCTACTTTTTCATATAGAGCGCTACATGGCGTTACCAACACAAAAACCTTAACAGTCTACTTACAACTTTTATTATTTGTCACTACGAAACTGAAGACTGGTCAGACATTAGAAAATTTAAGTGGTGAACTTTATTATGATGAATACCGTTTATAAAGTGAGAACGCACCAATCTACGAACATGAACGTTATGCCAGTCGGATCATTAATTACGGTCTAAGTGTGCCATCAGTTGCGGTCGAAGAGTGCCATCTGTTGCTTGGACAAGCATCTTAGTTGGACTTACATGTCATATCATGCTTCCACAAGAAAAATTATAAACACTAACTCTTCCATCGTTGGTGGTTTCACTATGTTTGTGTTTATCCAGTGTCTGTATCTTCACAATACAATATTCTTGAGACAACCATGCATCTCTGAAGGAACGAGCATATTGGATTGGTTCCCAAGTATGTGAGTGGCTCAAAGACTTCTTAAGTAATAGAACCCAGTACGTTGTCCTCGGTGGTGAGTGTTCATCGGAGGTGAGGGTATCATCTGGAGTGCCCCAGGATAGGGTGGATAGCAATGTGCGGCTGTTTGCTGATGATGCAGTGGTGTACGGGGAGGTGTCGTCGTTGAGTGACTGTAGGAGGATACAAGATGACTTGGACCGGGTTTGTGATTGGTGTAAATAATGGCAGCTAACTCTAAATATAGGTCATGCAAATTAATGCAGATGAATAGGAAAAAGAATCCTGCAATGTCTGAATACTCCATTAGTAGTGTAGCGTCGATTAAATATTTGGGCGTAGCATTACAGAGTGATATGAAGTGGGAAAAGCATGTAATGGCAGTTGTGGGGAAGGCGGATAGTCGTCTTCGGTTCATTGGTAGAATTTTGGGAATATGTGGTTCATATGTAAAGGAGACCGCTTATAAAGCACTAATACGACCTATTCTTGAGTACTGCTCGAGCGTTTGGGATCCCTATCAGGTCGGATTGAGGGAGGACATAGAAGCAATTCAGAGGCGGGCTGCTAGATTTGTTACTGGTAGGTTTGATCATCACGCGAGTGTTCCGGAAATGCTTCAGGAACTCGGGTGGGAGTCTCTAGAAGGAAGGAGGCGTTCTTTTCGTGAATCGCTACTGAGGAAATTTGGAGAACCAGGATTTGAGGCTGACTGCAGTACAATTTTACTGCCGCCAACTTACATTTCGCATAAAGACCACAAAGATAAGATAAGAGAGATTAGGGCTCGTACAGATGCATATAGGCAGGCATTTTTCCCTCGTTCTGTTTGGGAGTGGAACAGGGAGAGAAGATGCTAGTTGTGGTACGAGGTACCCTTCGCCATGCACCGTATGGTGGATTGTGGAGTATGTATGTAGATGTAGATGTAGAACAGATACCATCACTGTCAGTTACAACTGTGGTAAACAATACGAAATACTTAGGTATTCTGTGACTGGGCATTGACATCAGCTGTTTCCGATACTTGAAAATTTGTGCCCGCGAAACATATTATTTCTGTGATGGCTAACCTGTCGCCAGCACACTGGTCGGCGAAGACGAAGCGCGAAGATCGATAAGTAGGCGCTGGATCAAGCGCGGCTATAACGAGAGAGGGGCTAGAGACACATCCGCAAGCAGCAATCCGCCCACGCTCTCTCGACAGCGTGTATTTAGGCCGCCGCCGCTGACAGGGCCTCACTGACACACTAAAGTATGGCGTTTGTCAGTATATTGCTGAGCGGGTTCAATTTACGGCACAGGCTACGACAGGACATAGCAGGATTACCGATACTGTCTGCAAGAGGACTATTACTGTTGAGCTTGTACCAAGACACACGGACTCTATTCCAGTTAAGTAAATTTTCATGTAAATAAAGAATCGTATTAATCCAGGTGTGCCTTTGTGTTGTAGAAAAAGTATGCCAGCCACCCACAACAACATATACTCTCTTGCGGTACAAGATTCTACAGATTTTTCTTAATTGTGTAAGTTAGCGGAATCATTTATAATTATGTGAATTTAATTAAATTTTTATTTCGATGATAATGGCATATCAGTGCATTAGTACATAAGAAGAGTGAATAATTTGAAACTTCCCCTTAGAAAATTGAGAATGACAGTGCTGGAAAAACTCTTACGTTATTTGATACTGAAACAGCTGAGTAAAACTGAACGTACTGAGACTGTTTCCTATTTACTTATTCTGATCATTTCTAAATTGACACACAATATTTTAGCGCAATGCAATCTGACTTTCAATAATCCCTGCAAAGGAATAGCCCTGACTAACAATAGCTTACACCTTTCATGAATCACTTACCTCACAAAAATCTTTTTTAATCGAACTACTGCAATACAGCGAGCGCCAATACATATATAGATTTGCGACATACAATTAAACAAATTTCCTTTTTCTGACGGACACACGTCCAGATTGTCCGTTCATAGTGACCTCTCAAAACTCTGGCATCTCTCTCCCCACATCCACCATTGCTGGCGGCTCACCTCCAACTGCCCAACGCTACGCGCTGTTCACAGGAAAATGCCCAACACTACACAAGCGAATATTCCAACAATGAGTCCAACCAGCCACAGACTGCACAAGGCGCAGTCAGCGATTTTCATACAGAGCACTAAGTGGCGTTACCAACATAAAAACCTAAACAGCCTACTTACAAATTATCAACTTAAGAGTTGTACGATTATGTTGCATTTTGTCCGACCATAAAATCGGTTGTTTGGTCTTTTGTGTGCTGGGTTCCTGAGTGTAGTAGGGAGTTTCCACAAATAACTGCTGAACTACAGTCGACTCGCACACGTACGCACAATAGCCTCAACTTCGGGTATGTTTGCTTTTTTAAATGTGACTATACATCTTTTGGAAGTGTGAGAAAGATTTTGAAAAGACGAGTATAGAGATATAATGGTTGTTGGCGATGAAACTTTTCACATAAATATCCGATTAATGAGCTACGATTGAAAAGTAAGATGACCTGACGGCTATTACAGTGTAAACGCTGCCTAGTTTCAAAATAGACAGTAACAAATTTATACAACTGTACTTGCGTTTTCAGTATTTTCGAATGCCATTAAAAAAGTGTAACGTCCACAGAAAGCTTAATCCGTAAAAACTGTAAAAAAATGTATGGTCTATCGCTCCAGAAAAACGCGAATGAAGCTCGCAGTCGATCTCTACGAAACTTGAGTAACTGTTTTGTCGCCACCGACATTTTGTCAGGGAGTCTGTCTTTCCACCTTTCTCTATCGCTGCGCAGTTTACGTCTGTTTCTTCCAGCATGCTATTCAATTTTTCTTTCGTTTGGTTACCTCCAGGATTTTTTGATGGCGACTACTCTCATAAGTTCTTCCTAATTGTTTCCTTACTTAAGTAACGACTTCAGATAAACGAAAATAAGTACTTGAGAAGTTTTAACATTTGAGAGTGTGAGCAACCGTGAATAATTTAATGATTATAAAGAATCCACCTCGACTGCAATGAGAAACCGGATGTTGACCTAGGTTTCGGTGCGGATAACCACGCCTTCTTCGTTCTTCGGAACACACTGAAACTACGAACTGCCTAAAGGGGCATGGTCGAACATTAATACAGAACGCCCGAAAGGGCAAAAGACTCGCATAAAATAAACGGTACGTGTTTACCATGTCAATAGCTGTACTTAGCTCAAACGTCAAAAGCGTGCTTTCTCAGCCCAGCCAACGTTCGGTAGGCAGCGGGCTCTCAGTTTACTGAACGTTGGCTAAGTACAGCTATTGACATGGTACACACGTACCGTTTATTTTACATTTTATGCGAGTCTTTTGCCCTGTCGGGCTATCTGTATTAATGTTGGACCATGCCTCTTTAGGCAGTTTGTAGTTTTAGTGTGTTCCGAAGAAGGCGTGGTTATCCGCGCCGAAACCTAGGTCAACATCCGGTTTCTATTTGCAATCGAGACGGACTCTTTATAATCTTTGAAAATAAGTACCCTATAACTTCAGAGCTATTTTGTATAAATTATCGTGTTATTTTATTACATCTGAACGTCTTTATACCGCCGTTCGAGGGTAAGTAGTTTCCTCTTGGCGTGGCGACACTAACAGCTAAGGGACGTGAAGATGAGTTTGCGGATACAAAACCGACGCTCTGCTGGAAGCTGTTCTCTGGAACTCCAGGCAGAGCGGACACCCGCCAGTTGGCTGTTGGGGGTAGGGGGTAGGTGGGTGGGGCCAGAACGTCGGTGTCTTAAAGCCGACCGCCGAGGACATCTTTTGAAGCTGGGCTGCAGCTGCTGCCTCTGCGGGCACGCCCCGCATCTCTCGCAGCGTATTCACAGAGACGCCCTATACTTAGACCACGGTGCCTGTTCAGTTACACGAGCCGCCCACTACCAAGAAATAAAAGTGCCACCACCCGGTTACCGAACCACTGACCAAGCACGACCAGTTAACAAACTAACTAACTACAGGCAGCCTACCAATCACAGCACAACATATGTCTTAATAAAGGTAACAGGTGATCAGAAGCTTGCCATAGATACATAAGAGGTGGTTACCGAACCACTGACCAAGAACGACCAGTTAACAAACTAACTAACTACAGGCAGCCTACCAATCACAGCACAACATATGTCTTAATAAAGGTAACAGGTGATCAGAAGCTTGCCATGCATACATAAGAGGTGACTACCTTTAATTCTTAGACTTCAGCAAAGCCTTTGACACTGTCAACTTCGACAGTTTACTTGCCAAACTTAGCAGTCTAAATTTCTCGTCCTGTGCAGTGCAATGGCTTCCCTCATGTCTGACGTCTCGCTAGCAGTGCGTCAGGTCCGTCGCCATAAAGCTGCAATGGAGGCAGGTAGAATGAGGCGTCCCCCATGTTTCGGTATTACGTCCTATACTCTTTCACATGTCATCAGTTCTACTGCAAATATCACATGTACGCTAATGACTTCTAGTTGTGTCTCAGCGCAAAACCAACAAACCTGAAGAGAGCTATAGAGAATTTCAATACTGACCTGTGTGCACTATCAAAATGGGTGCAAGATATAGGGTTAAAGCTCAACTCACCGAAGACCGAACCGGTGCTGGGTGGTCATTCTAGGCGCACTGGCCCGAAATACCGGGAATCCCTACCATCTGTACCTCTAAATGTAAAAAAAATATCAACTTCTCTCCTTCAGCAAAGAATCTAGGTGTAATAATAGATGAGACTCTGAATTGAACTTAGCACGTAACTGCAGAGTCGGACAAAACATCACCATCTCTCCACGCCCTAAAAAGGTATAGGAAGCTGTTCCCTCTTGACCTGAAAAAGAAACTTACGCAAACACTTACGCTTTCAATTATTCATTACAGCGATGTTATCCTCCAAGGTCTTTCTCGGGAAAGCGACGGCACCTGGTACTGGGTATGAGTGTTTTATCTGTGTTGTTCGACTGTTTGATCACATCTCACCATCACATGCACAGCTATCCTAGCTGCGTGCAGACGAACGCGGATACTTCTATACCCTCTGTCTTCTCTACCGCCTTGTCAACAAACACTATCCCTCATAACTTTCTTCGACCTTAACGTTCTTGTCTGAACAATATGACAGAAACACCCGTTCCCATTAGAGCGAAATCCGTTCTGTCCCACGTTTCCACGTTTATCCTCTTTTTCGAAGTCCATGTCAGTAGCAGGAGCCTGAATGTCGGATGATACGCTGGAATAATCTCCCGCATTATATTAGAGAAGACAAATAGTGACACATCTACTAAAGCAACAACAATGATTACCAGTGTCCCTGTAGGCGCTAGTTACCCTCACATATACTTCTTCCCAACCAGATATTACTCTTTTCCCAGTATTCTCACCTGAAGCAGTCTCCATAAATTTTTGTTTCCACTATCATTATTGTCATTATTATTATTATTATTATTATTATTATTATTACCACTATTATTATCACAAATACCACCAGAATTGATTTTATTAGTTCATAATAATATTATTACCTCACATTGCCGCTTCGCACTAAAATAATTTTAATAATATTTGTCACATTAAAACCGTTATTTCTTAGGATGTAATAAAAGGCCTGATGGCCCTAATCATATCAGATTAAATAAATAAATAAAATATGTAAATATTCATGTTTCGTATAAAAGTTTGTGCTACGTAGTGGGTGTGATAGATTTTTATACACATATTAATACAACATGAGCATAAAAGCTTTCCTTGATTGCAAAAGATTATTTCTAAGGAATTACGCAAGATGTAACTCTGCCATTTGTTCCATATGTCCGCTTAGCTCACAAACTTGCACTGATCTCCGTTTATTGCCCATAAAGTGTCTAGGCCCCGGTCATGCCTCAGCGTGAAAAACTGCAAGCGTACATAATGTGCTGCACACGGACAGTACAGGGCTCAGCCCGTCTCGACAGTGCTCCGTCCATCTTGGCTTCGCTGGGTCCTTCTCGGAAATACTTTAGTTCTGCGCGAGGTTTCATTTGGCAGTGCGATTCCTTCCGGCTTTTTTCAGTGGCTACGACTATTTTAAATTCGGCGGAAACATGGTGGCAGCGGCATCATTCGCTGTTTGCTCGTGATATAAGAGAAGTTAAATGATCTCTCAGAAACAGCCTGCCCAGCGATTTGTCATTACAAGCCTTGAGAATGCCCGATAGCGGTTTTACAGTCGTTTATTCCAATGATACTGCAAATTTTCTATAGGGCGGTATTATAACATCTTGCACGAATAATTTACATAATTAGTTGACGACGAAAGAGCAAAAAAAAAATTACAACAGTCAACAGTGATTTGTATGGTATTCATTATTTAGTACATCAATAACCATTTTCTCCTAAATTAGCAGCCATGGCGCACATGATGAAATAAGCACTGTGAACAGCACATTTTCGGAAGTCGTACATATTATTACACCGTCAGTTTCAAGAGTTTTTGGTGAAATCGAACATGGTTATGGAGACGTTATACAGGGTGGTCAGACACAGTCTGAAAAACGTGTAATGATGTTGCAGGTCAGGTTGTTCTGACAAATAAAAGTTAAGAAAGAAATCTGATTGAGATTTCCGCTCTGCAGCGGAGTGTGCTCTGATATGAAACTTCCTGGCAGATTAAAACTGTGTGCCGGACCGAGACTCGAACTCGGGGCCTTTGCCTTTCGCGGGCAAGTGCTCTTCCATCTGAGCTACCCAAGCACGAGTGACGGCCCGTCCTCACAGCTTCACTTCCGCCAGGAGTGCTAGTTCTGCAAGGTCTGCGGGAGAGTTTCTGTGAAGTTTGGAAGGTAGCAGGCGAGGTACTTGCACAAGTGAAGCTGTGAGGACGGGTCGTGAGTCGTGCTTGGGTAGCTCAGATGGTAGAGCACTTGCCCGCGAAAGGGAAAGGTCCCGAGTTCCAGTCTCAGTCCGGCACAAGTTTCATACCAGCGCCACTCCTCTGCAGAGTGAAATCTCATTCTGGAAACATCCCCCTGGCTGTGGCTAAGCCACGTCTCCGCAATATCCTTTCTTCCAGGACTGCCAGTTCTGTAAGGTTCGCAGAAGAGCTTCTATGAAGTTTGGAAGGAAGGAGACGAAGTACTGGCGGAATTAAAGCTGTGAGGACGAGGCGTGCGTCGTGCTTGGGTAGCTCTGCTGGTAGATCACTTGCGCGCGAAAGGCAAAGGTCCCGAGTTCGAGTCTCGGTCCTGGACACAGTTTTAATCTGCCAGGAAGTTTCAAGAAATATGATGTGTTACGCCGTTTCCGAGTTGATTAGCACTAAAGTTTACAACCAGCCCGCTGTGACCGCAAATTCAAGAGGCTCGCCAGATGCTATTAGTGGCAATTGTTCTAATAGCATACATGATTGGGCACGAGGTTGCTCACTATTGGGCTTGGGTTCGATTCTTGCTTGTGTCCCAATATTCGTATTGATCTCTTGTTCGGCTTTAGGAAACCACGTTTGGCGACAGCGTTTCTGGCGGGCCGTTTAAATTCTCACGGGCAACGGCGTGATTGGTTAACCTGAATGTTAATATTCGGAAACGCTAGAAAGTATCGATTTTTTAACAATTATTTCCCAGCAGAATCTAACACTGCAGAACCTTTACAAGTTTTTAGACTGTTTTTGAACATGATGTATATCACTGCGAAGTACGTTAAATCAAGAGGGACGTCTGGAACTACTTTTCGATTTAAGACGCGCTGTTGTTGAATTTCAGAAGGAAACAGAATGGATTGCAGACCTTGCATTTTTCGTGGGCTTAACGGCAAAGTACTCCAGTAAGGCATTTAAAAAAATCGCATCGTGAAAGTGACAATTTCTGACAAACCCCGTCGTCAGTTCTCTTCAGCTCTCTGACGTCCACGCGAGTTCTGAAGAATTCGTTGCAGCGTTGAAATAATTTCAGGAACTGTTTCTTAACACGTATAGGACACTGCCAACCTGACATCTGTTTTTGAGCTATTTTCGTGAATATTTGGTGGTTTAGTTGAAAGCGCCCTTCGTATGTGCAGATGGTACTGATCGATCTGCAATGTAATTCCCGATTCAAAAGCAAATTCTTTTGCTTTAAAACTGTCCAGTTCTACGATGTTTTCCTCGGGAGGAGTTTCCACGTTTCTATAATGAGCCTGTAACGAGATATCAACGATTCGATTCGAATATCTGACTGAAGGGCTTTTTCAATTAGTAAACTAAATATGTCACGATTACCTGGCAGCCTGAGTGATGAAAACCCGCGTCTGTCGATGTGCCGACATCTTGTGCGAGTTATAAATTTTATTATGTCTTCAGAGAGTAAAAAATCATTAAATAACAGCGGAAATTTGTTTTGCTCCTGGTGTGTGTTGTTGAGCAGCATGAGATATGAACGAAAAGCCGCATGCAAGCCGTCCGGTGTTACTTGTGCTACTGAACTGCCATCCGATGCGGTGCATCGCCGTGTACCCAACTTCCCGGTTAGACGACATGGTGTGATAGTGGGGAAAGTGTTCAGTTGGACGAGCGATGGTTTTACTGCACGCATGCAGAGTTCTTGGCCGTCCATGGTTCAGGCGACACCCAGTTCTCTCCATGTCTCTGTCAATCGCCCTTCTGTTACCGCCTCTACAGCATCTTATGCACATGCTCTTTGAGTTTTCATACCAGGAACGGCTGAACTAAACACTTTATACTTCACGTAACCTCACAAAAAACTAGAGGAATTATTGTCTGATGAACGTGGTGAAAAGGATGTTGGACCAATTCTATCGAGCGACCCGTGCAGTAAGTTTTCATCTAATAACTGGCTAGCAAACTATCATAAAAGTGACGGTGTATCGTTTTACTGAATCACTAACCACTGTTTAAACACCTGCAGCTAAGACGCAACGCGAAGTTCTAGCATGTCTTGGTAAACTGCTGCCACAATGGTAGGCTCAGCGAAAAGGAAAGGTCCAATAATTATGTCGTGTATTAGGCTACACCACAGATTCACTTTCGGGCTGTTCCTCATCTGTGTATCACTATATGTGGGTTCCCCTGCCCCCAGAACCGTATGCTTGTTTATTTTAGTAGAGTTGAGAAACGTCACTTCATCGGATAAACAAACTTAATTAACTTAGTTATTGTCTGTATAGATTCGTTCCAGCATGTTCTTCAAACTCGGAAAGTCTCTGCCTACAATACTGCAGCAAAGGTTGCAGGATTTGCAGTTCGTATGCACGGAAATCCAGCCGTTTGCTTTAATTTTCTTCACAGTGCTCTGAGGTGTGCCTGTTTCTCTGGATTTCCGGGGACTGCACTGAAATGCTGCACGCGCTGTGTCAACACGAGTCACTCACTGCAAGTCTGCCGCTTCGCTTCTTGCCTCGTTGCCAACACTGACACACTCTTTATCCGTTTTAGTATACTTTGATGGTCTTCACATATGGCTGATCTAGATCATAGACACTTCCAAACTACCTCTCAACTGTAACAGGCAACAGTATTTCATGAAAACACAAAACACATTGTACTTCTTAGAGCACACGTGTAGGTACCATTGTTACAACAGCGTTCCTAAATTACGCTATCTGTAACAAGAAAGAGAGAGAAGTAATCAGATTGTGTCAGAGCACGTGTGGAAGTTTATCCCCAAAAACTTCATGGACTGCGCTACCATTTGCAAAAAACCGTTCATACAGCTGGAAGTGTATCTTTAAATACTAAAAACATTTACCAACCAAGATCGCACAAATGTTTCATTATTTAAAACACCCAGTTTCGGCAGACTCTGCTGTCATCCTTAAGTCTTATAAAATCTTTTTGTATGAAACTTGTTCATTTTACGTTGGACCTCACGCCAAGCTGTCATGTGGATAAAAATCAGCAAATTATAAGAAGTCTGTCATAACTGAAATATTTAAAAACATAAAGCATCTGGTACAAATGGCCGTGTCTGTATTCTGCGCTTTTGTGATGTAACAATTTTCTGTAAGCGGTATGTATATGGACATGGCCATTTGCACAGCGTGCTTTACTAATGACAAACCTTTTATAATGTGCCAATTTTTATCCACATAACTTGGCGTGAGGTCCAACGTAAAATGAATAAGTTATAACAAAAAGATTTTTTGAGTCCTGAAGGTGATAACATAAACTGTCGAAACCGGTTGTTTTAAATAATGAAATATTTATGCTATCTGGGCTGGTGAATGTTTTTAGCAAGTAAAACAAATCGCTCCTTCGGTCTTCTCAAAACGAGAAAATTCAAGTATGTTTAAATACTTTAAGAATCAAGCTTTCTTTGAGTGGGGGGGGGGGGGGGGGGGCTGGGTCATCAGTCTTCTGACTAGCTTTTTGCGTCATCGTGTCTTAACAGACATCCTATCGTCTTCTCTCTTCTCCTTATTAGTGTTTTCTACGTACTCCTTTTCTCTTCGATTCTGCGAAGGACATTCTCATTCCTTGCCTTATCAGTCCACCTAATTTTCGTCTGTAGCACCACACCTCAAAACGCTTCGATTCTCTTCTGTTCCGATTTTCCTACAGTCAATGTTTTACTACCATACAATGCTGTACTCCAAGTGTACATTCCGAGACATAAAAGAAAGTTTCAAGAGAGGAATTAAAATTCAAGGTGAAAGCATGCCAATGATACAGTTCGGTGATGACATTGGTATCCTGAGTGAAAGTGAAGAAGAGTTACGTGATCTGCTGAATGGAATGAACAATCTAATGAGTACTGAAACTAAATCGAAGAAAGAATAATGAACAGAGAGAAACTTAAAAATCAGGATTGATGGTCACGCGGTAGATGAAGTTAAGGAATTCTGCTACCTAGGCAGTAAAATAACGAAAGACAGACGGAACGAGAGGACATCAAATGCAGACTAGCAATGGCAAAGAGAGCATTCCTGGCCAAGAGAAGTCTACTAGTGTCAAACATAAGCCTTAATTTGAGGAATTAATCTACCATTTGCAATAAACCTCATAGCTGTATCTAGCATAATTGCCTAGAAACAAATTTTTGCAATCAGAGAAAAGACCTTATGCTTGCCCTGACGAGACGCGTGAACAGAGGGAAGTCATTTGGAAAGTGGGCGATACAACTGTAGACACTGAAAAAGATCTGCTCGCAGCCTGTAACATTGTTCCAAATCAAGAGGGGTCGTCGAAACGTGCATGAGGGCACTTAGTGCGATGATGCCATTCCTGCTTAGAAGATGGTTCACGCGGCAGGCCATGATCAGCTGTTGTAACTGTGGCATCTTGCGCAGATAACTTACTTCACAAAGTGTCTACTTGCTTTTCTCTCAACGTTAGCGAAAAAACAGTACATTTTCACCTTTTCAGTGATAGCTTTCAACTCGTTCGTTTCCTACCAGGGCTCCCTGTTTCACACTGAATGCATTTGCACTTCTCCACCATCCCTGGACGTTTACAGAGACCCCAAGTACATACATGGACGCCTAAACGTAAACAGATGTCAGAGGAGCAATCTGAGGTAAGGATCCTCCTTTCGCTGGCGTTCATCCCGTCTATTACTGAGTCTGCTTCTTCAGGACATCAGAGAATTTTATTTCATTCCTAGCTGAGTACCTCCTCCTTCCCCCTCTATCCTCAGACGTCATCTCTGTCCATCTCCTTGTTCGCCACACTCTTTATCCACCTCTTCCAACCCCCGTTTTCTATTTCCACCCGTTCCTCTCCCTGTCCATCTGCTCTTCCTCACTATTTCAGTCCATCTGCTGCTGCTTTCACTATCCAGCTACTCCTTCCACCACTTTCCATCTCCTCCTCCCAATTCCCACTGTGTCCATCTCCTGCTGCCCCTCTATCATCTCCTCATTCATTTTGTCTCCTGCTCCCCCCCCTCTCTCTCCATTTCCTTCTCCCTCCCTCTCTCTCCAGCTGAGCTTCCCTTTTTCTGTTCATTTTCCCTCTGTCCATCTCTTCCTCCACTGTCATTCCATTTCCTCATTCCCCTTTCTCTGTCCATCTCGTCCTCTTTCCTTCTTCTCTCCATCTCCTTTTCTTCCCTTTCTCTGTCTATCTTCTCCTGCTTCATATCTGTGTCCATGTCCTCCTTCCCCCTATCTGTCTCTCCAGCTCTTCATGTCTCCTTCGCTCTCCACGTTATCACCCCCACCCACTAGGAGGTTATTAACCCTTAAGTCCACAGTATTTCTTTAGAGACTGTAATATGTGTACCACGTTTCGTAGAAATCGACGTAAGGGTTTAGGAGAAACTTTTTAGCCGCAATTTTTCCGAAGTACGCACGTATCGCACATACTTCATATATCTCACGTATATTTGTACACGTATTTCACCTCTATCTGTGTTGAATTTCATCCTGCAGTTTCAATTTCATGCAGCTCAATTTATGTGACGTCATATCTCTTGAACAATGTGTCGTATTACAATATAATTTTGCGGGTATATTCAGTGGTAAATTTTTGAGCTGTCTACGAAATGTGTTGCGAATAGAGTTAGTAGTAAAGACGCAATAACTTAAAACGTCGTGCATGATATCGCAGATTTTCACTCATCTCAATCCTTACGACGCTCTATCTCCTGAACTATGAATAATATAATCGTATAACTTTGGAGATCCGTCAGTGGAATATCTGGATACTTTATGCGAAACGTGTTGCGAACAGAGTAAGTAACATTTAAAAGTCATGCATGATGCGGCAATATTTTGTACATCTCACTGTTTATGGCGTGATTTCTCTTGGTTTATGTATCGTACAATTATAAAATTTTGCAGGCACATTTAGTGCTATATGTTAATACTCTCTGCAAAATGTGTCGCGGATACAGTTAATAGTAAAGGAGAAATAAATGTAAAACGTCATATGTGATGCGGCAATTTTACTTCATGAACAACGAAATTGTAGTAAGCGATAATATTTTTTTCTGCTCATCATTTTGTGGTGATTGTCGGCGAGAAAAAGTTTCGCAAAAGGTTTGAAATAATGTATAAAGTATGTCGCAAGTTACTAAGTGCTCTCATCCTGAAATACTGGACGAATAAAGTCTGCGAATTCGCGCGTCGTGAGCTGCACTACTTTTTTCACCGCCATTTCCGCCCCTTTCACAGGTGACTGGTTCTTACCACCACAGCAATTCTGTCCAAACACTAAGAAATATTTGAACTAAGTTTGGTTGAAATTGGTTCAGAGGTTTAAGAGGAGATGTGGAACATACATAGACATATACATATAAACTGAAGAGGCAAAGAAACTGGTACACCTTCCTAATATCGTGTAGGGCCCAAGCGAACACGCAGAACTGCCTCAACACGACGTGGCATGGACTCGACTATTGTCTGAAGTAGTGCTGGAGAGAACTGGCATCATGAATCCTGCAGGGCTGTCCATAAATCCGTAAGAGTACGAGGGGGGTGAAGGTCTCTTCTGAACACCACGGAACAGGCATCCAGATATGCTCAATAATGTTCATGTTTGGGGAGTTTGGTGCACAGCGCAAGTGTTTAAACTCAGAAGAGTGTTCCTGCCGCCACTCTGTAGCAATTCTGGAAGCGTAGGGTGTCGCATTGTCCTGCTGGAATTGCCCGACTCCATCGGAATGCACAACGGATATCAATGGATACAGGTGATCAGAAAGGATACTTACGTACGTGTCATCTGTCGGAGTCGTATGTAGACGTGTTAGGGATCCCATATCACTCCAACTGCACAATCCCCACACCACTACAGAACCTCCACCAGCTAGAACAGTCCTCTGCTGATATGCAAGGTCCACGGATTCATGAGGTTGTCTACGTCGTTGGTCCCGTTCTTACAGGATCTTTTTCCGGCCGCAGCGATGTCGGAGATTTGATGTTTTACCGGATTCCTGATAATCACGGTAGACTCGTGAAATGGTCCTACGTGAAAACACCACTTCACCGCTACCTCGGAGATGTTGCGTCCCATCACCTGTGCGCCGACTATAACACCACGTTTGAACTCAAATCTTGATAACCTGCCATTGTAGCAGCAGTAACCGATCGAACAACTGCGCCAGGCACTTGTTGTCTTATACAGGTGTTGCCGACCGCTGCGCCGTATTCTGCCTGTTTACATATCTCTGTATTTGAATACGCATGCCTGTTCCTCTTTCTCTGGCGCTTCAGTGTAATTTTATAATATGTATAGATTTAACTTTATGGCCGAATGCCTTCCTGAGACCAGAGTCGTCACGGTAAAGTAAGGCAACGAACGGGTTTGCGCCATCTGTCTATGAATCGTATAAACTACATCCTGTGTCTTATCATACTTTACCACTGTTTGTATCGTATTCTGTGAGGTGGAAATTAGGGACCATCTCAGCATTTCTCTAGCGGAGCGTGGGAAACTGCCTGAAAACCTCACTAAGTCCGGTCAGTGTACCGATTCATGGTCTTTAATCCACTACGCGAATTCTGCATTACCTCGCCGTCTTGCAAGTTGGTGCAGTGTGCATTACGCTGTGTGAAATCCCTAAATACAGGATGTGGTAGGACAAGAACAGCATGGAAAGACGAATTCAGCTTAGAGGCGTCATTTGTCGTTTGATTTTTTATTTATTTAACCAAAACACGGTAGCATGAATAAATTTATACAATAACCACAAATATTTATGAGTCACAGGGTAAAGCTAACTATTTGTTTGACACCAATGATCTGTTGTCACAAACTATTTTACCTTAACAAGCCACAAAACTCATTGCCAGACTAAACAGAAAACAGTAAAAAGATTTTTAAAAGCATATTTCCTTATGAAACAGAAACTGCTCAAAGTGTAATAGCAACAATTTCTTAAGGTAACTTAAGACAATGTGACAAAGACTTATTAGAATTTTCGGAAAAGTGACAATTTTTTCTAATCAAACAGGCCCTCAACAAACAGGAGGGCAAATACACTACTAAAAATCAGCAGAAAATCTACCGAAAATTATATCAATTAGCCAAACAGGAAAATAGATTACGACACGTGAGGCGAGTACAATGTCAAGATAGGCTCAAACAATAATTTTGGTTAAATGATTTGGAAACATTCGCGTAACATATTCAAGACAGTGCTTTGTTTAAGAAAAACTTAGCTATCCTGAATTCACAAAATGTGCAATACTAGTATATTCCAAATGATATGTAAAACCTTAAATAAGGTTCCATAAATCAGAACAGCCACTACTTAAATTCTATTAGCAGGCAACGTGAGCGCGGACCAGCGGGCCAAGGCGGTCTCGGAGACGCCTCAAGGCAGCCGTTACACGCGAAAGCGGTGCGTACGTCCGCGTAAGTCCACGCGCCCACCATGTAAGTAGGCTGTTTATGTTTTCTTATTGGCAACGTTACGTAGCGTTCTGTATGAAAATCACTGGCTGTGCTGTGTGCAGTCTGTGGCTAGTTTGCATTGTTGTCTGCCATTGTAGTGTTGGGCAGCGGCAGCTGGATGTGAACAGCGCGTAGCGTTGCGCAGTTGGAGGTGAGCCGCCAGCAGTGGTGGATGTGAGGAGAGAGATGGCGGAGTAGTGAAATTTGTAAGACTGGATGTCATGAACTGCTATATACATTATGACTTTTGAACACTATTGAGGTAAATACATTGTTTGTTCTCTATCAAAATCTTTCATTTGCTAACTATGCCTATCAGTAGTTAGTGCCTTCAGTAGTTTGAATCTTTTATTTAGCTGACAGTAGTGGCGCTCGCTGTATTGCAGTAGTTCGAGTAACGAAGATTTTTGGTGAGGTAAGTGATTTGTGAAACGTATAGGTTAATGTTAGTCAGGGCCATTCTTTTGTAGGAATTTTTGAAAGACAGATTGCGTTGCGCTAAAAATATTGTGTGTCCGTTTAAGCACAGTCACGTATAATTTTCCTAAGGGGACGTTTCAACCAGCCCCTGCGAACCCTGTCGCGAGGCTCAGAAGTCTACGTAGGGCTGTTAACAAACGCCAGTTAGGTGAAACGTAGGCCAAAGAAACAAGTTAGGTAAGTATTAATGGCCACCACCTCGAGGACTGGTCAGTATAAGAGCTCTTAATCCGCCACAAAATTTCAAAAATATACCCTTAACTAAATTTTCGTACCATCAAATAGGGTAGCAATGGCGAAGATAGCGTCTCATAAAGTATTTTGCTGAATAAAATTTGATACGCAGTTCCCTTTTCGTTTCACACTTACTCACCATATCTTAGATACCATAGTAGAGGAAGCGGGATGGAATCATGGTTGATAGTCACAATTTATAACTAAGACAGTTTATTGACATTACGCCTTTTAAGGCATTTGACAGTTACAAATTGTGGACGATACAGTTAGAAACCCAACCTACTCAGTATTCAAATAAACAGGCCCTTAAGAGAAGGTTATAAAAAACTTAATGTGCCAGGCATTTATAGAAACCTTAAGCATAGCAATTATCAATTACTTCACATAGCCACTTCATCACACACCTTAAAACCAGTTATTACATTAAGCTGGCCACACTTAAAACATTCTTCACTAAAATACCCTTATAATTTACTATTTCAATTCCTTAAAGAAGCACTTGTTAAAAGGTCAATTACAAACTTAACGTTGCCGGTCACTAATAGCCCTCGCTTTATTTTCCCTTATTAAGAAAACATAATTACCGACAAACTTCAGAAATTCAAACTCCTATATAGGATTCCCTCAAAATATATATAATGAAACGGTTACCAATAAAGGGTGACTTAAGTGCACTTCAACTCTAGTGCCCAGCTAAGATCCAATTACATAACATCGTAGAACCACTTACATAAAAAACTACAGCAGAAACACTGACCTTTAAAAATGAATGTTCACGTGTTCAGACGTGATAATAATAAGACTATTGGAAAGAGCTGTGCGAGGAACTCAGCAGACGCTATGCAATTTAAAGTCCAGCCAGTTGCCAGTCGCTAATATTTAAGGAAACAGGCTCGTATAAGAACAGGTTACATACAATATATATTTATATATCTACCAGCTTAACCCGCATTGGCGGAAGGAAGATAAATACTAAACTTTGGAAGGCGGTATCTGAACAACTCCCGGTAGTGGCCAGGTTCTTAAACACTGCCAGGCCTAGACCTCGAATGACATTCCACTCCCCGCTAAGGCGCTGGCACACTCAACGGTTTTTGCGCGAATCACAAAGACATTCCAATAACTCTGAAATATAGAAACACTCGACAGAACCTTTGACTCGATATATGGATAAGGGTGTAAGGGAACTCGTTACACTACTGACAGATTCGCAACTTTGACCTTCAGCATTTTACACATGGACAACTGTATTAATAGAGTGCAGGCTTTGAAAACGCCAACGTAGAATCATTTCAAACTTCCTGGCAAATTAAAACTGTGTGTCCGACCGAGACTCGAACTCGGGACCTTTGCCTTTCGTTTTAATTTGCCAGGAAGTTTCATATCAGCGCACACTCCGCTGGAGAGTGAAAATCTCATTCTGGATAGAATCATTTGATTACAAGAAACACAGAACACTAGTAAAACTTCTGAGAAAACTTTAAAAAAACGGCCACCATTTAACTAGGTCAACTGAATTCTTCCACATCATCTTAAAGTTCGACTGTGAAAGTCTCACCATAACAACAAAATTTAAGTGCCTCTGAGTGCGTCGATCAACAAAACACAATTACGACCAGTTACTTCATATCATTTACACAATATGAAGAAGCGGGTTACACAGCTTCACCGCTTCACTTCAAATTTTGTTCCCAGCGAAGTCACAGAACTTGTATCTCCAAGCTGCGCATGTCGCCAAAACGCCCGACCAGTTTCAAAATGGTTCAAATGGCTCTGAGCACTATGGTGCTTGGAATCTGAGGTCATCACTCCCCTAGAACTAAGAACTACTTAAACCTAACTAAGCTAAGGACATCACACACACCCGTGCCCGAGGCAGGATTCGAACCTGCGACCGTAGCGGTTGCGCGGTTCCAGACGGTAGCGCCTAGAACCGCTCGGCCACACCGGCCGGCGACCAGTTTCACACCTCAACATGTAACAGTCATCACGCTCTTTCGGCAGCCGTTGACACTCGTCTCCCCGCGAATATCACGAGATCTCCAGAGCTACCCGTCGAAGGCTAACAATCTAATCCCTTCGCCCGTCAAGCCGGAAGATAAGAAACGCGAAAAGCAATGATAGTTTAGCTCAACCGCAATCGATCTCAACGATTCATGAACAAAGTAACACTGGCGCCAGTTCGCCACGGCTCAGAGACAAACTTAATACATGCTTAGAACAAGGTCTAATAGTAATCTAGCCAAACTACACGGCAAGTAATCTTGCGAGAAACAAACAGGAAAACTTACCGCAGCGAGACGGTATCTTTAGATCTTACAAGCAATCCCTCCTTCCGTGGTATTTAGACACGTAAAATCTACAGCACAGTTTTAATACGTCTATTAAATACAGAAAATTTCTGTTAAAGCAAACAAATATAGATAAAAGGTTAAATGCAAAATGCTTACAAATATCGTAATTTGTTGAATATGAATAACCTGAAATAACAGAGCCTTGGCTTAGATAATTACACTCAAACAAATATTTGAGGAAGTGGAGGTGGACGTATCATAGTATAAGAAATACTGACCATAAACGCACGATGAAGTAGGTATTTGGTAGTCCTGGAAATACCTAGTGCGATTCTCAGCACCCAGTCCCCCACAGCATGGAATATCAAAGTCAAACAAACGCGTGGCCGCGGACAGAAGGACGCTGTACTCAGCTCAGCGTCGTAACTCCGACTTCTCCAGTTACACCAAGTCTGAGCATAAACAGAGCTAACGGCCGACTGACCCACTGTGTCCGGAACTAGGCCAGTAATGCCCCGTCGTCCGGTGTTGCTCGCTGGATAGCTGGCTATCACTAACGCACCATCGCTGCTCAAGCCGTACATTAGGACTTGCTCCGCCAGAGATAATTAGCGACAAGCCACAATCGATTCGCGCTGCCAATAGCGGCGCCACGGAATAACGCACGAAATCCAGGGCACGCGAAATCGATTGCGAGCCCGCCACGGCTCCCCGTCCACAGAGGTCCTTTGAGATAAGCGCCTAAATTATCTGGTTCTTTATTGACAAACAAATTACACCTATTCAAACTAGCGCGTTCCTGCATTACAACGGCAAAAAATTTTGTTGTTCTCTCAAGGTATCCATGTAGTTCGTGGTGCACAGCGACATGCAGCTTTGACCCTACGAATACGTTTCCGATCAGTTCCTACAAGTATCTCATGCATCAACGATTATATATGTATTAAAATAAAATCAACCATAAACATAACACAGATGATTGTACATCGTTTTGCAAGGGAACAACACCAACGTTGATGTTGAAACATAAACATTTTCTACTATCTACATTTACAACATACTCCTCCAGCTAGCTCGAAGTGTGTGGTGGAGGGTACTTCTGGTGATCCCCCTTATCCTGTTCCATTCACGAATGACGCATGGTAAGAATGACTGTCGGCAAATTTCAGTATTAGCTTGGACATTTCGCGAGATGAAAGTGGGAGGAAGTAATAACTTGTCTGACTCTTCGTGGAAAGTGCTCTCTCGAAATTTCAATAGTAAACCTCTCCGTGATGCATTTGTTGAGCACCTCCGTAACACTCTCGCGCCGACTAAATGATCCCGTGACAGAACGCGCCCCTCTTCGTTGCGTCTTCTCTATCCTTTCTATCAGTCCTACCTAATAAGGAATCCAGAGTGATGAACAGTACTCGCCGATCGGTCGAATAAGTGCCTCGTATGCCACTTCCTTCGTGAGTTACATTTCCCTAAGATTCTTCCCATAAAGGTCTGTCTAGCATCTGCTTTTCCTACTATACTACTGGCCATTAAAACTGCTGCACCAAGAAGAAATGCAGACGATAAACGGGTATTCATTGGACAAATATATTATACTAGAACTGACATGTGATTACATTTTCACGCAATTTTGGTGCATAGATCCTCAGAAATCAGTACCCAGAACAACCACCTCTGGCATAATAACGGCCTTGATACGCCTGGGCATTGAGTCAAACAGAGCTTGGATGGCGTCTACAGGTTCAGCTGCCCATGCAGCTTCAACACGATACCACAGTTCATCAAGAGCAGTGACTGGCGTATTGTGACGAGCCAGTTGCTCGGCCACCATTGACCAGACGTTTTCAGTTGGTGAGAGATCTGGAGAATGTGCTGGCCAGGGCAGCAGTCGAACATTTTCTGTATCCAGAAAGGCCCGTACAGGACCTGCAACATGCGGTCGTGCATTATCCTGCTGAAATGTAGGGTTTCGGAGGGATCGATTAAACGATAGAGCCGGGTCGTAACACATCTGGAATGTAACGTCCACTGTTCAAAGTGCCGCAATGCGAAGGTAACCGAGACGTGTAACCAATGGCACCCCATACCATCACGCCGGGTGATACGCCAGTATGGCGATGACGAATACACGCTTCCAATGTGCGTTCACCGCGATGTCGCTAAACACGGATGCGACCATCATGATGCTGTAAACAGAACCTGTATTCATCCGAAAAAATGACGTTTTGCCATTCGTGCAGCCAAGTTTCTTCTTCGAGTACACTATCGCTGTGATGCAGCGTCAAGGGTAACCGCAGCCATGGTCTCCAAGCAGATAGTCCATGCTGCTGCAAACGTCGTCGAACTGTTCGTGCAGATGGTCGTTGTCTTGCAAACGTCCCCATGTGTTGATTCAGGGATCGAGACGTGGCTGCACGATCCGTTACAGCCATGCGGATGAGATGCCTGTCATCTCGACTGCTAGTGATACGAGGCCGTTTGGATGCAGTACGGCGGTCCTTATTACCCTCCTGTACCCACCGATTCCATATTCTGCTAACAGTCATTGGATCTCGACCAACGCGAGCTGCAATGTCGCGATACGATAAACCGCAATCGCGATAGGATACAATCCGACCTTTATCAAACTCGGAAGCGGGATGGTACGTATTTCTCCTTACATGAGGCATCACAACCACGTTTCACCAGGCAACGCCGGTCAACTGCTGTTTGTGTATGAGAAATCGGTTGGAAACTTTCCTCATGTCAGCACGTTGTAGGTGTCGCCACCGGCTCCAAGCTTGTGTGAATGCTCTGAAAAGCTAATCATTTGCATATCACAGCATCTTCTTTCTGTCGGTTAAATTTCGCCTCTGTAGCACGACATCTTCGTGGTGAAGCAATTTTAATGGTCATTAGTGTATTTGCTTTAGGTGGTCGTTCCACTCAAAGAAGCTCTGGATGGTTACCCTCTGGACGTTTTACAGTAGACACTGTTTCCAGCATTTTTTCATCTGTCGTCTAGTAGTGAAGTAGTGGATTTCTTTCTCTATGTATGCACACTACGCAGCGTTTACTTACACTGAAGGTCAACTGCCAGAGCCTGCAATGTTCATCAATCCCCTGTCTGTCATTCTGCAAATCGATACTGTCTTCTCGAGTTACTACTTTCTTATAGAAAACCACATCATTTGCGAACAGTAAAAGAGCTTCCTACACTTTCCACTTCCATAATTCTACATCCATAATTCTACAACAGGTTGGCATTATCGATGTAGGCCTGTAATTACGTGCATCTATCCTACGACCCTCCTTGAAAAGGGGAGTGACCTGCACTATTATCCAGTCGTTGGGTACCCTTCGTTGCTCTAACGATAAACTGCTGCTGGAAGGGGAGCAAGCTGTTTGTCTTCATAGACTTATAGGTTTCTGGTCCCGGTGCTTTTTCACTACTAAGCGACTGTAGTTCCTTTTCCATTCCACTCTCGGTTATCTCAATATCCGTGATTTAGGCGTTTGTACCATGATTGAAAGGAGGGCACGTGTTACAATATTCTGCCGTGGAACAATTTCGGAAGACTGATTTCAGTATTTCGGCTTCTGTTATCTTCCATTTCGGCAACAGTATCGTCTCTGAGTGAACGAATGGAAGATTTCGACCCGCTTGCTGATTTTACATATATCAAAATGTCAGGGTTTTCCAAATCTTACTTTCAAACTCATTGAACGACTCTCTCATTGCTGTCCTTAGGCTTATTTTCGCTTAGTACACTTTTGTTTGTCAACTGCATTTTGGCTTCTCTTGAATCATTAGTGAAGCTCTCTTTGTTTACATAACAGTTTTCTAACATGCCTATTAAATCACGGTGGATCCTCCCCATCCTTTAAGACCTTATTAGGAGCATACTTGTCTAACAAGGGAACTTCCCCATCGCACCCCCTTCAGATTTAATTATAAGTTGGCACAGTCGATAGGCCTTGAAAAACTGAACACAGATCAATCGAGAAAACAGGAAGAAGTTGTGTGGAACTATGAAAAAAATTAGTAAAATATACAAACTGAGTAGTCCATGCGACGATATGCAACATCAAGGCGAACGAACGTCTAGGAGTGCCGTGGTCGCGTGGTTAGCGAAAGCAACTACAGAACAAGAGATCCTAGGTTCAAGTCTCACCTCGAGTGAAAAATTTTGTTTTTTATTTTCAGTTTATGTGACAAACTCTTATGTTTTCATCACTTTTTTGGGAGTGATTATCACATCCACAAGAAAACCTAAATCGGGCAAGGTAGAAGAACCTTTTTACCCATTCGCTAAGCGAGCAAGTTAGGTGGGTCGACAACATATTCCTGTCATGTGACGCACATGCCGTCAGCAGTGTCGTATAGAATATATCAGACGTGTTTTCCTGTGGAGGAATCGGCTGACCTATGACCTTGCGATCAAATGTTTTCGGTTCCCACTGGAGAGGCACGTCCTTTCGTCTACTAATCGCAAGGTTTTGCGGTGCCGTCGCAAAACACAGGCACTAAACTTATTACAGTGAACAGAGACGTCAATGAACGAACGGACAGATCATAACTTTGCGAAAAACAAGGAAAGTAAAATTTTCATTCGAGGGAAGACTTGAACCAAGGACCTCTCATGCCGCAGCGGCTCACGCTAACCACAGGACCACGGCGCTCTTTAGCTCACATTCTACTTGATGTTGCCTATCTTGTACATGGACTACTAAGTTTGTATATTTTACTAATTTTTTTCATAGTTCCATACAACTTCTTCCTGTTTTCTGGATTGATCTGTGTTCAGTTTTTCAATGCCTATCCACTGTGCCAACTTATAACTAAAACTGAGGGGGGTGCAATGGGGAGGTTCCCTTGTAAGTCTCATTGAACGATGATTTTGAATTTTTTCTCTTTGTGTTACACGTATTCGTCCTCATAATTCAATATTTGATGCTGACTACTGACAATTGTATCCTGTCACTCTTGCTGAGCAAAAATATTTTCCTACCTTTCTTAACATACCTTGTAAAACCCATAGTCATAGTGGGTGGACTATCTCAAAATGCTCAGTTTTATTATGATCGACCGTCTGTGCGATTCTGTTCCTAAAAGTAAATGGCGTCGAGACAGTTTATCAGGTTGAACTACCAAATGTACGTACATACACAGTAGGGCAACACACAGTGAATCTTTCACTCTTCAGCCCAGCGCACTCTCGATATCTTAGAGGTACATAGTCTTTCATGTCTAGATTGTCAGAAAGAGAGAATAATGCGTTAATAAAGTGCCTTGAATTTTTTATTTTAAAAGTCGTACCAGCATTCACCTGAAATCACTTAGGGAAATAAAAAATCCTTCGTAAGAATGGTCGAACAATAGTTTGAAATGCGTGTCTCCAGAATGTGGATCTAGCGATTTGCCATTTTTATAATTCGATCGACGATCAAATGTGTTTTCTTATTCTGCAAATGACTGGTTTCGGACATTATTAAAACTATGTGGATTACTGAGACTCCAGCTATAACCGTTTAACTATAGCTACAATAATTTTATCAACTGAGCGATCTGAGCAAGCCTCTCGCCGGCCCCAAAGCCGTATTTCGTTAGTCCTCGTCTGCAGTTCTCCGACCCCTACAAACTCACCTGCGTGGTTTTCCATCCCAGCACCCTTTGCAGAAGCATGTGATAAAACATGGCCTAGTCATAGCCTAACGACTGTGTCCAGAGTAGTCGTTCATTCAGCAAAAGAATGTCACTGGAGACTTCCTGGATCACAACAGTGTTACGGTCTCAAAATCAGAAATAAGAAACTACAGATAAGTATGAACTGGTTGACGATCCAAGAAAGAGCCAAATCTCAATGAGAAGTAAAGAACCATTTCCCCATTATCATACGCAGGCTCTTACAATGCACCCCTCATTTAAGGCTAGCGAAGACGAGGTAAACTGCCAATATTTCACATGAGGCATACAAGTAGTTATTCTAATCGGCGCATGATGAAGGTAATACGTTTCTGTGACCTGTAAGATCGACAACTTAAGCGTTCCAGTATTGCATAAAATTAAAATTAAAAAGCTATCTACAAATCAGAATGAAATTTGATCTCTTTAAGAAATCCCACCTACGGGAACACATCTGAGTTCTTGATTTCTACTTCTCGATAAATAAGCTCCACGCGATTAGTCTGATAATTCAGGCAACAGAAAAACAACGAAAGAGAAAAAAATATCGGTACATACAAAGAGATACTAATTTGCCCTAAAACATTGATTCTAGACGAGAAGAGAGCAGCGTTTACCAGAAATACAGAATTACTGTTACTGGAATATGCAGAAATATCTCTCAACATGTTATGTTATCTTTCACGAAAACAATCACTGTCCATCGTGGACTAAAAGACTAGTTTTATTTCTTATCTTATAAAGTATATGATTGAACCTGTTCTGAAACATCGTTAGATTTGTAACTGTTAGAACTGTAAACATAAAGACGTTTCTTTGCCATTTCCATCTTTTAGTTTTACGATACATGTAACTTTATTAAACAATTATTCTTTCTTATACAATTTTCACTACTATGGACATTGAGAAATAACACCTACAATCTGATGCTTACTTTCTTTCTTGTGTGCTGCATTGAAGAAAGATATGATATCGACTTGATATTCAGCTTATACCATCTTCATAGTTATTTTCTAGCCTTTTCAATCGTTCTGTCTCCTCTTCAGAGCATTTAAAAGCAAAGGCTAATTTAATAACTTCTTGAAGCAACATGAGACTAGGCCGAGGCCGGTACCGAAGACTGAAATTCCATGTTAGAATCTAGCGTCAGCCGTGAGTGTGGGCTTTTAAGTGCACTTTTATAATTTATTAATGTGTCAATTAAAAATTAGCAGTTACATGTGAGGTGAAAAATTCTCGGAATTCCAGCCGCATGGTACTGACGAAATATCGCCACATTTCGACGAGTGAGTTACTTCTAATTTGATTGTGACAAAAACAAATTGAGATAACTGAATGGCAGTGTATCCGAAGGCTTGTTAAATAAAAGTTCGTCAGAAGATGACTAGAATGATACTCTTCGAAATCGTCGAGGAATTTCTTCACTGTTACCCGGCCGGAAAACTCGAGATCCTTCATAAGTCCTGTACGACGAGGAAGCCTACGCTGACACACACGTGTATCACATGTGTCAAGTGATGAAGGGACTGAGGATTCGCACTATAGTACCGATGAAAAAAAAACTGAACGAATGGCTGCATAGTCGAAAGTAATGACGAATCACTTTGACTATTGTGCTTCGTATTATTTTGCTGAATAGGAATCTGTACTGAAAAATGAACTGGAATTGATTCTTCTGAATCTTTAAAAAATTTAGGCACTCGGAATATGTGTTAGCCACAAGAAACTGAGCCGAGTGTATGAAAAATTTTTACTGTCGACTTGTCCTTAAGATGCGTTGTCGAATCCCCGCAACACTTTGGTGAGGCTAATATCTCAATTTACGGAGTGAATTCTTATGACAGTGTGACTATTTACTTTCGGTAACTTTGCGTAGTAGACTATACAGTTTTTAAATCTCTGCGTGAAGCTGAGACAAACTTTTACTCTTTGATCTATGATTTGGTGTTCAGCTGTTTCATGAGAGGCGCCCGTAGCGATCGAACATTTATATTGCAGTCAGATTCGCCAGTTATAATTATTACACTGATAACTTAACCTTTTCTGTTCGTTTGTTTTTATTTTAGATTCCTTCTTGCGATGCCTCTTCCGAGACAAAACCGTAAAAACTAAATTACTGCTGGTCTTATATGTTGGGACTGAATAAGATTTAATTACATTCAACCTCATCATCTAAAGAAAGAAAGGCGCCACAAGTTACCGGCAATTTGTTTGTTACCTCTGACGCTATTTTCACTGATCGTTCTTATAAACGTTTTCAAGTTCCGAATTAACATTCGCTACTAGCTACGAACCATTGATTTATTGATTCCTTATTCCCCGTTAACTCCACAGGTTTGGTGTTGCGCGCTTGATTTTAAGTGGTACAAACATTTGCATTTCTCTCAGCTATCTTTACACTGGAAACGTAACGCGTGTTTGGAGAAATGCTCACAATTTCTCATCGTATCCACAAAAACAAATACATCACAACGAGTCTACAGCACTTGTTCGGCACATTAGTCTGGCTGGACCGAGCTACACTCGTTCACGAACGGTCCAACTGGCAGAAGAATACAGAGACAGATCGAGCGTGCAAACTCGCTCAGTGATTAAGACTTGATTTGTGCGAGGAGCGCGGTCCGGATAACCTCCTGGCCCGGAATTAGGTTATCCGTGACGTCTTAATGTCACTTTACGGAAACGCCGGTATTGTCCTCTCAACTGATACGGCATGAAATGAAGCGCCGGCACGCCAGACGGGAATGAAAGAGATAAGAAAGCTTGAGAAGAAGTCCACCAATCGCACGCTGATGGGACCTTCCTCTAAGAAGACAACGCGACAGCAACGGCCCCTATGTGGACAGGACAGAAGCACCGCCACCGACCGGTAATGGCTCAGTTCAATAGCAGCTTCAAGATTAGCGCCTTCGATAGCAGCGTCAACGCTAGACACTTCGCTTATACACTTCTGGCCATTAAAATTGCTACACCAAGAAGAAATGCAGATGATAAACGGGTATTCATTGGACAAATATATTATACTAGAACTGACATGTGATTACATTTTCACGCAATTTGGGTGCATAGATCCTGAGAAACCAGTACCCAGAACAACCACCTCTGGCATAACGGCCTAGATACGCCTGTCCATTGAGTCAAACAGAGCTTGGATGGCGTCTACAGGTACACCTGCCTATGCAGCTTCAACACGATACCACAGTTCATCAAGAGTAGTGACTCACGTATTGCGACAAGCCAGTTGCTCGGCCACCATTGACCAGATGTTTTCAATTGGTAAGAGATCTGGAGAATGTGCTGGCCAGGGCAGCAGTCGTACATTTTCTGTATCCAGAAAGGCCCGTACAAGACCTGCAACATGCGGTCGTGCATTATCCTGCTGAAATGTAGGGTTTCGCAGGAATCGAATGAAGGGTAGAGCCACGGGTCGTAACACATCTGAAATGTAACGTCCACTGTTCAAAGTGCCGTCAATGTGAACAAGAGGTGACCGAGACATGTAACCAATGGCACCCCATACCATCACGCCGGGTGATACGCCACTATGGCGATGACGAATACATGCTTCCAATATACGTTCACCGCGATGTCGCCAAACACGGATGCGACCATCATGGTGCTGTAAAGAGAACCTGGATTCATCCGAAAAAGTGACGTTTTGCCGTTCGTGCACCCAGGTTCGTCGTTGAGTACACCTTCGCAGGCGCTTCTGTCTGTGATGCAGCGTCAAGGGTAACCGCAGCCACGGTCTCCGAGCTGATAGTCCATGCTGGTGCAAACGTCGTCGAACTGTTCGTGCAGATGGTTGTTGTCTTGCAAACGTCCCCATCTGTTGACTCAGAGATCGAGACGTGGCTGCACGATCCGTTACAGCCATGCGGATGAGATGCCTGTCATCTCGACTGCTAGTGATACGAGGCCGTTGGGATCCAGCACGGCGTTCCGTATTACCATCCTGAACCCACCGATTCCATATTCTGCTAACAGTCATTGGATCTCGACTAACGCGAGCAGCAATGTCACGATACGATAAACCTCATTCCCGATAGTCTACAATCCGACCTTTATAAAAGTCGGAAACGCGATGGTACGCATTTCTCCTCCTTACACGAGGCATCACAACAACGTTTCACCAGGCAACGCCGGCCAACTGCTGTTTGTGTATGAGAAATCGGATGGAAACTTTCCTCATGTCAGCTCGTTGTAGGTACCGCCACCGGCACCAACCTTGTGTGAATGCTCTGAAAAGCTAATCATTTGCATATCACAGCATCTTCTTCCTGTCGGTTAAATTTAGCTTCCGTAGCTCGTCATCATCGTGGTGTAGCAATTTTAATGGGCAGTAGTGTACTCTCTATGTTGCACAGACTTGGGATTGTCTACACTGAAGAATACTGATTATTTTTTATGTCACCCTTTACGTGCGGCGCGTCTGTGTGATTTCCAAGTTAGGTATTGTGATTTTCTTTTTGTAATGATACTCATTAATACGACTTGTTTGAGTGTTTGTCTAGATAACCGAGTACGCAGGCTTCCTAGACGCTACATCAACGGTGATCTCCTTTCCCATTCATCTATATCTGAACAAGTGGTCTCCAATAAGCTTCATTTAGATGGATTACTGAACTCAATCGTCGACGCTGAAGCATAGCAATAATGCCCTACTGTCTGTTGCTCTGTACAGCTCTTTTAGCCCGTGCCTTCCTGCAACACTCCAACTCAGCGTGCTCTGAAGCCTGTCTCCTGGAACTGGAACTGACGTGCTGTTTCTTCTTGTATTGGCTGTCCTACCGAGGCAATCCTTCCTCTTAACTAATTATACACGGGCGTAGTTTTGAAATATGATGTAAACGCAGGCGTTCGTCTGATTTGCACTCCTACAGATGCGGCTCCTTGTCTAATTAGCACTGCCTCTCTCTCGGTGACAACACTTAGATATTTATTTCATGAGCTGTGCGCACTCCAAAAAACTTCAGTTGGGAAAAATGCGGAGTGAGTTGCAGTGGCAGTCGGAATCAAGTCTTTTTTTATAGGAATGTCTTCCCACAACCAAACACTTTTCAGGGTGTTCCGAAGCTATTCTTTCAAATTAATATAGGAGGTAGAGAACTTCAAAACAAGTACAGGTAATTATGGTGCATACGGTCCCTGACGGCTATTTCTGATGCTGGGGACGATTTACACAGAAGGTATGTAGCATGATAATTACAGTACAGGCATTTACAGAAACTACATATTTACATATATACTCCGCTAGTCACCAGGCGGTGTGTAGCGGAGGGCACTATTCGCGCCAAAGTCATATTTCCCCTCCTCTGTTCCACTCGCGGATCGCGCGAGGGAAAAACGACTGTCTGAACGCCTCAGTGCGAGCTCTAATTTCCCTTATCTTTGAATGGTGATCATTGCACGATTTGAAAGTTTGTGGTAATAATATATGCAATACACCCTCGGCGAAGATCGGTTTTGGAATTTAGTGAGCAGCCCCTTCCGTTTAGCGCGTCGTCTATCTGCAAGTGTGTCCCACTTCAGACTTCCTGTGAGATTTGTAACGCTCTCGCGATGGCTAAATGTATGAGTCACGAGTCTTGCCGCTCTTCTTTGGACCTTCTCAATATCTTGAATCAGACCCAACTTGTAAGGGTTCCATACAGACGAACTATACTCTAAGACTGGACGAACTAAAGTATTGTAAGCAATTTCCTTTGTTGAAGGACTGCATCGCTTCAGGATTCTACCAATAAACCGCAATCTAGAGTTCGCTTTACCCGTTACTTGTGTAATCTGATCATTCCATTTGAGATCATTTCGAATAGTCACAGCCAGATACTTGACTGATGTTAAAATGGTTTAAATGGCTCTGAGGACTATGGGACTTAACATCTGAGGTCATCAGTCCCGCCGAACTTAGAACTACTTAAACCTAACTAACCTAAGGACATCACACACATCCATGCCCGAGGCAGCATTCGAACCTGCGACCGTAGCAGTCGCGCGGTTCCAGACTGTAGCGCCTAGAGCCGCTCGGCCACTCCGGCCGGCCTTGACTGATGTTACCGCTTCCAAAGACTGGGCATTTATTCAGTACTCGTACATTAATTGGGATTTTCGCTTTGTTATACGCAGAAGGTGCACATACTAATATTGAGAGATAGTTGCAAATCCTCATTGCTTTGTTCACAACTTTCATGTGATACTACTTTCTTGTAGACTATAGCATCATCGGCAAACGTCTAATGCTGCTGTCAATACCCTCAGCCAGATCGTTTATGTAAATCGTAAAAAGCAGCGGACCTATTACGCCGCTCCGGGGCACACCTGATGTTACGCTTGTTTCTGTTGAAGTCTCCCCATTCAGGACGACATACTTCTCTCTCTCTGTTAGAGAACTTTCTATCCAACCGCATATGTCATCGGATAGACCGTAAGCGCGCACTGTTTGGAGCAAGCGACAGTGAGGTTGGTTGGTTGGTTTTGGGGAAGGAGACCAGACAGCGTGGTCATTGGTCTCATCGGATTAGGGAAGGATTGGGAAGGAAGTCGGCCATGCCCTTTCAGAGGAACCATCCCGGCATTTGCCTGAAGTGATTTAGGGAAATCACGGAAAACCTAAATCAGGATGGCCGGACGCGGGATTGAACCGTCGTCCTCCCGAATGCGAGTCCAGTGTGTAACCACTGCGCCACCCCGCTCGGTACGCGACAGTGAGGAACTGAGTCGAACGCCTTTCCAAAGTCGAGGAATATGGAATCAACTTGGGAGCCGGTGTCTAGAGCCTGTTGTATATCACGCACAAAGAGGGCCAGCTGTGTCTCGCATGACTGCTGTTCCTAAAACCGTGCTGTTTTCTGCAGGTGAGCTTCTCAGAGTCTAGAAAGGTCATTATTTCTGAACAAAAAATATGTTGCATGATTCTACAAAAAATCGATGTCAGTTCAATTGGCCGGTAGTTATGTGCACCCGATTTTCTACCCTTTTTGTAGATTGCTATGACCTTGGCCTTCTTCCAGTCTCGTGGAACTTCCCGCTGTTCCAGTGATCTCTGAGTGATGATGGACGAACTGCTCGAAAGTGCGAGCAGTGGCCTGTGTACGAGCGTCGGTTCATTGATTTCCATGTGCGTACGAAGTTTCCCGACATGTCCACAGTAGTACAAGCAGCGACGGCAATAGCATTGAAGTGGTCTTCTGTTTCCAGAAGTGTTTTATGCGTCAGCTGTTTCATATACCCTCAGAGGAAGAAATCCAGACACGTGAGATCATGTGACCTGGTTGGTCACACCAGAGGGCAACTTCGGCCGATCCACCTATTCCCGAAGGTGGCTCTCCGATGATTCCTCACAGCACTGCTGAAATGGGCTGGTTGTCCTATCCTGATGGAAGTACATCCGTTGTCCAACATTCAGAAGTTCATCCTCCAGCAGTTCTGTCAAAATATATTCCACTAAGGTGCGATATCTCTGCCCGTTGGGGCGAAATGGAAAACTGTCTGGTCCAATCAATCTGTCACCGAGAATGCCGGCTCACACATTAACACTGAATCGGAGTCGATGGGCACGAGGTCAAGGATCCCTATGTGCCCAAACATGCGAATGTGGAGGATGCTAAGTTCACCGGACTTGGATACGATGTGACGTCATTATGACGTATACACGCTACATCGAAAACGATAGAAACCGTATATCGACTATTCGACTTTTGTGAACTTTCGAGAGGTTGTGACAGGGTAGCGCTGTGCTCTGCACCATTCGTTGAAATGTGTTTTGCGTTCCTTGCGTTTATATCGTGTATTGTACTGTGTTTGTGTCCTGTGCGTTGTTTTTCGTTTGCTCGTCTCTAATTATGTGTTCAGCATTCGAGAGACTAATGAGAGAAAATCTGAAAGAGTTCAGCATCGATGCCGACGGGCAATTGCGTGGTTATTGTGAATCTCAAGCAGAAATTGATGTACTTCTGACCCAGCTGAAGTGCGTCGGTTATTTGTACTCGGTGAGAAGAAGCACTCAGCAGCCAAAATCTTTAGATGCGTCAAGACACTAACCTTTCATTAAGATTACATTGAGAAATCCACTTCCCCTCGTATTTCATCTCCGGTCGACGAGTTTTCTTCAACAATGCCTCATATTTTTCTTTTTAAGTTCGAAATTCAATCATTCTACACACCAGTCATTACTGGACACTAAGGTACCCGTATCTGCGGTCCGAGTGTAAAATTACTTGGAATTATGGTTGATAAAAGACTATCTTGGGATGGACATGTAAATTACTTAGCTAACAAACTTGCACGAGTTCTCTTTCAGCTATATAAATTAAGAAAAAGAAGTCAGCAAGAGTATGCTGCTACAATCTAATATGTACTGACAAGACCAATTGTATGAAACCATACTAAAATGTTGATAATAAATAAATATTATTTTCGGCGTAAGCATTCAATACAACAATCACACAATCTAATTTGGTCGGGAAATAAGAAGACTTCACTTTTTTACGAAACGTGTTGTCCGTGGTATTTTCAAGGCCACGGTCAGGAATGTTTCTATTAATATCCAGCTCTTTTACTTTTATTTTGGCGAAATACATATACGCTGCCACACTGAGCTGTTATCAGAATCGCATGTGTCAAAACAAACCACTAGCTGACGACAGTTTAGAATCTCGAACGTTCGTAAAAGTCGATAGGTGTGTTAATCGACTAAAGCGTGTTACGTCATAATGACGTCACATCATATCCAGGTTAGGTGAACTTAGCATCCTCCTGCGAATGTCCATACACGTCCCCAGTAGCGACACTGACAAACAGTCTGCGTCACCACCGCTAACAAAATGTTCCCTAACATTACAAGTTGACTTCAGAGACCATATGTTCCTGCCTGCAATATATTTGTTTTGACGTTCTCTGCCTCTATTGCAATGATACCACTGGTATTCGCTGCTGGAGATTACTTAACCAGGGTACAAATTCCGTGAGCGTGATCTCTCAGTCGTACGTTCGTAATTACCTTTAACTCTTCTCTTTCTGTACTCGCCTCCCTCCCTGAAGTTCTGGTCGTGCTATCCAATGCCACTCGTAGCTGGATCGAACTTCTTCACCGTCTGCAGGAAGGCGCTGTGGTAATGAAGAATTATATTTGCTGTACACTGGCTACGAAATCAAGTAACAACTGCTTCAGAAAATCGTTCTTTGTTTAACAGTCCCCATAACACTCTCGACATATCAGTTAAACATTCACATTTAAGCTGTTAATAACCCGACTCGTCGACAGAAAGATGGCTAATATCTCAAAGTCAAGAAGTAAATAAGTAATTAGTTAAGTAATTCCATGTAATCTTCCTTTCTTTCTTTCTTTCGGAACAACAGCCATCGTCGTCCCGACCTCTTCTTTTTTGGCGTCCATGGCACCTCCAAGTCGCGGCGTCAGACTGGAAATGCCTCTTTCCCACTTGTCAAAAACTCTCCCTCCGTCGCGCCTTGTAACTGAACTGTGCCTACATTTGCGTTTCGTATCTACGCATAAATAAAAATTGCGCGCACAGTACACGGCCTTTCCTCTACCAGTCCTACTATAAATTAAGGTTTCCACACGACCATCTTTGGCCGGCACAGTAGAAAGGAACTGGGACATATTGCTACCTTGAATAGCAACATGGACCACCACAGGAGGTCAGACAGGGACCAGTTTATTTCTCTCGTGACTGTACATACACTGATGAGCCAAAACACTATGGCCACCTGCTCAATAGCTCATTTGCCTGTGTGTGGAACGAAATACATCACTGATGCTGCGTATCACGGATTCGACAGTTCGCTGGTAGGTTTGTGGTGGTATGTGGTATTACATACCTTCGCACAGGTCATGTAATTCGCGTAAATAATGGGCCGCTGAATTGCGTACTAGGTGATGGCGCCCGATAGCGACCCTTCTGCGTTCCATAGGCTTCAAATCAGACGAGTTTGGTTGCCGAGGTGTTTCAAATGGCTATGAGCGCTATGGGACTTAACATCTGAGGTCACCAGTCCCCTAGAACTTAGAACTACTTAAACGTAACTAACCTAAAGACGTCACACACATCCATACCCGAGGCAGGATTCGAACCTGCGACCGTGGCGGTCGCGCGGTTCCAGACTGTAGCGCCTAGAACCGCTCGGCCACACTAGCCGGCGACGAGGCATCATCGTCAATTCACTATAATGCTTCTCAAACCACAGTAACACGGTTCTGGCTCCGAGCCACGGACAAGTATAATGCGGAAAGTTGGCATCGCTATCGAGGAAGACATCAAGCATGCAGGCGGTTCGTAGCTCTCAGGTTATCTTCGATTACTCCCACCGGCCTGCGTCCGTGGCGTGCTGCACGTTTCGAGTCGCACTGACGACGTATATGGAGATGACCATTGACCTAATGTACAAAAATGTGTTTCATCCGAAGAGCCGACACGTTTCCGTTGATCGATGGTCGAATCTTGATTGTTCTGTGACCACTGAAATCGTAACTGACGACGTCGATGGGTCAAAACGTGAAAACGTATGGGTGGTCTGCTTCGGAGCTCCATGCTCAGCAATCTACGATGAACGGTGTGTTCCGAAACATTTGTGCGTGCACCAGCATTGTGCTCCTTCGGCAGAGATGCCAAAGATCACCATCTATTCTATTTTATATAGCAGAAAAGCCTCTGCCCTCACGTTAGAATCGTGGACGTCCAATCATCTACCGCCTAGTGGTAATTTCAGTGCCCTCCTTCCTCTTTCCGTAGATGCTCACGACAGTAGCACGTGAACATTCGACCAGCTTCGCTGTTTTTGAGATACTAGTTCACTGTCTCAACATAGTAATAGTCATCATCATCATCATCATCATCATCATTTAAGACTGATTATGCCTTTCAGCGTTCAGTCTGGAGCATAGCCCCACTTATACAGTTCCTCCATGATCAACTATTCAGTGCTAACATTGGTGCCTCTTCTGATGTTAAACCTATTACTTCAAAATCATTCTTAACCAAATCCAGGTACATTCTCCTCGGTCTGCCCCGACTCCTCCTACCCTCTACTGCTGAATCCATGAGTCTCTTGGGTAACCTTGCTTCTCCCATGCGTGTAACATGACCCCACCATCTAAGCCTGTTCGCCGCCCTGACTGCTACATCTATAGAGTTCATTCCCAGTTTTTCTTTGATTTCCTCATTGTGGATACCCTCCTGCCATTGTTCCCATCTACTAGTACCTGCAATCATCCTAGCTACTTTCATATCCGTAACCTCAACCTTGTTGATAAGGTAACCTGAATCCACCCAGCTTTCGCTCCCATGCAACAAAGTTGGTCGAAAGATTGAACGGTGCACAGATAACTTGGTCTTGGTACTGATTTCCTTCTTGCAGAAGAGAGTAGATCGTAGCTGAGCGCTCACTGCATTAGCTTTGCTACACCTCGCTTCCAGTTCTTTCATTATGTTGCCATCCTGTGAAAATATGCATCCTAAGTACTTGAAACCGTCCACCTGTTCTAACTTTGTTCCTCCTATTTGGCACTCAATCCGTTTATATTTCTTTCCCACTGACATTACTTTCGTTTTGGAGATGCTAATCTTCATACCATAGTCCTTACATTTCTGATCTAGCTCTGAAATATTACTTTGCAAACTTTCAATCGAATCTGCCATCACAACTAAGTCATCCGCATATGCAAGACTGCTTATTTTGTGTTCACATATCTTAATCTCACCCAGCCAGTCTATTGTTTTCAACATATGATCCATAAATAATATGAACAGCAGTGGAGACAGGTTGCAGCCTTGTCTTACCCCTGAAACTACTCTGAACCATGAACTCAATTTACCGTCAACTCTAACTGCTGCCTGACTATCCATGTAAAGGCCTTTAATTGCTTGCAAAAGTTTGCCTCCTATTCCATAATCTTGTAGAACAGACAATAGCTTCCTCCTAGGAACTCGGTCATATGCCTTTTCTAGATCTATAAAGCATAGATACAATTCCCTGTTCCACTCATAACACTTCTCCATTATTTGCCGTAAGCTAAAGATCTGGTCCTGACAACCTCTAAGAGGCCTAAACCCACACTGATTTTCATCCAATTGGTCCCCAACTAATACTCGCACTTTCCTTTCAACAATACCTGAGAAGATTTTACCCACAACACTGATTAAAGAGATACCTCTGTAGTTGTTACAATCTTTTCTGTTTCCATGTTTAAAGATTGGTGTGATTACTGCTTTTGTCCAGTCTGATGGAACCTGTCCGTCTCCCACGCCTTTTCAATTATCCTGTGTAGCCATTTAATACCTGACATTCCACTGTTTTTGATGAGTTCCGACTTAATTTCATCCACCCCAGCCGCTTTATTGCACTGTAATCTATTGACCATTTTTTCCACTTCCTCAAATGTGATCCTATTTCCATCATCATTCCTATCCCATTCTACCTCGAAATCTGAAACATTACTGATCGCATTTTCACCTACATTGAGCAACTCTTCAAAATATTCCCTCCATCTGCCCAAGGCATCCACAGGATTCACCAGCAGTTTTCCTGACCTGTCCAAAATACTTGTCATTTCCTTCTTACCTCCCTTTCGAAGACTGCTAATTACACTCCAGAATGGTTTTCCAGCAGCTTGACCCATAGTCTCCAACCTGTTTCCAAAGTCTTCCCACGATTTCTTCTTGGATGCTGCAGTTATCTGTTTGGCTTTGTTTCTTTCTTCAACATAACTTTCTCTGTCTACCTGGGTTCTGGTATGTAGCCATTTTTGATAGCAATAGTCTGTCCTTTACTAAGATACGGGCTGCAAATAGGGGAAATCCACTGAGATAAGCTACCTTTAACAAGGTAACAAGGCACCTTTAACAAGGTAGCTTATCTCAGTGGATTTTCCTATTTGCAGCCCATATCTTCGCCTGTGTCTGCTCCGCTTACATACTTTTGTTACCACCTGACATGTCCGCAACGCCATCAGGCGGAATCCAACGTCGTGGGCACTGGTCACAATGGTCTGGCTGATCAGTGTAACTCCCAGTTAACACTATACTTTCATTGCAGTAACAGTATAAGGATGTAGAAGCATGCATAACTTGGAGAAAGATAGATACCTTCTATAGGAAATTTAAAGATACCTTTGCAGGAACGACAAGCAGCTGTATGAAAATCAAAGCTGCGATGGCAAACCAGTACTAAGCAAAGAAGAGAAATCCGAAAGGTGGAAGGAAAATATAGAAGGACTATGCAAGGGGAACGAATTTGAGGACAATCTTATAGAACGAAGAGTTGGAAGGTATGATACTGCGATTGGAATTCGACAGGTCGCTAAGTCAAAACAAGGCCTCTGAATTAATGAGGTCCTCGGGAGAGCAACGCACGACAAAACATTTCCACCTGGTGTGTAAGATACTTCAAGAAGAATGTAATTATGACAGTTCCAGCCAAGGCCATGACGCACTGCATCACCGGCTCTTGCCTGATCACCGTAGTTAAACAATATCGGGCGCGGTTAGTGCTTGAGGGAGTGACAGGCTGAAAACAGCAGCTACCATTGACTCAGGGACACACAAGTCACCGGAAGAATGATTAGCACCAGGGTGTTACATTATCCCAATTCTTAAAAAAGCAGGTGCTGACAGGTGTGAATACTAAGAACCATAAGTTTAATAAGCCATGTTTGCACGATACTTGGACGAGTTATTTACAGAGTAAATTTGAAGCCGATCTGAAGGATGATCATTTTGGGTTCTGGAGGAATGTAGGAACTTGTGGAGCAAAACTTGTCCCACTATTTATCTTTAAAAGATAGACTGAAGAAAGGCAAACGTACCTCGTCTGACTCTTCTAAGACACCAACGTGTGTGCCATCCACGCCAAGGGTGTCACCATCATGCTCAAGGACATCCAGTCGACGCGCCGCGTCTGTAGCGAGCTTACTTAACTGTCCTGCGACAATAAGCAGCACCCAGCTCACCACGGCAGGCGGCAATTTTTTTTATACATTTAGACATTTAGAGATATCTGTTCGTAATAGTGACTGGAAAACACTCTTTCATATACTAAAGTTATAAGTATAACACATAGGGAGCCAACGGTTATTTACAACTTGTACAGAAACCAAACTGCAGTTACAAGAGTCGAAGTACATAAAGGGGAAGCCCAGGCAGAGAAGGTAGCGAGACAGGGCTGCAGCCTATAACCGATGTTATTCAATCTGTCCATTTATCAAGCAGTAAAAGCAACCAAGGAGAAACTTAGAAAGGGAAGAGGAAAAGAAATAAAAACATTGAGTTAAGCCAATGTCATTATAATTCTAGCGGAAACAGAATTAAAAGAACAGCTGAATGGAATGGATGGTGTCTTGAGAAGAAGTTATGAAGACGGTTAACAAAAGTAAAACAAGGATAATGGAGTGTAGTCGAATTAAATCAGGCGGTACTAAAGGAATTAGATTTGAAAGTGAGACACTAAAAGTAGGAAATGAGTTTCTCTATCGTGTGCAGCAAAATTATTGACAACAGCAGGTGTGGAGGGGATATAAAATGTTTCAGGTCGTGTTACACAAAAGGAATCACTACCCTGTATTGATGCTTCCACAGGATATATTGTTTACAACTTGTTATCTGCCACAAAAGTTTTAGTTTAACACTGAAAAGATAGCTTTTATGTTGGTCAATAGATTTCGCTCATTATAGCTATGGGTTTCACTTGTTTTCCTGTGCCGTCACTTTAAGCCAAACCACTACCAGTTTAAGTGCCTTTAAGTTTGTGTAGCTACTTTACTTGCTGAACCAGCGGTTATCCTCATTCGACTGCCACCTCCTGGCTCAGTTTCGAAGCACCATCACTGTATTCTTGTTTCCGTTTTTGTGAAACACCTATTCAGTGAATATGAGAAAGAAAATAGTAAGACTTCTAGTATCAGTATACTTTCAATTTGAATGTGTAGTCAATTTGTAAATGTTGTAGTTCTTCTTGTTTCCGTGTTAACTGAGGAAAGTTGCAGAGGAATTCTACTTGATGCAGACACATTGTTTCACCCAGACATGTTTCGCCACATTTTCTGCTATCTTCATCGAGTTTATTTGTTTCCGTTCTTCCTCACCTGAAGCTATTAGTTGTGCATGCTGGTAACTTTAAATCGACAGTAAACTATACAGCTTGTCATAGTTTATGATGTTCCGGTGTTCTTCTGCCTTGCTTGTGTCGCATTAATGCGCTTATCTCTTTTGTCGTCGTTACAAATACGTTTTGTGTGATGTGTGATTTTCTAACCAAGCACAGAGTTTCTGCCGCCACTGAATAAAGCTACACGAATATCCAACCAGGGTCTTAAGTGCACTTGCACAAAGCGAAGCTGCAAAATTCGGTATAGAATAACATTTAAATTAATGTTTATTTGAAACTACAATATTGAAGCCAAAATCACAGTACATAAAACTTTTCTTCAAAAAGAAAAAATTTTCTTTAAAAAAGGAAATTTTTATGTACTGTGGCTATGGCTTCACTATTGTAGTGCAATATAAACATTTAAGCTATATTAAATATGGTCCTTACGGCAATGATGTCGGAATATAGAGTAGCATTAATATTTTCATTGGCTGTGATATCTTATTATGCGAGGTACAAGAGCAAAAATATAACCTTTAAAATGAGTATTCAGGGCATCGTTGATAGCATCCAGCACATCACACGAGAATGTTGAAATTGTACTTAGTGGGCGTGGCGCTACGGGATATTTGACTATAATAGGCACAAAGGACAAGGACGCATAGAAGAGAAAGAAACAAGCAAAGAACCCTATGTTATAACGTAAATATTGATACCAATGGTTTCCCTGATGCCCCGTATTACAAGCAAATAACTCTTAGTTATAACGTAAATATTGATACCAATTGTTTCCTTGATGCCGTGGATTACGATTGAATACATGGACACTTTTAAGACATGTCCTGAGAGTCTAAGCTGCAGATATACACTTCAGAACAAACATCGCGTTACATAGCCCTCGTTCCTAACACACTGGACTCGCATTCGGGATGGCGACGGTTCAATCCCGCGTTCAGCCATCCTGATTTAAGTTTTCCGTGATTTCCCTAAATCGCTCCAGGCAAATGACGGGATGGTTCCTTTGAAAGGGCACCGCCGACTTCCTTCCCCGTCCTTCCCTAATCCGATGAAACCGATGACCTCGCTGTCTGGTCTCCTCCCCCAACCAACCCAACCAACCATAGCCCTCGTTCAGGTGAAGGTAAGCCTCAACACGTTCCATCGATGGTCGTAAATGCGCTGACAACCATCCACACTTCACTGCCCTCTATTCGCCCCTTTAGATTACAGTCGAACAGCCAGTATACTGGAAAGATGGTAGGTAATCGTCAGATGTCAAACATTCACGTGTCACTTGCAGTTTCACTCAATGCGAGTGTCAGGATTTTCAAAGGAGCTCGATATGTAGCTCAACAAGTACTCGCCATCTGCTCTCGTTATTTGAAAGTGGAACATGAATGGGTGTTCCTTTACGAGTGGAACTTCATCTGCCAATGTATTTGATGTCATACGTGCTATTTCATCGCAAAAACTTTTTCCAAATCCAACTTTTATGTTCTCTTTTCTTGTAATTGGATCATGTCTCATTTCTTGTACCATAACCCGAATGACAATGGTAATGCCTGCCCGAATTACCGCAGCTGACGCCATGCTGAAAGCGGTGCCACTGGCGTTTTGACAAGAGCGTGTAGAAACAGCAGCACACGGCGTCGCTGTCGTATCAGCATTTATGTCGCATGACTGTGGTAATGCCGCTTAACAGCTTGGAGAGCGCAACCGCCGGCCTGCGTGGCTGAACGCAGAGCTCTCGGCGTTCGCCGCCTGTCCAGGTTTGTGGAGTGGAAGCGGCGCAGCCCGTGCTGGCCGCGCCGGGCTTCAGGGCCTCTCGAGGTGAGGCGAGGAGCGGCGGCTATCGATTGCGCCTCGGCGCGTGGGCGTCAGGCGGCCGGGGCCAAAGAGTTGGCAGGCCGCGGGCAGGGGCAAGGGGCGGGGCCACCAGGTCGCCAGCCAATCACGGCCGCCGACACACGCCGTTGCCATGGCAACGCGCAAGGTGAGAGAGCAGCGGCGGAGGCCGCGCCCGGGAGGCACCTCGCCTCAGCGCGCGACGGCAGAACGGAGAGAGAGAGAGAGAGAAAGAGATAGAGAGAGAAGAGACGGCGATCCAACGAGATGGAGAGAGACGGAGCGATAGAAAGAGAGGCGACGCGCACAGTGGCCTCCCCCTCCTCCTCCGCCTCCTCCTCCTCCACCTTCTCCTCCACCCACTCCCTCCTCCCGCCCCCTCCCCCGCCCCACCACTCACGACACGATAAATGGGCCCCAGCTAGGAGTGGCGTCTCAGCCGAAAGGCGCCCGTCTCTACGCTCCTGTAATTACTGCAGCTCCAAGAGCAGCGCCGTACTGGGAGGTAATGAAAAAACTTGGCGGCCTTGTTTCACGCTCCGCGGATTTTTAACGCCAGTACCTACGCCGCTGGTCCACTTTAATACGGTCATCACTTTGTGGCAGTTTCACGGAAGAAGCAGTAGCTTAGTCCTGCTGTCAGCTAAACGTCACGCTCACACGTACGGATCGTTTTTCTTTGTAAGCGTCTCTGTTTGATCAGTTTCCTTACGTCATGTCCCGCAGCCGCTACGGACATGAGAAACGTTGAAGCCGTGTTCATCTTTGTGTTGTTGTTGTTGTGGTCTTCAGTCCTGAGACTGGTTTGATGCAGCTCTCCATGCTACTCTATCCTGTGCAAGCTTCTTCATTTCCCAGCACTTACTGCAGCCTACATCCTTCTGAATCTGCTTAGTGTATTCATCTCTCGGTCTGCCTCTACGATTTTTACCGTCCACGCTGCCTTCCAATGCTAAATTTGTGATGCCTCAGAACATGTGCTAACAACCGGTCCCTATTTCTTGTCAAGTTGTGCTACAAACTCCTCTTCTCCCCAATTCTGTTCAATACCTCCTCATTAGTTATGTGATCTACCCATCTAACCTTCACCATTCTTCTGTAGGACCACATTTCGAAAGCTTCTGTTCTCTTCTTTTCCAAACTATTTATCGTCCATGTTTCACTTCCATACATGGCTACACTCCATACAAATGCTTTCAGAAATGACTTCCTGACACTTAAATCTATACTCGATGTTAACAAATTTTTCTTCCTTAAAACGCTTTGCTTGGCATTGCCAGTCTACATTTTCTATCCTCTCTACTTCGACCATCATCAGTTATTTTGCTCACCAAATAGCAAAACTCCTTCACTGCTTTAAGTGTCTCATTTCCTAATCTAATTCCCTCAGCATCACCCGACTTAATTCGACTACATTCCATTATCCTCGTTTTGCTTTTGTTGATGTTCATCTTGTATCCTCCTTTCAAGACACTGTCCATTCCGTTCAACTGCTCTTCCAAGTCCTTTGCTGTCTCTGACAGAGTTACAATGTCATCGGCGAACCTCAAAGTTTTTATTTCTTCTCCTGCTCCGAATTTTTCTTTTGTTTCCTTCTACTGCTTGCTCAATATACAGATTGAATAACATCGGGGAGAGGCTACAACCCTGTCTCACTCCCTTCCCCCCCCCCCCTTTGCTCCCCTTTCGTGCCCCTAGACTCTTTTAACTGCCATCTGGTTTCTGTACAAATTGTAAATAGCCTTTCGCTCCCTTTATTTTACCCCTGCCACCTTTAAAATTTGAAAGATAGTATTCCAGTCAACACTGTCAAAAACGTTCTCTAAGTAAAGCGTTCTCTTGTAATCTTGGTTATTCCACAATTTAATTTTATTTGCACTGCCCATTTCCTACCGTCTTTCCAAGTGATGCATGTGTATTTAAGAACAAGTTCATCAAAAGCAATTTTGAACATGGACAATCTTGTCAGACAAACTTGTCAGATACATATTACGAAGTACTTAAATTGGAAGGAACACATAGAAAATGTTGTGGGGAAGGCTAACCAAAGACTGCGATTTATAGGCAGGACACTTAGAAAATGTAACAGACGTACTGAGGAGACTAGCTGCACTACGCTTGTCCGTCCTCTTTTAGAATACTGATGCGCGGTGTGGGATCCTTACCTGATAGGACTGACGGTGTACATCGAAAAAGTTCAAAGAAAGGCTGCACGTTTTGTATTATCGCGAAATATGGGAGAGAGCGTCACAGAAATGATACAGGATTTGGGCTGGAAATCATTAAAAGAAAGGTGTTTTTCGTTGCGACGGAATCTCCTCACGAAATTCCAATCACCAACTTTCTCCTCCGAATGCGAAAATATTTTGTTGGCACCGACCTACATAGGGAGGAACGATCACCGCTCTAAAATAAGGGAAATCAGAGCTCGTACGGAAAGATATGGGTGTTCATTCTTTCCGCGTGCTATACGAGATTGGAATAATAGAGAAATGTGAAGGTGGTTCGATGAACCCTCTGCCAGGCACTTGAATATGATTTGCAGAGTATCCATGTAGATGTAGATATTCAGTATATCACATACAGACTGAGTAAACGGCCTGCTTTAAGAAGCTGCTCACTGCATCAGTGACGTGAAGCAGGGCAGAGGCCGTGTGTTGAAGCACAATAGGCAGTTAAACACAGGCGGGAAAATGTAGTAGGAGGAAGAGCTTTCGTGGTACGTATTCTTAAGAGTACATAAATCACTTGTAACTCGAGAGCGATCCCACGAGCAGTTTTTGAGTGGAGAGCTGGGGAATTATCCGAATTACAATAGCTTAACACCCAATTACTTCAGCAGCCAAATGAGCAACCAGAACCGACAATCCACTTGGACCACTAAGACACGCATTAATTACAGGTATGCCAGGCTGAAGGATTTTTTATGTTAAAAATTTTTTATTACAATACATAATAATTATACAAAATAACCAACCACCTTAGTGATTAGTGGGTCCTAAAGTTGACACAATGTTGTATGTTATTTGCAGCTATTACAGTTGTTACAGTTATTACAGTTAATTTGTAAACTACAGACAGTGTGAACAGTGCAGCTTAGTGGGAAAAATTACGATTTTGTTAAACTATACACTACTACCTACTTGTTAGTAATCCTAACTGCCTGCAGCGTTACAGATGTGTCAGGATGGATATAAACCTACTACAAGGCCTTGCTCAGAGAGCTAATCCCGATGAGCGTGCCCCTGACACTGGGCAGGCCAAACTATTAGTAGCTGCAGGTTCCTATTTTAGTATCTACTTCTAACTGCTGACTAACCTACGCCAAATCCGGTGCTGTCATAATCGTGAAGTTGGTCCAAATAGCCCTGCACGTGGCGTGAAGGATATACTTGCTTCACAGCGTTGCAAACTGTTATCATCCACGTCTTCCGACTCAAATGGATTTCAATCAGGTAATAACGGACAATTTCGTAATCGCTGAAGTATAATCTCCGTGGAGTCCAACGACTACTACTGCGGCCTTAACGGAAATTTTAATATCGGCAAGAACTTCCTTCAGTTCACAACTGCCATAAGGATCACCAATGTCGACCTGCAGCCTCGTTAATCAGCTCAAAAACTGCTAGACTGAGCTGCGCAGCAATTAAATCCATATTACCATACAACAAGCAAAATATGAAGCAACATCCACCATGACAACAGCTGGTTGACTAATCTGCACAACACTTAAGACCCACGAAAATTCAATCAAAGACTTCAACAACTCAAATTAACTCTATAGCTGCCCAGGTGGTCTAAGAAGCACCGAAAACCACTGGTAAGTTTAAACAACAAACTGCTACAAAGCTAACGGACACAATGGCTATCGGGCAGATCTGTGCAGTACTCAAAAATATAGTTGGTTCAAATGGCTCTGAGCAATATGGGACTTAACATCTGAGGTCATCAGTCCCCTAGAACTTAGAACTACTTAAACCTAACTAACCTAAGGACATCACACACATCCATGCCCGAGGCAGGATTCGAACCTGCGACTGTGGCGGTCGCGCGGTTCCAGACTGAAGCACCTAGAACCGCTCGGCCACACCGGCCGGCCAAAAATATAGTCATAACTGCAAAATCCCAAACGAATTCAATAACTTCCCAGTTAATCCTTGCAACACCTAAAACCGCCAAGTCCAAAGTCAGCCAAGACAACCGTCAAAGAACCCCTTCAAGAAATGGAAAAGCCAGTACAACAACCTCTAGGTGATCCACAGCACAGCCCACTGAAGCAGCTTCGCCACACGACCCCTGCTCTACGCTTACCCTGCGCGGCAGACCCAACCAGTGGGATTTTCAAACCAAACCTCTAGCCGACCAGAGGTGAAAGGCGAGAGATGTGCTCGAGGCAACTGCCACACGGATCTCGCTTTAAAATGGTTTCTAAGGCCGAATAAATATTCCAGTCTCAATTTGTCATTAAATTTTGCTCATAAATTAATAAGTGCTATCGACGGGGGATGTCAAATTGATTGCACATTTTTAGATTTCCAGAAGGCTTTCGACGCCGTTCCTCACAAGCGTCTTCTAACCAAACTGCGTGCCTACGGAGTATCGCCTCAGTTTTGCGACTGGATTTGTGATTTCCTGTCAGAAAAGTCACAGTTCGTAGTAACAGACGGAAAGACATCGAGTAAAACAGAAGTAATATCCGGCGTTCCTCTATTGTTCCTGATCTATATTAACGACATAGTAGACAATCTGAGTAGCCCTATTAGTTTGTTTGCAGATGATGCTGTCATTTACCATCTTGTAAAGTCATCATATGATCAAAACAACTTGCAAAATGATTTAGATAAGAAATCTGTATGGTGCAAAAAGTGGCAATTGACCCCGAATAAAGAAAAGTGTGAAGTTATTCACATGAGTACTAAAAGAAATCAGCTAAATTTCGATTACACGATAAGTCACACAAATCTGAAGGCTGTAAATTCAGCTAAATACTTAGGGATTACAATTACAAACAACCTAAATTGGAACGATCACGTAGATAATATTGTGGGTAGAGCAAACCAAAGACTGCGATTCTTTGGCTGAAGATTTTAGAAGGTGCAACAGGTCTACTAAAGAGACTGCTTACACCACGCTTGTCCGCCCTATTCTGGAGTATTGCTGTGCGGTGTGGGATCCGCATCAGGTGGGACTGACGGATGTCATCGAAAGAGTACAAAGAAGGGCAGCTCGTTTTTTATTATAGCGAAATAGGGGAGATAGTGTCACAGACCTGATACGTAAATTGGAGTGGCAATCATTAAAACAAAGGCGTTTTTCGTTGCGACGGGATCTTCTCATGAAATTTCAATCACCAGTTTTCTCCTCCGATTGGGAAAACATTTTGTTGGCACCCACCTACATTCGGAGAAGTGATCATCACAGTAAAATAAGAGAAATCTAGGGTCGCACAGAAAAATTCAAGTGATTGTCTTTCCCGCGTGCCGTTCGTGAGTGGAACGGTAGAGAAACAGCTTGAAGGTGGTTCTGTTGTGACTTGGCAAGACAGCCAAGTCACTATGCGAGGATGCCGAAATGCACGCGTTTAAGCTCACGCAGTCTGGCGTGAGGTCTGGAACAGGTCAGAGAAATAAGACTAGCGAAACAGGAGGTAACTAGTAGAATACTTAACTTTAATCCATAATTGGAGAACATCGCTCTTGATGATACATAATTACAATCTCAATATAAACTGGTAATGGCGCCTTGCTAGGTCGTAGCAAATGACGTAGCTGAAGGCTATGCTAACTATCGTCTCTGCAAATGAGAGCGTAATTTGTCAGTTCCATCTCTAGCAAAGTCAGCTGTACAACTGGGGCGAGTGCTAGGACGTCTCTCTAGACCTGCCGTGTGGCGGCGCTCGGTCTGCAATCACTGACAGTGGCGACACGCGGGTCCGACATATACTAGCGGACCGCGGCCGATTTAAAGGCTACCACCTAGCAAGTGTGGTGTCTGGCGGTGACACCACAGGTTCATTGAACCCTCTGCCAGGCACTTTATTGTGAATAGCAAAGTAATCGTGTAGATGTAGATGTACATCACCTATGATAGAGGCAAGCGATCGTTTCACGAAGGTGGTTCAACAAATAAAGCCACAAATTTTCTTTTTCAATTATTAATAGACATAGGAAAACATTTTATGTGTTTTAAATTTTTTGTTTCTTCTGCAGTTGTGCGACGTTTCCAACAAATTTGGACAGATGACGGAGCTGTCGTGAGACACCAAAGTGGCGTCTATGCAAAATACTGTTTACAGGAAAGGTTCTGTAATTGAAGTGTCGTTTACGAAGAAAGATATGTGATTAGCATCCATAACCGTTTTTGTGCTGTGTATGTAAGGGAGTGGTCAATAAGAGTACTGTTAGGAGAGGGGTAACGAGAGACTTAAACCGTCAGGAAATGCAGAAACAGAGCTCCACGATCGGCCACGTTCCGGACGTCCTGTCACAGCCATGGTGAGTAGCGCGCAGACCAGTGCACCGAAAAGCGGCAACTGCCTCTACAGCTATCTCTGAGCATTCAAAGTGCATCAGACTCTTGAACACGAGGGCGACTTTAAAGTAAAGCCTTTTTAATGTGAACATTCCTAAAGCTTTTTAAATAAAACAAACGTTATTGGTATTCTTCAAGTTTATTCTCAACGAGAGACCAGTTTGTTGATACCGTCGCTGTAGACTGTTTGACATTGTAGACGGAGCCACAACATCACCTCTGCTTCCACCGCTTCATCACTATCAAAGTGAAGTCCTCGAAGGTGTTCTTTAAGTTTTGGAAACAGATGAAAATCGGGAGGGGCCAAGTCGGGACTGTATGGAGGATGATCGATCACAGTGAACCCAAGGCGTCGGATTGTTGCCGTGTTCATGTGTGGTTTGGCGCTATCGTGCTGAAGGTGAGGGTGATCCATGTGTGGACGAACTACTTGAGTAGAAACACGATTGTAGCACGCTGTTTTCCAAGCACTGACATAGTTACGTTACGCACCGCCATGTTACACGCTGCAATTGTAAGCCGTCTAGCGACAGAGGGCTGCGAATATGTAGACCTGAAGAACAAGAGATGTAGAAGAATAATAGCTTTTAGTTTATTTAAAAAGCTTTAAGAGTCATGATTTCAAAAATTCCGAGGCATTGCGTTTGTCACGTTCTCGTGTCTTGAAATATGTGTTCAAGATGCGTTCCAGGGACGTCCGCAACAGGCATCAAGATTTTAAAAAAAAGTCATTTCATCTCAACGGCTAGAGCAGTCCGAGACCAATCTGAAGCCCAAGATACGTGTTGGGATAGGAGAAGAATCACATGGAAGGGTGGGTCAACAATACTTGCATCATTTGTCCTTTGAATGTTCACATTTATTTACGAAGTACAAGATAGCACTAAGTAAAATATAGTAATCACAAAACGCCTCCGAACATAAGAGGTTGTTAAGTGGAGATGAACCTTTTTAAATTTTAACCACAGATTGGCATGAGAAAACTTTGAATTCTTGCTACCCCAAGGAATGAGTGCAAGCAATAATAAAGAGCTAATCGTAATAAAACCTCTCGCAGACAATAAGCTAGTAAAAGATAACTCTTGCACAGTCTTTTCAAACAGTCACAATTATTATGAACTTGTAGTTTAGAATAAACACCCAAGCGTGCCACATCTGACAAATATCGATACTTGCATACAACGGATACAACGACAAATTAAACTCAAGCAAAGGATAATGTGTTATAATTACAAATATAAATCTAAGGAGATGGCAATCAGAACGGAAATAACATTAAAATTTTTCTCGGCATAGCAAGTATATACGAAAAATATGAACAGGCAAAGAAACTACCTCAAAACATAATTACAACATCGCTCACATACATGCCTTTAGGCAGAACACTTAGAAGTTAAAGCAGGTACGTCAGAGCCCTAAGAAGGGAAAGGCGAAACTTAAAAAAGTCAAGCCGCCAAGGTGAACAGTTCCACTGTAGCAACAGCGGACCCGCCTCTGAAAACAGAAAATTTGCGTATTCTTGAGAATAAGTTAATACTGTTAACAAGAAATGACAGTAAGGAATATATTGAGAGACCAATGTCAAAATACCCAGACTCGTGATCAGGGGTCGACAAGAGGTTCGTGAACTTACACCACTTATTGCCCCAACCGTCCCTTTTCTGAGCCAAAAATATCCTTTTAAAATTGGAAGAGTTACCCCAAAAATATAATGCCATACGATATAAGCGAATGTAAATAAGCGAAGTAGACTAACGATCGCTTACTTCAGATACCGTTCGAATAGTAAAAACGGCAGCATTAAGTCTTTGAACAAGAATCTGAACGTGGGCTTTCCACGACAGTTTACTATCTATCGGAACACCTAGAAATTTGAACTGTTCACTTTCCCTAATCATTTGCCCATTCTGTGAAATTAAAACGTAGGGCTTTGTTGAATTGTGTTTTAGAAACTGCGAAAACTGAGTCTCACTTTCATTTAACGTTAATATATTTTCCACAAGGCGTGAACTTATGTTACGAACTGCACTATTTGAAACCGAGCCAGTGTTGCACCCATCATACTTTATTACCAAGCTAGTGTCATCAGTAAACAGAAATATTTTAGAGTTACCCATAATACTAGACAGCATACAATTTATATAAATAAGGAACAGGAGTGGTTCCAACACTAATCCCTGGGGCACTCCCCATTTGACCGTACCCCACTCAGACTCCACATCACAGCCATTCTCAACACAGTGAATAATGAATGACCTTTTGCTGTCTGTTTTTAAAGTAAGATGTGAACCAATTGTGAGCTACTCCCCGTGTTCTGTAATGGTCCAAGATCTGGAGCAATATTTTGTGATCAACACAATCAAAGTTAAATAAAAAAAAATCCCTAGCATTCGAAACCTTTTGTTCAGCCCATCCAGTACCTCATAGAGAAAAGAGAATATAGCATTTTCAGTTGTTAAACGACTTCTAAAGCCGACCTGTGCATTTGATAGCAAATTATGTGATATAAAATGATCACTTATCGGTACATACACAGCCTTTTCAATAACTTTAGCAAACACTGACGGTATAGAAATAGGTATAATATTTCTACCTCATCCCTTTCTCCCTTTTTGTAAAGAGGCTTTACTACTGAGTACTTTAATTGTTCAGGAAACTGACTATACCTAAAAGAAATGTTACAAATTTGATTAAGTGCAGGGCTAAAATGTGCAGCACAATACTTTAATGTTCTGCTCGGCACTCCATCACATCGATGAGCGTCCTTAGTCTTCAATGATTTAATTACTTACTCAATCTCCCCCTTGTCTTTATTACAGAGGAGTATTTCAGACACCAATCTCGGAAAGGCATTTGCCAAGAGGGTTATACGATTCCCTGTGGTAACTAAATTTTTATTTAACTTATCAGCAATGCTCAGAAAGAAGCAATGCTCACGAACAGTGTTTCCTTCAGTCAGTCCTCAGGCTTGACAACGATCTAGAACCCAGTTTCAAAACACACATATTAATACAGGGAATTCCCCCTAAAATAATTACAAGGTAAAACTACAAACCTTATAAAAAGTAAAAAAAAAAAATCTCAAACTCGGTGAACAGGAATTATGCCACATGGTTTGTGACCCATTTCATAAAACTGAGTGAAGAACTTGATTAAACACTAAAGCTCAAACAGCCGACTGCCAGACACACGAGACGAAAGTTAAGTGTCCCTAGTAAAGCACTGAATTTGATGACAATGTTTGGTTTGTGGGGCGCTCAACAGCGCGATCATCAACGCCCGTATAAAGCCTAAGTTTTTACAGTCCAGTTTTTTACACAGACCATTCGAATCACTGTCGTGAATGATGATGATGATGAAATGATGAGGACAGCACAAACACCCAGTCCCCGGGAAGATAACATCCCCAACCGGGCCGGGAATCGAACCCGGGACCCCGTGATCCAGAGGCAGCAACGCTCGCCACCAGACCACGAGCTGCGGACACCACTAAATTTGAAAGTGCTGCACGGTGTATGGCCTTGGTAATCCACAGTAGGCAAACGTGTCAGTGGTGCACTTTACCACCAACGCAGGTGCAGTCACTAATTTACATCCAAAATTTACACCATTGAAATAAATTCAACGGTACAACCTGATTGCGGCCTAGATTAATCATAATAAACTAAAATGTTCCAGTGATCCGTAAGGCACCAACAGCAGAGGCACAGACATCAGAGCGCGAGCAATAATGACCGCAGTATTTTCCAGTAATGGTCCTTGCATACGCGGAAGCAACGAGGGCAAAACTGCAACTGTCCAGGTCCGCACAGCATGGATAAATAGGGAAGTGCAAATCCATTGAAGACCGCAGAAGGACACCATCAATACGGGAATGTGATTACCACTACCCAAAAGAGTGACTTGTCGATCTAGGCACAAACAGAACTAATGGCGGAAGTAGCCGTTGCGTGCGAAAACCCACCCGTGATATACCATTTTGCTGCGATCTTCCAGCCCCTTCTCACCTCACCACGCCCTGCCGGCCTGCTTCAAACTCTCTGAGCCAGCGATAACCTACGAAAACTGCAAGAGCCGTCTATCAGGGTTCCAGTGGAAGAATGCACCGGAAAGACAGAGATAAAATGAACTGCAGCCGACACGGCTCACAACGGAGAGGCCTTTCTGTTACGGATTGTTACAGGTAATGAAACCTGGGTGCGTCACTTAGAGCCGGAAATAAAAGTGACGTCACCCGCATTCATCAGAAAAGAAGGAATTTAAGCCAGCTTCCAGTGCTGGCAAATTTATGACGACAGTCATTTGGGGAAGTGTTATGTATGACAAGAATCAAAAACAAAGCTTGCCGCAACAAGACATTTCACGCCCACACACAAGTCTCAGGCCCCCTGGAATACATCGCCGAATTGAGTTCGACATCAATACCTCTCTAACCTTCAGACTAGACCTGGCGCCCTCATATTTCCATCTGTTTGGGACACTTAGGGGTTTTGTACGTGAGACGTACTTTTAAGATGATGATAGTGTAATTCGTGCACTGAAAACAGAACAAGAGGATTTAGAAGCAGGTAATACATATCTTACACAACTCTGCTGTAAGGCGATATAATGTGATGCAGACTATCTAGGAAACAAACAGTACAGGGCTATTACAAATGATTGAAGCGATTTCATAAATTCACTGTAGCTCCATTCATTGACATATGGCCACGACACACTACAGATACGTAGAAAAACTCATAAAGTTTTGTTCGGCTGAAGCCGCACTTCAGGTTTCTGCCGTCAGAGCGCTGGAGAGCGCAGTGAGACAAAATGGCGACAGGAGCCGAGAAAGCGTATGTCTTGCTTGAAATGCACTCACATCAGTCAGTCATAACAGTGCAACGACACTTCAGGACGAAGTTCAACAAAGATCCACCAACTGCTAACTCCATTCGGCGATGGTATGCGCAGTTTAAAGCTTCTGGATGCCTCTGTAAGGGGAAGTCAACGGGTCGGCCTGCAGTGAGCGAAGAAACGGTTGAACGCGTGTGGGCAAGATTCACGCGTAGCCCGCGGAAAATTGGCTCATGCCACAACTGGAGACCGACAGCGCCGACTTCATCTTTCAACAGGATGGTGCTCCACCACACTTCCATCATGATGTTCGGCATTTCTTAAACAGGAGATTGGAAAACCGATGGATCGGTCGTGGTGGAGATCATGATCAGCAATTCATGTCATGGCCTCCACGCTCTCCCGACTTAACCCCATGCCATTTCATTCTGTGGGGTTATGTGAAAGATTCAGTGTTTAAACCTCCTCTACCAAGAAACGTGCCAGAACTGCGAGCTCGCATCAACGATGCTTTCGAACTCATTGATGGGGACATGCTGCGCCGAGTGTGGGAGGAACTTGATTATCGGCTTGATGTCTGCCGAATCACTAAAGGGGCACATATCGAACATTTATGAATGCCTAAAAAAACTTTTTGAGTTTTTGTATGTGTGTGCAAAGCATTTTGAAAATATCTCAAATAATAAAGTTATTGTAGAGCAGTGAAATCGCTTCAATCATTCGTAATAACCCTGTAGATGTAAAATAAATGATGGCTGATATTGTCAAGCAATTTTCACTCTTGAAGAATTAATATTTTCTGAGAAAAAATTGAGTGTCATTACACATTGAACGAACTTCTTAATCGGAACCTAAATATCTACCACAAGGTCTTGAGAAGACAATAACAGATGTTCAACAGACATAAATGTACCGACTAATATTTTTCCGTAATTTACACGTTTGTTTTCTGGAATCATCGACCAACCGCTATCCCATTCTTCCATTTTTACACAAGATGGAGTTACAGAATAAATTAAGCGCGCGTCAAATTGAGCAGTTCAATGCGTGCGACACCATCAGAATGAGTCTCTCAAATGAAAACATTTCTGCACACAGTAATTAAATGAGTGTCGAACATCAACATAGAAACTTACATCGGCTGGAATAAAGTAAGGCTTCAGCAAGTAAGTCTGCATGAGCAAGACGGTACGGAGTCCAGAATCTGTATGACAGTCTCGCAAAGGATACAACATTTAATTTGAATGTGCAGCATTAACGCAACGTCGGCTTAGTGTGGCGCGATACACATAAGCAAAAAAATGGCTCTGAGCACTATGCGACTTAACTTCTGAGGTCATCAGTCGCCTAGAACTTAGAACTAATTAAACCTAACTAACCTAAGGACATCACACACATCCATGCCCGAGGCAGGATTCGAACCTGCGACCGTAGCGGTCACGCGGTTCCAGACTGAAGCGCCTTTAACCGCACGGCCACACCGGCCGGCTAACACATAAGCAAAACTCTTTTCCTACCAGACGGCTGCAACGCACGGAATTCACCACCACGAGCAGTTCAGAACTGTAAGAGGAACACCATTATGAATTGGGTTGACAACAGGACCTTTGCCAGTGCTGTGACAGCGTGTCGCAACTCCTGTAAGTTAGACTTATTCTAGCAGCGTCTACGCCGGAAACACGACAGTGGTGTTCGGTGACTGTACTTAACCTCAGAAGCAAAATCTGTTTTTTGTGGCATCAGAGGTGACACTCGTTAAGATTTCTGAAAGTATTTACCACAACAACAAAACAGTATATTTGTTTGTCAGCCTCATGACACCACAGCGCAGTGTATGGAAGTGATACACAGCATTAGTACTGGAAAATATAAGTTTACTCTTTTTCATGAATATCACTCTTTTTCATTTCGTTATTACGTACGGTAAGTTCCACTTTTGTCTAATATTTTAAACGGAATAGGACAAATACATTTGTTATAAATGCAATATTATCTGAAATAGTGGAAAACAATTTTTGCAATTGGCAATTTAAAGGACTTTTTATTATATCGAGGCACTAAAACTGTCTCACTTGTGAAACAAATTCTTTCCACTATAGACGGCCAGCCTGTATTTCGTGTGAACTGGACAATATAGTCTTTGCGAACTTTAATCATACTTCCATAATCATTATCAACCCAATTCTTTGTTACTTGAAGCAGGATGCTTGACCTATATTCTGAGTACCTAACACAATATGAATGCTAAATGTGCTTACTACTAAGGAAAAGAACTTTTGCAATTGGCAATTTTTCCAATTGGCAATTTAAAGGACTTCTTATTACATCGAGGCACTAAAACTGTCTCACTTGTGAAACAAATTCTTTCCACTATAGACAGCCAGCCTGTATTTCGTGTGAACTGGACAATATAGTCTTTGCGAACTTTAATCATACTTCCATAAACATTATCAACCCAATTCTTCAAACATTTTTGAAGCACATTTCACAGGGTTTACTCACAGAACAGGAACAATCAAGGGATTTCAATAACAGTTTCGTGTTCGTGAGCATACTAAATTTTGTGTTAGACCATATGTAATCCCGGTACATTATAGGGACCGTGTTAGAACAGAAATACAATCTATGCTTGAAGAGGGCATTATTGAGCCTGCAGTAAGCTCATACAACAATCCATTACATGTTGTTGAGAAGAAAAATGTATCGATTAGGCTTGTCTTAGATTCGAGACAAATCAATACTATCATCATTCCTGACAGGCCGCAAACGTTGGAATAACTTCATCAAAATTTTAATGGTGTAAAAGTGTTGTGCTCTATTGATCTCAGATCCAGTTTTTATCAGATTGAACTTCATCTATAATGTAGAAAATACACAGTTTTTATTTGTTTCGGCGTTTGTTATCAATTTCGGAAACTTCCTTTTGGTTTGAACATTTCTTCGGCAGCATTCATTCGTGGACTAAATTCCATATTACCTGAGTTCTTAAAACATCACATCACCTTATATGTGGGCGATACTGTAATAGCAGAAGCCTCATGGGTACAACATAATCCCATCCTCAACAGTGTGTTACGTATTTTTGCAGAATCTGGAATTACAGTTAACTTCGAAAAGTCTGAATTCGGTAGGTCAAACGTGAAGTTTTTGGGACACATTATTTCTTCTGAAGGCATTCAGCCGGATCCTGAAAAGTTAGAAGATATCAGAGCCATTCCAGTTCCATCCACAGAAAAACAAGTCCGCAAGTTTCTATGTCTCGTAAATTTTTACCGTCGTTTTCTGAATATGCAAATTCTGGTAACATCAAAACATTATCCTCTCACTGGAAAAAATACTATTTGGAACTGGGACGAACAGGCACAGTTGGAATTCAGTTCTTTGAAAGAAGCGCTACTTAACGCGCCAATACTAGCCCATCCAGATCTGGCACAAGATTTCTGCCTTAGCGCGGATTCTTCTAAGGTCGGTCTTGGTGCCCATTTATTTCAAGAAGCCATGGAAAATGGCCCTACTGTTCAGAAAACCATTGCTTTTGCTAGTCGAGTGCTAATAAAATCTTAAAAAAATTATTCCGTTACTGAATTAGAAGCTTTAGCTATCATTTGGGCATTTAACAAATTCCGTTTTTCTTTCTGGTAAACACGTAAAAGTATACAGTGATCATCTTGCATTACAATGTCTTATATCTTCAAAATTACATCATGACAGGTTAAAACGTTGGGCATTGTTTCTGCAAGAATTCCACTTCACAATAGTCTACATTCCCGGCAAGGAGAACATTGTTCCAGACGCACTATCACGTGCACCGGCTGCGCTTGAGAAAAGTAACACAGAAGCCAACCTTGAAAAAAATTTCAGTATTCTTTACATTCAGAAAGTCGCCTTTGAAAACTTCATCACCACATCTAAAGGACATTGCTCATGAACAAGATAAAGATCCGATTTGGAAAGACATCAAAAGTAAATGGCATGAAAAGACACACACACACATATTCGGCATTATTATCTGGTTAGAAACAACATACTCTTCAAACGCTGCACTGTTGATGACAATCTATGGGTACTTTGCATTCCAGAGGATTTTGTTAATAAGCTCATCGCTGACCGGGGTGGCCGAGCGGTTCTAGGCGCTACAGTCTGGAACCGCGACCGCTACGGTGGCAGGTTCGAATCCTGCCTCGGGCATGGATGTTTCTGATGTCCTTAGGATGGTTAGGTTTAAGTAGTTCTAAGTTCTAGGGGACTGATGACCTAAGCGGTTAAGTCCCATAGTGCTCAGAACCATTTGACTCAATAAGCTCATCTGGTACATTCATTTCAGCTGCGCACATTTTTATCCACAAAAATGTTATCATATTCTTCGGACGACTTATGATTTTAACAATATGGAAAAGAGAATTCGGAGAGTCTTTTCTATTTGTAAACTTTGTCAAAAAGCTAAACCATCTACCGTCTCACATTGTGCTTCGTTGTTTCCTACCATTTCTTCTAAATTAAAAGAATTTGCTGCTGTTGATCTTTTGGCACCCCTTGTCAGAATATCGAATGGATTTTCGTACGTTCTAGTCGCTGTTGAAATTACTTCAAAATTTGTTTTTTTTCACTCCGTTGCTTAAAGCCACCGGACGGTCTGTATCCAACGCCTTTGTTAAAAATTTCTTACGTGAAGTTGGACATGTTGCTAAAGTAATTTCAGATAACAACCACAATTCAGATCTGCTGTTTGGTCATGCGTGCTTCGGAATCATAAAATCAAACCTGTTTTTATTTCATTGTACTCACCACATTGTACCCCATCTGAACGGATTATGAAGGAAATCAACAAGCTTTGCAGACTTTATTGTCACAGAAAGCATCAGTATTGGAACTATTACGAGGTGCATTCAAGTTCTAGATTAGATTAGATTAGATTTACTTTCATTCCAATTGATCCGTAGTGAGGAGGTCCTCCAGGATGTGGAACATGTCAGAAAAACAACAATACATGACAAATATTTACAACTAAAACAAATAAGCTAATGTACCATTCCACAGGTCCCAAGTGGAATGATCGTCATTTTTTAATGAACACTAAGAGTCATTTTACAAATACTAATGGACTGAATTTAAAATAAAAAAGTTTTTTATTTATTTATAAGGTAATAAACATGTAATACAACTACTGTAATACTTATTTACAATAAACACTGAATTTCATTGGTTGTTAAGCTTTTTATGGCTGCTGGCAAGTTATTGAAAATGTGTGTTCCTGAATAATGCACACCCTTTTGTACAAGACTAAGTGACTTTAAATCCTTGTGAAGATTATTCTTATTTCTAGTATTGATTCCATGAATTGAGCTGTTGGTTTGAAAAAGTGATATATTTTTAATGACAAATTTCATTAACGAATAAATATATTGGGAAGCTGTAGTTAGTATCCCTAGTTCCCTAAACAGGCTTCTGCAGGATGTTCTTGAGTTCACACCACATATAATTCTTACTGCACGTTTTTGTGCCCGGAAAACTTTAGCTTGGCTTGATGAATTACCCCAAAAAATAATCCCATATGACATTATGGAATGAAAGTAAGCATAGTATGCTAGCTTTATCATTTTTGTATCCCCTATGTCTGACAAAATTCGCATTGCAAACAGAGATTTGTTAAGACGCTTCAGCAGTTCTGTGGTGTGCTCCTCCCAGTTGAATTTATAATCAAGCTGTAATCCCAAGAATTTAACACTGTCCACTTCTTCTATCTTCTTGTCATCGTATGTTAGACATATACTCTTGGGACACCCCTTACAAGTTCTGAACTGCATGTAGTGTGTTTTTTCAAAGTTTAGTGACAAAAAATTGGCTAGGAACCAGTGATTAATGTCCACAAATATTTTATTGGCTGATCTTTCTAAGACTACACTTGATTTGCTATTTATTGCAATGTTTGTATCATCGGCAAACAAAACAAACTATTACGAGGTGCATTCAAGTTCTAAGGCCTCCGATTTTTTTTCTCTGGACTGGAAAGAGATAGAAACATGCGCATTGTTTTAAAATGAGGTGGCGTTCATTGTCAATACGTCCCAGAGATGGCAGCACCGTACGGCAGATGGAATTTTACCGCCAGTGGCGAGAATGAGAACTGTTTTAAATACCTAAAATGGCGACGTTTTCCTTACTTGAACAGCGTGCAATCACTCGTTTTCTGAATTTGCGTGGTGTGAAACCAATTGAAATTCATCGACAGTTGAAAGAGACATGTAGTGATGGAGTTATGGATGTATCGAAAGTGCGTTCGTGGGTGCGACAGTTTAATGAAGGCAGAACATCGTGTGACAACAAACCGAAACAACCTCGGGTTCGCACAAGCCGGTCTGACGACATGATCGAGAAAGTGGAGAAAATTGTTTTGGGGGATTGCCGAATGACTGTTGAACAGATCGCCTCCAGAGTTGGCATTTCTGTGGGTTCTGTGCACACAATCCTGCATGACGACCTGAAAATGCGAAAAGTTTCATCCAGGTGGGTGCCACGAATGCTGACGGACGACCACACGGCTGCCCGTGTGGCACGTTGCCAAGCAATGTTGACGCGCAACGACAGCACGAATGGGACTTTCTTTTCGTCGGTTGTGACAATGGATGAGACGTGGATGCCATTTTTCAATCCAGAAACAAAGCGCCAGTCAGCTTAATGGAAGCACACAGATTTACCGCCACCAAAAAGCTTTCGGGTAACCGCTAGTGCTGAAAAAATGATGGTGTCCATGTTCTGGGACAGCGAGGGCGTAATCCTTACCCATTTCGTTCCAAAGGGCACTACGATAACAGGTGCATCCTACGAAAATGTATTGAAGAACAAATTCCTTCCTGCACTGCAACAAAAACGTCCGGGGAGGGCTGCGCGTGTGCTGTTTCAACAAGACAACGCACCCGCACATCGAGCTAACGTTACGCAACACTTTCTTCGTGATAACAACTTTGAAGTGATTCCTCATGCTCCCTACTCACCTGCCCTGGCTCCTAGTGACTTTTGGCTTTTTCCAACAATGAAAGACACTCTCCGTGGCCGCACTTTCACCAGCCGTGGTGCTATTGCCTCAGCGATTTTCCAGTGGTCAAAACAGACTCCTAAAGAAGCCTTCGCCGCTGCCATGGAATCATGGCGTCAGCGTTGTGAAAAATGTGTACGTCTGCAGGGCGATTACATCGAGAAGTAACGCCAATTTCATCGTTTTCGGGTGAGTAGTTAATTAGAAAAAAAATCGGAGGCCTTAGAACTTGAATGCACCTCGTACTATCCAATTGTGCATCAAAACGTGCTGAATGAAATGCCCCATGACTCCACTGCTTTACCACGTATTCTTGTACTGAAGTATGAGGAACCACCGAACAGAATCAGAAAGCTTGTACCTTTTCCGAATACACGTAAACTTCGGCACAAAGACAAAATTGATTTGGCTATTAAAAATATAAATTCTGTTGCAGACAAAAGGAGAAAACTACACGGTAAAGCAAACACAAAGAAACTATATATTGGTCAGAAAGTTCTCATTAAAGCTCATTCATTGTCACATAAGAAGAAACACTTGAGTCACAAATTCTTTCTGATTTACAATGGACCTTACAGAATCCGACGTATACCACATGATAATTGCGTTGAAGTTGAAACTCTGCCTAGTAGGAAGAGTAAAGGATTACACCACGTTACACATGTAAAACCATTTATTGAGAGATAATCTGCTTTGTAACTTAGACTTTGCCATAAAATTTTTCACTTCATGTTACTAGTATGCTTTGACACACTTAGAAACTGTTAACATGCAACAATGTTTTTAGGTTAACTATCCTGTCAAGAATCTAGGGAACTTATTTAAACAGTAATTATGAATGCATTTTTGTAGTGAACAGGCGACACAGTGTTATTGTGTGTACATTCTTGCTTGTTAGTTGTACGATTATGTAACGACTATAAGGCTTACATACTTAGAACATATACTGCTAATGAGACTTTAATGCATCATTTTGGTTTACTTGAAAAGACATTCTTTATTTAAAGTACTTTCTGAGAGATTACAGATGACTTAGTATTTGGTTTGTTTGACAGCTACACGATTATATCACAACACTACTAATGAGTGACACAACTTACATTATTGCTTTTGCGCTGTATCTGTTTTATATCTGCACAGTTTTTCTACATTCCTCTGGAAAGTAAAACATATTTTGGTAATGACTTTTGTGACGTAGCTACAATGAGATACGTATTTTTTGTAACACAACAATATATTACAGTACAGTACTTTCTTGGTCATGCTAATGTACACAATAACTACGATATCTATATGCATAGCATAGTAGCATGTAGTTAGAATCTTTTATTTAGATGGCAGTATTGGCGCTCGCTATATTGCAGTAGTTCGAGTAACGAAGATTTTTGTGAGGTAAGTGATTGATGAAAGGTATAGGTTATTGTTAGTCAGGGCCATTCTTTTGTAGGGATTATTGAAAGTCACATTGCGTTGCGCTAAAAGTATTGTGTGTCAGTTTAATGATGATCAGAATAAGTAAAGAGAGAAATGTCTGAGTACGTTCAGTTTTGCTCAGCTGTTTGAAAATCAAGTAACGTAAGAGTTTTTCCAGCAGTGTTATTCTTAATTTTTGAAGGGGAAGTTTCAGTGGGTATACCAGTTTCTTTGGCACTTCAGAGTAAGCTGACCCGGTTGTTTCTGGATCAGGGTCCCGTATCACGAATTGATACCTTTGTTCTTTTCCAACATCCCTGAAAGTTTGCAACGTCATTACGGAATGACTCTGTACATATTCAACCCATTTATATTGAGTGATAAAATAGATATAACCCAAGTGTATACAATCATCCCCGTGTGCACGTAGATTCGAAAGGATCACAAAGCGATAACAATGTCACGTTTCAAATCTAGAAATACGAGGCAAGGAAAGCTTCTTTGAGTGAAAATTATACGAAAATGTATTTGAAATACAAGAACCCTAAATAGAATTCTATCGAATTGCACACCAGGCAGGTCCAGACGGACCAAAAAGCGTGCTGTGGGACCAAAACACCAGTTTGCAACAGAATGCCTAAGTTTCATCATACCAAAACTCAAAGGGAACACGAAAATTTCCCCGTTGAGAGCGTCTCGGTACAAGGGGAATTAGGTGGCGTGTTCTCTCATTGCACAGCGCCGACCTAATTTCCCTAACTAACCGAGATACGACGCGTGAAGCGCGCAGAGATATAGGGGACGAAGAAAAACATGAGGACATCAAAATGCAACACATCAGATTGCCATGCCTAATTCTGTGTAGGAAACTCGTTGTCATTCAAAACAGGTTTCGTCTCGGATTGGAAAATTATGTAGGTCGTGTATGGTTTTCAAGGGAAAGTTGCGGCATTCTTCCTGCTAAATAGCGGCACCTGTAGGCAGGGTTGACAAAAGTGGATAGCGATCACGCTCCCTTCTTTCCAGAGTAGACCACAAAGGCTCAATAATAATGCGACCTAGTGACTACTGGCCATGGGAGAGAAGGCAATTCATTCTTGTACCCAGAAAACCAGTCCTTATCGATGTGAACTTGTAACACGATAACTCTAGTGCTTTACTGATTTATTTTGCTTTTGTTTCAATTAATATTACATCGTTAAGCTTCTGTAAATGTGTTTGATTTAATAGATAACACAAAACTGTATACTCCTTTCTTTGTTAAAACTTTGATGTCATGATTTGATTCTATGCAATGTAGTATATCTGTCATTTAAATTCTTTGTCCCATTTGGAGGGAACAAAACTTACTCTATATAATTGTAATTTTGTGTGAATAATTTTTTTGTAGAAATGTCAATATGTGTAAATGTTCTGTTTTATTTAATGCGTTTGGTTGCTGTTATGTAAACTGCTGATCCTCACTTAGGGTTCTTAGTTATTCTGTATGTAAAAGGTGTAGCGGTTCCCCTCGGGAACGGAACGGTGCAGCGCGCGCAAATTGTGGTTGGCCTAGGTAGAAAAGGTGGAACCAAGAATCAGTTGGGGACGAACTAGCAAACTGTGAACAGCCATGCAAAAGTTGCATAGTGTACAGGTTCCGAGAGAGGCTTTTTCTGCCACTTTCCAATACCTCGGATGGATGGATAAATAGCTGGAACGATTCTGGAATTGATATCCATCATCGCCACCAAGAAGGGACAGAATCCAGCAATTCTGTCTGCAAATCCACCTACCAACATGCAGTTGCCACCACATTGCGCAATCACTGTAACGAAATACTATAATGATGTACAGTGAAGGATCAGCTTATTGGATGTGTTAGTGTGCTCAAATATAAGGTAACTTATGACTGAATTTGTGTACCTACCTTGATTTTGTCCCTATCACAACACCTTTCAGGTTCCTCTCCATCTGAACTATGAATACCGAGTGTCCTATTTTGTGGAAAAAATGAAAGCCTCAAAGTTAGACAGTTAATTACATAATGTTATTTGATAAGGAGGGAATATTCAGATTTACTGTGGATTTAGTGAAATTGTGGGAGACAGTAAATGTAGTTTCGTGAAGTTTCAAAGTCACCTATTTAATCATTTACTTGAAAATAGAAGACTGAAGTAATAAAAACATTTTGCTGTTTCTTTTGTAAATTAAAGCTCCTAAAATTGAGGCTTATAAAGTTTTGTTTAGTAAATGATCACATTGCTGCCTGTAGTAAATTTTAAAAGGTAATTCAGTTTCTTGTAAATTTGTCGACTGTAAATTTGTCAGTGCAGTAAAAGTCGTGAATTGCATTTGTGGAAAGTTACATTGGCTTGCTAAGCACTTGTTTTTTTTGGGTATTGAAATTGCATATTAATAGTGTAATAAGATCCACAGATTATCCTTTACCACTATTTATGAAAACAATAATATCTTTATTCAAAAGACAGTGAGAAGTAACCTGTTAGTGAATTCCAATTAACTTTCATTTTAAATAGTAAAGTATTTATCTGAGAGAGACTTAACCTATTACCAGCTCATAATTTTGCAGAGAACAACATTTATAATTCTGTGTCAACTAGGAAAGTGTTTGAAAAATAATACTTAACCTGTGTCCAATTAATGATTCTGCAGTGAATATTAATAGTAATGTTATAAAGACCATTCAGTTTGAATAAGCCTTGAAAGTAATAGTGTGTTTCAGTATCTGTTATATTTTTGCAAATAGTTTATGCTGCCCTAGTTGTTAGTTCCAACCTTAACGTTAACATAGGCAGGTGTCAAAGTTCATTGCACTCGCATGTGGTAAATTATAGGTTGTGTTATCCGTTAAAGTTACTCATACCTAATTTCTTAAACAAGAATGTTAATCATTCTCTTGCCTAATTAGGCTGGCGACCGTTTTCTTTACTCTCTAAACAGTATAGCTAAGTAAAATATTATTTGTTACTGTTTAAATGTTTACGTAATTCTGACTTTCACTTCCGATAAGCCACTTCCATTAGGTACAATACGGTCAACATAACAAAATTCCTCTCAGAGGGTAACACTGCTCTGTTGCTTTATACCATAATTACTCTAACAAAATCATTCTGTTTGGGCAAACTGCCTCCAGCTTCGAGGTTATGGTATAGCAGTAGCAGACAGGCGTGTTATAAACTGGGTGAACGGAGATCCTGTCGTCTTAGAGCATTGTATCATCATTGGGGAACAAACATCGTACTACGGGAGGGCCTGATCAACCAAACTGATCACTTAACCCTTGACAGTAATGCGGCCTTGCAGAATAATTACGGAGCCCATCTAATAGCGCGGTGCGGCTGTCAAAACCATTGCCAAACCCTCGCCTTGTTTCACTTTTTGGACGCAATCTCGGCCAGAATTTGCAGCCAGTGTGAAACAAGACTCATGAGACCAAATGAACTTCTTCCATTGCTTCACAGTCCAGGCTTTATGGATTCGACACCCGTTCTCCTGTAACAAGCGTTTGCATCACGGATGAGTTGCTTTGTAAGTTCACCTCGCCGTGCAGTTCTCTGCTTCTGGAGGTCCCTTCGTGTAATTTTGGTGTTGACAGGGTTCGTGAGTGCAACATTCAGTTCTGCAGTGACTTCTGCAGCTGTCGTCACAGTCTTCAAAGACCGCCTGTCACGATCGCTCAACACACACTCTCGTCCGCGTTGTGGCTTAGCGGATGAGGCTTTTCCGGTTTCCCTGTACGCAGTATGAATCTGCCTCTCGAAACATCAAACACTTCTGCTACCTTGGCTACAGGAGTACTCTCCGTACGAGCACCAACAATTTGCCGACGTTCGAAGTCTCTTAGCTCTGACATATTTGACTGTTCTGAGCACAACTGACACATCGTACTGAGGACATTGCACATGTGCTTTTCGTGCTCAAATGCAATGCCGTAGCCTGCAGGCTACTCCAGCATCTGCATTTATGTTCCAGCTTGCATATCTCGCAGTGTTCCCATATTTTTGCCCAACCGCTGTATCTGCCGCGGGCCACTCCGTAAAGCCGCATTCCCATGGGGCGTGAAACGCTAGCGTGAGGCAAAGTGTCGCGGAAGACCGCGTGAACGAACGGCCGCGAGTTTGCCCTCCGCCACACACCGTTGGGTGGCTTGTGGAGTATAAATGTAGACCCTGAAGTCACACGCTGGTGTGAGTGTTGTTGCTTCAGATGAAACGTGTCTGATTTTCACTTGTAAGTTTACCTCTTCTGTGGGTGCACCGTTTTACAACATCTGGAGCTACGAGCAACAGGATGACAACTAGTGCCATTGAAAGTCGCGTGATCAAGTGGTAAGACAGCGAAACTTGGCAATTTCTGCAAATTTAAGCTACTCAGCAGGTCTCATAGTTTTTGGAGCACACAATAAATATTCCAAACTATCGAAAGAGCCTCCTGTGGCGAAATAGCGTGAAGTTCCTTGGAGTTTAGTTTTTGCTTTTACTGTTTGTCTCTTATTTGTATCTGATTTTGAAGTCACTGGTGAAACACATTCCAAAAGGTAGTCAGACTGAACTCGAGACATTCGTAATAAGGTTTTGAAATCTTCAGGGTAATGATTCCCTAGTTCCGTGTCAACCAATTATGTGCTCCGGATTTTCTTTGCAGTACCCTGTGAGCAACCACCTATCGTCTTTTGTCCTATTTCTTCTTGCCGTTCAATCAACAGATTCATTCTCTGTGCTAAAACAGCAGCAAAAGCCGTTCTGACCATAACACAACTCTCAATTAGGAGCTCGTTCGTGGCTGCCTTCACGCCACCAACTGAATCACGCTTTCGTTGGCACTTCAATCCAAAAAATGGTTCAAATGGCTGTGAGCACTATGGGACTTAACTTCTGAAGTCGTCAGTCCCCTAGAACTTAGAACTACTTAAACCTAACTAACCTAAGGCCATCTCACACGTCCATGCCCAAGGCAGGATTCGAACCTGCGACCGTAGCGGTCGCACGGTTCCAGACTTAAGCGTCTAGAACGGTTCGACCAAAGCGGCAGGCCCTCTTTTCGTTCATCCATCATTGTTATTCTTCTCGTTCATATTTACTGCTGTCCTTTCGCTGTACCTTCGATGCCTCTTGCCAGAATTCCTGTTCTTCGTAATTTATGTCCCACAAAGTCTGCTTTAATTTTCGTAACCAGGTTTAGGGGAATTCGTTGTTGCTTATCCTTTCCAATACTTAAATATTCTTCACTTTGCCCATTTATTTTCTCCATCCTACTATAAAGGTATATGTCGATTGCTTCAATTTTCTCTCTTTTCATCTTCATCATAATCCAGCTTTCACATATGTACATAAAAACACTGCATACGAAGCATTTAACCAACCTTTCTCTTACATCCAGGTTGCTTTTTTTTGCTTTTTTAATCTTATGGGACTTAACTGCTAAGGTCATCAGTCCCTAAGCTTACGCACTACTTAACCTAAATTATCCTAAGGACAAACACACACACCCATGCCCGAGGGGCCCGCATCTCGTGGTCGTGCGGTAGCGTTCTCGCTTCCCACGCCCGGGTTCCCGGGTTCGATTCCCGGCGGGGTCAGGGATTTTCTCTGCCTCGTGATGGCTGGGTGTTGTGTGCTGTCCTTAGGTTAGTTAGGTTTAAGTAGTTCTAAGTTCTAGGGGACTGATGACCATAGATGTTAAGTCCCATAGTGCTCAGAGCCATTTGAACCATGCCCGAGGGAGGACTCGAACCTCCGCCGGGACCGGCCGCACAGTCCATGACTGCAGCACCCTAGACCGCTCGGCTAATCCCGCCCGGCATCCAGGCTGCTGCGTAATAAGCTTGTTTTTCTCTTTTTCTCTTTTAAAGCTGTTCAGTTTGACCTTGTTTTCAATTTCAAATCTTTGTCACTTCCTGTCAACATCTTACGTTTCTTCGTCCATTTGTACTCTCGCAATCCTTCTGCAAGTCTAAATAGTATTCACCGAATAGATGTTGTTTTAACTGAATGTAAAATTTTTTCAGCAGCATCCAGACTGTAGCGCCTAGGACCGCCGGAGTGGCCGAGCGGTTCTTGGCGCTACTGTCTGGAACCGCGCGACCGCTACGGTCGCAGGTTCGAATCTTGCAACGGGCATGGACGTGTGTGATGTCCTTAGGTTAGTTAGGTTTAAGTAGTTCTAAGTTCTAGGGGACTGATGACCTCAGCAGTTAAGTTCCATAGTGCTCAGAGCCATTTGAACCATTTGAACCGTTCGGCCACCCCGGCCGGCCACTTCAACCCGCGTATGCTGTCCACGTCCCATGACTGATGAGGTCACTCCAGACATGGCACGGCAGCAAGTGCGAAACCGTAGCACGCATCCGTATTCACACACCGTGGAAAACCAGTTTGCCGGCCGCGGTGGCCGTGCGGTTCTAGGCGCTGCAGTCCGAAACCGCGGGACTGCTACGGTCGCAGGTTCGAATCTTGCTTCGAGCATGGATGTGTGTGACGTCCTTAGGTTGGTTAGGTTTAAGTAGTTCTAAGTTCTAGGGGACTGATGACCTAAGATGTTAAGTCCCATAGTGCTCAGAGCTATTTTAACCATTTTGGTAACCGAGTTTAAGGCACGCGCTACTTTGCAAACAAATGATTCGCCTTGGGCGCGCTGAAGCAGAAGATACATGAAATTATGAAACTGGACATGAAACCTATGGTAAGAAGTCGCCAGGACGTAGAAGGGAAACGGCAAAAGTCTACCAGGCTGATGGTTGGCTCCCACTTAACACCCTTCACCAGAGTAGTGGTGCACAGCGACTAGAATACCACACAGCGTGTTGCAGCTTCTCTTCCGCGTCCGACGCCTCTGAGCAGACCCGCGGCGGCGCATTATACAGAGTGAGCAGGCTCGCCCGCTCTCCATTTCTTTTCCCCGTTTTTTTTTCTTTTTTGTTACTTCTTTTCCCTCTTTCGGCGGGCCCGCCGCTCTTGCGACAGCGGAGAGAAGCAAACCTCGGCTGTCAATACGTGACGTCTGAGTGGCGCACAGCGTCCCCGCTGCCTCCGCCTCCACTTCGCCCCGATACCTTATCGACTGCCGCAGCCGCCGCGGCGTCTCACAGCTCCTTATCATTCACTCCGAGTCTCGGCCAGGCTTACTTCTCCTATTCAAAAAAAAAGAGTAACCTCCCTTTTTTCAATTTTCCCCGGCGGGGAGAATTTGTACGCCGAGGGGTTTTTGAATGAGGACCGACTTGTGTCTGCTTGCTGACTTGTGGGACCTCCAGCGAGCCAGCCGCCAAACCCACCCCAACCCAACCCACCCAAACTCACCCCGTCGCCGGCCTGCCTCGCGGAATGGAGAGCACAATATTCCCGCCCGCCGGGGAAGGAGGGGCAAGAGAAGCGACTGCGGAGGGAAGCGAGGAAAAGGGTCCCGTTGTCGTCTTTATAGATTACAACTTGGCGGGAGTTTTAAGAGCGTTCTGTCAACAGCGCGGGAATTAGCGGCTCGGTTTAATCACTAATAATGCCTCGCAGCCGGGACCCTTCCGTTCCGTTTCGGCAGGCCCCGTCTGCTGCTCTGTTTACACGCGGACGGCCAAGTCGGACGGCGGACTCGGCCCTGCAGCCGTTCCCAAGATCAAGGTACTTAGCGAGCCGCCGAACAGGTATTATCCGCGGGGCGTTCTTCAGTGCTTCGAGGAACTGTTCTTTGCCTCCACCACTCATACCGTTCCTACTTTCAAACAAGAAGTAAAAATTAAGTTCACTTTACTAATTGTAGACTGCATCTTCCTGAAGAGCTAAATGAGCAGGTTTCCTTAACGTAAAAGTCCTAAGATCACGAATGTTAAATTTACAGGCTGTTTCAAAAATGACCGGTATATTTGAAACGGTAATAAAAACTAAACGAGCAGCGATAGAAATACACCGTTTGTTGCAATATGCTTGGGACAGCAGTACACTTTCAGGCAGACAAACTTTCGAAATTACAGTAGTTACAATTTTCAACAACATATGGCGCTGCGGTCTGGGAAACTCTATAGTACGATATTTTCCACATATCCACCATGCGTAGCAATAATATTTCATTCAGAGACTTCTGAATGAAATTACCCGTAACCTTTGACAACGTGTCTGGCGGAATGGCTTCACATGCAGATGAGATGTACTGCTTCAGCTGTTCAATTGTTTCTGGATTCTGGCGGTACACCTGGTCTTTCAAGTGTCCCGACAGAAAGAAGTCACAGGGGTTCATGTCTGGCGAATAGGGAGGCCAATCCACGCCGCCTCCTGTATGTTTCGGATAGCCCAAAGCAATCACACGATCATCGAAATATTCATTCAGGAAATTAAAGACGTCGGCCGTGCGATGTTGCCGGGCACCATCTTGCATAAACCACGAGGTGTTCGCAGTGTCGTCTAAGGCAGTTTGTACCGCCACAAATTCACGAAGAATGTCCAGATAGCGTGATGCAGTAATCGTTTCGGATCTGAAAAATGGGCCAATGATTCCTTTGGAAGAAATGGCGGCCCAGACCAGTACTTTTTGAGGATGCAGGGACGATGGGACTGCAACATGGGGCTTTTCGGTTCCCCATATGCGCCAGTTCTGTTTATTGACGAAGCCGTCCAGGTAAAAATAAGCTTCGTCAGTAAACCAAATGCTGCCCACATGCATATCGCCGTCATCAATCCTGTGAACTATATCGTTAGCGAATGTCTCTCGTGCAGCAATGGTAGCGGCGCTGAGGGGTTGCCGCGTTTGAATTTTGTATGGATAGAGGTGTAAACTCTGGCGCATGAGACGATACGTGGACGTTGGCGTCATTTGGATCGCAGCTGCAACACGGCGAACGGAAACCCGAGGCCGCTGTTGGATCACCTGCTGCACTAGCTGCGCGTTGCCCTCTGTGGTTGCCGTACACGGTCGCCCTACCGTTCCAGCACGTTCATCCGTCACGTTCCCAGTCCGTTGAAATTTTTGAAACAGATCCTTTATTGTATCGCTTTTCGGTCCTTTGGTTACATTAAACCTCCGTTGAAAACTTCGTCTTGTTGCAACAACACTGTGTTCTAGGCGGTGGAATTCCAACACCAGAAAAATCCTCTGTTCTAAGGAATAAACCATGTTGTCCACAGCACACTTGCACGTTGTGAACAGCACACGCTTACAGCAGAAAGACGACGTACAGAATGGCGCACCCACAGACTGCGTTGTCTTCTATATCTTTCACATCACTTGCAGCGCCATCTGTTGTTGAAAATTGTAACTACTGTAATTTCGAAAGTTTGTCCGCCTGAAAATGTACTGTTGTCCCAAGCATATTGCAACAAACGGTGTATTTCTATCGTTGCTCGTTTAGTTTTTATTGCCGTTTCAAATATACCGGTCATTTTTGAAACACCCTGTATAATGGACACTTATCTTGAAGAATTCGAGGTCGGTTTTCATTATTGTTCATATTCTTGCTGTAAATTTCGTGGTTTCGTAGCTTTTATTTATTTATTGGCTATGCTGAATTCTTTAACAGTCTTCGTAGCTTATCTTCTTGAAATAGGAAGATCTTATCTAGATATCCTGATGTATTTTCTTCATTTATTCATTCCAACAAACGGCAACTAGCCCTTGTACTGTTATTAACAACTGAAATGAACCAACCGATGACTCACTATCATTTAACTGCGAGCTAAATGCTTGGATCGGTCCGCAGCTCGTGGTCTCGCGGTCGCGTTCTCGCTTCCCGTGCGCGGGATCCCGGGTTCGCTTCCCGGCGAGGTCAGGGATTTTCACCTGCCTCGAGATGATTGGGTGTTTGTGTTGTCCTCATCATCTCGTCATCATTCATGAAAGTGGCGAGATTGGGCTGAGCAAAGGTTGGGGCTTTGTACGTTTGCTGATAACCGCGCAGTTGAGCGCCCCACAAACCAAACATCATCATCATCATCATCATGCTTGGGTCCGACACTGGTCTTTACATACAAAAGTAACATTTCACGGAGATACATACATTATTATTATTAGTACTTTTGTAAAGTTATAATTAAAAAGCTAGATATTTACCAAAACCTAAGTGTAACAGAATGTTTTTCAATAACGAGGAAAATACTTCACACAGCTTGTTTTGTTTTATAATTTGGGGTTTCTAATACAAAATTTCGTGAAGTATCAGTTGTAAGCAGTTACTTCTAAAATATGCGAATTCCTACTAAATTCATTAACTATTCTGACTGCTAACATTTACGTATGTTCCGACCGTAAGGTCGTAGTTTTTTCATTCAACAGTCTTGATTTTTCCATGCAAACTTTTTGGAACTTTTTAAACGATAATTTCATATTAAATGTAACTGCGTTACATAACCGACTTATTATTCTTTTAAATTCCATAATTTTGTTTTAACCGAGTATAAACTTAAGTACATTGTTTCAAATTACTGAGATTCGTAATTTTGTTAATGACATGGTGGGTTTAGCTTCAATAATAGTAATGAACAATAAACGTGAAATGTAGTCATATAATAACATAATACTTGATGCAGTTTATCGAGTAATACGCTACAAATCCTGTACCGCTTACTTCCGTACGAAATGCACGTCTGTTACATTACACGTTATTTCCGTATAACGTATAACACATACTCATGTGAAACGACATCTGTCCACTTTCCTGTCTGTTTATGACCTGCAGAACACATAAGCTTAGACAACATAGCCTATGGAGAGCAGCGACCTGATGCTGTATTTAGCTTAAAATCAACAGTCGAGATCTAAATAATATTTGTTTATTTACCAGTTTCGGCTTATGTTAAAGGCATCTTCAGAATTTTTCGCCCCCTATGGCGGTTGCTATCGGCTCCTCGGTGTTCTCGTGATACCACGATCGCACACGGTCACAGATATGCAATTATTAACGTGAAAGATGCTTTCTCTGATGAACTTAGAAGCTTTGTCGAAATTACCACCTCGCTTTTTAGATTTCTGTGTGACTTCCCTAAGTCAAATTAGGCAGCTACTGCAATACGTCACTTACACGATGACACCTGAAATGGAGGTCTTACAGCTAACAATATTACTTTAACTACGGACCAGCATAACGCATTACTATGAAACTACAAACTGTTACATTACGTGTCAATTACGCAGACTGCAGACACTGTCTGTATAGCGCTGAGAGACAATCTTGCAGGCAAAATTCTTTTATTGTATCACTTCAGTCTAGGGGAAAATTGTATCATTACCAGCTTCGACTTCATATAAAATCGCTAGCATATGACCTGTCTCAAACTAAAGAAAAAAATATTTATATAATACTAAAAAACTACCAACTCATATCAACTTCTTTATAACGATAGCACGCAATAATACACGTTAAATAGCCATTTGCCAAAATTAAGCGATATGCTGACAAGCACAGACCCTCTCGACGAATGTTTTCTCATCTTGTTGTGACATTTCAGAAAACGGAAAGTTGCAAAACAAAGCTTCGTCCTAGAACTTGCGCACATGAAGACACTTAGCCGCCGAAGTTATTGCATTCCGAAAACCAGTATACATCGCATTCTGGCACGTCAGCGGTTCCATCTTCATCATACACTTCCACCAAGAATTGCGTGAAATTTATTTCCAGAATCGCGAACATTTCTGTGAATAGGCACAATATCAAATCCTCGCCAACCAAATTTTTTTTTTCTGCTTTGTTCTGTGCATCAATGAATATTCCTTCCCAAACAAAGGAAAGCAGTGATTATGCAGTTTTTAATCGAGGACTGTATTACTTTACATACTGTACACAACGAATCGTTTAAGAGTACTACACAATTGCACTACCTGCACCCGTTTGTAAATAAGAAAACATTATTGAAATTAATGTTATGCTAACTTTCATTCTCCATAGGTAAGTTGCATTTCTACCTTCTCTTCAGTGGTGTAGATTCTACTCACACAAACATTCAACTGTAGACGGTTCACTCTATTATCGGTGTCCATTGTCCTTGGGTTCCAATTTGTTTACTGTCAACGCCAGAAAGTGTGCGAGTTGCGTTACTCCAGGAACCTTCCCAGTGTTCTAATACAAGAACGTCAAAGTCAATTTTATGTTGCGTTTTAGTAACGTCGTGTTTACGTGAACGGTACTCTGTGATACGTTTTTGAGCAGGCCTTAAAATAGAGGAATTGCATTACCGATTGCCGGCCGAAGTGGCCGCGCGGTTCTGGCGCTGCAGTCTGGAACCGCGAGACCGCTACGGTCGCAGGTTCGAATCCTGCCTCGGGCATGGATGTGTGATGTCCTTAGGTTAGTTAGGTTTAACTAGTTCTAAGTTCTAGGGGACTAATGACCTCAGCAGTTGAGTCCCATAGTGCTCAGAGCCATTTTTTTGCATTACCGAATAAAAATTATAAGGTACTGTTTAAAAGAAACGAACTGCTGTTCATATCTACGTAACTAAGAAAGGTACAACCAAAGCAGCCATGCCGGTTCACATACCTCTGATAGCCAAAAAAGATGTATGGATAAAAGTAAAACAGTTTACTGCGGCAGTCACACGTTTGTTTACCCACTACGCATTTCGTCCTTTATCTGCATCTTTATGGGTGAAATTTTCTAAACAAAATTTACTAGATACGCTCCTTATTTTGCTTTTGGATAAAAGTTATTTTAGTTTTTCTTGTTGCCAAATAAAGGAAGAAATAATACCCGCTTCGTAAACAACTCACCTTACTTCTCGACATAGCCTCCTTTGAGGGATATAAACTTACTCTAACGATCCTCAAGCTATTTCATCCCATGGGAAAAATAGGTTCTGTAAAACTCTGCAAAATACTCGTTGACTACGAGTATCAGTTTCTGATTTGATGAAAATTTCTTCGCAGAAAGCCAAATTTTCCTGTTTGCATAGGAAGAAGTCACATGGGACTAAGTCTGGTGAATAGGCTTTTGTCAAACGTTTCCTTCGTGGCGACTTCAGTTGGACGGCTGGAGCACGCTTCGTCTTGGGTGCTTGTCTAACCACGTTTAAATTCGTTGATCCAAAAGTAAATGATCTTCAGTGATGGTGCATAGTCCACATGAACTTCATCCAGTGATGTTTTGATTTGCGCTGAGATCCGTCCCTTCAAATGAAAATGTTTAATAAGAGCGCTAAACTCACTTTTCTCCAGTTTTAATCGCAGCAACACACTGACCATTTCAGACGGCTTTCAACAATGAACTGGATGCTACACGTTGTTGAAAACCGTTATACGATACTTGAAATAATGAAGATTGCCAATCATAAAGGCTGAACAACAGTGTTCCATTCTTTCATGCAAATTTATCAGACATCGAACCACGCTCGTATACAGTAAATACACAGTACAACAGGTTAAGTGTAGGTATATCTATTGGCGACAGAGGATGGTAAACTGAACAACAGTACATCAGTTTTTACTTTATTTTTAGACTAGCAATTAGTTCTATGCTTTTAGGTTGGGTAGTAACTCTAAGTGGTCCCGGCGGAGGTTCGAGTCCTCTCTCGGCCATGGGTGTGTGTGTTTGTCCTTAGGATAATTCAGGTTAAGTATTGTGTAAGCTTGGGGACTGATGACCTTAGCAGTTAAGTCCCATAAGATTTCACACACATTTGAACATTTTGAGTACCTCTAAATGTATGGGGCAAGAGCAAGCCATTGATACTTATTTTCCCCTGGGAAGCAGATCTACATCTACATCTACATCTACATCCATACTCCGCAAGCCACCTGACGGTGTGTGACGGAGGGTACCTTCAGTACCTCTATCGGTTCTCCCTTCTATTCCAGTCTCGTATTGTTCGTGAAAAGAAGGATTGTTGGTATGCCTCTGTGTGGGCTCTAATCTCTCTGATTTTATCCTCATGGTCTCTTCGCGAGATATACGTAGGAGGGAGCAATATACTGCTTGACTCTTCGGTGAAGGTATGTTCTCGAAACTTTGACAAAAGCCCGTACCGAGCTACTGAGCGTCTCTCCTGCAGAGTCTTCCACTGGAGTTTATCTATCATCTCCGTAACGCTTTCGCGATTACTAAATGATCCTGTAACGAAGCGCGCTGCTCTCCGTTGGATCTTCTCTATGTCTTGTATCAACCCTATCTGGTACGGATCCCACATTGCTGAGCAGTATTCAAGCAGTGGGCGAACAAGCGTACTGTAACCTACTTCCTTTGTTTTCGGATTGCATTTCCTTAGGATTCTTCCAATGAATCTCAGTCTGGCATCTGCTTTACCGACAATCAACATTATATGATCATTCCATTTTAAGTCACTCCTAATGCGTACTCCCAGATAATTTATGGTATTAACTGCTTCCAGTTGCTGACCTGCTATTTTGTAGCTAAATGATAAAGGATCTATCTTTCTGTGTATTCGCAGCACATTACACTTGTCTACATTGAGATTCAGTTGCCATTCCCTGCACCATGCGTCAATTCGCTGCAGATCCTCCTGCATTTCAGTACAATTTTCCATTGTTACAACCTCTCGATACACCACAGCATCATCTGCAAAAAGCCTCAGTGAACTTCCGATGTCATCCACCAGGTCATTTATGTATATTGTGAATAGCAACGGTCCTATGACACTCCCCTGCGGCACACCTGAAATTACTCTTACTTCGGAAGACTTCTCTCCATTGAGAATAACATGCTGCGTCCTGTTATCTAGGAACTCCTCAATCCAATCACACAATTGGTCTGATAGTCCATATGCTCTTACTTTGTTCATTAAACGACTGTGGGGAACTGTATCGGACGCCTTGCGGAAGTCAAGAAACACGGCATCTACCTGTGAACCCGTGTCTATGGCCCTCTGAGTCTCGTGGACGAATAGCGCGAGCTGGGTTTCACATGACCGTCTTTTTCGAAACCCATGCTGATTCGTACAGAGTAGATTTCTAGTCTCCAGAAAAGTCATTATACTCGAACACAATACGTGTTCCAAAATTGAGTGTGGCTGTGTGGATGCAAAATTGGTCCATATTGACAGGCATAGTATACTTAGTGATGTAGTTACTACCATGTAGAAAACGTCAAGTTGTTAAGTTAGCGATTTTTTTGTGGGAAGACAAGCAATAGACTTGTGTGTGTACAAATATTGTGGTAAGTCTTTATGGGACCAAACTGCTCAGCTCATCGGTCCCTAGGCTGACACACTCACTAATGTAACTTAAACTAACTTACGCTAAGGACAACACACACACCCATGACCGAGGGAGGACTCGAACCTCCGACGGGGGGAGCCGCGCGAACCGTGACAAGACGCCGTAGACGACGCAGCTAGCGTGCGCAGCATGTGTGCACATATTAAGGTACCACGTACAAACATATCTGCATTTATACTCATTACATCCTGTATATAGGACATCAGCAAACGTGACTTTGTGTGCTGATGGACTTTAGGTGGATCGTCTCATTATGATGTTTGTTGAAGTGTTTGCGACTGATTTGCTATGATCGCCAGTGGGAAAGACTGAGCTAGCTGCTGCGCAGACAGGCCCTGTCTCATATGAATTTGATGCTCTGTTGCCTCGGCGGGTGGTGGTTTTGGACACGGGCTTCCTTCACAGTTAATTTTTGTTCTGCATACCGAAAAATAGTGGAGATTTTAGAGGGTTAAAGGAGAAAAAACTGTGGATGGAAACGTGTGTCCAATGCTGTCATCTACCGAGCCAATAGACATTGCATTCATAGTAAATAGGGGCTATCAACGCAGCAATTAGTCCCGTCTTCTGCCCTGGCGAGCCGGCCGCGGTGGTCTAGCGGTTCTAGGCGCTCAGTCCGGTGGTGGTGGTGGTTGTTAGTGTTTAACGTCCCGTCGACAACGAGGTCATTAGAGACGGAGCGCAAGCTCGGGTTAGGGAAGGATGGGGAAGGAAATCGGCCGTGCCCTTTCAAAGGAACCATCCCAGCATTTGCCTGAAACGATTCAGGGAAATCACGGAAAACCTAAATCAGGATGGCTGGAGACGGGATTGAACCGTCGTCCTCCCGAATGCGAGTCCAGTGTGCCAACCACTGCGCCACCTCGCTCGGTGCGCTCAGTCCGGAACCGTGCGACTGCTACGGTCGCAGGTTCTAAGTTCTAGGGGACTGATGACCACAGATGTTAAGTCCCATAGTGCTCAGAGCCATTTGAACCATTTTTTTGCCCTGGCGATTGTGGCAATCAGTCGCAATCACTGAACAATAAATAATATTGTGAGATGGTCCGTCAGCGTACATTGTCACGTTTGCTGTTGAACGGACAGCCTAGTGGCAGGCGCCAGCGCCTATAACTTCGACACAATGCAACGTCTTTTGGAAGACGTTTCCGACACAGGTTGTTATCCTCAGTTTGTTTCCCATGACACCCTCTGCATCCGCTCGATGTTTGTTGGTATCGTTTGTAATACCCCGTATGTATATATGGTGGTCAGAAGCAGTCTGAAAATCTAATAAGGGTGTTGGAGGGTAGTCTGTGCTGAGAAATAATTGTTAAGTATAAAATTCGATGCTTAACGCCATTTCCGAGTTAACTAGCAAACGTGGTCTTATTTTGGCTTCCTAAAACCGACAAAGAGGACGATACAAAAATTTGGACTTGGGACTGTAGCAATGACATATTCCGCACCAAATATTGAGCAGTCTCGTACTATAACATCTACGCTATGAAAATTACTTACACTAATTGTATCTGGCGAGTCACTTGAACATTCCTGAGCAACGGCCTGGTTAGCAAGCTTTAATGCCGACTAACTCCTTAACGGCAAAACATATGAACTTTTTCTTGACAATTATTTTTCAGCACAGCCTACCCTTACAAGCTTTTCAGACTGTTTATCACCAGTAGGAACAAATACGTATGCACTACCTGACGAAAACAGTGAAGCATCAAGAAGGTACGGTCGGATGTCAATGTGACTTCGAACACGTGCATACCACGGACAGATATGAAAAAAACTGGAAATCTCTGTGGCCAGGTGGGACGGATACAAATATGCAGAAGTTTTGTTCGAATTTATTGTTATTGCTAGGCCTAGTATAGTAAGAGGGTTGGAACTTTAATAGTGGCAACTATTTATTTACAGCTCATACAAAATAGATACGTGTTTCAAAGTTTTACTAACCTTGAGAGTAGTTACTAGCATTGTGTATAACCCGTTGCCAGCGATGTGGAAGTTGTAGGATACTCTTAGCAGTACCAGTTGTGTTGACAGTTTGAGCAGGGCGGTATATTGCCCGACGAATTTGTAGCAGTTCTGAAGCGAATGCCGTGTGTGGTCGTAGGTTGTGTTCGGAAAATGAACAGCATAGAGACAGAAGTGAGGACACTTTGTGCAGGACCTGACCATCATTTTTCAGGACAATGATCAAGCACGTACAGGACAAACTGTTACTGATTTGTTTGAGTGATGGGGCTGCTAAGCGCGCTATACCACCTACTGCACTCGCCTGAGTTAAGCCCTCGTGAGTTCAATCCGATTTCTAAACTGAAGGAAACACTTCACGGCATTCCCTTCAGAACTGCTACAAATTCCTCGAGCAATAGACCGCTCCGCTCGATCTGTCAAAGCAACTGGCACTGCTAAGAGTCTCCTACAACTTCCACATCGCTGGCAACGGTTTATACACAAGCTGGTGACTACTTTGTAGGTCAATAGAACTTTGAAACACGTATCTATTTTGTACGAGCTGTAAATAAATAGTTGCCACTACTATAGTTTCAACCCTCGTATATAAACGGCACGAACAGCGTCAATAGTTTAGCGAGCATTGTTAAGAATGCAGAGATGACGCGTACACGTGTGAATCAGCGTTATCAGCACCTTTTTCAAAGGGGTCTCGTTGTGGGTTCCATTTGGTAAGATGGACGAATCGTGCAATATCCAGATTTCCTGGGGCGTTCGGATGTGACAGTGTCCCGGTGTTGCATTGCTGGGTAACATGAGGGCAGGCATAACTGTCGTCAAGTTTCCGTTTGACCACGTCCGGTTACCAGGGCTCATCGTAACCCCTTCACATCTTCACTTAGAATCCGAGAACTCCCTGCAGCAATCTGTCTCTTCCAGCACCACTGGTCGGAGACTTCCACCAGCTGGAATGGGAAATTACTGTTCCGCGCACAGGGTGCCGTTAACTTCACAGCACAAAGTCCTGCGGTTGAAAGTGGTGGTGTGACTAGGCATGAGCTGCTCAGGCCGGAGTGGCCAAACGGTTCTAGGCGCTACAGTCTGGAACCGCGCGACCGCTACGGTCGCAGGTTCGAATCCTGCCTCGGGCATGGATGTGTGTTATGCCTTAGGTTAGTTAGGTTTAAGTAGTTCTAAGTTCTAGGGGACTGATGACCTCAGAAGGTAAGTCCCATAGTGCTCAGAGCCATTTGAACCATGGGCTGCTGATGAATGGCATTGCACTGTGCCCAGCGATGAATTGCAGTCCTGCACTGTTCTGAATGACTATCGTGTACGAGTGTGGCCGTGACCTGGACAGAGGTACCATTCTTCAAGAGAGACAAAGCGGTTTGGAGAGACAAAGCGGTTACTCCTCGAGTCATGGTGTGGGAAGTCACAGCGTACGACTTCAGGTGATGGCTGGTAGTGACTGAAGAGACTCTGGGAACTGTGCCGACAGTTGTACGTCACGGACTCCCTGCTTCCTAATGTGCTACCTTTCATATAGCAGTATCGTGGTGCCATTTTTCAACAGGACCATGCTTGTGTGGCTTGCGTGCCTATAAAATGTATGCATGATGCTGAAGTAATCATGTAGCCAGCAAGATCCTCCGATTGTACCCTGTAGAACATTTGGGTAACCAGCTCGGACGTCAACTCTGCTCCAGTGCCAATAACTAGGATATCAAGGGAGAGTTACAACAGTTGTGGGCCAACTTCCTTCAAGAAAGGATACAGCGCTTTTATCGCACGATTCTCAGCCCAATCAGAACATGCATCCATGAAAGACCGGGTGTATCTTCATCCTGATAAGTGAACTCATTGTGCCAAATTCTTAATAAATTTCACTCGATATTTTAATCACTTAAATAATGTCACATAATCCATCAATACATGAAGTTGCGCGGTGCCGGGGCTAGCAGTGTATTTAAAACTAAATTCGTCTCCAATCTTCATATGGAAATGATGCTCTAAGCCCCCCCTTTTCTAACTCCTACTTTTGCTGTTGCACATGGATTAAGAAGAAACGCGAACTGTCTGTAATCGACCCTGCAAGTGGGGTAGAAAAGAGTTTGGCACATGCAATAATTTAATTTGATAGACATTAATTAAATAAATGAAAGTTTCAGTAACGTAGTGAGAAATGAAAGGGTTGCTCTACCGATTAACAGAATGAAAGTTCTGTCCAAAATAACAATTTGATTTATTATGAGTAAACTCAAAATCATAAACAAAACACATGAAACATTTACAATACATCAAAATGGACCAAATTGGATACTGAAATAAATGTTGTGAAGTTGAAGTTGTCCATAAACTAGATTGTGACATTTATGACGAAGTGGTATGGGGAGCCAATCCCTTGCAACTCAAATCTTAAGAGAAACACACAACCAACCCAACATTAACTGCTGCTACTGTAGTGAGAACTCAGACAATGAACACCCAAGACAGAACAAAGTTAGAAAAGACGAACAGGTGCGCTCTGCTGAGCTCTGATTATCACAGTGCAAATTCTCTAATCTGCTGGTGCTGCGGACATACATTACCAAGCTGTCTTCTTAACTGCAAGGACACGATCTGGCGTACCAGAAGCGATGGCTGGTTGCTTCTACGACCCATCGTGGTGATGATAATGTCGCGAGTATAGACCAAAACAAAGTGTCCTGGTCCGGTTGTTCCAGAATAAAGACTTTCTAGCAATACAAATGCGCCTCTGAGGGAGACGAAGAAGGCTCTACCACTGACGGTACAGTGTTTGATTTTAAGAAGCGAAGTCACACAGTAACTCTGATACAGTCAATTTTAGCCAAAACTGCCCAAGACAGACAACATAGGCCGCTTGTACGCAGAACGCTCAATTGCCAAATGTACAAGGAAAGTTACGTTGAAGTTACACTCAAATAAAAGTATATTAGACAGCCAACGGAAGGCAGGCTGTCCAGAGCAGCAAGAGCTCAGTTTTGTAACTTACTCCGACCGAAAGGCGAGAGCCGACTACCACAAGAGCACCCGTACAAGCCGAACACAGATTCCCGCCCCCACGACAGTGGTCGTGGTTAAACGTTCCAATCAGCAACTCGAAAACCGGCGGAAAATTCCACTCTATTGCCGCAGCACTACCATTCCACCAATGGAGATTCTTGGTGCCAATTCTACGCCGATTTTGCTACGTTATGGAGCTATGCCCTGAGCAAGCCAATCACATTTACAATTTTGCAGAAAACGCGGGAATTTGGCCGCCAAGACTGCATGGGAATACAAGTCATTCCCACGCCTCGCTGGTAGCCCGCCAGAAAGTGTTTTCGCAAAGTTTCTGCGAAGTAACGGAATCTCTAGCCCAGCCGCTTCTTGAGGCCCCTGTGGGCGTGTCTCTGCCGTTATTACGGTAATGTCGGCGTCTGGAAAGCATTCACTCAACTCTCTCACACCCGTTGGCTTAAACTTTTCAAGATCCTAAAGCCCGCCTGTCACCGGACCACCTGGTTGACGAGAGACGCTGCGTGGGAAGTCCGTGTGTGAAGGAATAGCAACTTTCCACTGCATGCAATTAGAAAGGAAAATCGAATTACTCAGCGTAAGATAGAAATATGAGAGGGGGCCTCTGCCACTTCTCAAAGTTTCATTTCGTTTTGTCCTCTGGATGCTCCTTTTTTCGTTAGGCAGTGTACTTGTGACGAGTATTTGCTCCCTTACTTTATGATTTGTTTTTTTAATGATCAGGTTTCTGAACTTTTTGGTTTCTCTTTCTTATGACTGAGAGGTGGCATGAGCCCCCTCTCATATTTCTATCTTACAATTCTCCTCTCTAATTGCATGTGGTGGAAAGTTGCTATTCCTTCACACGCGGACTTCCCACGCAGCATCTCTCGTCACCCGGGTGGTCCGGTGACAGGCGGGCTCTGCTGATTTTGAAAGGGTAAGCCGACGGGTGTGAGGGAGTCGAGTGAATGCTTTCCAGACGCCGACATTGTCAAGAGACACGCCCGTAGGGGCTTGAAGTAGTGGCTGGGCTAGAGGTTCCGTTACTTCGCAGAAACTTGGCGAAAACACTTTCTGGCGGGCTACCAGCGAGGCATGGGAATGACTTGTGTACCCAGGCAGTTGTGGCGGGAAAATTCCCGCGCTTTCTGCAAAATAGTAACTGTGATTGGCTTGCTCAGGGCATAGCTCCGTGACGTAGCAAAATCAGCGAAGAAATTGGCGCCAAGAATCTCCATTGGTGGAATGGTAGTGTTCCGGCAATAGAGTGGAATTTTCCGCCGGTTTTCGAGTTGCTGATTGGAACGGTTAACCACGGCCACTGTCGTGGGGGCGGGAATGTTCTGTGTTCGGTTTTGTACGGGTGCTCTTGTGAGTAGTCGGCTCTCGCCTTTCGGTCGGAGTAGGTTACGAGACTGAGCTCTTGCTGCTCTGGTCAGCCTGCTTCCGTTGGCTGCCTAATATACGTTTATTTAATTGTAACTGCTTGACGAAGTTGCTGAAGTTTCGACTTCAACGTAACTTTCCGACTACAGTTGGCAATTGAGCGTTCTGCGTACAAGAGGCCTATGTTGTCTGTCTTGAGCAGTTTTGGCTAAAGTTGACTGTATCGGAGTTACTGTGTGACTTCACTTGTTAAAATCAATCACTGTACCGTCAGTGATTGTGTGGCGAGCCTTCTTCGTCTCCCTCAGAGGTGCATTTGTATTGCTAGGAAGTCTTTAGTCTGGAACAACCAGACCAGGACAATTTGTTTCGGGCTATACTCGCGTCATTATCATCACCACGACGGGGCGTCGAAGCAACCAGCCATCGCTTCCAGTACGCCAGATCGTGTCCTTGCAGCTAAGAAGACAGCTTGGTAATGTACGTCCGCAGCACCGGCAAAGCAGGCATTTTAGCTAGGCGATAATCAGAGGTCAGCAGAGCGCGCCTGTTCGTCTTTTCTAACTTTGTTCTATCTTGGGTGTTCATTGTCTGAGTTCTCACTAATGTAGCAGCAATTAATGTTGGGTTAGCTGTGTGTCTCTCTTAAGATTTGAGTTGCTAGGAATTGTCTCCACATACCACTTCGTCATAAACGTCACAATCTAGTTTAGGGACAACTTCACCTTCACAGCGTTTGTTTGAGTATCCAATTTGAGCCAATTTGATGTATTATAAATGTTTCATGTGTTTTTGTTTATTATTTTGTGTTTAGTCTTAATAAATCGTATTGTTATTTTGGACAGAACTTTCATTCTGTTAATCGGTAGAGCAACCCTATCATTTCTCACTACGTTAATGAAACCTTCCTTTATTTAACTTATTTATCAAATTAAATTATTGCAGGTGCCAAACTCTCTTCTACTCCACTTGCAGGGTTGATTACAGTCAGTTCGCGTATATTTTTTAATCCATGTGCAACAGCAAAAGTCGGAGTTAGAATAGGGGTGGCTTAGAGCATCATTTACATATGTAGATTCTAGAAGAATTTAGTGTTAAATACACTGCTAGCCCCGGCACCTCGCATGACATGTCAGACTGTGCTTTACCACGTGCACGACGGCTGCAGAATTTCTTGGCATACAAAAATTGTATCCTCCACTCCAGCCCGTTGTCTGATCCATTTATTTCCTCTCCCGCCCCCCTCCTCTCTCTCTCTCTCTCTCTCTCTCTCTCTCTCTCTCTCTCTTTCTCAGTAACTCTCAGCATGTGTCTCTCCATTGGTCACCGATCAACCCTCAGTTTTTTAAATTATTTTTCCATTCAGCCATTCTTATCGCAAGGGAATTGTAACATTAACAGTATTTCAATGCTTTTAAGACTCTTTGTGGCAATTTGTCAACTTTTATGCAAAGGAAATTAACCAGTGATAGTATAAAAGATCGCACACTTATTTAGCTGTAGCGTAATTCGGTTTTAAGAAATGCCTGAATGGTGTCATAGGAAGTATTTGTGGCCAGTATACGGCTCTACCAACCGCTGTTTCTTGAAGTCGAGGTCGCTACTCTTACTTTAGTTCCTCTGTTATTCTCACGAGTCCAGGTTCATCTTTTCTAGCCTTTCTTCATAGAAAAATCCCTTACAAGGGTGGCGACTGAAGACGATTCCTCCACTGAGACAATTTGTTCAGTTACGAAAGCAGGCAGTTGCGTCGCAGAAGCCAAACTCTTCAGTAGTTCGTCGCTGCTTAACCGAGATGGGTCTTGATGACTCAGAGGCCCAGTTTCAAAGGAATAACTTAGAATTCAACGGAAAAATCTATCAATACAAATTCAGAAGCTTTAACAAATGGAAATACGGCGTTTCATATGCAACTGATAGCGTCATCACCAGAGGCGAACAAGTTGATAATGAAGAAAATATTACTGCTCTACACAGAGGAAGACAGGCGTTGACTTCAGATTATTTAAGAAAAACCACGGAATACCTCTATATACGTATGTCCAGAAGTGCCATTTTCGAACACGAGTTTAGTGTCTACTGGGTGATTTTATTCGTCTTGAGGTGTGCTCCATGTGTTGTCGGAGAATTGTTTCTGTCAATCGTTGCGACTTTGCCCCCAAAGTAATGTTTCAAAAATGTAAAAGTACAAAAATGCACCATAACTCAGATTTATCGTTAAATTACAGATTCACTTACATAACCCCCCAGGTCAATTTGTTCTCTGATTGGAAGAAGACTTCCTCCAGTAACACGTGCTCTGTTACGAACTGTGGTAGTTAATGGATGCTCTTATAAAGACACTCCTTATGTCTATAATTCGTCCCAGTTCTTTTGTGAAAATGGCTTGAAGAATTTTTATAGCTGTTAAAATTAACTACTTGACGGAGCACACAATACAGATAACGGGCAACGTCTTTTTTCACTGCGGATCGGCGGTAAAAGCACAGAGCTGTTCAGAGAGGACTGCTTCAACTGGCGGAAGTAAACATGCTTAACTCCACAGCTGCGCAAACATGGAGCAGTGCTGCAGACAAAGGACAAAGTGAGGCGCTACCAGATCACATTATAGCTGCGCAAGCAGCAGCGTAAAAACTTCAGAACGAATTTCACGCAAATTCCCGGGGCGAATAGTCGGCGTCCCGCTAGCTAGGACGATCCCAACAGACGTAACAAGACCTATTACTGAAGTTGGCTGTATCACTCCTATGTTCAAAGTGAAATAAAACTACAGAATATACCACGCCAATAACTGCCCAAGTAGGTGAAGCCACTTGTGGTATGGCGTTCGACCGAAAGATAGTTCGGAGCCCTGAAATGAAAGAAGATTTCACCATTCGTATTTCGCCGGAATGGGCAGAAGTGGCCGGACGTGGCACCACTGGTTTTGGTTCAGTTCCAAACCCCTCTTTAGTCTCTCGCAGAGTGCGGCCATGTGACAGCCTTGATACCAGTCGGTTCGGCGGGTGGATGTGCTAACCCAAGCAGCCCTATAGTGCTGCCTATGGTGCTTCTGCTTAAGGGGACTGATGACCTGAGATGTTAAGTCCCATAGTGCTTAGAGCCATTTGAACCATCTTTCTGCTTATTGGGCGCAACTTACATTCATTCACGCTTAAAGAGAGGTGTTATGCCTTATAACTGGCTAAGTCATCCACTTATAGTCATCCACTGACAACAATTCCTTGTTGACACATGAGAACATGAGCAGTCCTATTATGCTTCCGTCGGATGTATTCAATGCTTCTTTCAATTATGTTCAGTATAACGAAGTAGCTTCTGCTAGTAATTTTTGGAGCGTATCATATATTTGTGAAGTTACTCCACATTCTCTTATCCTGATTATGAGTCGACGACGTTGTTCAGTTTGGAACGCCTATCTGAAACCTAGCAAGGCGAAATCTACCTATTCATCTGCCACAGCTATTTGCACGACACTTTGTATGAGCAAACCAAGACTGTGCTGTACATTTCTGATTCTTTCTGTTTTGAACTTACATTGTGTGATAGGTCGTTGCAGCACACAGACGTTGGAAATATTGGTCTCTGAGCACGTCCTATATTACTTTTTTTAGGTTGCTAAAACACTTTTTGTTAAAAAGTTATGTTTGCCGAAGCGTTTCAAATGACACATATTTGACATAAAAGTACAAGCACACAGTGTACATGAGATTATGAATATTAAAAAATATTTAAAAATATCACAACTGCCGAGCGGTCTAAGCCGCTGCAGTCGTGGACTGTGCGACTGGTCCCGGCGGAGGTTCGAGTCCTCCCTCGGGCACGGGTGTGTGTGTTTGTCCTTAGGATAATTTAGATTAAGTAGTGTGTAAGGTTAGGGACTCATGACCTTAGCTGTTAAGTCCCATAAGATTTCACACACATTTGAACATTTTTTTTATCACAACTAAGTTTACTTAAAGATGACTTAATACACAGGGTTGGGTCACCTGATTACATTTTTGGTACTGGTGCACAACTAACAACGGCCTGCCTTTTACAGTAGGCTACCAATTCCCAATGCCTACTATCAGGTGGCATAGTTGTATGATCGTACTGGCGTTGCAAGCGTATGCCAAAGTGTACAGATATATTGATAACGAAATGTGTATTAGAAATTAGGAGCAAATGCCTATAATGAAAATTAATTACAATAGTCAAAAGTGTATAAACAAAATTAAATCAAAAAATCATGTAATTCTTTTGAGGGTTGATGGGTTGGGGATGAAGGACGGACAAAAGTGGGCAGACATAGGGACAGTCAAAAACGACTCGTAATACATATAAATGAGAGTCAGTAATACACAGCATCGTTGAATCTAACATTATAGAATAAAGAATGCCCTAAAGTCCTTTAGAAAAATCACATAAACCAGAAAGGGGTAGAGAGGGCTGGAGAGGGGGGCGGGGAACCGCAGGTCTGAGGGGAAGTATATTGACTTACAGAGCTACTGTACTGACAAAATTTACAAAACAATGAAATCTCTAAAACTGTTGAATAGTCCGTGCATTTACAAATGTCATTTAAAATACCCTGACACATTAAGCGCATGACGAAAATATAGAGGGTCAGGCAGTGTGGTTTAACATTATGTACTGTATATGAACATCGTTGGTGCAACACCATATAATTAACAAAAAAGTTTCACTCCATGCCTGATGCCACCTCCCTGCCATCCCGCTCCCCTCTCCCCCCCCCCCCCCCCACCCATCTCAATTTCTATTTCTGGTGCAGTTCAGTCCGGGACCTCTCCTAGCGTACCTGCAATATTTTCCCTTTCATTATATATATATATATATATATATATATATATATATATATATATATATATATATATATATATATACGAGGGCTATCCACAAAGTACATTACATTTTGGAATTAAAAATAAGTAAAGTATTGGAAAATTTTTTTATTATATACAGATGAAAGCCACACTTAAATACTACTTTTCTACATAGTTGCCATTTAAATTAAGGCACTTATCGTAGCGATGGACGAGCTTGGAAATTCCTTCGTCGTAAAATTCGGCTTGTCCCAGTTCGCCGTCGACGATCAAGACGATGGTCCTAGATAAGCCGGCAGGGTATTTAATGTTGTATGCAGAACATTGTGTGAACATTATGTCCATTATTCTTTCAGTGAAGACTCTTCTAAATTTTAGTGTATGAAGTGTTGATGAAGTCCAGCACAGTGTGTAGTATGAAAGCCTTTTAGTTGTTTGTTCATATTTTTTTCTTGAGTGGTTATTGTACCTTAGCTGTTTTTAGACGCCACTTTTGAAGACGTAGTGCTGCTGGTATCTTTGTCTTCAGCTGATGCCTTTGTTGTCGTGCCGTTGGTCGGGCGGCAGGGTACTGATTAGGTTGTTGGTCGGTCTTTCAGCTGTCCCTGGGTTGGGTTGCCATCCGATTATTTAACCTTACTCTTGGCTGCCTGTCTCACCTCACCATATGTTAGAGCTACCTCCTCAGGCCGACCCTTGGAACGCTTCTGAGCACCACTGTTCTGTTGGGTTTAGATTGTGATTTTCATTTTACTCTGAAGTACTGTGCGAGGCCTTCAGCCGTCTATTGATTTAGTTTGTTTTAATTTTAAAATAAGGCCTTTAGCCGACTTGAATTAAAATTTTAAGATTGATTTGTTTAAAAACTAAATTTCGAAAGTTTGTTCTATATGAAATTCTTGTTATCCAGGCCTTAAGCCCTGAGTTGTTCAATGTCCCGTGTATGGCCTTCAGCCGAGATTTTACATGAAAGATTTTTTTAAGTAAAGCCTTCAGCCGCGTGTATTCTTTAAAGCAATTTTTTATAGCTTGTGTTCAGGCCTTGAGTTGTTCTTGTTTTTGGTGTAGTTTTGGGCTTTCAGCCCAGGAGGTATCTCAAATTTTCTTAACTAGGTCTTCAGTCATATTGTTTTACTTTGATCCTTTTTAGGAAATGTGTAATTAAGTGGTTCTTAGGAAAGTAAAGTTTGTGTGTTTTGTGAAACTGACAGTAACTGATTACGGCCCCCTCCACAACCATAACCTGGTCCGCTCTATCCTGCAAAACCAGATTTCAGTCCCCTCAGTCTGCCTTCTGCACAGCATCTAATCATCAATGAGAGGGGACGGCTGGATATGGTATATCTGAAGCAACTTGAGGACTCTCTTCTTCAACGGACTGATATAGTTATGACGGCTAGAGGCGGTGTTGCACGGTATTTGCGTGATGACTTCCGAGAGTGATAATCGTTTGGTCGGGCGTGCTTACCCAGTTTTACGTTTCTCTACGGTCAGTTACAATCTTGACTATTTGGGACGCCCAGACTGGAGTATTTCAAAACATCATCATCGTCGGGTGATGCTGAGGGACTTAGATTAGGAAATGAGACACTTAAAGTAGTAAAGGAGTTTTGCTATTTGGGGAGCAAAATAACTGATGATTATCGAAGTAGAGAGGATATAAAATGTAGACTGGAAATGGCAAGGAAAGCGTTTCTGAAGAAGAGAAATTTGTTAACATCGAGTATAAATTTAAGTGTCAGGAAGTCGCCGGCCGCGGTGGCCATGCGGTTCTAGGCGCTGTAGTCCGGAACCGCGTGACTGCTACGGTCGCAGCTTCGAATCCTGCCTCGGGCATGGATGTGTGTGATGTCCTTAGGTTAGTTAGGTTTAAGTAGTTCTAAGTTCTAGGGGACTGATGACCTTAGATGTTAAGTCCCATAGTGCTCAGAGCCATTTGAACCTTTTTTTTTTTTTTTTTTTTGTCTGGAAGTCGTTTCTGAAAGTATTTGTATGGCGTGTAGCCATGTATGGAAGTGAAACATGGACGATAAATAGTTTGGACAAGAAGAGAATAGAAGTTTTCGAAATGTGGTGCTACAGAAGAATGCTGAACATTAGATGGGTAGATCACATAACTAATGAGGAGGTATTGAATAGAATTGGGGAGAAGAGGAGTTTGTGGCACAACTTGACAAGAAGAAGGGACCGGTTGGTAGGACGTGTTCTGGGGCATCAAGGGATTACAAATTTAGCTTTGGAGGGCAGCGTGGAGGGTAAAAATCGTAGAGGGAGGCCAAGAGATAAATACACTAAGCAGATTCAGAAGGATGTAGGTTGCAGTAAGTACTGGGAGATGAAGAAGCTTTCACAGGATAGAGTAGCATGGAGAGCTGCATCAAACCAGTCTCAGGACTGAAGACAACAACAACATCATCGGTGCTGTTGTGGGGACAACAGACAAATGAGATCAGTGGATGGCGCTGGGGAGAGTGGTGGAGCGGAAGTGCTACACCGGGAAACACGAGCATGATTCACTGTTGGCCCGCAAGACAGCACCCGTGCGGATCCCGCGGCCAGTTTTAATCACGCCGGCACGTGTCGGGGCCGCGGCGGACACTTTAATCAACAGCGCGGCCCTGCACACAGTTTTTCAATTGGGCGCGCATCGGAGAGGCGAGCGAGCAGAGGCGCCGGCAGAGAGGGTTGCGCGCCGGACCGGACACAAAGATGCGGGGGTGGCGAGCCGCGTCCCGTCCGGCCGGGCCGCCCATTGTCTGCGCCGAAGAAGCGCCGGACGCGCTGTGGGGGCGGCGGCGGCAGCGAGGGGGCGGCGGCGGGGGGCGGGGACCGGCGTCGCGTTTCCGCCCCTGTGGCCACCAATATGCCCCGCCGCAGCCACTGTCCCGTGCGCTAACTCGATTTTCTAGTCTCGCACGCCCCGATAATGGCCGGCTTAGTGGATTTAGCTACTGTGCGCTCCTTCCACCACTTAGCGCCCCCGCCGCCACGCCGCGCTGCCGCTAGAGAGGCTTTAAATCACGGTACAGTCGGCGCCCGCCGCAGCTTGTTGCTGCTCCGGCGGGACCTCGCGCACCTGACAGCCGCCGCTCTGCACCAGCAGGTTTCACGTCGCCGGGACGAAATTCGGGCCCACTGTCAATTGCTAGTTGTACTTAAATTTGTGGTGCGTCCACTATAGTATCATGAATTAGAAAGCTGGCTGTATTGACGTTTCGTAGTGCAAAATATATTAATCATACCAACCTTCATCACGCTTCAAGTACTTTGTCAACCTTCAATAGAAGAAATAATGGATGGTTATAACTGAAATGCAGCTATTCTCAGAGGTGCTGTGGAGGCTGTAATAATCATATAGTAGCGGAACCGGGTAGATATTCTAATGCGTTAATGCAGTACGTCCACTAATGGACATTAAAATTGCTACACCAAGAAGAATGCAGATGATAAACAGGTATTCATTGGACAAATATATTATACTAGAACTGACATGTGATTACATTTTCACACAATTTGGGTGCATAGATCCTGAGAAATCAGTACCCAGAATAACCACCTCTGGCCGTAATAAAGGCCTTGATACGCCTGGGCATTGAGTCGAACAGAGCTTGGATGGCGTGTACAGCTACAGCTGCCCATGCAGCTTCAACAAGATACCACAGTTCATCAAGAGTAGTGACTGGCGTATTGTGACGATCCAGTTGCTCGATCACCATTGACCAGACGTTTTCAGTTGGTGAGACATCTGGAGAATGTGCTGGCCAGGGCAGCGGTCGAACATTTTCTGTATCCAGAAAGGCCCGTACAGGACCTGCAACATGCGGTCGTGCATTATCCTGCTGACATGTAGAGTTTCGCAGATAGCGAATGAAGGGTAGAGCCACGGGTAGTAACACATCTGAAATGTAACGTCCACTGTTCAAAACGTCGTCAATGCAGTCAAGAGGTGACCGAGACGTGTAACCAATGGCACCCCATACCATCACGCCGGCTGATACGCCAGTATGGTGATGGCGAATACACGCTTCCAATGTGCGTTCACCGTGATGTCGCCAAACACGGATGCGACCATCATGATGCTGTAAACAGAACCTGAATTCATCAGAAAAAATGATGTTTTGCCATTCGTGCACCCAGGTTCGTCGTCGAGTACACCATCGCAGGCGCTCCTGGCTGTGATGCAGTGTCAAGGGTAATCGCAGCCATGGTCTCCGAGCCATGCTGCTGCAAGCGTCGTCGAACTGTTCGTGCAGATGGTTGTTGTCTTGCAAACGTTCCCATCTGTTGACTCAGGGATCGAGACGTGGCTGCACGATCCGTTACAGCCATAGGGATAATATGCCTGTCATTTCGACTGCTAATGATACGAGGCCGTTGGGATCCAGCACGGCGTTGCGTATAACCCTCCTGAACCCACTGATTCCATATTCTGTTAACTGTCATTGGATCTCGACCAACACGAGCAGCAATGTCGCGATACTATAAACCGCAATCGCGATAGGCTACAATCCAACCTTGAAACATCCCCTTTGAGGAATTTATACATACGAAACGTCCACTTTGAACAACTTGTACAAGACTGTGCTTAAACTGACACACAGTATTTTTAGCGCAACGCAATCTGACTTTCAGAAATCCCTACAAAGGAATGGCCCTGAGTAACATTAAACTACACCTTTCAGAAATCACTTACCTCACAAAAATCTTCGTTACTGGAACTACGGCAATACGGCGAGCGCCACTACTGCCAGCTAAATAAAAGATTCAAACTACTGAAGGCACTAACTACTGATAGGGATAGTTAGCAAATGAAAGATATTAATAGAGAACAAACACTGTATTTACCTTAGTAGTCATCAATAGTCATAATATATACAGCAGCTCATGACATCAATTTTTACAAATTTCAAACTCCGCCATCTCTGTCCTCACATCCGCCACTGCTGGCGGCTCCCCTCCAACTGCACAACGCAATCTGCTGTTCACATCCAGCTACAGCAGTTCATGACAACAATGGCAGGCAACAATGCAAACTAGCCACATACTGCACACAGCACAGCCAGTGATTTTCATACAGAGAGCGCTATGTAACGTTGCCAATAAGAAAACATAAATAGCAAACTTACATAAAGAAAACATAAACAGCCTACTTACATAGCCCCCATGCTCCCCACAAAAAATTTTACAAATGCTTTTTGGCCAGTGGCCAATAATGATTTGATGAAATTTTTCATAATTACACTAACAAAGATATCCAATGCACACACTTATTGATACAATGTTGGTCAAAAGCTAAAATTTTCTCACAGTCCATAAAGACAGTCCTGATCATTCATCATAATAGTAATTACAGTTTTTTTCACAAAGTCTCATTAGTAAAAGAAATTGCACACAGAAGTAGTGGATTTCCATGCAATCTTGAAGAAGTAGTGTTGTCCTTCCAACGGAAAGACAGTGCTGACTCTTGACATGCTGACAGGTAATGGGCCACAACAGAGCAAACCCACAGCAGAGTCATTCGAAGTTCTGATGAATATTGGTAGGTAGGTCATCACAGAGTAGACCCACTGTAGTCCTGGTAGAGATTGTGGTATTGGTGGGCCACCAGAGGAGCAGACCCACTGTTGTCCTTGTAGAAATAATGGTATTGGTGGGTCATCAGAGATGCAGACCCACTGTAGTCCATGTAGAGATGGCCAGCAGCCATCTGTTGCGACTGTGCAGGTGCACAATCACCATTGAAGAGTCTTGCGGATAATAGAGCAAGTCCATAACCACCACTTGTGCACTCACAAAGTTTTTGGAATTGTCCTTAGAACCAGCAATGCTGTTATCCAGTCCCTTGCTGAATTAGTAACACACGTGCAAACACTATCAGTCCCTACTTCTCACATATTGTCCATATACTATGACCAACAGAAATGTGTGCAGTGAAATGAATGCTTTCAAGTTACTTAATTTGATTAACTGGCGTCAATTACAATTATATAACATAAGAATACAATTACAAAGATACAAAATACAACATTAAAGACATAACAATACAGATAATATTTGTAGTAATAGGGGCTTTATAAAAGAATAGAAATAAACATATACATCAGTGTTACAGGAATGATGACATGAGTACATACATAAAAGATCAGAATAACTTTTGAAACGTCAACTTCACACATGAGCATTAAAACAAAACAGAATAAATAATGTCTAAGCATCTTTACAAAGTAAATAACATATTATTAGAAAAAGTCTACAACATAGCTCTCATCAGCGAAACACATAAAGACAGGAAAAACACAAATACACACGGGTACCCAAACATATAGCGGAATAACACAAAAGGAAAGGACAGGGTTTGTTTTCAGTGTAACATTTGGTACTGCAGTCCACCCCACAACTTCATTCGATAGATCTTTCGTCTTATTTCAACATTTGTTTCCACCAAAAAAATCCTATCCAAGCATGCTTTCTGTATTCTGTTCACATCCTCTTTCAAAAATAGTTTTTCTCCACTGTGCACTACTTTGTTTTTTGGCCAAACTATTTTCTTATAGCTTCTCAATACATTTCTTCCAAGTCATCATAGTTAGTTCCTTATATAGTCTACCCCCTCTTAAGCTAACTTAAATCTACTGAGCTCAGATGCTAAACTAAGGGACGAGGCAATGCAGCAAAAAAAAAATAATTAACACAAACATCAATGACAAAAAATAGAAATGGCAAAGCAAGCAGCATAAATTAGCAAAGCAAGTGCAATATTACAACTAATATAAGGCAATGCAGGAAACAAGAAAAACTAGCTTAGAAGAGTAACACAAAGTCAAATTCAGTAACACTATGCCTGACAAACAGCAGCAACTTATACCTAAACATGACATAGCTCAAGCAGAAAAAATATTACACTAAAGACGATAATGCAGACAAGGGAAATGTATATTCACATCTGAATGTCTATGTAATTAAAGTGGTGCACCATAACAACTGATTGTAAAAAAATATTACCCTGTACTAGAAAAGAAAATTATGTTTTACTGTTACGAGTTCCTTCGTATTGTTCTTCCCTTTCCAAGTGCTCCTTTTTAAAGAATGTGGATCATAAAATAATTATTTAATAGATCTGTTGACAGAAAGTGTTCACATTAGCAAATGCATTTTATTTTATAAAAGCAATGCTGCAACACAGCTGGATACCAGATATCAAATGAAACAAGCAATTACACAAACCAAAGCATAAAAATATCATTCAGTAGTCATGTGACATTTCATTTCATAAGTTAATGGCTCTCAACTCTCGTAGAAAGACACTTGTCATAATCAGGTGTGCAGATGTAAAAATATTTCTTGTCATTTTGTTAGGCATTTCAGTAAATATCATAAATTTTTAAGTAACGAGGGTGTCGCATTAGCGATGAAAGGCACATCCTAATGGCTTATTCTCCAGGTGTTTGACACAGCTGTGTGCCCACAACGCATTACAAAAATCATATGTTTTCAAGTAACGAGCGTGTCGCATTAGCGATGCCCTCTACAAAGAAATGTCATTAACAGGGGTCTAGGCCTCTCTTTGTCCTTCTCTTCCACCTGTGCCTCTGGCACACCCTAATGGCTTTCTTTTCTACCTGAGCATCTGAAAAGGCTTGTTCTCCAGGTGTCTGACACACCTGGGTGCCCACGTCACATTATGTGCAGGTGGTCACTTAACTTTCTTACGGAAATATTTACGACAGTAGTTTCCGCTACAGTGACAGTCTCATATAAAAACATTTCACAGGTCAAGTATTTTATTGACATAAACATACCTCAACAGCATAATACACATCGTCGTCGTAAAAATAACATCATAGCACCTCAGTCAAATGTCAAAAACGTCGTAGCTTCCTCCAATGATTTCAAAACCTAAAGAAAATTCTCTGCTCATTTCAGTAGTGTCATCTACCTCAAACGTACCTTAAAAATCATGATCTCATACCAAATACATCATTCAAAGCTCTCATAGTATCACAATGGTTCCGAAAAAATATGAACAGTTCACAAAGTATAGACAAAGTACAATTTCTTAAGTGTGAAGTAATCCAACTCTGTAATTGCGTAAACATGTGTCACTGACGTAGAAAAAAAATGTTTGTTTCTCTGTTAAATGATCAGATAGCTGTGTAATTTATGTGTTAGAGAAATATGGTACCGATGTGTTAAATTGTATAAGCAAATACCATATTAGCTAGGGCTCCTTGTGCTTGCCAAACACATGGTACACAAAGTAAGCGTGTACCCCCCTGAGGTTTATTGTAATTGTATCCTCAGGTATTACAGCTTACAGCAATGAAATGAAATGTGTCACGAAAAACTTTCTTTGTAATTCAAAAATCTCTAAAAATAAATGTCTTAAGTACAAAATTAATCACTCAAATACGTGTCCAGTAGCGCTAAATGTGCGTCTTGCTCTTAGATAATCTCTGGGAAGTGTCGTAGTTATTGTCCTCCGAAAGCTAAGTTCTGCAGAAGTCAATGTACTTACCTCATGATACACAAAAGTGAAATGCTTTGCGTATAGATATCATACTTATTACGCTTATTGCCGTGATGAGGAAAGTACTGTGCTGTAACGTATTGTTGTCCTACGGAAAAGGCTGTCTCCTTGTAGCAATAGCACAAAAGTCACCACTAAAACATGTTTTACTTTACAGAAGAATTCAGAAAAACTGTGCAGATATCAAACAGATACACCGCAAAAGCAACATTGTAAATTGTCACTCATTAGTAACGTCGTGATATAATCGTGTAGCTGTCACACAAACCAACCGCTGTGTCATCTGGCATTTCACAGAAAGCACCTCAAATCCAGAATCCACTCGTAAGCAAACCAAAATGTTGCATGTTAACAGTTTCTTAAGTCTGACAAATTGTACAAGTAGCGTGAAGTGAAAATTGCAAAGACTAAGTTAAAAAGCAAATTATCTGTCAATAAATGGTTTGACATGAGAAATGTGGTGTAAACCTTTACTCTTCCTAGTACGCAGAGTTTCAACTTCAACGCAATTATCATGTGGTATACGTCGGATTCTGTAAGGTCCATTGTAAACTAGAAAGAATTTGTGACTCAAGTGTTTCTTCTTATGTGACAATGAATGAGCTTTAATGAGAACTTTCTGACCAATACATAATTTCTTTGCATTTGCTTTACCGTGTAGTTTTCTCCTTTTGTCTACTGCAGATTTTATATTTTTAAGAGCCAAATCAATTATGTCTTTGTGTCGAAGTTTACGTGTATTCGGGAAAGGTACAAGCTCTCTGATTCTGTTCGGAGGTTCTACATTCTTCAGTACAAGAGTAGGTGGTAAAGCAGTGGAATCATGAGGCATTTCATTCAGCACATTTTGAAATAAGTGTAAATATCTGTCCCAATGCTGATGCTTTCTGTGACAATAAAGTCTGCAAAGCTTATTGATTTCTTTCATAATCCGTTCAGACGGGTTACAATGTGGTGAATACAATGAAATAAAAACAGGTTTGATTTTATGATTCCGAAGCATGCGTGACCAAACAGCAGATCTGAATTGCGGTCCGTTATCTGAAATGACTTTACTAACGTGTCCCACTTCACGTAAGAAATTTTTAACAAAGGCGTTGGATACAGACCGTCCAGTGGCTTTACGTAACGGAGTGAAAGAAACAAATTTTGAAGTAAGTTCAACAGCGACTAGAACGTATGCAAATCCATTAGATGTTCTGACAAGCGGTCCCAAGAGATCAACAGCAGCAAATTCTTTTAATTTAGAAGGAATGATAGGAAACAGCGGAGCACGATGTGAGATAGTAGACGGTTTCGCCTTTTGACAAAGTTTACAAATAGACAAGACTCTTCGAATTCGCTTTTCCATATTGTTAAAATAACAAGTTGTTCGAAGAATATGAAAACATTTTCGTGGGCCAAAATGTGCATAGCTGAAATGAATGTACCAAATGAGCTTATTAACAAAATCGTCTGGAATGCAAAGTACCCATAGCTTGTCATCAACAGTGCAGCGTTTGAAGAGTATGTTGTTTCTAACCAGGTAATAATGCCGAATCTGAGTGTGTGTCTTTTCATGCCATTTACCTTTGATGTCTTTCCAAATCGGATCTTTATCTTGTTCATGAGCAATGTCCTTTAAAGATGTGGTGATGAAGTTTTCAAAGGCGACTTTCTGAATGTAAAGAATACTGAAATTTTTCTCGAGGTTGCCTTCTGTGTTACTTTTCTCAAGCCCAGCCGGTGCGCGTGACAGTGCGTCCGCAACAATGTTCTCCTTGCCGGGAATGTAGACTATTGTGAAGCGGAATTCTTGCAGAAACAATGCCCAACGTTTTAACCTATCATGATTTAATTTTGAAGACATAAGAAATTGTAATGCACGGTGATCACTGTATACTTTTACGTGCTTACCAGAAAGAAAGAAACGGAATTTGTTAAATGCCCAAACGATAGCTAAAGCTTCTAATTCAGTAACGGAATAATTTTTTTCAGATTTTGTTAGCACTCGGCTAGCAAAAGCAATGGTTTTCTGAACAGTAATGTCATCTTCTATGGCTTCTTGAAATAAATGGGCACCAAGACCAACTTTGGAAGAATCAGTGCTAAGGCAGAAATCTTGTGACAGATCTGGATGAGCTAGTATTGGCGCGTGAAGTAACGCTTCTTTCAAAGAATTGAATTCCAACTGTGCTTGTTCGTCCCAGTTCCAAATAGTATTTTTTCCAGTGAGAGAACAAAGTTTTGGTGTAACTAGAATTTGCATATTCAGAAAACGACGGTAAAAATTTACGAGACCTAGAAAACTGCGGACTTGTCTTTTTGTGGATGGAACTGGAATGGCTCTGATTGCTTCTAACTTTTCAGGATCCGGCTGAATGCCTTCAGAAGAAATAATATGTCCTAAAAACTTCACCTTTGACCTACCGAATTCAGACTTTTCCAAGTTAACTGTAATTCCAGATTCTGCAAAAATACGTAACAAACTGTTGAGGATGCGGTTATGTTGTTCCCATGAGGCTTCTGCTATTAGAATATCGTCCACATATAAGGTGATGTGACGTTTTAAGAACTCAGGTAATATGGAATTTAACCCGCGAATGAATGCTGCTGAAGAAATGTTCAAACCAAAAGGAAGTTTCCGAAACTGATAACAAACGCCGAAACAAAGGAAAGCTGTGTATTTTCTACATTCTGGATGTAGTTCGATCTGATAAAAGCTTGATCTGAGATCAATGGAAGATAACACTTTTACACCATTAAAATTTTGAAGAAGTTCTTCCATCGTCTGCGGCCTGTCTGTTTCAGGAATAATGATAGTATTGATTTGTCTCGAATCTAAGACAAGTCTGATCGATCCATTTTTCTTCTCAACAACATGTAACGGATTGTTGTATGAGCTTACTGCAGGCTCAATAATGCCCTCGTCAAGCATAGATTGTATTTCTGTTCTAACACGGTCCCTATAATGTGCTGGAATTACGTATGGTCTTACACAAAATTTAGTATGCTCACGAACACGAAATTGGTATTGAAATCCCTTGATTGTTCCTGTTTTGTGAGTAAAAACTGTGGAATGTGCTTGTAAAATCTCAAAAAGGTCCTGCCTATCAGTGTCATTACAATTCTCAATTGTTTGAATTTTATTCTGAATTAACTCATTAATTTCAAATATGCCGTCGATGTCATCGCTGTCAGTACTTGCAGAGTGATTGTTAGTGTCTAGTTCCATAGAAAATTCCGAACTGTTATCTAACAGAAGGTAAAGCCGATTAATTTCCTCATCATGGTTTGAGAGCCAGTCTTCAAATTTCAAAGCTATTGACATACCTTCTTTCTCTAAACTTATTTCAGCATCGTGAAAGCTTAAAATTGCTTTGTATTCATTCAAAAAGTCTACTCCCAGTATAATTTCCGTCGACAATAATGGAACAATAAGAAAGTTCATAGAGAAGCTGTGGCTTTGACAAAAGAATTCTAAATTGGTTTGTTGGCGTACATCTACACTTTTTCCAAAGATTGCACCTTGTAATTTAATCTTACGTAACGGAAGTGTGGGGCAATCGTTCGCTTTGTTGCATTTGCTAAAAACTGTTTCGCTAATTACTGAAATGGGACTGCCAGAGTCAAGTACTGCCGTAAATTTTACGTCATTTACAGTAATATGAATCACAGGATATGCAATGTTGTTATGTTTTACGTCGTGTTCCTGGAGTAAGATGTCTCTAATGTCTTCCATTTTTACGTAATTACTAGCTACGGCAGCTGCGTCATCAGTTTCATAAGTACGTCTTGTGGCTGCCAGTGGTGTGAGTCATCGCCTATTGTCTCTTTGTTGGCGCGCGTCGTTATTGGGATTTGGAGACCTAACTTCTACAAATTCGCCTTGCCCAGAGGGCCCAGCTCTGTTTAAAACTCGCCAGTTCTGATGCAATTCAGGTCTGTCGTTACGATCATATCGTCTGTCGTCATGTCGGTAGGTTCGATAGTTTCTTTCTTGTCGGTCATGTGGTGGAGAATTTCTGCCTGAGTCGTAACTGCGTGCTGGACCGTTGCGTCTAAAGTTATTCTGTCTCCCTTGATAATAGTTATTTTGGTTCCCATATTGTCTGTTTCTCTGATTGTCTCTGTGATAGTCATTACCGCGGAAAGGTGATCTTTCCCTGTAACTATTACTCTGCCAGTGGTTATCATATGGGTGGTGTCTGTTTTGGTCACGATTTACGTTGTAAGAATAGGTTTGTCGTGGCCATTTATTGTTTCTGTCGTCACGGAATTGAGACGGATGTGACCTGTAGTGATTGTTTTCCTGTTTTCGCATCCCGCGACTGTCTGTGTCAATTTCCAGTTCTTGTAACAATCCCTGAAAAGCTTCAATGTCGTCTTTGCAACGTCCTGCCAAAATAATATGTCGTAAATGTTCAGGCAGTTTGATTAAGCAAATGCGGATGAGTTCTGAGGGGCTGTATGGGTTTGATAGGTACTGATTCTTGTGCAACATGTCTTCAAAATATTTGACAAGACTGGAAAATTCAGATTGTTCAAAGTGTTTCATCATCATGATGCTATGTTTTACGCGGTCTTGTGTAGCTTGAGACCAATATGCTGAGAGGAAGGCATGGTAAAATTCTCCTTCACTGTGGCAATCGTGAATGACCGATCGCATTCTTACAGCTGGTTCATTCTCCAAGTAGCCACACATAAATTCTAATCTGTGTTCTGATGACCAGTTGGGAGGAAAACAATGAGAGAATTGATGGAGCCACGCTTGTGGATGAATGTCGTTGCCAGAATTCTTAAATGTTTTGAATTTACGTGTAGTAATGAACAGCTTATAGTCAAAATCATCATGTCGGCGAGTCACATATCCGTCATTGTTACGTCGTGTCGGCGGTTCCATCTCAAAATTCGGTGCACCTTGCCAATTTCTTTCATAATTACCGAAATGCTCTGTGTTATTATATTGTGGCTTTTCCGTATTTCTATGTCCCTCTTCCAGTATTGGGGCGCGAGTGTCCTCTGAAATACGTAATTCTTGTATCACCTGCGTCAACTGATCTTGTACTTCCCGGATTTCTCTTTTATACTGTGTATTAATTTGATTTTGATTTTGTTTGAATTTTCTTATTTGTTCATAGTCTTCTGTGTCAGTGAAGGCTACGGGTCTTGTGTCATTCAGATCATCATCTACCTTTGTAGATAAGTTAGTGACCTGATCCGAAAGTTCAGCTACTTTCTCCGATAGTGAACACATTTCCTCAGTGTGTTTTTCTGAACCAAGTTTCAGAGTGTCCATTTGTGTTGAAATCGAATCTACTGTGTTCTTTAAGTTTTCCTGAGTTTTTGCCAGTTGCGTAACCGAATCGGTAGATGCAACTGAGTCAATTTTAGCCCACAAGGTCTCATGATTTTCATGAACAATGGTTTGCAGTTCTTTTATGGCTGCTTCGTGATTCTGTAATGCATTTTCATGCAGCGAAAAAATAGGTTGGAAATGCTCACAAATTTGTGTTTTTACGTCATTACAGACTTTTTGACATTTCGATTCGATTTTATGTAACTCAGTAGTTAAATCTTCACGTGTTTGTTCAAGCGTTTGTTCCAATGAGTCTAACTTTTGAAGCTTTTGCTGTGTTTGTCTCTGATTTTGTTCCACTGTGTCTAACTGTTGCTGTGTTCGTCTCTGGTGTTGTTCCATTTTTTGCATTAATTGCAATAATAATGTATTAGTGTCTGGAATCTGTTTCTCTATGCTCTTTGGCAGTGCGTTTTCACCGGCAGCATTCACATTTTGACAAGCAGAAAATGTGTCTTGACTCATTTGAGAAACCGGTGAGGACCCAAAACCTAAGTCTACAGTATTTGCCATATTGTGTTCTGTCATTTCGGATTCCTGAGGCGAGCTGTTGCCGACCGATCGATCGATAATGCTTCCCTGTTCACTACCTGTTTCACTGCCTACGCCATTGTTTGACGCCCGCTCCATTTCCCTATGCACAGTTACCAAATTACTACTTTGAATATTAGTTAATTCATTACATGGTGGCGCTAACAAATTGCTTTCGTCTTCACTGTCGTTTCTTAGTTTACTTTGGAGCCGAGTGTTACGTTTTTCACACGCCATTATTGAGACAATATTTCACACGATAACACACAAAAACACAATTTGAAGAGCAAAAATAAGAGAACACATTAACATAGCACTGAAAATAATATCTAGTTAATTGCAGCAGCGAAATACTTGGCGCAAAGCTACATGCATGCCACAACTGTTTTACTGTACAACAATGAAAGACTGCAACTACAAAGGAGATTCTCTCTACAATTACGCACTATCAATAAACAAAAGCTACACTAAATACACAAACTACAAGAAAAAATCAGAAGATTCCAGTGAGGTATCCTGGCAGGGTCGCCATATGAAACATCCCCTTTGAGGAATTTATACATACGAAACGTCCACTTTGAACAACTTGTACAAGACTGTGCTTAAACTGACACACAGTATTTTTAGCACAACGCAATCTGACTTTCAGAAATCCCTACAAAGGAATGGCCCTGAGTAACATTAAACTACACCTTTCAGAAATCACTTACCTCACAAAAATCTTCGTTACTGGAACTACGGCAATACGGCGAGCGCCACTACTGCCAGCTAAATAAAAGATTCAAACTACTGAAGGCACTAACTACTGATAGGGATAGTTAGCAAATGAAAGATATTAATAGAGAACAAACACTGTATTTACCTTAGTAGTCATCAATAGTCATAATATATACAGCAGCTCATGACATCAATTTTTACAAATTTCAAACTCCGCCATCTCTGTCCTCACATCCGCCACTGCTGGCGGCTCCCCTCCAACTGCCCAACGCAATCTGCTGTTCACATCCAGCTACAGCAGTTCATGACAACAATGGCAGGCAACAATGCAAACTAGCCACATACTGCACACAGCACAGCCAGTGATTTTCATACAGAGAGCGCTATGTAACGTTGCCAATAAGAAAACATAAATAGCAAACTTACATAAAGAAAACATAAACAGCCTACTTACAACCTATATCAAAGGCGGAAACGTGATGGTACGCATTTCTCCTCCTTACACGAGGTATCACAACAACGTTTCAGCCGCGCGGGATTAGCCGAGCGGTCTAAGTCGCAGCAGTCATAGACTGTACGGCTGGTCCCGGCGGAGGTTCGAGTCCTCCCTCGGGCATGGGTGTGCGTGTTTGTCCTTAGGATAATTAGGTTAAATAGTGTGTAAGCTTAGGGACTGATGACCTTAGCAGTTAAGTCCCGTAAGATTTCACACACACACACACACATAATGTGTCACCAGGCAACGTCGGCCAACTGCTATTTGTGTATGAGAAATCTGTTGGAAACTTTCCTCATGTCAGCACGTTGTAGGTGTCGCCACCGGCGCCAACCTTGTGGGAATGCTCTGAAAACCTAATCATTTGCATATCACAGCATCTTCTTCCGGTCGGTTAATTTTCCCGTCTGAAAAAAAAAAAGGCTCTGAGCACTATGCGACTTAACTTCTGAGGTTATCAGTCGCCTAGAACTTAGAACTAATTAAACCTAACTAACCTAATGACATCACTGACATCCATGCCCGAGGCAGGATTCGAACCTGCGACCGGATCGGTCGCTCAGCTCCAGACTGTAGCGCCTAGAACCGCACGGCCACCCCGGCCGGCTCACGTCTGTAGCACGTCATCTTCGTGATGTAGCAATTTTAATGACCGGTTGTATATTTGCACTGCCAAAAATTAGTTCCAATTTTGGCCGCCAGGTGAAAATCTGGGCGCTGTCAATGCATGGTAGATGTACAGAAATATTTCCATAAGTATTGGATTTGTAATGTATCGTTATCAAAAAGATCAGGGAAGTGAGAAAGACTTGATATTATTATCCGCCACATACAAAGTTTGTCCAGTATGAGCACCAGAGACGTCGTCGAGATGGTGTAGAGCTAAAATCTGAACTAATGGTTTTCAGAGTAAATTGGTTCCACATTAAAACAACAGAATATACATTCATGTCCACAAAGAACACAGCACCCTGAAAGACTAGAGATAGGACGTTCATGCTCACGGCATATCTACATTCGTATGTTCTGTAGAAATGATTAGCATTTGAACCATGTCGGCCGCGAGTCATCGATATCGCGGCGCAATACCACCTACCGGTAAAATGTGCCTGCAGTTCTCCTTGTCACTATAAACCGAAGTTAATAAATCATATGACTTCAGCAGATGCGCAAGATGCATCGCAGTCGTTGAAAGGTGGCTACACTGAGCCACAGCGCCAGAAATCGCGCCAGAGAGTATTGTTCCGCCGCCTCCACTGGCAGTGATTATTGAGACGCAGCGACAGGCAGTGCTTGCCGAGAAGTTGTGGTGGACACTGCTTGTTGTGAAATCAGAGTGAGATGTGGTAGTGGAGAGTGTTGTCCCATGTTTTATGCAGTTATTTGATGGGAGAGATAGCAGATGTTGTTCCAATGGAGATATTGTAATGATCTGAGTGCTTTTCGTCAATATAAATTAAGGTAACTAACTACTGTTCTTTATTTTCTTATTATTCGTGTGTCCTGAATAATGCTTCATTACAGGTTCAGTCAACAAAGCATCTGGCGTGTGTTCTTGTATTTCTCAATCAGAAAATTCACAGAATACGAGAGTAACGATAGAAGATTCTGGAATAGTATCGAACACAGATAGCTTTACAGCCATGACGAAGGAAGCTAGTTTTGTGGGAAATGTTAAGGGCGAAAGGAATCTCGAACAAGTTAGTATGGAGCAGTTGATGAGTGCAATATTAAATTTTCGATCTGAATTTAAAACTGAGATGGGAACAATGGGATCACAGTTACGATCTGAATTTAAAACTGATATGGGAACAATGGAAACACGGTTTAGATCTGAATTAAAAACACAGATGGGAACAATGGAAACACGGTTAGACTCACTGGGATCAGAGATGGGAACTTTGGCAACACGATTAGAAACTGATATGGAAACAATGGAAACACGGTTAGACTCACGAATAGGGACATGTTTCAAAAATATGAAAGATGAATTAAAGAAAGAAATCAGAGAAGAAGTACAACCGATTTTGAATTCTCACAATAATAGATTAAGTACAGTGGAGATTAGACAAAGGGAACAGGATAGAGAACAGGAAGAAAGAGATCGCGTGATAGTACAGAAATTTTCAGAGTTAAATTTACAACGTGCAAAAGATAAGGAAGAAATATTCGAGAGAATCGAGGAATCCGTACCAAATGACAGATTAAATAACCTAACACAACAGTATGAACAGTTAACTACTAAATGCGTTAATACTGAAACGCGAGTCGCGACACTTACGGAAGACGTAAATAAACAGAAAGAACAAATTTGTGACTTATCGGAAAGAGTGGAGGAGATTTCAGATAAATTGACAAATCTTAGTTTAAATGGGGACAGAGATTCAGATGACACAGCTCCATTGCCATTTTCAGAAACCGAAGAGTACCAGAGCATAAATAAACATGTTGAAAATCAGGGAAAATTTAATGAACGCGTGAAAAGGGAATTTGAGGCATTAAAAAAGCAAGTCAAACAAATTGAAGGCGAAATCGTAGGAAAAGACGGCAAAAGAAATTTAGAATCACAGATACCAGAGGGGTTTGAAGAAAATAATTTGTTTCATTTACGGGATGCAACAAGACAGCGCCAGGCGCGCGAACTTGACAATAATCGACATTGGGACTGGGACAGACGCGGTAGGTCTTTGTCGCCACGAGGCGAAAAATTTGACTATAAACACTTTTTGACTGTCCGGAAATTTAAGATCTTCCGCAATTCTAAGAATGACATACATCCATGTGCATGGTTAGATCAATTTATGTACGCACTCCCACCAAATTGGCCACTAAGTCACAAACTGGAATTTATGTGTGGATATTTAGAAAACGAACCGGCGACGCGGATGCGCGCACTCATTAGAGATTGTAATAATCTGAATGATTTTTATCATGCATTTCTATCGGCATATTGGTCCGAAAACACGCAAGACAGAGTCAAACACAGTCTTATCATGCAGCGTAATTTCAAACAGTCTGAATTCCGCACGCCAGCGGAATATTTTGAAGACATGATTCGAAAGAATCAGTTCCTTTCCAACCCTTATAGCCCGACTGAATTAATTCGCATTTGTTTAACTAAGCTGCCACAATCCATAAGACAAATTGCTTTAGCTGGAAGATGTAAAGACGACATCGAGACTTTTAAGACTTTGTTGCAAGAACTTGAGTATGACAACGACGACGGGACTTCTTGTAACTTTTTCAGTAACAGTAATTACAATAGATTTTCAGAGAAAAGGGATAGTGATCGGAACGGGCGTTATATGGGTAATTTTGACAATGACAGACGTAACAGACAGGACAATAGATACCAGCCTTATGACAATAACAGACGTTCTAACAGAAATTACACAGACAATTATAACAACGGTAATTCGTACCGGAATGATCAATCATATGGAAACAGTAATCGGTATCATCAAGACAGAAATTATTCAAACAGTAATAGAAATTCTTACTACAGAAATAATCAGGGTAGTAGATACAACAATAATTTCAGAAGTGACAGTCGAAATTACACAAGAAGTAGTTATGCAGACAGACAGGAAAACAGATATTTTAATAACAGACACAACCAAGAATTTGTATCTAACAGACAGGAGGGACCTAATTGGCATCCTCCACGTGACAGAACTTCAGAGAGACAAGTGCAAATCGTAGAAATGGATCCGCAAAATGACGCGAATAACCAAAGACGTGACGCAAACAATCGACAATGACTAGCAGCTTCGGCTTCTGGCAGCAATATAGACGGTTCAGAAAGTAATGACACTACGACTTTACACTACGTACGCCTGGAAGACATGAGAGACATTTTGCTAGACGAAAAGGAAAATAATGTAGACGCATTTTTACATCCTGTTATTGAAGTATGTGTGGGTAAGAATAAGTTCACTGCAGTTTTAGATTCTGGGAGCCCATTGAACGTCATTAGTGAATCAGTTTTTCGTATATGTGAAAGGACTATTGCCTGTCCTGTGTTACCTATTTCTAAAACTACAATTCGAGGAGCGATTTCTGGAAAAGGTGTAGAAGTTAAACAACAGACCAACCTAAATTTCAATTGTCAAGGATACGAATTTTCTGCTAATTTTATTATTGTTCCATTACTCAGTACACAAATTATATTAGGTATGGAGTTTCTTAACGCACATAAGGCAATTTTGAACTTTAAAGAAGGAAGTGTGAATTTGACTGTTGCCGGAATGCCGAAAAGTTTGAAATTTTTCGAGTGTTTAACAAGATCTGAGTCAGACACAAAATGTTTAAGGTTTCTTACTTCTGATGTTTTCGTTGAGCATTATGACGACAATGTGTTTATTCATGACAATGACAATAGATACAGAGACGCGATGGATGATATAATTAATAGCGAAGAACTGATTAATGAAAAGGTTAAGAAAGCTGAAGTGCCAGATGACGTTGCAAGAGAAGAGCTGCACCACATTTTGACTTCACATGCTACAGTATTTAGTCATCACACAGGAACTATACAAGGCTTACAATATTTATTTAAAGTAAAAGAACACACACCATTTCGCGGGAAAACGTACGCTATTCCTTTGGCTTACAGAGACAAGGTTAAGAATGAACTTCAGTACATGTTAGATCAGGGCATTATTGAGCCTGCAGTCAGTCCTTATACTAGCCCATTACACGTTGTTCTTAAAAAGGATGGGTCAATTCGCTTGGTTCTGGATTCCAGACAGATAAATAATATCATTATTCCTGAAACTGACCGTCCACAAAATTTAGATGAACTTCTTCAACATTTTCATGGAATTAAAGTTTTATTCACGATTGATATGCGCGCAAGTTTTTGGCAAATAGAACTCCACCCTGATTGTAGAAAATATACTGCCTGTTTAGCCTTTGGTAACTGTTAGCAGTTTCGGAAATTACCGTTTGGACTTACTGTATCTTCGGCAGCATTCATTCGTAGCTTAAATGAAATTTTACCTGTTTATCTTCGTGACAATATTACTTCATATGTTGACGATATTCTTATTGCTAAACGTTCTTGGAGTGAGCACAACAAAATTTTGGATTCATTATTACGTATCTTTGCAAGAGTTGGCATTACAGTGAACTTAGAAAAATCCGAATTTGGTCGTTCTCAGGTGAAATTTCTCGGTCACATTATTTCTACAGAAGGTATTCTTCCTGATCCAGAAAAATTAGACGCTATTCGTAATTATGCTGTTCCTACTACAAAACGTGATGTTCGTAGTTTTCTTGGTGTCTGTAATTTTCTTAGATGCTTTGTTAGATTGGACGAGTTGGCCACACCTCGTTTATGTGAACTATCTGGAAAGAAATCTAATTGGTGTTGGGATGAGGAAGCTCAGTCAGAATTTGAACAACTCCGTGATGCTTTAGTTGCTGCTCCACTTCTTTCACACCCGGATTTATCTAAAGATTTTTGTTTGGCGACGGACTCATCATACAAAGGCCTAGGTGCACATTTATTTCAAGAGATAGAAGAAGACGGCGTTGTAGTACAAAAGACTATTGCATTTGGAAGTCGTGTTCTCTCTAAATCAGAAAAGAATTATTCGATTATGGAACTTGAAGCTTTGGCTGTTGTTTGGGCTTTTACAAAATTTCGCACATTTTTGTTGGGCAGACATACTAAGGTTTACACCGATCATCGAGCTCTGGAGTTTCTTATGTCGACAAAATTAACTCATGGCAGATTGTCACGATGGGCGTTGTACCTACAGGAATTTGATTTTAGTATTGTTTACATACAGGGATCCTTCAAATATTGTTGCTGATGCTTTATCACGTGCACCTATGGGTTTGAAACAAAGTGCTGAAGAGGACTGCAAGGAAAACAATTATTGTTTGATGTATATTCAAGGTGTTGCGTTTGAGAACTTTATTTCGTCTTCTCTCCAGGACATCGCTAAGGAGCAAAATAAGGATCCAATCTGGAAGGACATTAAGGAGAAGTGGAGGAGAAAGGAAAGCGTAGCGATTAGACAGCATTATTTAGTTCGCAACGACATTCTTTTTAAACGAAAATCGGTCGACAACTCTGTTTGGTTAGTTTGTATTCCTGATGAGTGGGTTAATAAGCTGATTTGGTATACGCATTTCAGCTATGCACACTTTGGTCCCAGAAAATGCTTTCATAAATTGCGAGAAAATTGTTACTTCAGTAATATGGAAAAACGTATTCGATTTGTTCTTGCCAAATGCAAATTATGTCAAAAGGCTAAGCCGCCGACAGTTTCTCACAGAGCACCGTTGTTTCCTATCATTCCAGCAAAATTAAAGGACATGGCTGCAGTTAATTTGTTCGGTCCAGTGGTTCGATCTACTAATGGTTTTGCGTACATTTTCGTAGCAGTGGAGTTGACATCAAAATATGTGTGTTTTACACCGTTACGCAAAGCAACAGCTCGTTCAGTATCTAATGCTTTCATCAAACATTTTCTTAAAGAAGTGGGTCATGTTGATAAGGTTATATCAGATAATGGATCACAGCTTCGTTCTAAAATTTGGCTTCGTACTCTACGGCGTCGTAAAATTAAACCAATTTTCATTTCACTTTTTCACCCTCAATCTAACGCTTCAGAGAGATGGATGAAGGAAATCAATAAATTGTGTCGTCTTTATTGTCATCAGAATCACAGAACTTGGGATCAGTATCTTCATATTTTTCAAAACATTCTGAATGAACTTCCTAACGGCTCAACTTCTTTACCGCCTATACTGATATTAAAAAACAAAGCACCGACAAATCGCATTTCTGAAATCGTTCCTTTTCCGCCTTCACGGAAACTGCGGCATTCTGAAGTTGTCAACCTGGCTCTACAAAATATTGCATCTGCGGCTGCTAGAAGAGAGAAATCAGCTAAGCGTCCTGGTCGTTTAAAAATCTTGTCAGTTGGTCAAAAGGTGTTAATTAAGTCTCATTGATTGTCTCACAAAGGAAAAGGCTTGTGTCGGAAATTTTTTCTGCTTTATAACGGTCCATATAGAATTCGCAAAATTATTCATGATAACACTGTCGAAGTAGAAACTCTTAAATCACGACGCTCTAAGGGAATACATGATATATCTAACGTTAAAATTTTTGTGGAATGATATACTTTTGAAAAATTTTTGTAGAATGACATACTTTTGAGAAACTAACAGTTGTATGTAAACACACGGAGAGTACAAGGATACCGCGCTGTGTTTTGGCGGCGGCATATACTCAAAGCAACAGTCAAGTCTGCGCGCCGCACAAGGCAGTCGTTGACCGCAAACAATCACTTCCTACGTCACGCGCCTACAGCTGATCGAGCGCTCAGTGCGAATGCACTGACAGCCGTAAATAAATACACAGTCTAATTTCTCCGACTAAATTCAGTATAAAGATATAGTGACTTGATGAATTCTGTTATTAACATTCAATATTTTTCAGGATACGGTTCTATAAAATATTTAAGAACTTCAGGTAAATTCTGTGCGTGTCCGACGTTAAGACGACTTGCTATCGAGAAAATTTCAGGAAAAATTTCATTTCGAAGAAGAAAGTAATAAACTAAAAAGGTAATTATTAATTGAGTTTATTTTTCAGGTAACATATTTCCACTTAGGTACGTACTTTAGACGTAATTTGCTGCTCGCGATTACGTGATTCATACTTTGTGCTAATTACATGTTCAATGAAATTACTTGTGAAGCGACGTGCTTGCGTACGTTAACTGATTTTGACAATGATTATTAATGAACTGGATTGTTACTTGTGTATATTATGCATCGCTTGGCTGCACTGCTTTTTCACTGATGTCATATTTTTAATTATGTGCCTGCTGTGCCTATTTATTTAAATTATAATTGTCAGCTGATTAATTGTGCTGATGTGGTTAGGTATGTAAGTTATACTTTGTGATTTATCTGCTTGCGCCTTCATGTTTACTTATTAAGATACGATGCTAATGACCTGTTTAGTACGTAAGATATATGTTTACTGCTATGCGTATGGATTGCACATTTACACATTTCTGCTTGTTGTCATAACTATACTTTAATTTGGTATATAGCAATGCTGATGTACAGTGTACAAACATAGAGTTTAGGTTACACTATGGTACTAGTTACAGATTGTTCGCTTGGCAGAGCCTCGTTGTAAGAATTGTGCTGCATCCACTTGTTGACATTCTGTTCACTACTGGTATATTTACTCGCTGTTGCTTGTTTTGCTTACGCTCAGTGCCTTATATTTTAACATAAGAAAATGAACTGCAGTAATTCGACGAGCGACTTTAGTACAAGAAACATCATAGAAGTCACATGAGCTCGAGGTTTTATGAAAGCTGTATAAATGTATGCCAATAGGAAGGAAGCTAACGACATGACATACCAACACAGTTATTACACTGCATTTTTCGTGAGCAATTGAAATAGGAAGTGACACTTGACACAAGAAATACTCCACATGTTTGCTTCTGTTTGCCATAATTCTTGAAGTGGTGTACACACTGTGAAATATTAGGATCATTCACACTCCGTAATCGTACTTAATTACTGAGAGTTATTCGAACTAAGTCTGTTAGAGGTCATGTATGCATTCTTTGTTTATAATTCGTAATGAGTAGAAGATTTTGGTCAGATGAATTACACAGAGGTTGTGTGTTGACAGTGTGTCTTCGGATTGTATGGGATGAGGAGGTTTGCATTAGGATTTATCTGCCAGTGGAGGCGGCGGAACAATACTCTCTGGCGCGATTTCTGGCGCTGTGGCTCAGTGTAGCCACCTTTCATCGTATGCACGAAACGTACCGTTAAATCAGTGTGTTCGAAAGAGGGCACGTTATTTTCGTGAGAGAATGTGATGCATCTGTGGTGTCACCGCCAGACATCACACTTGCTAGGTGGTAGCTTTAAATCGGCCGCGGTCGATTAGTACAGGTCGGACCCGCGTGTCGCCACTGTCAGTAATTGCAGACCGAGCGCCACCACACGGTAGGTCTAGAGAGACGTACTAGGACTCGTCCCAGTTGTACGGACGACTTTGCTAGCGACTACACTGACGAAGCCTTTCATTTGCCGAGAGACAGTTAGAATAGCCTTCAGCTAAGTCCATGGCTACGACCTAGCAACGCGCCATTAACCATTTCTAGAGAGAGTCTCACTTGTATCATCAAGAATGCTGTATACAAATGATGGATTAAAGTTAAGTATTCCAGCAGCTACGTACTTTTCTTTATAGCATTCATTACGTATCCTGTTTCAGACCTACCGCCCACCTGCGTGAGTTGACGCGTGCATTTCGGCCTCCTCTATAAATTAGTGTACGTTGTGTTGGCTAATCTGCCGACACAACAGCATCCATCCGGGAAACTGCTGCTCGTGTGGGACGACGATTTTCGGCAGTACAACGGGTGTGCGGTTCACGGAATGCCGTAGAACACGACGAGACGGTTCAGGTCGCACTACACAGACCAGCGCCCGAGAAGATCGATACCTCGTACGAATGTCACTGCAGCATAGATCCGCGTCCCTCTCGGTTTTGGCGCAACAGTGGACCAGTGTAACACATCGTACACTACAGGGATGACAGTCCGTCGCCGTTTATTACAGCGTGGGTAACGTGCGCGTCGTCCACTTCTCCGCCTACGTTAGACGCAAGCGCAGAAACATGCTAGATGGCACTGGTGGGTGGAACGGCGTCACTTGGGACAGGAATGGCATCAGATAGTGTTTTGGGATGAATCCAGATTTTGCTTGTTTGAAAATCATGGCCGCATTTTGGTTCGCCGCAGCCTGGGGAAGCGGCATCACAATGACTGCACTCATACAAGACATACAGTGCCAACTCAAGACCTTATGGTGTGAAGTGCTATTATTTATTTCTTTATTTATTTATTGCCAAATTATAGACCTGTTACCGGAGGTGAGACCTGAGTTTCTCCTGGCGTATACAACTTTCAAATAACTTCCGGGAATTCAGCCAGGTAACACTTTCAGCGACCGCCGATATTTCGGCGGGAGAACACCCCGCCATTTTCAAGGCAAACTGCAACGGACAGGCGGCGTACATGCAAATTTAATACCTCGGTTCTCGGACCGAAGCAGGAAAGATAACACACACACACAAACACACACTGAACACTAGTGCCACCAAAGATGACCAAAGTCAGAGCTATCGATAGTGAGACTATGAATTCGCAGGTGAGGCAGCATTGACTTTGTTCCTCTGTTTTTTGACAAGGGAGAGAGCCGGATTCCAAACAGAGTTTAAACAGAAACCTCCATCCCTGTTAACGAGGTTGCTCGCTAATTTAATCTCAACTGCCTCCCTAATGACACTGTCCCAATAGCTGGACGTGCATGCCAATATCTCGGTGTTATTATATAACATGGGGTGACCAGTATCCAAGCAATGTTCGGCAATAGCAGATCTATTTGGCTGCTGTAATCGTGTGTGCCGTTTATGCTCAGTACATCTGTCCTCCACGGTCCTGATAGTTTGACCAATATATGCCATGCCGCAGCTACAAGGAATACGATATACACCCGCCTTACGCAGTCCAAGATCATCCTTAACGGAACTCAAAAGTGCTCTAATTTTAGATGGAGGTCGGAAAACACATTTCACATCGTATTTCCGTAAAAAACGACCGATCTTATTGGACGTGTTTCCTACGTAAGGCAAGAAGGCAGTAGACAAAGGTGTTGACTCAGAATTATCATCAATCACCCGATGTACAGTAGGTCGATAGCGCAACGCACGTTCAATCTGTCTATCACTGTAACCATTTTGACGAAATGTAACTTCAAGATGGGACAGCTCAGCTGGCAAAGTCTCAGCGTCAGAAACGGAGGTTTTAAAACAGGTCGTACATGTCACAATTTTCTTTTTCATCTTTTTGCAGTTTTCTTTTCTTTGTTTTATTTACAACATTTACAAAGAATAGTAGTTTTCAAAATAACAATAATTTAAGGTTGTAATATAAATAAAATTTTCTGGTTTTTGAAAAATAATTTAAAAAGATGATATGTTAGAGGAGAGACTTGTTAGTACCATCATGGAATGTGACTGACGGTGAATACCTCGGAATGGTTTCTTCGAGTCGTTGACCGCCAGTCACACACACACACACACACACACACACACACATAATTTGTTATTAGTAGAGAAACAGTACTGCTTATCCTGTTTATTACTAATCCTATGTATTAACTTTAGGTGCCCATAGGTGTGCAGCATTTGATGACTTCTTGGCTAGATCGCCAGCCCCTTATGATGATTTACTGTCACATCCCGGCTTCCTCCTCACTGTCACTGTTTTCGCTGTCACTGTGGGTATCGCTGTCCACCCTCTGGAGATTCTTGTAACGTTGTACATAAGCATGTTTGTTATGTCGTGTCCGCATGTACTCTTCATGTGTTGATTATGAAATACTATTTCTCAATACGTTTAATTGTTCTTCGTCTCTTATTGCTATGCATATATGTATGTCTGTTTCCGTGTAGTCTAAGTGTAGTGTATGTCCATTGTTCACGTATCGCCTCCCCAGAAAAAGACAGCGTGTTCTGGGGAACCTTCTTCCCCGCATGTGGATGTAGGTGTCTGCCTCAGACTCACGCGCTTTAAGTGCGTGGGATAAGGTCCGAGTCCGGTTAAGAAATGTACCATACCGCGGCCGGGATCTATGTGTTTCATTTTCAACCATTCCCTTATGTCAGGGAGGAAGTCGTGCAGTCTACGCCCCTTATTACTTAATTCACACTCACCCTAACATGTATCCAAATGACAACTTTTAAGGTGACGTATCGTCTCTATCGGCACACCAGTTATTGTGTGTACATTATTTAGTGCGCTCCAGGCATATGCCGAGATGGTTCCTTTCAAAGGGCACGGCCGACTTCCTTCCCCGTCCTTCCCTAATCCGATGAGACCGATGAAGTCCGCCGCTCGTGGTCTCGCGGTAGCGTTCTCGCTTCCCGAGCACGGGGTCCCGGGTTCGATTCCCGGCGGGGTCAGGGATTTTCACCTGCCTCGAGATGACTGGGTGTTGTGTTGTCCTCATCATTTCATCATCATCCAGGAAAGTGGCGAAATTGGACTGAGCAAAGATTGGGTAATTGTACGGGCGCTGATAACCACGCAGTTGAGCGCCCCACAAACCAAACATCATCATCATCATCATCATGAGACCGATGACCTCGCTGTCTGGTCTCCTACCCCAAAACCAACCAACCAACCTTATCTAGTGGCTCTGAGCACTATGGGACTTAACTGCTGTGGTCATCAGTCCCCTAGAACTTAGAACTACTTAAACCTAACTAACCTAAAGACATCATACACATCCATGTCCGAGGCAGGATTCGAAACTGCGACCGTAGCGGTCGCGCGGTTCCAGACTGTAGCGCCTAGAACCGCTCGGCCACTTCGGCCGGCGTACCTTATCTAGTCTCAGCATCTTTAACTAGTACCTTGCAGCTCTGTATTTGATCGTGATATCTATGGGACATATTCCTCCACACACAGCGCATCCGTTGAGATGGTGCCGAAGGCTGCAGATAGCCTAAGTAGGACACTTCTCTGTCCTCGTCTGACCGATGCTTCGTTGGCGACCAGGTTTAGACCTTGTGCCCACGTGCTAGATGCGAAGCCGAGTACTGATTCGAAGAGCGCACAGTGGTACGTCCGTATGACTGGTAGAGGTAATCTGTACTGTTTTGAATTCAACCTCACCAGTTTGTATAGTATTTTTTCTGCTTTGTCTGTTGTTAGCCTTACGTGATCGTGGAAATTCAATTTTTCATCTATTTGTATAGCAAGATAGCGGGCAACGTGTGCTCGTTAGATGTTTGTATCCCCAATTTTAACCGAAGGACTCCTTTGGAGTGATCCTTCCAGTAGTCTGTATGTTGTTTTGTTTTCGGCTATCCTGAGGTTATTGTTGTGACACCATTGTGTCATTGTTTGTAGTATTCCACTGGCTTTCTCTTCTAACTGGGCTCTGTTGTTTGCACTGATTGCATCATCTGCGTAGGCGACAATTCCGTCTGACCTGTCAACCCCATCCAGAAGTTGTAGGAGGGGTTCGATTGTTATGTCCCACAAGATGGGGCCGCCTTTGGTAATTCTTTTAATTACTTTCCGGCTGTCCATCTGCCACTCGACTACTCGGTCTTTACAGTAGCCAAGGAAACTGTTGCACAGTGACTGCGGTACTTCCAGGCGTCTTAACCTCTGAAACATTGCGGGCCAACAGAGATTACCGAATACTCCGGCAATGTCAATCATTATTGCCATGGCGTATTTCTGTGTTGTAGTATTAATTAAGTGTAGGGCCTGGTTGATGGCATCATCTACCAGTTCTGAAGCCGAACTGGCGTTGGTTCATACCCCTGAGCGCCTTGTGTTTGCAGGCGCTTACACAGTAGCTTCTCCTGAATTTTTTCTAGGGTGTTTATTAGGCATATTGGCCTGTAAGTCTTTGAATATGAAGGATCCCTGTCCGCTGATTTCTTAATAATGATTGCTTTGGAGATTTTCCATACTGTAGATACACTACCCAGCCATAAGGCATCGTTCAGTAACGTTGTTAGGACCGGGGTGATCTACGGTCCTAATTTTTTCAGTTTTTCCGAGTGGATACCATCTAGTGCAGGTGCTTTCTTGTTTTTGAACACTGAAATTGCTAGCGCAAAACGACAGGTGACAGTTGCAGTTTTGTATGGTGTGTGTAGGTTTTCTATTAGCGTTCTATGATATTGTGTGTCTGTATCAGTAACGTCGTCAGGGAGCAGTTTATACAGCAGAAACTCCACTGTATTCCTCCATCCCCTCGTCATCGTGCCGTCATCCTGCCTTGGCGTTCCCAGAACTAGTGGGGTTTTTATCTTCTCTGTCAGTATTTTGTGTTATTCCCCCCATATATTCTGACCTGTTCGTGTCGTTATAAATAGCTTCCATTATTGTCTACGCGTGTTGTATAGGGTCTGTCTGTATAAGTCTTATGGATGCCTATATGCTTCAGGTCTTATGCGTCTGTCCCTACCTGCTATCGTCCTTTCATATAATTTTCGTTTGCGTCTGGCATCTTGTTTGAGTCTCGTGAGTTCGTTGGTCCATAGTACTGGTGAGCGTTTTGTGTTCTTTGCTGTCGGTATAGGTGCGTTTTTTGCATGTTGTATTACCTGTGTTAGCTTGTGTGCTCTATAATCGATACCGCCATTTATGTTTTCTAGATCGTGCAAAATACTAACGCGAATTCTTTACAGACGAATGGAAAAACTAGTAGAAGCCGACCTCGGGGAAAATCAGTTTGGATTCCGTAGAAATATCGGAACACGTGAGGCAATACTGACCCTGAATACTGAAGGTAGATTAAGGAAAGGCAAACCTACGTTTCTAGCATTTGTAGACTTAGAGAAAGCGTTTGACAATGCTGACTGGAATACGCTCTTTCAAATTCTGAAGGTGGCAGGGGTAAAATACAGGGAGGAACAGGCAATTTACAATTTGTACAGAAACCAGATGGCAGTTATAAGAGTCGAGGGACATGAAAGGGAAGCAGTGGTTGGGAAGGGAGTGAGACAGGGTTGTAGCCTATCCCCGATGTTATTCAGTATTTATATTGAGCAAGCAGTGAAGGAAACAGAAGCAAGAGTAGGTATTAAAATCCATGGAGAAGTAATAAAAATTTTGAGGTTTGCCAATGGCATTGTAATTTTGTCAGAGACGGCGAAGGACTTGGAAGAGCAGTTGAACGGAATGGATAGTGTTTTGAAAGGAGGATATAAGATGAACATCAACAAAAGCAAAACGAGGATAATGGAATGTAGTCGAATTAAGTCGGGTGATGCTGAGGGAATTAGATTAGGAAATGAGACACTTAAAGTAGTAAAGGAGTTTTGCTATTTGAGAAGCAAAATAACTGATGATGGTCGAAATAGAGAGGATATAAAACGTAGACTGGCAATGTCAAGGAAAGCGTTTCTGAAGAAGAGAAATTTGTTAACATCGAATATAGATTTAAGTGTCAGGAAGTCATTTCTGAAAGTATTTGTATGGAGTGTGGCCATGATGGAAGTGAAACAATGACGATAAATAGTTTGGACAAGAAGAGAATAGAAGCTTTCGAAATGTGGTGCTACAGAAGAATGCTGAAGATTAGATGGGTAGATCACATAACTAATGAGGAGGTATTGAATAGGATTGGGGAGAAGAGAAGTTTGTGGCACAACTTGACAAGAAGAAGGGGTTGGTTGGTAGGACATGTTCTGAGGCATCACGGGATCACCAATTTAGTATTGGAGGGCAGCGTGGAAGGTAAAACTCGTAGAGGGAGACCAAGAGATGAATACACTAAGCAGATTCAAAAGGATGTAGGTTGCAGTAGGTACTGGGAGATGAAGAAGCTTGCACAGGATAGAGTAGCATGGAGAGCTGCATCAAACCAGTCTCTGGACTGAAGACCACAACAACAACAACAGATCGTGTTGCTGGTTAATTTCCGTTAAGTTCCAGTCTGATTTGTGCAACAATAAGTGTCTGGTGTTTGATTTGGTCTTTGTGTTCTGCGTGTGAGTTAGTGTGTATGTAATGACACTGCGATCATTACTACTTATGTTGTCGTGTATAGTCCAGTTTGTTACGTATACCATTGCTGCATTATTTGCTAGCGTCGATATTACTGCTCGTACCATTGAATTCTGCATATGTTGGCATAGGTCCTTCCGTGTTCATTACTTGTAATTGTGTTTCTTGTATTAGGTCGGCGATTATGCGTCCTCTGTTCTGAGTTCCAGAGGGTCGATCTAGAATTAATGTCAGTACTTATCACTAATTTTTTATCTCTGGCATACATTACTAGATCTCTGATGTAGTCTGCGTTCGGTTGTATTTGATTGCTGTATTGGACGTACATGGATGCAGTCACCCATGTAACGTTCCCATTAGTTATCTCTGTCGTAACGAAGTACTAATTGCATAACTGTGTTACTTTAGTTATAAGTTCTGTTTAAAATTACCATTGCAGCCTTGCAGTCATTGCTGCCTGTTATTGTGATAGTGTGTTTTGGTAGACATATCAGTTGCCCTTTCCTGTTATAAAGTTCTTGTAAGCACATGATGTCTGCCTGCAAGTCTTGCACTATTTTATGGACTTCCGTGCTGAGCGTCGTACTGTATTTTGTATTATATTGTGAGATATTCATTTTTGTCGGTGTGTTTCGGGTGTTCTGCGTGTACAAAACGTTTACTGCCTGTCTGTGATTAATCGAAATATGTTCGCCCGTGTGCTCTTACATGATCTATATATATTTTGTCCAAGTCGAATGATTCTAACTGCGCAGGCAGAGGTCGAGCAGCGGTTCTGCTGATGTAGGAATATTTTCTGTCCTTAGTATGATTCTGTCTGTCTGCTCAGTTACTGGAAAACAGAGAGAATCTCCCTTTGGGTGGCACAATCTATGTAGCATCCGCTGCGCTATCTGCAACATCTCTTTTTTTTCTCTAGCCTATTTAAAAGTAATGATACATCCCCTTAGAAAAACTTATGAATTACTGTGCTGATAAACCTCTTACATTATTTGATTTTCAAACAGCTGAGCAGAACTGAACGTACTAAGACCTTTCGCTTTTCACCTATTCTGATCAACACTAAACTGACACACAATATTTTTAGCGCAACGCAATCTGACTTTCAATAATCCCTACAAAAGAATGGCCCTGACAAACAATAACCTATACGTTTCATGAATCACTTACCTCACAAAAATCTTCGTTACTCGAACTACTGTTATGCAGCGAGCGCCAATACTGGCAGCTAAATAAAAGATTCAAACTACTGAAGGCACTAACTACTGATAGGCATACTTAGCAAATGAAAGATTTTGATAGAGAACAAACAATATATATATATATATATATATATATATATATATATATATATATCAGTTCATGACATCCAGTCTTACAAATTTACTGTCTCTGATGGACACACGTCCGGATCATCCGCTCTCAAAACTCCGCCATCTCTCTCCCCACGTTCACCACTGCTGGCGGCTCACCTCCAACTGCGCAACGCTACGCGCTGTTCACATTCAACTGCCCAACACTACAATAGCGAATGTTCTAACAACGCCAATCAGCCACAGACTGCACACAGCACAGCCAGTGATTTCCATATAGAGCACTACGTGGCGTTACGAGCATAAAAACCTAAACAGCTTACTTACAGTAGGTTAAATTCTAAATTATCGTAATTAGGTGTAGCTGGTTTACTGTTGGTGCAGGTATCTGTTGCGGTTTCTGAAGTGGTACTAGATATATTGTGGAGTTGGCCGTTGATTGGGAGACATTTTAAGATCTCTTTGGGATGTCACACGGTTGCACTTCATTTTGTTACACGCTTCTTCAGTGTTTTTTGCCTTCACACGTTTCTCCCTAATATTGGTGGTGCTTGCTGGTGTGGGGTCGGCGATGGTGGTGATTTGTGTGGGACTGACTGTATGTGTTATGTTGTCTTTGTTGGTGTTTGGAGTGGTGGTTGTTTCTAGACGCACGTTAACATCGTTGAAAATGTCACATGTGTCTTCCTCAGATTTGTCTTCCTCTAATTTGTCTACTTTTATAAGTCCTGGTCCGGTAGTTCTGAGCTTTGTATTGGTTTGTGGCCTGATTGTTTCGGTGCATATTGATTAAGGCTCTACGAATCTGTCTATTCCTTGTTCCTTTTGCTCGGGGTGACGAGTGCGTCCCAAAACAGATTTAACTGGTCTGATGTACTGTTCACACTTACAAGGTGTTTCAAAAATGACCGGTATATTTGAAACGGCAATACAAACTAAACGAGCAGCGATAGAAATACACCGTTTGTTGCAATATGCTTGGGACAACAGTACATTTTCAGGCAGACAAACTTTCTAAATTACAGTAGTTACAATTTTCAACAACAGATGGCGCTGCGGTCTGGGAAACTCTATAGTACGATATTTTCCACATATCCACCATGCGTAGCAATAATATGGCGTAGTCTCTGCATGAAATTACCCGAAACCTTTGACAACGTGTCTGGCGGAATGGCTTCACATGCAGATGAAATGTACTGCTTCAGCTGTTCAATTGTTTCTGGATTCTGGCGGTACACCCGGTCTTTCAAGTGTCCCCACAGAAAGAAGTCACAGGGGTTCATGTCTGGCGAATAGGGAGGCCAATCCACGCCGCCTCCTGTATGTTTCGGATAGCCCAAAGCAATCACACGATCATCGACGGGCGCCATCTTGCATAAACCACGAGGTGTTCGCAGTGTCGTCTAAGGCAGTTTGTACCGCCACAAATTCACGAAGAATGTCCAGATAGCGTGATGCAGTAATCGTTTCGGATCTGAAAAATGGGCCAGTGATTCCTTTGGAAGAAATGGCGGCCCAGACCAGTACTTTTTGAGGATGCAGGGACGATAGGACTGCAACATGGGGCTTTTCGGTTCCCCATATGCGCCAGTTCTGTTTATTGACGAAGCCGTCCAGGTAAAAATAAGCTTCGTCAGTAAACCAAATGCTGCCCACATGCATATCGCCGTCATTAATCCTGTGCACTATATCGTTAGCGAATGTCTCTCGTGCAGCAATGGTAGCGGCGCTGAGGGGTTGCCGCGTTTGAATTTTGTATGGATAGAGGTGTAAACTCTGGCGCATGAGACGATACATGGACGTTGGCGTCATTTGGACCGCAGCTGCAACACGGCGAACGGAAATCCGAGGCCGCTGTTGGATCACCTACTGCACTAGCTGCGCGTTGCCCTCTGTGGTTGCCGTACGCGGTCGCCCTACCTTTCTAGCACGTTCATCCGTCACGTTCCCAGTTCGTTGAAATTTTTCAAACAGATCCTTTATTGTATCGCTTTTCGGTCCTTTGGTTACATTAAACCTCCGTTGAAAACTTCGTCTTGTTGCAACAACACTGTGTTCTAGGCGGTGGAATTCCGACACCAGAAAAATCCTCTGTTCTGAGGAATAAACCATGTTGTCTACAGCACACTTGCACGTTGTGAACAGCACACGCTTACAGCAGAAAGACGACGTACAGAATGGCGCACCCACAGACTGCGTTGTCTTCTATATCTTTCACATCACTTGCAGCACCATCTGTTGTTGAAAATTGTAACTACTGTAATTTCGAAAGTTTGTCTGCCTGAAAATGTACTGTTGTCCCAAGCATATTGCAACAAACGGTGTATTTCTATCGCTAATCGTTTAGTTTTTATTGCCGTTTCAAATATACCGGTTATTTTTGAAACACCCTGTATGTGTGTCGTATGGTTTTCCATGTGATGATGATTCCGGTTTGTGTTCATCATGGGTATGTGGGGTGTAATGTACTTCACTTGGGAGAAATTGTGAATGAGTATGTCGGTATGGTTTGTACATTATCTTGTGCACAATATATATATAAGCTCATCTTGAAACTCATCTATTCTCTGCGTTTATGTTATTTAGAAGTTTATCCAGTAGTGTAATTGTCTTTTAATTTGCTTTGCCACCTCGTATTGGATGGAGCCACCGATTGTCATGTCATCTATATATTCTATCATATTAATGCAGCTATCCTGTAACGTCGTTGAGTGTGTTAGGGGCGGGATGAGTTCATTATCGTCGTAATTCTCCGGCAGAAGATTCATTTGTCTTCTCCAGGAAATTGCTCTTTGGTAGCTTCTGTGCAATGTTGACGGTGATTTGAATTTATGTGTTTTGGGTTATTGGCTTTGGATTTTCGTGTTTCTTGTGTGTGTGCTAATTTTAGCTGCCATAGTCTATACTGTCCAAGAGCCGGTCATGCAACTGTTTACAGGTCTGACAATCACCCCCTTTTGTTTTATTGCAGACACAGTCTCAGAATTTGCAGGGGCTGCAGACGCAAAACTCGGACGTGCACTCACTGCGCTTGTGTCCTTGGTTGCCGCACTTGGCACCGAAACGTCGGCCTTTCTGCAGGTTTTAGTCGTGTGTCCTAGGTCGCAACACTTAAAACACTGGTTTACTACTGTATAGTCTTTCATGGAAAGTGATTCGAAGTCTTTGTAGACTCTATGTCTTCGTGTAAGGACTCTGTACAGGTATGGGCTAACCTGCAGTATCTGGTGACTGAAATCCCTATCCCTTAGGCCCTGTTTTAAACCTTCATTTGACTTCTCTGTCGAAGTCTTCTTTCGTGGTGTCACTTCTTAGATTCTGCTCGTAACCGCTGTCTGCTTCACGTCTGCTGTGCAGCGAGCTACCTTAATTTAAGTATTAACTGTATTTTTCTAACTTATCACTTCTTCTTCCGTGTGTTTTTGCTTTTAGGAAGCTTTAATTGTCGAGTGCTAATAATAGTGTTCCATAGATTTCGTGTTTGTTTTGAATACAGTCAGAGAGAGTCCCTTTAGTCAACCATAGTGCCAGTAGTGCTAGTGTTTGTTTTCAATACAGTCCAGAGACAGGTAGTGCTATTTTCATTGTTTTCTACAATAAATGGCTAGCAATCACAGTTTAGTCAACAGTCAGCCGCCTTTAGTGAATTAGCAGTCTAGTTAAAAGTTGATTAACTCTCTACAGTAAATTGATTTCTTAGGATGGATAGCATGTGCGACTGCTGTGTACGGACGCAGGAGGAGCTGGCCACTGTTCGCAACAGCTGAGCGTGTTGATGGCCACGGTCAGCCGTCTTCAGGCTGCTGCCTCGGAGTGTAGCGGCGGTGAGGAGACTGGTGCGTCGTGTGGTACACCCCAGGTGTTACACGCTTCACCCACTGTCCCTGCTGTCGAGACATCTTCGCGGGTACCGGGCGCGGTTGGGCCACCCTCTCCACAACGGGAGTGGCGGGTTCAGCGGCGTTCGCGGCGCACGAGGCGGAGGGTCAATGTGGAGGCTGGCCGTATGGCATCGCCTGCTCTGCCTGTGAGTGGACATGTGGCTGCTCCTTCAGCAAGGTCCGAGCAGGCACACGGGGGGAGGGGTTTATTAGTTATTGGGAGCTCCAACGTTAGGCGGGTGATGGAGCCCCTTAGGGAAATAGCGGGAAGGTCGGGAAAGAAGGCCAGTGTTCACTCGGTCTGCTTGCCGGGGGGTCTTATTCGAGATGTGGAGGCGCCCTGCCGGCGGCGATAGAAAGCACTGGGTGCACCCGACTGCAAATTGTTGCTCATGTCGGCACCAATGACTCTTGCCATGTGGGTTCAGAGGTCATCCTCAGTTCGTACAGGCGGTTGGCGGAATTAGTGAAGGCGGAAAGCCTCGTTCGCGGGGTGGCATCAGAGCTAACAATTTGTAGTATCGTTCCCAGAACCGATCGCGGTCCTCTGGTTTGGAGCCGAGTAGAAGGCTTAAACCAGAGGCTCAGACGATTCTGCGGAGATCTGGGGTGCAAATTTCTCGACCTCCGCTATCGGGTGGAGAAATGTAGGGTCCCCCTGAATAGGTCAGGCGTGCATTACACTCCGGAAGCGGCTACAAGGGTAGCGGAGTACGTGTGGAGTGCACATGGGGGTTTTTTAGGTTAGAGAATTCCCTCCCTAGGCCCGACAAGACGCCTCCTGAGACGCGGCAAGGTAGGAGTAGGCAAAATGCAACAGGGAATAACAATATTAATGTGCCAATAGTAAACTGCAGGAGCGTCTATAGAAAGGTCCCAGAACTGCTCTCATTAATAAACGGTCACAACGCCCATATACACTCCTGGAAATTGAAATAAGAACACCGTGAATTCATTGTCCCAGGAAGGGGAAACTTTATTGACACATTCCTGGGGTCAGATACATCACATGACCACACTGACAGAACCACAGGCACATAGACACAGGCAACAGAGCATGCACAATGTCGGCACTAGTACAGTGTATATCCACCTTTCGCAGCAATGCAGGCTGCTATTCTCCCATGGAGACGATCGTAGAGATGCTGGATGTAGTCCTGTGGAACGGCTTGCCATGCCATTTCCACCTGGCGCCTCAGTTGGACCAGCGTTCGTGCTGGACGTGCAGACCACGTGAGACGACGCTTCATCCAGTCCCAAACATGCTCAATGGGGGACAGATCCGGAGATCTTGCTGGCCAGGGTAGTTGACTTACACCTTCTAGAGCACGTTGGGTGGCACGGGATACATGCGGACGTGCATTGTTCTGTTGGAACAGCAAGTTCCCTTGCCGGTCTAGGAATAGTAGAACGATGGGTTCGATGACGGTTTGGATGTACCGTGCACTATTCAGTGTCCCCTCGACGATCACCAGTGGTGTACGGCCAGTGAAGGAGATCGCTCCCCACACCATGATGCCGGGTGTTGGCCCTGTGTGCCTCGGTCGTATGCAGTCCTGATTGTGGCGCTCACCTGCACGGCGCCAAACACGCATACGACCATCATTGGCACCAAGGCAGAAGCGACTCTCATCGCTGAAGACGACACGTCTCCATTCGTCCCTCCATTCACGCCTGTCGCGACACCACTGGAGGCGGGCTGCACGATGTTGGGGCGTGAGCGGAAGACGGCCTAACGGTGTGCGGGACCGTAGCCCAGCTTCATGGAGACGGTTGCGAATGGTCGTCGCCGATACCCCAGGAGCAACAGTGTCCCTAATTTGCTGGGAAGTGGCGGTGCGGTCCCCTACGGCACTGCGTAGGATCCTACGGTCTTGGCGTGCATCCGTGCGTCGCTGCGGTCCGGTCCCAGGTCGACGGGCACGTGCACCTTCCGCCGACCACTGGCGACAACATCGATGTACTGTGGAGACCTCACGCCCCACGTGTTGAGCAATTCGGCGGTACGTCCACCCGGCCTCCCGCATGCCCACTATACGCCCTCGCTCAAAGTCCGTCAACTGCACATACGGTTCACGTCCACGCTGTCGCGGCATGCTACCAGTGTTAAAGACTGCGATGGAGCTCCGTATGCCACGGCAAACTGGCTGACACTGACGGCGGCGGTGCACAAATGCTGCGCAGCTAGCGCCATTCGACGGCCAACACCGCGGTTCCTGGTGTGTCCGCTGTGCCGTGCGTGTGATCATTGCTTGTACAGCCCTTTCGCAGTGTCCGGAGCAAGTATGGTGGGTCTGACACACCGGTGTCAATGTGTTCTTTTTTCCATTTCCAGGAGTGTAGTACTAGGGACAGAAAGTTGGCTGAAACCAGACGTAAACAGTAATGAAATCCTAAACTCAGATTTGAATGTATACCGCAGAGACAGGCTAGGCAGTGAAGGGGGAGGCGTGTTTATAGCGATAAGAAGTGCAATAGTATCGAAAGAAATTGACGGAGATCCGAAATGTGAAATAATTTGGGAGAAGGTCACGGTTAAAGCAGGCTCAGACACGGTAATTGGATGTCTTTCTCTATAGGCCCCCTGGCTCAGCAGCTGTTGTGGCTGAGCACCTGAAGGATAATTTGGAAAATTTCCCCACCATGTTATAGTTCTGGGTGGAGATTTTAATTTGCTGGATATAGACTGGGAGACTCAAACGTTCATAACGGGTGGCCGGGACAAAGAATCCAGTGAAATTTTTTAAAATGCTTTATCTGAAAACTACCATGAGCAGTTAAACAGAGAACCGACTCTTGGCGATAACATATTAGATCTTCTGGTGACAAACAGACCCGAACTATTTGAAACAGTTAACGCAGAACAGGGAATCAGCTATCATAAAGCGGTTACGGCATCGATGATTTCAGCCGTAAATAGAAATATTAAAAAGGTAGGAAGATTTTTCTGTTTAGCAAAAGTGACAAAAATCAGATTACAGGGTACCTGCCGGCTCAACACAAAAGTTTTGTCTCAAGTACAGATAGTGTTGAGGATCAGTGGACAAAGTTCAAAACCATCGTACCATATGTGTTAGATGAGTATGTGCCAAGCAAGATCGTAAGAGACGGAAAAGAGCCACCGTGGTACAACAACCGAGTTAGAAAACTGCTGCGGAAGCAAAGGGAACTTCACAGCAAACATAAACATAGCCAAAGCCTTGCAGACAAACAAAAATTACGCGAAGCGAAATGTAGTGTGAGGAGGGCTATGCGAGAGGCGTTCAATGAATTCGAAAGTAAAGTTCTATGTACTGACTTGGTAGAAAATCCTAAGACATTTTGGTCTTATGTCAAAGCGGTAGGTGGATCAAAAAAAATGTCCAGACACTCTGTGACCAAAATGGAACTGAAACGGAGGATAAGAGACTAAAGGCCGAAATACTAAATGTCTTTTTCCAAAGCTGTTTCACAGAGGAAGACTGCAATGTAGTTCCTTCTCTAGATTGTCGTACAGATGATAAAATGGTAGATATCGAAATAGACGACAGAGGGATAGAGAAACAATTAAAATCGCTCAAAAGAGGAAAGGCCGCTGGACCTGATGGGATACCAGTTCAATTTTACACAGAGTACGCGAAGGAACTTGCCCCCCTTCTTGCAGCGGTGTACCGTAGGTCTCTAGAAGAGCGTAGCGTTCCAAAGGATTGGAAAAGGGCACAGGTCATCCCCGTTTTCAAGAAGGGACGTCGAACAGATGTGCATAACTATAGACCTATATCTCAAATGTCAATCAGTTGTAGAATTTTGGAACACGTATTACGTTCGAGAATAATGACTTTTCTGGAGACTAGAAATCTACTCTGTAGGAATAAGCATGGGTTTCGAAAAAGACGGTCGTGTGAAACCCAGCTCGCGCTATCCGTCCACGAGACTCAGAGGGCCATAGACACGGGTTCACAGGTAGATGCCGTGTTTCTTGACTTCCGCAAGGCGTTCGATACAGTTCCCCACAGTCGTTTAATGAACAAAGTAAGAGCATATGGACTATCAGACCAATTGTATGATTGGATTGAAGAATTCCTAGATAACAGAACGCAGCATGTTATTCTCAATGGAGAGAAGTCATCCGAAGTAAGAGTGATTTCAGGTGTGCCGCAGGGGAGTGTCATAGGACCGTTGCTATTCACAATATACATAAATGACCTGGTGGATGACATCGGAAGTTCACTGAGGCTTTTTGCAGATGATGCTGTGGTATATCGAGTGGTTGTAACAATGGAAAATTGTACTGAAATGCAGGAGGATCTGTAGCGAGTTGACGCATGGTGCAGGGAATGGCAATTGAATCTCAATGTAGACAAGTGTAATGTGTTGCGAATACATAGAAAGATAGATCCCTTATCATTTAGCTACAAAATAGCAGGTCAGCGACTGGAAGCAGTTAATTTCATAAATTATCTGTGAGTACGCATTAGGAGTGATTTAAAATGGAATGATCATATAAAGTTGTTCGTCGGTAAAGCAGATGCCAGACTGAGATTCATTGGAAGAATCCTAAGGAAATGCAATCCGAAAACAAAGGAAGTAGGTTACAGTACGCTTGTTCGCCCACTGCTTGAATACTGCTCAGCAGTGTGGGAGCCGTACCAGATAGGGTTTATTGAAGAGATAGAGAAGATCCAACGGAGAGCAGCGCGCTTCGTTACAGGATCATTTAGCAATCGCGAAAGCGTTACGGAGATGATAGATAAACTCCAGTGGAAGACTCTGCAGGAGAGACGCTCAGTAGCTCGGTACGGGCTTTTGTTAAAGTTTCGAGAACATACCTTCACCGAAGAGTCAAGCAGTATATTGGTCCCTCCTACCTATATCTCGCGAAGAGACCATGAGGATAAAATCACAGAGATTAGAGCCCACACAGAAGCATACCGACAATCCTTCTTTCCACGAACAATACAAGACTGGAATAGAAGGGAGAACCGATAGAGGTACTCAGGGTACCCTCCGCCACACACCGTCAGGTGGCTTGCGGAGTATGGATGTAGATGTAGATGTAGAGAAAGGCTTACTAGAAACTCCTCGTCGGTAAGTGTGTCTGGCGCGTGATATACTGCCACGAGTGGCTCGCGTTTTCGCGGTCCTTCACAGACAATGGTGAGCAGGTCTTTAGTCTTTTCTATTATTTTTCGACAATCCTCCATTGTTTCCGATTCTACTGTAACTGCATTCTGTGTGGTTCTGATTGACTTGATATGTATATTCTCTTTTCTAGGATTTATGTTCTTGGTGATTGTCTGTCGATTGCTTGATTTGGTGTCGATTTGATCTATAGGGTTGTGGCCTGCTTTGTTTTAGCCTGTTCTATTCTTCGAGCCTCTTTGCTTTTGGGTTCTATTGTTAAGGTGGCAAGGTATGTCAGTGACTGTGCTTGTTGTGTGACTTTATTAATTAATTCTCTAATTTGTTGTTGCAAGTCTTGGTTCGCTGCACTGAGTTCCCTATTGTCATCCTCCAATTCCTCAGCCATCTCTTGCAAAGTTTGTATTCTTAAGTCTTCGACTGGATTCGATGCTCTCTGTAGTTCAAGCCTTAATCACCTATTTTCATCGTTTACGCAGGACAGTTTAGCTTCAAGGCTAGTTATTTGGAAAGCTAAGGGGAACACTTTGTCTGTAATGACGGTTAACAGAGCAGACGAGGCATGCTTAGCTTTTAACTCTGCTCCTATTTCGCTCAATATTTTGTCTATGGCTGCTATCTTTTGACTGGGGGACGTAGGCACAAGTTCTCCCTCTGTTTGTTTCATTCCGGGTGTGAGGTCGATGGCTCGAGCTAGCGTCTTACCCCATGCTTTCCTTCTTCTTCCGTCGGCCTCTGGTGTGGTGGTGTCGCTACTTCGTCGGCTGGAATCCAGGGCCGAAGGTAGACAGAAGATTGTTTACCAACAGCAGGGAGCACAGCTGGTGGCCGTTGCTGCTGAAGTCGCGCGTGTCCAGGGCACTGTGACCAGTGTGATCTGCGTGAATTACATCCTCTGATCCGTAGCCGTGCCATTTCTGCAGAACACCCCAGACACCATTTTTCAGCAGGATAATGCACGACCATTAGTTGCTGTACAAGTATTTGCCTTCTTGGCGTCACCTGATGTCAACTGTTTTGCCTGGCCCGCCAGTTCACCACCACATCGCCAAGCAAAAATGTGTGGGATGTGGTGAAACGACGGGTGCAGCGCTGTGACCCAGTGCCAACCACCACAGATGAACTCTGGAACGAGTTGAATATAGCATGGATATCACAGGACGCTATTCGCGTCTAATACGCGTCGATATCATCAAGCATAGAAAAAGATATCAGGGTCAAGGGTGGACCCTGTGCCTACTACGCAAAAGGATACGTGCTGAACCGAGGTGACTGAAATGCTAATCATTTCTGCAGGACATCACAATGTACATATTCTGTGAATAGGAGGCTCCAATCTTTCAGCCGGCCGCTGTGGCCATGCGGTTCTAGGCGCTTCAGTCCGGAACCGCGAGACTGCTACGGTCACAGGTTCGAATCCTGCCTCGGGCATGGATGTGTGTGATGTCCTTAGGTTAGTTAGGTTTAAGTAGTTCTAAGTTCTAGGGGACTGATGACCTCAGATGTTAAGTCCCACAGTGCTCAGATCCATTTGAACCATGTGAACCTATCGTTCAAGGTGTTCTGTTCTTTTTTTCTGAACATGAGTGTATGAGAACTTTCGCTGCCACATGATAATTACAGCCTCTGGGATTAGCAGCACTGTAATTATAACTATAATTTACACTCCTGGAAATGGAAAAAAGAACACATTGACACCGGTGTGTCAGACCCACCATACTTGCTCCGGACACTGCGAGAGGGCTGTACAAGCAATGATCACACGCACGGCACAGCGGACACACCAGGAACCGCGGTGTTGGCCGTCGAATGGCGCTAGCTGCGCAGCATTTGTGCACCGCCGCCGTCAGTGTCAGCCAGTTTGCCGTGGCATACGGAGCTCCATCGCAGTCTTTAACACTGGTAGCATGCCGCGACAGCGTGGACGTGAACCGTATGTGCAGTTGAAGGACTTTGAGCGAGGGCGTATAGTGGGCATGCGGGAGGCCGGGTGGACGTACCGCCGAATTGCTCAACACGTGGGGCGTGAGGTCTCCACAGTACATCGATGTTGTCGCCAGTGGTCGGCGGAAGGTGCACGTGCCCGTCGACCTAGGACCGGACCGCAGCGACACACGGATGGACGCCAAGACCGTAGGATCCTACGCAGTGCCGTAGGGGACCGCACCGCCACTTCCCAGCAAATTAGGGACACTGTTGCTCCTGGGGTATCGGCGAGGACCATTCGCAACCTTCTCCATGAAGCTGGGCTACGGTCCCGCACACCGTTAGGCCGTCTTCCGCTCACGCCCCAACATCGTGCAGCCCGCCTCCAGTGGTGTCGCGACAGGCGTGAATGGAGGGACGAATGGAGACGTGTCGTCTTCAGCGATGAGAGTCGCTTCTGCCTTGGTGCCAATGATGGTCGTATGCGTGTTTGGCGCCGTGCAGGTGAGCGCCACAATCAGGACTGCATACGACCGAGGCACACAGGGCCAACACCCGGCATCATGGTGTGGGGAGCGATCTCCTACACTGGCCGTACACCACTGGTGATCGTCGAGGGGACACTGAATAGTGCACGGTACATCCAAACCGTCATCGAACCCATCGTTCTACCATTCCTAGACCGGCAAGGGAACTTGCTGTTCCAACAGGACAATGCACGTCCGCATGTATCCCGTGCCACCCAACGTGCTCTAGAAGGTGTAAGTCAACTACCCTGGCCAGCAAGATCTCCGGATCTGTCCCCCATTGAGCATGTTTGGGACTGGATGAAGCGTCGTCTCACGCGGTCTGCACTTCCAGCACGAACGCTGGTCCAACTGAGGCACCAGGTGGAAATGGCATGGCAAGCCGTTCCACAGGACTACATCCAGCATCTCTACGATCGTCTCCATGGGAGAATAGCAGCCTGCATTGCTGCGAAAGGTGGATATACACTGTACTAGTGCCGAAATTGTGCATGCTCTGTTGCCTGTGTCTATGTGCCAGTGGTTCTGTCAGTGTGATCATGTGATGTATCTGACCCCAGGAATGTGTCAATAAAGTTTCCCCTTCCTGGGACAATGAATTCACGGTGTTCTTATTTCAATTTCCAGGAGTGTATGTACAACAGTACCTTGTGTGAGTATTTTTATCAAAACCAAACTTCCTAACAAATAATAGTTGTCTTACTAGCATAAGCAATAACTTTCTCGAAAGATCCAGCTTCTGAATATACGTTCTTATTTGTTGAATTATCTATGAACACACCGCTTCCAGTTTTCAGTAAATCTTAAATAACATTCACTGAACCTACCGCCGGTGTATGACAAAGGATAACAACGTTTCCTGGTGATATATAAAAATATTAAATAAATCGCAGTGTAAAATAAGTACCTGATTCATACAAAATGTAGTGCAATCGTGAAATAATATTCGTATTTGGATTATGTCCTGAATCAGAATCGATTTGAATAATAACCGTTTTGGTCCTCGATGTAACTTCACAAACTGTAGTGCCGAGTGGATGGACCTCCCTTCTTCAGAGCCTCTGTGACTGACCTGCTCTGGTCTAGGCAGATCACAGGGCGAACATCTGGGGCCATTCGTCTCGTTGCAGTACAACACGAAACCTTCTTCCTGACTTGGCAAGCTTTGTACTCCCCTCAAATATTGCCAATAAATGGCAGTACAGCGAATTATTCCTTTGGTTTCGCTGCACTTTGGGACGTATCTGTTACCTATTAAAAAACTAGTGCGATTATAGAACCTATTACTTAGTCTGTATAGTTTCTGTATAATTTGTCTTGTTGCGATTGTGGTCATGAGTTCCACAGAAAAATTCGCTGATGAAAGTTGCCCTCTTTACTAAGTGCATAAAGCCCCAAAGATAGTATTATACCATAGTCTGTGTGTCCTTCAAGTAAGATTCGATAGAGACACTCATACTGAAAGCAACAGATGCTCTTTCACATCAGGATGATTTACTATCGTCAGTTGATCGAGTTTCGCATTACTAAATCCACCGTTAGATCCCATAAGCATCACCTGTAGCAGGTAATGTTATATTCTGTAACACTTGATTGTAACTGGTAATACATCGTTCGCGCCTAATATTGAATCAATACACCAAACAACAGCTGGTCTGGAATTTTCGATGTGAAGTTACCTTCTGGGATCTGAAAACAAGTTATTAAAATAACAGAAAGCCCTTGCTGGGGATCATAGAATTACCACCGTATGGAAAATAATTGTCGTCGAAATAATTAGTGAACTGAAGATATAAAATCGTATCTCTTATTATTACAATGCAAGGCAGCAGTGCAAAACTTCATGGTTACACAATATGCTATCTTTGAAAATTGTACTTCACTTAATTAAATTTATGAAAGTAACGAAATAAAAATAAAGATATGAAATTCTCTGTTACTTTATGAATATTAATTGTCAATGGGTTTTTGTACAGCAAATAAGATTAACATAACTTGAATCACGTGGGACACATACACTATTACATAAAGACCTATTCTTCTGGATAGTCGTGCATTAAACAATTAAAAAACCTTTCCGATGAATGAAGTACTGGCTTACTGAACTCGTTTACGAACAAATACGACATGTAAACAGAACAGAAGCTGCACCAAAAATAGTGATCATGAGTACCATCATCTATTAATCTTTCTTCAGTAACTACGGAGTGTTAGTTTTCCAGTATCGATTACCTAGTGGTAAAATAAGAAAAGACACTACCTTGCATTTTTATGTCGACATACAAAAAAATGTTATGTTCAGTTTGCAGTATCATTTCATGAATACAAACCATAAGCTGCTTCTAGTTATAGCTCTCCATCTGTCTCAGTATAATTCAACGCAGCCTGACTCGAAAAATAAATAAATAAATAAAATAAAATAATACATGAAGATAGTAACTGTTCTAGAAAGAACAAATACCATTGATGACCGTGCAGCTTCTCTAGAATAAATGATAATTAATTGAAACCCTCAGCTGCCGATAGGTGTTGTTGATATACCTCGATGGGGACAGTTGAAAATGTTTCCCCCAGCTTAGTGGGCGCGAGTAATGAGTGGATGGGCAAATATCTATTAGGTACATTACGTATGTAGATTGTGGACAATTGGGAATGTCGGTCTCACGGGAAGTGTGCGAGGGATAAGTCTCTAGGAACAGCAATAAGATCTTATTGAAGCAGTGACAGTTACAAAACAGTGCACTAATGACGCAATATGGACGTCGCCGCGCGGAATTCGCCGAGCGGTCTCAAGCGCTGCAGTCATGGACTGTGCGGCTGGTCCCGGCGGAGGTTCGAGTCCTCCCTCGGGCATGGGTGTGCGTGTTTGTCTTTAGGATAATTTAGATTAAGTAATGTGTAAACTTAGGGACTGATGACCTTAGCAGTTAAGTCCCATAAGATTTCACACACATTTTGAACAATATGGACATCACATCAATCTAGACGTGAGTACGAGATAGCTACTTTAACACGGATGACATTGACATCCATATCTGTGGTGTCACCACCAGACACCATACTTGCCAGGTGGTAGCCTTTAAATCGGCCACGGTCCGATAGTATACGTTGGACCCACGTGTCGCCACTATCAGTGATTGCAGACCGAGCGCCGCCACACGGCAGGTCTAGTCTAGAGAAACTCCCTAGTACTCGCCCCAGTTGTACAGCCGACTTTGCTAGCGATGGTTCACTGTCTGCATACGCTCTCATTTGCCGAGAAGACAGTTTAGCATAGCCTTCAGCTACGTCATTTGCTACGACCTAGCTAGGCGCCATATTCAGTTACTATTCTGAACAGATAATATTATGACTCATGTACCGTCAAGAGCGACGTTCATCATTAATGGATTAAAGTTAAGTATCAAACTAATTATGTACGCTTTCTGAATTCTAATTCCTTGTCATGTTCCAGACCTCACGTCAGTATAGTTCTTCCCTCCTCACACCAGCCTGCGTGAGCTAAAACGCGTGCATTTCGGCCTCCTCTAGTAACACGGTGTTGGCTCTTCTGCCAACACTACAATACCTAGTCTTACCATACTTGTAATTGCAGGTACTTGAAATTTTGGTAAAGCCGAAACAGTCTGTCGTAATTGTAAATAAAGATTAATCATTGTAAGCAGCTATTTGGTGTATCTATTTTAACAATCATGTCGTTATCAGACATTTAAACAAGCCCAAATGACTGTTCACGACACACGTGGTTTGAGATTCTGCATCTACTGGTATTTGAAGATATGTATCGCGCAAATCACTTTTTGAAAAATAGCGACCAGCGCCTAATTTGTCAGTGCGATCCTCTAGGCGTGGCAATGGATAAGTATCAATCACAGTTTGTGGGTTGACTGTAGACTTAAAATCAACACAGAGGCGAATGCGCCCTGAAGATTTGAGGAGCAAAACCTGTGGACTTGCCCACTGACTAGCTTGTGTCGACGATATCGCTCCGCTATATTGCAATTCCTTAAGTTCAGCAGCCACTTTGTCCCTTAATGCAATGGGAACAGTTTTGGCCTGGGAAAACTTCGGCTGAGCACTGTCTTTCATAGTAATATGTGCAAAATAATTGTTAGCCTTGCCTAAACCTTCAGAAAAGAGTCTTTGTCATTGAATGCAGTCACTGGCAACACATTGTTCCAAATTTTGAAGCTAAACAAATTAAACGCATCAAGGCCAAATATGTTCTCACAATAGCGTAACTGTAGCACAGTGAAAGTCACTGTTTGTGTATGCGAGCGATACATGGCAGGCATAGTACATTTTCCGAGAACGGGAATGTCTTGTCCATTGTAAGCCTTCAGATGCATGCTAGCTCTAGACAGGTGTTGGGAGCCAAACAGTTCATATGTGTTACGGTTCAGTAATGTAATAGAGGCACATGTGTCCATCTGAAATTTCACACATTTTCCACTAATATGCAAATGAGTAGAAAGTTTGTTGCACTGGTGTAACACTGAAGAAACTGTTTGTTGCTAGTTTTGCTAATGCTTGTTGCAGGGTTTTGACTTTGCTTGCCAGAAGCGCAACACTGTGGTTGTCTGGCAGTCATCATGGCGTTTGTGCTGTGAATAGCACCGAGGGCACAACATAATTCTGTTTGCCTTTGTAGAGAGCAGCCGGCTGGAGTGGCCGAGCGGTTATAGGCGCTACAGTCTGGAACCACGCGACCACTACGGATGCAGGTTAGAATCTTGCCTCAGACATGGATGTGTGTGATGTCCTTAGGCTAGTTAGGTTTAAGTAGTTCTAACTTCTAGGGGACTGATGACCTCAGTAGGTTGAGAGGTGGCATGAGCCCCCTCTCATATTTCTATCTTACGATTTTCCTCTCTAATTGCATGCAGTGAAAAGTCGCTACTCCTTCACACGCGGACTTCCCACGCAGCGTCTCTCGTCACCCGGGTGGTCCAGTGACAGGCGGGCTCTGATGATCTGGAAAGGGTTAAGCCGACGGGTGTGAGGAAGTCGAGTGAATGCTTTGCAGACGCCGACATTATCAAAAGACACGCCCGGAGGGGTCTGAAGTAGCGGCTGGGCTAGAGGTTCCGTTACTTCGCAGAAACTTAGCGAAAACACTTTCTGGCGGGCTACCAGCAAGGCGTGGGAATGACTTGTGTACCCAGGCAGTTGTGGCGGGAAAATTCCCGCGCTTTCTGCAAAATAGTAACTGCGATTGGCTTGCTCAGGGCATAGCTCCGTGACGTAGCAAAATCAGCGCAGAAATTGGCGCCAAGAATCTCCATTGGTGGAATGGTAGTGCTCCGGCAATAGAGTGGAATTTTCCGCCGGTTTTCCAGTTGCTGATTGGAACGTTTAACCACGGCCACTGTCGTGGGGGCGGGAATGTTGTGTGTTCGGCCTGTACGGGTGCTCTAGGTAGTCGGCTCTCGCCTTTCGGTCGAGGACGTCGAAGCAACCAGCCATCGCCTCCGGCACGCCAAATCGTGTTCTTGCAGTTAAGAAGACAGATTGGTAAGGTGTGTCCGCAGCACCGGCAGGCAGGGATTTTCCTAGGTGATAATCAGAGCTCAGCAGAGCGCGAATGTTCGTCTTTTTCTAACTTTGTTCTGTCTTGGGTAGCAGCAATTAATGTTGGGTTGGCTATGTGTTTTCTCTTAAGATTTGAGTTGCAAGGAATTGGCTGCACATACCACTTCGTCATAATCCTCATAATCTAGTTTAGGGACAACTTCACATTCACAGCGTTTGTTTGAGTATCCAATTTGAGCCAATTTGATGTATTGTAAATGTTTCATGTGTTTTTGTTTATTATTTTGTGTTTAGTCTTAATAAATCATATTGTTATTTTGGACAGAACTTTCATTCTGTTAATCGGTAGAGCAACCCTATCATTTCTCACTACGTTAATGAAACCTTCGTTTATTTAACGTATTTATCAAATTAAATTATTGCAGGTGCCAAACTCTCTTCTACTCCACTGGCAGGGTTGATTAGAGTCAGTTCGCGTATTTTTTTTAATCCTTGTGCAACAGCAAAAGTCGGAGTTAGAATAGGGGGGGGGGCTTAGAGCATCATTTACATATGTAGATTCTAGAAGAATTTAGTGTTAAATACACTGCTAGCCCCGGTGACTCGCAAGGTAAGTCCCATAGTGGCCAGAGCTATTTGAACCATTTTTTTTTTTTTTTTTTGTAGGGAGCTGTTTAGTTTAAGTAGTGTGTAAGTCTAGAGATAGATGACCTCATCAGTTTAGTCCTTTAGTAATTCACACACATTTTGCTACAGTTGCTGTTTGTTGTTCTGTTGGGCGCACAGCGTTTGCCAGTAACTGCTGTACCATACTGAAAAGTGAGGCAATATGCTGTGTCTGAAACTGAAACATCTGTGTTATCTGTGTTGCACCTATCGCTTGCAGCTGAGGCGCCTGAGGAGGGGGTGCGAGAGGTGGGATGCTAGTTGCGGAACAGGCAAATGCAGTAAACAGACAATGCAACCAATAAAAATAAGCACACAAGCAAAGAAAATTTCTGTAACGCCCAAGTGAAAACTCTGATTAGGGAAAGCACTATAAGAGACTCTTAAAGCAAGTAAATATACCCCTGCAAAGAAAATACAAGTTAGAACTAAGGCGAAAGCAAAACTCAGAATCCCGTGACAAAACAAAATTTGCGGCAGCCAGGCTCCGGGTTGTCAGTGTGGTGTTCGTTCATCTCGTCATCGCCAAATACACTCCTGGAAATGGAAAAAAGAACACATTGACACCGGTGTGTCAGACCCACCATACTTGCTCCGGACACTGCGAGAGGGCTGTACAAGCAATGATCACACGCACGGCACAGCGGACACACCAGGAACCGCGGTGTTGGCCGTCGAATGGCGCTAGCTGCGCAGCATTTGTGCACCGCCGCCGTCAGTGTCAGCCAGTTTGCCGTGGCATACGGAGCTCCATCGCAGTCTTTAACACTGGTAGCATGCCGCGACAGCGTGGACGTGAACCGTATGTGCAGTTGACGGACTTTGAGCGAGGGCGCATAGTGGGCATGCGGGAGGCCGGGTGGACGTACCGCCTAATTGCTCAACACGTGGGGCGTGAGGTCTCCACAGTACATCGATGTTGTCGCCAGTGGTCGGCGGAAGGTGCACGTGCCCGTCGACCTGGGACCGGACCGCAGCGACGCACGGATGCACGCCAAGACCGTAGGATCCTACGCAGTGCCGTAGGGGACCGCACCGCCACTTCCCAGCAAATTAGGGACACTGTTGCTCCTGGGGTATCGGCGAGGACCATTCGCAACCGTCTCCATGAAGCTGGGCTACGGTCCCGCACACCGTTAGGCCGTCTTCCGCTCACGCCCCAACATCGTGCAGCCCGCCTCCAGTGGTGTCGCGACAGGCGTGAATGGAGGGACGAATGGAGACGTGTCGTCTTCAGCGATGAGAGTCGCTTCTGCCTTGGTGCCAATGATGGTCGTATGCGTGTTTGGCGCCGTGCAGGTGAGCGCCACAATCAGGACTGCATACGACCGAGGCACACAGGGCCAACACCCGGCATCATGGTGTGGGGAGCGATCTCCTACACTGGCCGTACACCACTGGTGATCGTCGAGGGGACACTGAATAGTGCACGGTACATCCAAACCGTCATCGAACCCATCGTTCTACCATTCCTAGACCGGCAAGGGAACTTGCTGTTCCAACAGGACAATGCACGTCCGCATGTATCCCGTGCCATCCAACGTGCTCTAGAAGGTGTAAGTCAACTACCCTGGCCAGCAAGATCTCCGGATCTGTCCCCCATTGAGCATGTTTGGGACTGGATGAAGCGTCGTCTCACGCGGTCTGTACGTCCAGCACGAACGCTGGTCCAACTAAGGCGCCAGGTGGAAATGGCATGGCAAGCCGTTCCACAGGACTACATCCAGCATCTCTACGATCGTCTCCATGGGAGAATAGCAGCCTGCATTGCTGCGAAAGGTGGATATACACTGTACTAGTGCCGACATTGTGCATGCTCTGTTGCCTGTGTCTATGTGCCTGTAGTTCTGTCAGTGTGATCATGTGATGTATCTGACCCCAGGAATGTGTCAATAAAGTTTCCCCTTCCTGGAACAATGAATTCACGGTGTTCTTATTTCAATTTCCTGGAGTGTAGATGCCGTGTGGCTAGGGCCTCCCGTCGGGTAGACTGTCCACCTGGTGCAAGTCTTTCGAGTTGACGCCACTTCGGTGACTTGCGTGTCGATGGGGATGAAATGATGATGATAAGGAGAACACAACACCCAGTCCCTGAGCAGAAAAAAATCTCCAACGCAGCCGGGAATCGAACCCATGGCGTTTAGGTATTACATTCCGTCGCGCTGACCTCTTTTCTTTTTAATATCATTTTGTTCGTTTTCGTTCGTTGCATCCGCTCGGGACGAACGTCGCAAGACACCCGTTTCAGTTCGTCGTTGATCTATTAACTCAGGTCTTTTTTATTACAGAGGGCAGCTAACCCTCAGCCCGAACAGGCTGAGTTACCATGCCGGCAAAATGATGGTGAAGGACACACAACACCCCGTCCCCTGCCGGGACTTAACCACTCAGCTACCAGGGGCGGACTATGCCGTAATAGTAGAGGACAAAGGAGCTTAGTTCTCACGTTCAAGAGGCAGTAAAGAAAATAAGGTGAAGTGAATCTGCTGGAGAGAAAGGTCTTGATATAGAATTAGTTCAGTGTATGAATGAAAAGGGCATTGCAGAAATGATAGCTTTGTGCAATACTATATGCGAAAGTGTTATTTCGCCAGTAGACTCTGTCAATGCATTGATGGTTCCAATGCCCATAAAATCGGGTATCATGAAATGTGCGCAATGTAGAATGAGAAATACGAGGTCGAATCAATGGGGTTTTGCCCCTGTTTCTTAGTACCCAAAATAAGGTGCATAAAGGTAATTACAGATGTACGTACGATTCTACGTACCTTACATTATTTTTCTACGCAGGCTCCACACTGGTTGACATTTGTCCCATTGCAGTATAAATCTGAGATGACCCTGAGGTAGAATTCGTCCTGTTGGCTTTGAAACCACCGTCAGACTGTTGTCTTCGCTTTGTCGCTGCACGTGAATCGCCGTCCTGCCAGAAACTTGTTCAGCGGACCGAAGGAGGAGTGTATGCCTGAAGTTGGGAATGTTCGGTATCGCGAGCACTAGCTCACAGCCTTGCAGAGAAAGCTGCTGACGTGAACTGTGGGCTATTTTCTACGCAGCCACAGTGTGAAGTGCGGGACGGGTGTAATGTAGATGAAGGGTGCGCTTTCAACCCGAGGGTAAACTTTCTGTCTCAACAGCGTGCCAAAATTGACTCGTGGTGGAAACCCGAAAGAAAAAATTCCAGCTAGGAGAAACTGTTTCCAGTAGAGAACTGTCGCAAGGTGTATAACGTAGTACCACTAAGCGCCAGAAAGTTGCTTTGGAGGAGCAGGCATATCAGAAAACAGGGTGTTTCGAGAGGAATTCAGTCTGCGATTAGCACTAAAGTGAAATAGATAAGTGGGACTACATGTCCAGGTATTGTGAGTTTTAATTCCTTGTGTGGCTCATGTGTAAGTACAGTTTCATAGAATACCTTTTCTAGGTAAAGCGTTGTCACAAGGACATGTGAATGATGTACCAGAACAACGAGGAGAGAAAAAAGACAGTCTAACGATAAGAATTTGATGGAGCCAGGTCGTGTGCTATTAAGTAAGATTTGTTCAGCATAATTTATTAAGAGGGAAAGAGTTTTTCAGTACCATTTTTTGTTGTTCTATGACAAAAGAGATAATTGCTTTGTGGTTAGTATGGCCGTGTGGTTAAAGGCGCTGCAGTCTGGAACCGCAAGACCGCTACGGTCGCAGGTTCGAATCCTGCCTCGGGCATGGATGTTTGTGATGTCCTTAGGTTAGTTAGGTTTAAGTAGTTCTAAGTTCTAGGGGACTAATGACCTCAGCAGTTGAGTCCCATAGTGCTCAGAGCCATTTGAACCATTTTTTTGTGGTTAGTAGTAAAACTACGTTTCCTAGCATTTAAGATCTTATGGAACACTATTGAGCAGTCCATGGCGCCCTTGAGTGGTTTTTGTGAGGTGTTAAGCGAGACATGGATAATTCCGTAGGTGGTATAACAGGAAGAGTCTCTTCTAGCAGTAGCATATTGTGTTATATGATTTTATGAGAAGCTAAATAAATGCTGATTTGCGAGAACAGAATGTTCGACCTGTTAGTTGTAACTAAAGATTGTGGCACGGAAGGATGATGAACGCCGTAGCGTAAATTCAGTCTCTGAACCTCGTGGTTCAAGCTACCTAGCACTTCGAGAAGAAAAGTGTAAATATTTACACTGTTGTTCATGTATGCTGAGTTTTGTTGCACAACATTCCAAGACGTACAACCGCAGGCGACGTCTCCCAAAGGAAGGAGGTATTGTAGTGCTGTCACTAATTTTTGGTCGTTACTGTGGAGATTTCAGCTCAGCCACAGCAGGTGAAGCAGCCAGGAGCAGCCGCCAGTGGGCGCTAAGGCGTTGGCATACCGGTTGCTACAGCAGCGTTGTACACGCATTGTTGGGCAGACCAGGTTGAGCACCGCAGTCCTGACAACACAGAGGAAAGATGGCGTCTTAGCAGGATGACAAAGCGGTTGATACACCACTGGTCTACGGGTTAGTTGTTCCACACGTAGCTGGAAGCTGTGTGTTGACGCAACAATTGAGTTTCTGATACCTATCTATTTTAGTAGAGATATTCGCAATCCGGCAGCACATATAGAGAACCTACCAGGCGCCGAATGAACGATGGTCAGTTGCCATATATGTGGGCCTCCACAACCGCTGGACTAAGCTTACCTCCAAGTCTTCCTTCCAGGACTTGGTTCCCTTCTTCTGGAGGGTCACCTCCAGACGCACTCCAGCACTAGTCTGACGCCTGCACTGGAGGGCAGCAGATCACTATTGGAACGGTACAGTCGCTGCAGGTGCGGTTGTTCCGGTGCTACACACCACTGCTTGCAGGAGTGAGTTCCTCCTCCGGAGGATGTCATCTCCTGAAAGTATCTCGACAACCCTCCACGTCGCTGGTGTCTTCTGTGCAAAGACACGCAGCGCCTTACTGAGGCGCGTGTTACTGAGCGGGTCTTCTGGCATCAGCGTTCCTGTATGCAGAACACACGGCAGGCTTGGCTTCACCTGAAGTACGCCATGCTGCACGCCAAAAGGGGCAACGGTCATTGCGTCCCGCTGCTAGAAGTATAGTTCCAAGTGTTTAAATAAAATGTTTGACTTCGTCGTGTTGTTTCTATGAGCTGCCCACGGCCTGAACCGTTCGACGAGCTACCGCTGCTGTCCAACCCTCCACGGAAGTGGCTCCTCGCCCTGGGCCCACATTGAGACTTGAATACTGTCACTGAGAGCAGAGCCAAACTGGAGCCTCTATTAGATCAGTTAGTGTGATTCTTGAGTTTCTCCCGGCGTATTTGATAATCAAAATATCCACGGGTGTGCTGCCGGTCTATAGTGTCCAACGGGCACAATATTTCGGCGATCATACATGTCGCCATCATCAGGTGAACTGACCGACTGAGCTCCTGTGAACGTGCCGGCACGGAGATCCATACGCTATGGCTGCTCAGAGGGAACTGGGTTCGGTCGCGGCGGCGGCCGATTTAAATACCCTCCGCCCGCGGCGCGCTCCCTCCGCCGTCCGCGCCCCGCGCCACGGTCGCGCGGTGGAACAGATTGCGACGGCGTCTGAGAAGACGTCGGTGTGATGGCTCTGTCCGCCGTGGTCGTCACAACTGTACGTTTGCTCGATTTACTCTTGATTAACCCAATCGCTGGTTCCCAAGCCTTGCTAAGATTATTGCTGCAGTCACGATTTATGAGGTCGTCATTGATGCGAATTTCGATGGCCTCTCTAACAACGCTGTCCCAGTATCTCGACGTCTGTACCAGAATCCTCGTGCGTTCATACTCCATAGCGTGATTTTCCGTCAAACAATGTTCAGCGACCGCCGACTTGCTCGGATGCATCAGTCGAGTGTGCCTCTGGTGTTCACGGCAAGTCGTATATTGGTCAGACGATGCGTACCGTTGAGGATCGATGCCGTGAACATCAGAGGCACACTCGACTCATGTATCTGAGCAAGTCGGCGGTCGCTGAACATTGTTTGTCGGAGTATGACCGCACGAGGATTCTGGTACAGACATCGAGATACTGGGACAGCGTTGTTAGAGAGGCCATTGAAATTCGCACCAAAGACGGCCTCATAAACCGTGACTGTGGCTATAATCTTAGCAAGGCTTGGGAACCAGCGATTGGGTTAATCAAGAGTAAATCTAGCAAACGTATAGTGGTGACGACCACGGCGGACAGAGCCATCACTCCGACGTCATCTCAGACGTTGTCACAATCTGTTCCACCGCGCGACCGTAGCGCGGGGCGCGGACGGCGGAGGGAGCGCGCCGCGGGCGGAGGGTATTTAAATCGGCCGCCGCCGCTACCGAACCCAGATCCTTCTGAGCAGCCATAGCGTACGGATCTCCGTGCCGGCACGTTCACAGGAGCTCAGTCCGTCAGTTCACCTGATGATGGCGACATGTATGATCGCCAAAATATTGTGCCCGTTGGACACTATAGACCGGCAGCACACCCGTGGATATTTTGAAGATCAGTTAGTGTTCGCCAGCCGGAGTGGCCGAGCGGTTCTAGGCGCTTCAGTCTGGAACCGCGAGACCGCTACGGTCGTAGGTTAAAATCCTGCCTTGGCTTGGATGTGTGTGATGTCCTTAGGTTAGTTAGGTTTAAGTAGTTCTAAGTTCTAGGGGACTGATGAGCTCAGTCCCATAGTGCTCAAGAGCCATTTGAATCATCTGAAGTTGGTGTTCGTTCATTGAGTTACGATTAGACGCCTTCTCAACATCACACTAAAGCTAGATATTTGTACATATTATTTAATTAGTGATTGTTAATTATTACTCATTCTCTTACCACCATTGTTTCTGTGGTAGTCTATTTTGCACTGTTGTAAGACATGTGTTGCATGCAAGCGTACCACCGCAATACAGCAACTACTTCCTGTGTACATTCTGTGCCAGAAGGGTGGCTTCGTGTTACCGTTATTTTGAGCGCCAAAATTATTTGCTAAATGCAGTAGACCTTAAGCTGTATTTAAGACCGGCGAATATCAACCAGAAATAAAACTGAGGTACTAGTTATTATGTGGGGGCATATCGGGTTCGTATTTAACAATGTGCTGAACATATCTAAGCTTTCAGGAAAGTGGCTATTGAAATGATTGAACAGTGTACAGGACACTCCTTCCGCCGCCGAGCAGTGTGTCACCAGTGCGCAAGTAGCAGCATTACTGCATTTACTAGGCAATCTTGTATTTTAATAACCGTTTAAATTTTGTGTCGATTTGTTTGCGCTCTCTGTAGATTAGTTCAGACGTTCGTTGCACAACAGTTTTTAGCATGGCTAGGGACTGCAACTGCTGTGTTCGGATGCAGGCTGAGTTGGCATCCCTTCGCTCCCAGCTTCAGGCAGTGTTGGCTTCGGTCACACAGCTTGAGGCTGTTGCCAATGGGCATCACTGTGGGGGTCCGGATGGGGGTTTGTCGGAGACGGCCAGCTCGTCCCACGCATCCCCCGATCGGACTAAGACTGTGGTTGCCCGGGATACTGCCCGCATTGAGGCTGATCCCTCACCTGTGGTAGAGTGGGAGGTCGTCTCAAGGTATGGCAGGGGGCGAAAGACATTCCGGAGGGCTGAACGGAAGGCCTCTTCAGTTTGTCTGACGAACCAGTTTCAGGCTCTGTCTCAGGCTGATACTGATCTTCGGCCTGACATGGCTGCTTGTCCTGTTCCGGTCGCAGAGGGTGTGCTTACTGGTAGTTGGGAGCTCCAACGTCAGGCGCGGAATGGGGCCCCTTAGGGATATGGCAGCAAGACAGGGGAAGAAAACCAATGTGCACTCCGGGGGGAGTCATTCCAGATGTGGAAAGGGTCCTTCCGGATGCCATGAAGGGTACAGGGTGCACCCATCTGCAGGTGGTCGCTCATGTCGGCACCAATGATGTGTGTCGCTATGGATCGGAGGAAATCCTCTCTGGCTTCCGGCGGCTATCTGATTTGGTGAAGACTGCCAGTCTCGCTAGCGGGATGATAGCAGAGCTCACCATCTGCAGCATCGTCGACAGGACTGACTGTGGACCTTTGGTACAGAGCCGAGTGGAGGGTCTGAATCAGAGGCTGAGACGGTTCTGCGACCGTGTGGGCTGCAGATTCCTCGACTTGCGCCATAGGGTGGTGGGGTTTCGGGTTCCGCTGGATAGGTCAGGAGTCCACTACACGCAACAAGCGGCTACACGGGTAGCAGGGGTTGTGTGGCGTGGGCTGGGCGGTTTTTTAGGTTAGATGGCCTTGGGCAAGTACAGAAAGGGCAACAGCCTCAACGGGTGCGGGGCAAAGTCAGGACATGCGGGGACCAAGCAGCAATCGGTATTGTAATTGTAAACTGTCGAAGCTGCGTTGGTAAAGTACCGGAACTTCAAGCGCTGATAGAAAGCACCGAAGCTGAAATCGTTATAGGTACAGAAAGCTGGCTGAAGCCAGAGATAAATTCTGCCGAAATTTTTACAAAGGTACAGACGGTGTTTAGAAAGGATAGATTGCATGCAACCGGTGGTGGAGTGTTCGTCGCTGTTAGTAGTAGTTTATCCTGTAGTGAAGTAGAAGTGGATAGTTTCTGCGAATTATTATGGGTGGAGGTTACACTCAACAACCGAGCTAGGTTAATAATTGGCTCCTTTTACCGACCTCCCGACTCAGTAGCATTAGTGGCAGAACAACTGAGAGAAAATTTGGAATACATTTCACATAAATTTTCTCAGCATGTTATAGTCTTAGGTGGAGATTTCAATTTACCAGATATAGACTGGGACACTCAGATGTTTAGGACGGGTGGTAGGGACAGAGCATCGAGTGACATTATACTGAGAGCAATATCCGAAAATTATCTCGAGCAATTAAACAGAGAACCGACTCGTGGAGATAACATCTTGGACCTACTGATAACAAACAGACACGAACTTTTCGACTCTGTAAGAGCAGAACAGGGAATCAGTGATCATAAGGCCGTTGCAGCATCCCTGAATATGGAAGTAAATAGGAATATAAAAAAAGGAAGGAAGGTTTATCTCTTTAGCTAGAGTAATAGAAGGCAGATTTCAGACTACCTAACAGATCAAAACGAAAATTTCTGTTCCGACACTGACAATGTTGAGTGTTTATGGAAAAAGTTCAGGGCAATCGTAAAATGCATTTTAGACAGGTACGTGCCGAGTAAAACTGTGAGGGACGCGAAAAACCCACCGTGGTACAACAACAAAGTTAGCAAACTACTGCGAAAGCAAAGAGAGCTTCACTCAAAGTTTAAACGCAGCCAAAACCTCTCAGACAAACAGAAGCTAAACGATGTCAAAGTTAGCGTAAGGAGGGCTATGCGTGAAGCGTTCAGTGAATTCGAAAGTAAAATTCTATGTACCGACTTGACAGAAAATCCTAGGAAGTTCTGGTCTTACGTTAAATCAGTAAGTGGATCGAAACAGCATATCCAGACACTCTGGCATGATGAAGGCATTGAAACAGAGGATGACACGCGTAAAGCTGAAATACTAAACACCTTTTTCTAAAGCTGTTTCACAGAGGAAGACTGCACTACAGTTCCTTCTCTAAATCCTCGCACAAACGAAAAAATGGCTGACATCGAAATAAGTGTCCAAGGAATAGAAAAGCAACTGGAATCACTCAACAGAGGAAAGTCCACTGGACCTGACGGGATACCAATTCGATTCTACACAGAGTACGCGAAAGAACTTGCCCCCCTTCTAACAGCCGTGTACCGCAAGTCTCTAGAGGAACGGAAGGTTCCAAATGATTGGAAAAGAGCACAGGTAGTCCCAGTCTTCAAGAAGCGTCGTCGAGCAGATGCGCAAAACTATAGACCTATATCTCTGACGTCGATCTGTTGTAGAATTTTAGAACATGTTTTTTGCTCGAGTATCATGTCGTTTTTGGAAACCCAGAATCTACTATGTAGGAATCAATATGGATTCCGGAAACAGCGATCGTGTGAGACCCAACTCGCTTTATTTGTTCATGAGACCCAGAAAATATTAGATACAGGCTCCCAGGTAGATGCTATTTTCCTTGATTTCCGGAAGGCGTTCGATACAGTTCCGCACTGTCGCCTGATAAACAAAGTAAGAGCCTACGGAATATCAGACCAGCTGTGTGGCTGGATTGAAGAGTTTTTAGCAAACAGAACACAGCATGTTGTTATCAATGGAGAGACGTCTACAGACGTTAAAGTAACCTCTGGCGTGCCACATGGGAGTGTTATGGGACCATTGCTTTTCACAATATATATAAACGACCTAGTAGATAGTGTCGGAAGTTCCATACGGCTTTTCGCGCATGATGCTGTAATATACAGAGAAGTTGCAGCATTAGAAAATTGTAGCGAAATGCAGGAAGATCTGCAGCGGATAGGCACTTGGTACAGGGAGTGGCAACTGACCCTTAACATAGACAAATGTAATGTATTGCGAAGCATAGAAAGAAGGATCCTTTATTGTATGATTATATGATAGCAGAACAAACACTGGTAGCAGTTACTTCTGTAAAATATCTGAGAGTATGCGTGCGGAACGATTTGAAGTGGAATGATCATATAAAATTAATTGTTGGTAAGGCGGGTACCAGGTTGAGATTCATTGGGAGAGTCCTTAGAAAATGTAGTCCATCAACAAAGGAGGTGGCTTACAAAACACTCGTTCGACCTATACTTGAGTATTGCGCATCAGTGTGGGATCCGTACCAGATCGGGTTGACGGAGGAGATAGAGAAGATCCAAAGAAGAGCGGCGCGTTTCGTCACAGGGTTATTTGGTAACCGTGATAGCGTTGCGAAGATGTTTAACAAACTCAAGTGGCAGACTCTGCAAGAGAGGCGCTCTGCATCGCGGTGTAGCTTGCTCGCCAGGTTTCGAGAGGGTGCGTTTCTGGATGAGGTATCGAATATATTGCTTCCCCCTACTTATACCTCCCGAGGAGATCACGAATGTAAAATTAGAGAGATTAGAGCGCGCACAGAGGCTTTCAGACAGTCGTTCTTCCCGCGAACCATACGCGACTGGAACAGGAAAGGGAGGTAACGACAGTGGCACGTAGAGTGCCCTCCGCCACACACCGTTGGGTGGCTTGCGGAGTATAAATGTAGATGTAGATGTATATGTAGACAGAGTATTTGTTGACAGCTTTTCTGCCCCACTGGTGTGGAGCGTAGCACCCTTCACCTATGTTAGTGTTAAAGGGTGTAACCTGGCTCAACGGTTATGCTCCGAACCAATGGATAGTAACAGGGATGAAGTCACGATGAGTCCCCACTACTGAACAAGTTCTTCCCCCCAGCAATTGGCCTAAAAATCATGGCGTCCGTTTTGTTGGACAAATGCGCTATGCTGTTGCTGGAATAACTCAGAACTGTAGTATAACCGGCTGAAGATGTGTGCTAAGACGAACCAACCTGGAAAGTTCACCGAAGGAAACTATTTCTTGTGTCCTAAGTTTTTGCAACAAAACTGGAGGTCCTACGTAATCACATGATCGCTTCTTATTGCCTCCTGTTTTGTAATCTGAAGAAAGACCGGAAGTGTAGCCTTGTTGACAACATCGAAGTTGTTAAACATGCACCTGAAAAAAAAAGTTCAAATGTGTGTGAAATCTTAATGGGGCCTAACTGCGAAGGTCATCAGTTCCTAAGCTTACACACTACTTAACCTAAATTATCCTAAGGACAAACACACACACCCAATGCCCGAGGGAGGACTCGAACCTCCGCCGGGAGCAGACGCATGCGGCTGAGGCGTCATTTATAACATGAAGTCTTTTCAGTATAGTCAAGGAGCTGCAACAACGATGTAACTAGTGGGATGGAATTACACTCCTGGAAATTGAAATAAGAACACCATGAATTCATTGTCCCAGGAAGGGGAAACTTTATTGACACATTCCTGGGGTCAGATACATCACATGATCACACTGACAGAACCACAGGCACATAGACACAGGCAACAGAGCATGCACAATGTCGGCACTAGTACAGTGTATATCCACCTTTCGCAGCAATGCAGGCTGCTATTCTCCCATGGAGACGATCGTAGAGATGCTGGATGTAGTCCTGTGGAACGGCGTGTCATGCCATTTCCACCTGGCGCCTCAGTTGGACCAGCGTTCGTGCTGGACGTGCAGACCGCGTGAGACGACGCTTCATCCAGTCCCAAACATGCTCAATGGGGGACAGATCCGGAGATCTTGCTGGCCAGGGTAGTTGACTTACACCTTCTAGAGCACGTTGGGTGGCACGGGATACATGCGGACGTGCATTGTCCTGTTGGAACAGCAAGTTCCCTAGCCGGTCTAGGAATGGTAGAACGATGGGTTCGATGACGGTTTGGATGTACCGTGCACTATTCAGTGTCCCCTCGACGATCACCAGTGGTGTACGGCCAGTGTAGGAGATCGCTCCCCACACCATGATGCCGGGTGTTGGCCCTGTGTGCCTCGGTCGTATGCAGTCCTGATTGTGGCGCTCACCTGCACTGCGCCAAACACGCATACGACCATCAGTGGCACCAAGGCAGAAGCGACTCTCATCGCTGAAGACGACACGTCTCCATTCGTCCCTCCATTCACGCCTGTCGCGACACCACTGGAGGCGGGCTGCACGATGTTGGGGCGTGAGCGGAAGACGGCCTAACGGTGTGCGGGACCGTAGCCCAGCCTCATGGAGACGGTTGCGAATGGTCCTCGCCGATACCCCAGGAGCAACAGTGTCCCTAATTTGCTGGGAAGTGGCGGTGCGGTCCCCTACGGCACTGCGTAGGATCCTACGGTCTTGGCGTGCATCCGTGCGTCGCTGCGGTCCGGTCCCAGGTCGACGGGCACGTGCACCTTCCGCCGACCACTGGCGACAACATCGATGTACTGTGGAGACCTCACGCCCCACGTGTTGAGCAATTCGGCGGTACGTCCACCCGGCCTCCCGCATGCCCACTATACGCCCTCGCTCAAAGTCCGTCAACTGCACATACGGTTCACGTCCACGCTGTCGTGGCATGCTACCAGTGTTAAAGACTGCGATGGAGCTCCGTATGCCACGGCAAACTGGCTGACACTAACGGCGGCGGTGCACAAATGCTGCGCAGCTAGCGCCATTCGACGGCCAACACCGCGGTTCCTGGTGTGTCCGCTGTGCCGTGCGTGTGATCATTGCTTGTACAGCCCTCTCGCAGTGTCCGGAGCAAGTATGGTGGGTCTGACACACCGGTGTCAATGTGTTCTTTTTTCCATTTCCCGGAGTGTATTTTCAATAAATTTGTACTGTCAAAGCTCTGAGAATCTTCCTTCAGCGCGACGACAGGACCTTTCCAGCACCTCATTGCAGTTGTACTACGAGTAGAAAACGAAAGATACACTACTGGCCATAAAAATTGCTACACCACGAAGATGACGTGCTACAGACGCGAAATTTAACCGACAGGAAGAAGATGCTGTGATATGCAATTTATGAGCTTTTCAGAGCATTCACACAAGGTTGGCGCCGGTGGCGACACCTACATCGTGCTGACACGAGGAAAGTTTCCAACCGATTTCTCATACTCAAAAAGTAGTTGACCGGCGTTGCCTGGTGAAACGTTGTTGTGATGCCTCGTGTAAGGTGGAGAAATGCGTACCATCCCGTTTCCGACTTTGATGAAGGTCGGATTGTAGCCTATCGCGACTGGGGTTTATCGTATAGCAACATTGCAGCTCGCGTTGGCCGAAATCCAATGACTGTTAGCAGAATATGAAATAGGTGGCTTCGGGAGGGTAATACGGAACGCCGTGCTGGATCCCAACGGCCTCGTATCACTAGCAGTCGAGATGACAGGCATCTTATCCGTATGGGTGTAACTGTTCGTGCAGCCACGTCTTGATCCCTGAGTCAACAGATGGCGACGTTTGGAAGACAACAACCATCTCCACGAACAGTTCGACGGCGTTTGCAGCAGCATGGACTATCAGTTCGGAGACCATGGCTGCGGTTACCCTTCACGTTGCATAACATACAGGAGCGTCTGCGATGGTGTACTCAACGACGAACCTGGGTGCACGACTGGCAAAACGTTATTTTTTCTGATGAATCCAGGTTCTGTTTATAGCATCATTATGGTCGCATCCGTGTTTGGCGACATCACGGAGAACGCACATTGCAAGCGTGTATTTGTCATCGCCATACTGGCGTATCACCCGGCGTGATGGTATGGGGTGCCATTGGTTACACGTCTGGGTCACCTCTTGTTTGCATTGACAACACTTTGAACAGTGGACGTTACATTTCAGATGTGTTACGACCCGTGGCTCTACCCTTCATTCGATTCCTGCGAAACCCTACATTTCAGCAGAATAATGCACGACCGCATGTTGGAGGTCTTGTACGGGCCTTTCTGGATACAGAAAATGTTTGACCGCTGCCCTGGCCAGCGCATTCTCCAGATCTCTCACCAATTGGAAACGTCTGGTCAATGGTGGCCGAGCAACTGGCTCGTCACAATACGCCAGTCACTACTCTTGATGAACTGTGATATCGTGTTGTAGCTGCATGGGCAGCTGTACCTGTACACGGCATCCATGCTCTGTTTGACTCAATGCCCAGGCGTATCAAGGCCGTTATTACGGCCAGAGGTGGTTGTTCTGGGTACTGATTTCTCAGGATCTATGCACCCAAATTGCCTGAAAATGTAATCACACGTCAGTTCTAGTATAATATATTTGTCCAATGAATACCCGTTTATGATCTGCATTTCTTCTTGGTGTAGCAATTTTAATAGCCAGTAGTGTAGTTTCAGTGCATGGCACGCGTGAATCAGAAGAGGGCTCTGGAACTGCGACACGTCGACACCACCCAGCCCACTCCCCGCGCTGGTCTCGCCGCCTTCTTTCCTCCGCCGGTGCCAGTTGCCGCGGCGGCGACTGTACCGGTGTATCGGGCGTGGCGCGGAAACAACAAACCGCGCACCGCCCCACCCCCGCCTCTGCCGGGAAGCTGGCCGGCGCCGGCGCCCGGCGTGTAATCCTCTTTGCAGCCCCACAACATGTTGCTAGGTTACCGCGCCGCGCCGCGCCGCTCAGCTCGCGAGCGGATGAATTTAAACGCCGCGTGTGACTGCGGCCGTCCGCTCGGATTCCCCCGCACGGCACGGCTGCCAATATCGCGGCGCGAGCGCTCCGGATTAGCCGCGAACGCGCCGCTGGGCCGCTCGCTCTCTTTATTGCGTTACAGGTAGAGCCGGATTACGCGTGCTCCCCACGGCAGTGATACCACACGCTCGGCTGCGCTCTCCGCTACCCTCGACGAGACGCCGGCTGACGCAGATCGACAAGTGGCGCGCGACTGCGGCCTTCCCGCGGGGGACGCCCCTCGCGTCGCGCCTCGTCCGTGACGCGAATAAATTTTATAACACGCGGCGGCCAATAAAGCGCTTACTTAAAACACGAACAAACGGGCGAAGATATCCACTGCTGTACGATTACACTTGTACGTCACGGATTTTTCCAGGGGACCGCCCACGCACATGAAACACGTAAGTGGCCGTTAAGTCTAACCCGTACAAAGAGAGAATAAACATTTAATCAATTAATTTTAAAACGAATAACTGTAATACAAAGCATGTAGCTACGCAACAAAATGAAAATACAAAAACAAGTCGGTTTTGAGAACCATCGCTCAAGGATGAGATTTTCACTCTGCAGCGGAGTGTGCGCCGATATGAATCTTCCTGGCAGATTAAAGCTGTATTCTCGAACTCGGGACCTTTGCCTTTCGGGGGCAATTAATCTATCGTTGTCATATTACCATCATTGACTGCCATATGCATGGTTTATATTCCGAATATGCTAAGATTATTTGACCATCTGCAAAGAGGGGTTTATTAAGCTTATAATGGTGCACTACCTTATTCTTCTATATCTTTATGACGTCGTCTACGTATTTGGGTGATAAAGAACAGCCCCGTCTCACTCCTTGAGAGATGAAACTTCCTGGCAGATTAAAACTTGTAAGTAGGCTGTTTAGGTTCTTATATTGGTAACACCGCCGCCACGTAGCGCTCTCTGTATGAAAATCGCTGGCTGTGCTGTGTGCAGTCTGTGGCTAGTTTGCATTGTTGTCTGCCATTGTAGTGTTGGGCAGCTGGACGTGAACAGCGCGTAGCGTTGCGCAGTTCGAGGTGAGCCGCCAGCAGTGGTGGATGTGGGGAGAGAGATGGCGGAATTTTGAGAGCGGACGATCTGGACGTGTATCCATCAGAAAGAGTAATTTTGTAATACTGGATGTCATGAACTGATATATATATATTATGACTTTTTCAACACTATCAAGGTAAATACATTGTTTGTTCTCTATCAAAATCTTTCATTTGCTAACTATGCCTATCAGTAGTTAGTGCCTTCCGTAGTTTGAATCTTTTATTTAGCTGGCAGTAGTGGCGCTCGCTGTATTGCAGTAGTTCGAGTAACCAAGATTTCTGTGAGGTAAGCGCATAGGTTAATGTTAGTCAGGGCCATTCTTTTGTAGGGATTTCTGAAAGTCAGATTGCGTTGCGCTAAAAATATTGCGTGTCAGTTTAAGCACAGTCATGTATAATTGTTCTAAGGGGATGTTTCAAACTGTATGCTGGACCGAGACCCGAACTTGGGACCTTTGCTTTTCGTCGGCAAGTGCTCTACCGTCTGAGCTACCCGAGCACGACTCAGGCCCCGCACTCAAAGCTCTACTTCTGCCAGTACCTCGTCTCCTACCTTCCTGCGAGAAGCTGTGAGGGCGAAGCCTGAGTCGTGCTTGGGTAGCTCAGACTTTAGAGCGCTCACCCGCGAAAAGCAAAGGTCCCAAATTCGAGTCTCGGTCCGGCATACAATTTTAATCTCCCAGGAAGTTTCATCTCTCAAGGAGTGAGACGGGGCTGTTCTTCATCACCCACATACATAGACGAAGTCATAAAGATGTGGCAGAATAAAGTAGTGCACCATTATAAGCTTAATAAACTCGTAGTAGATGGTCAAATGTTCGTAGCAAAAAAAATGACTCTGAGCACTATGGGACTTAACATCTGAGGTCATCAGTCCCCTAGAACTTATAACTACTTAAACCTAACTAACCTAAAGGCATCACACACATCCATGCCCGAGGCAGGATTCGAACCTGCGACCGTAGGAGTCGCGCGGTTCCAGACTGAAGCGCCTAGAACCGCTCGGCCACCGCGGCCGGCAAATGATCGTAGCATATTCGGAATATAAACCATGCCCTTCGCAGTCAGTGATGCTAATATGACAACTGACGTGTCCGCTGCCGGCGGGAACAAGTCAACCGCCCAGGTATAGGGGAAAAATAAATTTTTATTGAACACAGTTTCCACAAGAAAATTTTATTGAACACAATTTCCACAAAAAAATTAACCAAGTCAAAAATGAGCGTTCTTCAATAAGTAAAACAAAATGGATGCTACACCTTGAGTAAGCGAGGAAAATAAATGATGATTCGTAAATAATGGAGACACACAAACTTACAGAATCACAAAATAAATAAGTTCCGTGTTAGTTGAAAGAGTTACGCTCGCTACAGTGAACACAACCTTAAACTTTTAGTTGAAGGGCGATCTGTAGTTATCATTTAGGAGGAGAAGAGCTTGTCAGCCGAGATCGAAATAAGAAACTTTAGTGTAGATAACCAGTTTCGCTAAAACTATGTTACCATCCTCAGATCTCCATAAACGTTCTTACAAATATCTTGCACCAGCTACACACAAAATGTTTCCATGCCAATACATCGCTCATTTCATGTTTTATGTACCTGGAAATTCAATGAAAAGATTTTCTGCGCAGCTGACACAATGTTTGTAATTATCTTTATGAAGATCTGGAGATGGTAACTTTGTTGCATCGATTCTGGTCATCTACAATAAAGTTTATTATAGCGTTCTCGGCTAAGAAGTTCGTCTTCTCCAAAAAAATCTGCGAATTAAGTTTCTGTCTCACATGCTCTTTAATAAGCAGAGTCTTGACGTCCTAATAACTTCAGGTTGAAACTTTCTCACTCCATGTTTAAAACCAAAGTCCAGATCCATGATTCAGTCAAGAAGAATAAACACTTAAGAGCTCTCACGGTACTTCGTCAATGAACTATTGAGAGCCTACTATAAGAAAATACTTAAGACCGACAAGGATAGAAACTTGCAGTGTGACATTATCCTGTTAGTTAGGACAACAATACGCTGGTACCAGGTCCCAACCAGCACATCGTTGGTCGCTTAAGACTTCCAGTTGAGGAGGTAGCGTGCTGGCTGCGACGGAAATGCTGCTCGGAGCTCGTGCGCCAGCGTAAATAGCCGTCTTGCAGATGGATATTTTCTGGCCTATTATTGGCATGTGACACAGGAGATGCATGAAGAACTGCGTTTTGTCAACGAGCTCTAGCGTTGCCTTTTACTCCGCCTGGTGGCCTGGCTGGAGTGCTATTGGCGCCCTCTGTTGGTCTGGCTGTGGAGTTACGGTGTTGCGAATTTCTTTGTCGTTTGCAATGTAGGGGATCATCTCGCTTCATCCCACATGAAAAATAAGTTGTGCATCGTACAGTTGGCACCTGTTGTCTAAGGAGTCATGGGACATTATCTAGAGATCAAATTAAAATAATAGCATTCCATACTCAGGAGCATTTAAGAGGAAAAATAATAATTGATGATAAACTGCTAGAACAAATAAACCCTTTTTAGTATTTGTGATATGATATCCATACATTAGATACAGTGATCAAGAATTCAAACTACAAAATTTCATCAGTTGGTAGGTACTGTACAGGGTGAACCAGACCTCCAATTGAAAACTTTCAGAAGCTTTTCAGGAATACTTTCTGATACTTTATCATAACGACCCGTAGCCTACAGCAGCTCGTTGGAGAGTCATTGCATTTCGTTTGGTTTGTTGCCAGCCTGTGTCCAAACAGACGATGGTAGTGCTTGGAATACAACAAAGAACTTCCTCGGGAAAGGCCAGCGCATCCCCGCTCTACAGGTCACCGACGAGGTTGTCTCCTATCCTGACGCCAGGGCCAGTGCCTTCGCAGACAAGTTCCTCCCCGTTGGCGATCCCATCGACCGGGAACACCTGCAACTGGGGCTGCCGGCCTTCCTTAACGCCCAGTATAAAGGCGAAATAGAAACAATAACAGAGGAAGACGTGGAAGCGCAGATTAGCCTCCTAAACCCAAGGAAGGCAGCACACAACACCAGCTCCTACGCCTTCTGGAGGACACGATGTACGCCTTGGAGTATCGTGAGTACTCAGGGGCAGTGTTTCTCGATGTATCCGTGACCTCTGACTGCGTTTGGCATGCGGGCCTCGTATTGGAGGTGCTGATGCCGCAAGTCAGACTCATCGCACCATACCTCGGGGATACGACTTTCCACGTCCGCGCGGAGATGGCACGTCAACAGCCCGACAGATACTGGCGAGAGTGCAGCAGGGGTCCGTACTTGGCCCCCTGCTGCATTCCTTCTACACCTCAGACACACCAAAAGTGGGTAGAGTCGCATTAGCACTGTACGCAGACGAAACGCCCCTGTGCATAAGGTGTATCAATGCCAACATCATGCGCCGACGTTAACAGCTAGCATGCGACGCATCGGGAGCCTGGGTCACCAAGTGAAGACTGAAATACAATCCCACCAAAAGCCAAGCCCTAATCATAACAAAGAAAGGGTCCCTGCCGACCTTCAGTCGGTATGGATCATCGGAGGCACTATCCCATCGCCTTTCAATAATAAAGGATGGGGCCCCTCCACGCCCACACCAACGTGGTGACCAAACCAGAAGTTCTACTGTCACCTCCGTAAACATGTTAGTTTTTGAATCAGGCGTCACAGGATGCGGGCTGTGATGTTGTCCATGCGTCTGGGTAAGATTACTCATTAACATGGTCCATCAGGAGATAGAAGTGGTCGAAAACGATTGAAGGGTAGCGGTTGCAAGGGCAGAGGAAAAAAAGTGCCAAGGCAAGAGCCAAAGGAAAAAAACATCTGCGGCAGTAGGACGGGTAGTAAGGGCAGTAGCGGCTCGCTATCAGCGACAGTGCATGCAAGGTGTGGTTGTGTTGGTTTGAGGTATCGTGCATCGTTACCTTTGTCGTTGTTGGAGATTGTTGCGGCGCTTGCTGCAGTTGCTGCGTCCCTGCAACAGTTCAAGGTCGTTGTAGGTTAGTGGGCGATCGGTCATAGATCGGCTCACAGACGGTGTAGGGTGTGTGTGTGGCTGGTTTGCGTGCTGTGTACAGTACGGTTTCCCTGCGGTTGCCTGTTTTTCGGCTAGTCACACATCTGGGTTTCCAGTAATAACTGTGTTGCAGGGGCTCGCCAGTACCGTCGTGTTAGTGTTCTATGGACCATAGATGTTTATTTCCTAGCCAGTAATGTCTTTGGTCTGTTATGCTTCCATCTATGGTTGTGGTCGTAGTTACCCAGAGAAAGGATAAACGGGTTGCGCGAGTGTCTCGTGTTATTGTACAGTCGTGCGGAGAGTTTCTGGAACACCTGCAAGATAGTACCTAGCCGGTATTCCCGGTGAAGGTCCGCGATGCGTGTGTAGCGCCGCGCACGCCAAATTATTTGGGCGCCTCCCTAGGTAGGAGCCTCACGTCGGGACCACATATAAAGGAAGCCTGGGCCAAAGGGAAAGACAGGCTGAAAACCCTTTAGGCACTCTACCCCCACACTGCAGCATCATGGTGTGTCTGACGCTGTGATGGAATACGCCGCCGTAGCGTGGCGACGCGCAGCCGACTGCCACTTACGACGCCTGCAGGGTGCGAGCTAACATCCCAAAGATGTTCGGGCTCACATGTTGTTCCGCTTCGTCGAAACGTCTTGGCTCAAACTCGTCTGGGGGTCGAACTGCACGTGTCGCATTACACGCCCAAATTAGACGCTTGTGACCCTTTGGTTAAACTGTCTGGCTGATGAAAAGTTTGCGAATTTGTATGACCCATTCAAAGTTAATATAACTACAGTAATAATAATGTCGGGAGCTAAATTAACGACCCATAAATGATAAAGGCCACACAGTTGCGATATGGCTAGAATAATGTTTATTCAGAAAGCAAACTAATAGCAAAAGTGGTCGTATTTAGCGTTACGGTTACACTCGAGCGCATATCCTTTTGACACAGTTCGATCATTCACAAGCTCATCGCGAAACACAACTCCAATACTCCACCTCGTTGTTTACACGAAAAGTTAAGAGTTCACACCAGGCGCGTGGCTGCTCACTGCTCAGAGACTAAGTTCCGAGAGACCACACAACGCGAAATTTTCTATGTCGTTTCACTTCCCAGTTACCTAAAGACCGACTGTCCGCTTTCGCGTCTGTTCCAGCATTGTACCCCTTCTTTCTTTTTTTGTAATTTTATCCATATTTTGCAGCTTAAAACGTGATTGTATTCAAAACATTGGAGGTATGAATTAAACAACGCCTTCAGTCACAACTTTTTCGTGTTTTATTAACTACTCGATGCGTTTCGGACCCTGTGGGTCCATCGTCAGGTGTACTTTGTTTTAATACATGTTTTATTTCTTCTCCTGAATGAGGTGAAGTGCATACTCCTGTCACGAAAAGGATTAATGTTAGATCATGAATTTCGTAAGTCGAACGCGGAAGATATGTGCAAAATATTGGAAAATGAACAGTGTAAACTTCCCTGAAGGCTGACTCTTTTGGCCGCATATTTAAACGAGAGCGAAATGCTCGTTAACTCACGAGGGCCTCCAAGGAAGAGCGCTAAGGATGGCCACGCACCTACTACGTGACTACAAAATGCAAGAGCTACACGAGCTCACCGGCATTCATAAAATAAAGGATGGAATACAACAGAGTGCGCGAATATTTTATCATACGACGCAGCAATCAGAAAACAGGCTAGTTGCAAATTTAGGAAACCAGCCACATAGGATAGCTACCACTAGATGACCGGATCTGCTTCGCCAATAAAATGAGCATAGCAAAATGGGATCATACTTTGCAACAGGAAAACCGCACGCTAAATGCATAGGACAGAACAAACGCTAGGCTAAGGAAGACAAAAAGCAGGAAATGCAGGAATAACGCAACGGAATTTAGCCTGCACAACACAGAGGCAGGTAGGTACTGCCCAATAAGGTCAGCGGCGAACCCCAGTTAGTTTTGTATTCGTTTTGTACTGAAAACAGTCCACAACAGTGCAAATGGCGACGGTATGTAATCTGTGTGTCGTTTCCATTCGCTGTTGTTAAATATACTAATGCCCCCCTTAACTCATTGCCTTCAAGTTTGCATTCAGCACCCTTCGGTTCTGTCGAGGGTTTTGTTTTCCTGCACTGTCAGGTGTGTGTTAACAATGGTACACAGCAGTGCTACGGATACGTTAACTGAGGAAGAGTTGGCCAATACGCACTTCGTGTAAGGCTTCAATGAATGCAGTGGCGGAACGGCACAATGGGACAGAGTTGAGATTTTCCCTGGGTGACGCCAGCCACGTCAGCTCTTCATAGTCGCCTGCTAGAAACCAAATATTACGTTCTGTGTTGTGCTTTTCGGCGGTTAGTCTAAATATTGTGTGAGAAAAGGTAATTGGAATAACAAGCTAAAGAAATCATAAATAGATTGTTACACTGTAAAGGGCCACAGCAGACTATCTGTCCCTAACAATAAAATACTCAGAAGAAAATCGTGAACAACCTCTTAAAGTTTGCCAGTGGAGCTCTGGTTCACCCAGCATACAGCACTCTCCTCAAAAAAGTTAGGGAAGAGACAGTAGTAGAATCGTATAATGTAATGGCAGTACCAGTTCCAAAGTATGGGTATCAGATTTGGACTCTAATCTGGTAAAGGGAGGGACTAATCGTTAGAGTGGTAAGTAAGATTATCATTTCCATTCATATACCACCAACATGACCCAAAAGTTTCTTTCAGCATCAATTTTACTCCATTCTATTCCATTAATCGTATCCCCCTCTCATTTATTAACCGCCATACGAGCAACAGACCTGGTGACGGATCGTAATAAATGTATAACCGGAGTTGTACACTACTGGTGACAAATCAGCAGAAAGTAACTACCCTAGAATACCGAGGAGGAATCAACAGGATCAACATCAAATGGAATCGTCACGCCGGTCGCTGTCGCCGAGCGGTTCTAGGCGCTTCAGTCCAACTGCGCTGCTGCTACGGTCACAGGTTCGAATCCTGCCTCCAGCATAGATGTGTGTGATGTCCTTAGATTAGTTATATTTAAGTAGTTCTAAGTTTAGGAGACTGATGAACTCAGATGTTAAGTCCCATAGTGCTTAGAGCCATTTGAATGATTTGTAGAATTGTCACACATAACAAATTGTACGAAAATCAGGTACTAGACTGAGATTCGTACGAAGAACCTTAAGAAAATGTAATTCATCCGCGAAAGTAGTGGCTTACAAAGCTCCCTATTCGTTTGATTCTTGAGTATTGTCCATCAATCTGGGACTCTTACCAGATTGCATTAATAGACAACATCCGATGAAGAGCAGCGCGTTTCGTCACGGCATCGTTTAGTCGGTGCGGGAGCATTACGGAGATCCTCAACACATTCCAGCAGCAAACATTACGAGACAAGCGTTGTGCATAACGGACGATTTACGATGGAATTCTGGGAGAGGAAGTTCCGGAAAGAGTCGGGCAACATATGACTTCCCCACACATTGTGTCTCGAGAAAGGGCCACTACGAGAAAAATCAGAGAAACGGCACCTCCCACGGGTTTTATTGGCAGACTTTGTTCCTACGCAGAGTTCGCTACTGTTACAAGGAATGAGGAAATGATAGTCGTAGCGGAAGTAAGCTCCGCCACGCATCATAAGATGGCTTACGAAGAATAGATGAGGATGCTGAAGATCACTATAAAGAAGGTAAATTTCATCGACATCACGCTGAGAAGAGAACTATACCTGTCCGCAATGATTTCAAGTCCATAAATACACTACTGGCGATTAAAATTTCTACACCACGGAGATGACGTGCTACAGACGCGAAATTTAACCGACAGGAATAAGATGCTGTGATACGCAAATGATTAGCTTTTCAGAGCATTTGCACAAGGTTGGCGCCGGTGGCGACACCTACAACGTGCTGCCATGTGGAAAGTTTCCAACCGATTTCTCATACACAAACAGCAGTTGACCGGCGTTGCCTGGTGAAACGTTTTTGTGATGCCTCGTGTGAGAAGGAGAAATGCGTACCATCACGTTTCCGACTTTGATAAAGGTCGGATTGTAGCCTATCACGATTGCGGTTTATCGTATCGCGACATTGCTGCTCGCGTTGGTCGAGATCCAATGACTGTTAGCAGAATATGGAATCGGTGGGTTCAGGAGGGTAATACGGAACGCCGTGCTGGATCCCAAAGGCCTCGTATCAGTAGCAGTCGAGATGACAGGCATCTTATCCGCATGGCTGTAACGGATCGTGCAGCCACGTCTCGATCCCTGAGTCAACAATGGGGACGTTTGCAAGACAACAACCATCTGCACGAACAGGTCGACGACGCTTGCAGCAGCATGGACAATCAGCTCGGAGACCATGGCTGCGGTTACCCTTCACGCTGCATCACAGACAGTAGCGCCTGCGATGGTGTACTCAACGACGAACCTGGGTGCACGAATGGCAAAGCGTCATTTTTTCGGATGAATCCAGGTTCTGTTTACAGTATCATGATATTCGCAGCCGTGTTTGGTGACATCGCGGTGAACGCACATTCGAAGCGTGTATTCGTCATCGCCATACTGACGTATCACCCGGCGTGATGGTGTGAGGCGCCATTGGTTACACGTCTCGGTCACCTCTTATTCGTATTGATGGCACTCTGAACAGTGGATGCTACATTTGAGATGTGTTTCGACCCGTGGCTTTACCCTTCATTCGATCCCAGCGAAACCCTACATTTCAGCAGGATAATGCACGACCGCATGTTGCAGGCCCTGTACGGGCGTTTCTGGATACAGAAAATGTTCGACCGCTGCCCTGGCCAGCACATTCTCCAAATGTCTCACCAACTGAAAACGTCTGGTCAATGGTGGTCGAGGAACTGGCTCGTCACAATACGCCAGTCACTACTCTTGATGAACTGTGGTATCTCTTTGCCGGCCGCGGTGGTCTCGCGGTTCTAGGCGCTCAGTTCGGAGCCGCGCGACTGCTACGGTCGCAGGTTCGAATCCTGCCTCGGGCATGGATGTGTGTGATGTCCTTAGGTTAGTTAGGTTTAATTAGTTCTAAGTTCTAGGGGACTGATGACCACAGATGTTAAGTCCCATAGTGCTCAGAGCCTTTTTTTTTTGTGGTATCTTGCTGAAGCTGCATAGGCAGCTGTACCTGTACACGCCATCCAAGCACTGTTTGAGTCAATGCCCAGGCGTATCAAGGCCTTTATTACGGCCACAGGTGGTTATTCTGGGTACTGATTTCTCAGGATCTATGCGCCCAAATTGTGTGAAAATGTAATCACATGTCAGTTCTAGTATAATATATTTGTCCAATGAATACCCGTTTATGATCTGCATTTCTTCTTGGTGTAGCAATTTTAATGGCCAGTAGTGTATTAGGGAACGCCTAGGCGAACTGTCTGTCAATACCTACATTAAAAAGATGTCATAAAATCTCTTCGAGAAGGCTTCCAGTTCCACCCACCAACTCATTCATCAGTAAGACACACAGTACGCCGGCGCTTCAGATATAAGACAAATGTCCACACTCAGCATACAGTTCGGGCTATAATATACTAAAAATAACAATCAAACATGAATACAATCTTTCAGTTCTATAAATGCCAGCCATGCTACAAGCCAGACGTGAAAATCACTGTGCTTCTATGAAATAATATATATTTTCGCCATTGGTCTTCCATTTTTATGTTGACTCTTGTTTTTTTGTAAATATTGTATATTATCCGTCTTTTCTTGTCTTACTCCTGTTTTTTTCAGAATTTCAAGTATCTTGTACTATTTTAGATTGTCGAACATTTTTTCTTGTTCGATAAAGGCTATTTTTCTTCAGTTTTTCTTCCATCACCAATAGCAACGTCACGTCTGATTTCGCGACGCATCTGCCTTTTCTCTAGCCAATTGATCAACATTTAAAATATTCTCAATTTTCTTTACCATTCTTCTGCATATTATCCTTGTCGGAAACTTGGATGCATGAGCCCTGTACGGTGATTGTGGACTAGTTTTCGCACTTATCAATTCTTGCTATTTGTGGCAATGAGTGGGCGCTGTTTTTCTAAAGGGTTGTGTTATGACGCCTGTCTCATAGATTCTACACACCAACTCGAATAGCCACTCGGTTGCCACTTCCACCATTCATTTCAGAAATTTCGAAGGAATATTATTTATCCTTTCTACCTTATTGTATTGCAAGTCTTTGAAAATTCTGTTAAACTCTGACCTAAACACTGGATCCCATATGTTTCTCCCATATCGACTCCCATATCTTACGCAGTCACTTCGTCAGGCAGGCCTCGTAGAGGCTTCGAGTTATGCAAGAGTAATTCAGTAACAGGAATTCTATTCACGTCTCGCTGCAGTCATCAACGGCGGACAAGAAACGGCTGGCTCAGTTTCCCAGAAAAGCTGATGATACTAGCAGCTTCCTTAGCATGTCAGTTGGAGCCGGTGCCATCTGGATTCTTCAGGAGCGAACGAAGAAGGCAGGCCAGGAGCGGAAATTCCGCTCGTGCCTACCGCTGCGCACGTCATCTCTTGTAATGGCTGCACAGCTAGTAGTGAGCGACAAACCTCTTACAGATAGCTTTCGCGATCACACAAGCATTTCTAAAATTGTGGAGGAGAGCAAAAGCGTCCAGTAAAATAAGGATCCTCGCCCTGAAACGACCCTTCAGTTAATCAACAAGTCCGAGAAGTTGCCTACAAAGATAATGGAATGAAGGGTTTATTATCGAAGGTAACAGGAAATATGGCTCTAAGCAGCTTAACAAAAGAATCAGAACATAATAGTACTACAGTCATAACTTATACCATGGTTCGCCGATTTCACGCAGAACAGTAAGATGAACAATAAGAAATGCCATGCAAAGCACTCGTGATACCGATTCTTAAGTATTGCGCACTAGTCTTACGAAGTTGCATAATAGAAGAGATAGCGAAGATCCAAAGAAGAGTGGTACGTTTCGTGACGGGATCGTTTAATAAACGCGAGATCGTAACGGATATGTGTAACCATCTACAGTGGCAGAAGCTACAAGGGTGGCGCTGCGTACCAAACAGAGGTCTGCTGTTGAGATTCAGAGTAGTTCGAAGAAGAGTCAAGCAGTTCTTAAGTTCCTCCCACACTGTGTCTCGCGAAGTGACCGCGAGGAGAAAAATCAGAAAAATAAGAGTCAACATGAGGGCTCAGTGACGGTAGTACCATAAACAACTGGAGCACGGGAGGGGGAAGTGATAATCGTAGCAGAAGTACCTTCCATCACACGCCATAAAGTGGATGGCGATGCCTTAATATAGGTCAATACAAAAAGGAATCTAAATTATATTCACCGTACAATGAGACAGTTACTGGAATAATGTCGGACCAAAACGACTTCAAGTCAGTGTATACAATTCAAGCAGAACCATAGCTACCAGGAATATTTCTTTCCGTGTTTTCACGTTGTGTCCGCGGTGCGAAGACGACACAAGCGTTTGGCTTTATGTGGAGACGCAGAAACAGAAATAATCACCGGCGAGGAAAGTGACAACTCCAGGAAACGGAAATCGACCTCAAGACGTGCTAGACCGCAGTTTCTTCCATGATGGAAAGGTCATCTGATTCCTAGTTCGATAGATTAAGGTGGACTGCTGCCCGATTTTGCGAGGATGACGATGGTTAGAGGAGCGTCTTACGTCAGAGATCTTAACTGTAATCCCACGCCACAAGATTATCCTGGAATGTAAGAGAAAACGTACAACATATATTGCAATGAGCTGTTACAAATAGTGGCAAATACGATATTAGCCTATTTCCAGAAAGGTCTAATCACCATGATCTACGAGAAGTGAAATACAAAACTTATCGGAGGGCTGTACTGGCATCTCACGTTTGTAAATTGTTGAACGTGACAATACACAGAAAAGTGTACAGATAAATTGTAGAGGTACCTAAAAATGACGAAATAGATTTCAGAAAAGATAAAGATAGCGCAAAAGTAGTTGTAACCTTTCCCTTACAATGGAAAAAAGAATAAAGAAAAATCGAAATATCTCCTTTCTATTTTTGAACATCCAAAAGCTTTCAAGAATGCAAAGCGAAATAAGGCTTTGCAACCTTTGTGACGACAGGGAATAAAATAATGCGATAGATTAATTCAGAACATAAACGAAAATCATTAATGAGAATATAAATGAAATAGCAAAACGAAAAATCTTTTCTTATTAATGAGGGTGTACGCAGGTCTGCAACTTATTAGCACTAAAGTTTAATCTGTATGAGGGGAAAACAATTAAGTAAGTAAAGGAAAACAGGAACAGAAGTTACAGGGGGATCATACCTAAGGCGTACATACTAAATCTTCTGCGTTAAGTAAGAAAGCTTTATAGATGGCTTGTTGAGTACAGCAGATATCATATGTTACACAGAATATAAGTTATGAAGCAATAAGGCGAAGGCGAAAATGATCAATAATTACAGAAAAATTAATGACAACTTGCTTAACATCGTAGTGGAAAAGAAATGAAAAAATTCTCCTACTTCTGAGCGAAGCGTGACGGAAGCAGAGCAAAATTTGAGATTTCTTGATGAGTAAGTCTGGAGTACAGCTTTCTACGAATGTCGATAGCGGACAAATATAAGAATACGTGCTCGCATTAGCAAAAATACTGGGTGCAGTAAGTGACGCGAAGCGATAATTTCGCTTCATGACTACGCTATCTATGCTGTGTCAGGCAGTGGGAAATTGGCAGCATTTTGCATCCCTTTTTGTGCTCTAGAAACCTTAATGTGCAGCAATGAATGTCATTTTTCCTCTAGTATTGTAATTAAGCACCTCATCGCTACTTTTGAAGGGCAGTGGAAAATTTACAACGAAGTTCATGAGAATACAAATATAGTATGAAGCAGTAGTCAAAGTGCTTCTCTCCTTTAAACAGTTGTATACAAGATGATCGCAGGCGAGCTCAACATATTATCCTTACAACATGTTTTGAAGCAGTGAATACTGTCTTTCTCAAAGATTAGTTACCCAGAACATTATTCTATATGACATTATTCAATGAAAATACGCACAATATACTAACTTACTGATTTGTATTTCCCCAAGATTTCCAATGATTCTAAGTGCAAAAGTGGTTAAATTAACTTGTCTTAGAAATTCCAAAATGAGCGTTTTCTGGTTCAGATTTCTTATTTTTGAAGTTTTGATCCTAGTTGTTATTGCCCATCCATCTATTACACTTATTGATGTTGTACATCTAGATGTAAAGAGCTGAATATGTTGTACTTTTTTGAAATTGAGAGTGAGACCAATTGCAGATAACCACTCAATAGTATAATTGGAAGGAGAAACAGCATTGCTCGTATCTTTTTGTTTTATTATCCGCAAAATCGATTTTCGGTCACTTATTGACCATCCTCAGTGTTGTAATATAAAATTACAATTGGTAGGCACTGGCATCAATAAGCTTAGAGCGATCACATAAACTTATGTTACGTGATCGCTCTAAGCGCGTTTCCTGCCTCGGGATTTGATGGTGTAGTAAAGACTTGTTCGCATACAATAAGCGCTGTCCTCTCTGAAATATGTAATACATCACCAGCTCAGGGCACTTCTCCAGAGAGACTGAAAGGTGACAGAAGACATGTCAATAATAGCCGAACCCTTCTGCAACTGACATCACTTGTGAAGATTAGAGCGATCACATAAACTTATGTTACGTGATCGCTCTAAGCTTGTTGATACCAGTGCCTACCAATTGTAATTGAATATTACAGCACTGAGGATGGTCACTAAGTGACCGAAAATCGATTTTGCGGATAATAAAACAAAAAAATACGACCAATGCTGTTTCTCCTTCCAATTATATCCATTATCTGGTCGTGGTGCACAGAACACTCTATGGAGTCGCCAATCACTCAATAATACTTTTAAAAACACTATCTAGCACTTGTTCTGTCACTGTATGTATGTATGGATTGATTAAAATACTAGCGTAACATATAAAAAGAACTAATTCGGATTGTTGTATGTTAAACTGAAGGTAGTTTACATATGTGACAAACGGTAGTGGTCCTAAGACTGAGCCTTGTGGAACCCAATAAATGATTTCTCCCCAGTCAAAGGAATCTCCCCTTCTTATATTGCTTGAATCATGTACAGCTTTCTGCATTCTTTTGGTTAGATATGAAATAACCAGTTCATTAGCGATACCATCATTTGAATAAAAACTACGAGAATACTATGATTCACACTGTCAAATGCCTTAGATAGATGACAGGAAATAACAACAGGCACTATTTTATTATTTAATGCTTGTAAAATTTGGTGAGCGAACGTGTAAATGTCATCCTCAATTGAGAAAATCTTGTGAAGAGCAAATTCTAATTTACTGAGGATATTATTGTTGTTCAGGTGGGATACTATTCGCGAACACATCATCTTTTCAAAAATTTTGGAAAGTGATGTCAGTTGCATAAGGGTTCGGCTATTATTGACATGTCTTCTGTCACCTTTCAGCCTCTCTGGAGAAGTACCCTGAGTTGGTGATGTATTACATATTTCAGAGAGGACAGCGCTTATTGTATGCGAACAAGTCTTTACTACACCATCAAATCCAGATGAGCATTTATTTTTAAGACAGTACGAGCGCTATTCGGAAAATAAGGTCCGATAGGACGTCAAATGGATACTATTGTGAAAGTAAAAAAAAGTTTTATTTGTAATAGTTAGCTACGCCTTCCAGTCACTTCTCTATAGCCGTCACTTCGACTTACGGTAGCGTTATACCAACTTTCCAACGCTCTCGTCATAGAAGACAGCCTTCTGTGCTTTCCGCCAAGTCCCTACACTGATCCACAGCTCGTTGTCTGTGCCAGAACGCTGTCTTCATAGCCAGAGGTTCATGTGAGCAGAGATGGAATACAGGTGGAGCGAATTACGGACTGTATTGTGGGTCATCAAACACTTCCCATCGAAAACGCTGCATCTTCATTGCCCCTACAGAGAGCAAAATGGCTCTGACCACTATGGGACTTAACTGCTGAGGTCATCAGTCCCCTAGAACTTAGAACTACTTCAACCTAGCTAACCTAAGGACATCACACACATCCATGCCCGAGGCAGGATTCGAACCTGCGACCGTAGCGGTCGCGCGGTTCCAGACTGTAGCGCCTAGAACTGCTCGGCCATCTTGGCCGGCTACAGAGAGCAACTGAGAACTATTATGAAGAACAAAACGCATGACAGTTATGTCATGTGGCTGGATGACATCAGGCGAAATCGCCTGGCAGACACCGACATTTGGCGGAAGACACTATTTTCTAAGTACCTTTACGTGCTAACTGTGTGCCCTGCCCAAGCCATGTTTGATAAGAAGCTCTGTAATCCGGGGATTGAACAGGAAAGAGATCAAACTCATGACTGGACTGATGACCGGCCATAGGAACTTCAAAAAACACCTACACACAATTAGTATAATGGAAGAGGACCATAAATGTAGAATCTGTGATGAGGGGGAAGAAACTGCATCTGAATGCATGGTACTGGAGAGTAAAAGATACAGAATCTTCGGGACAACTAGACCTGATGAAATTGTCTAACAGAAAACTGGTAGAGGGACTCCTTGCACTATTTAAGGGCACTGGTTGGCTTTACTAGATGTACAGGGAGCGATACCGCACAATAAACCTAGTTTCAGTGCGGGCAATGGCGGGTTAGACCTAAGCTGTTTTAGCTCCTGTTAAAATCAATCAATCAACTGTGTGCCCACAACTGGAAAGAGCGACGTAACGTGATCGGCAGGCATGCTAGAGACAATGCCCAACGCCTAGGCGCAAAACTCAATCGGATTTTCACGGTGGTTTCCATTTTTTTCCGATCAGACCTTACTTTCCGAATAGCCCTCGTATACAATTTTCCTTCTTTTAGAAGAAGAAGTGGGTGAGACACATGTATGATTGAATTTTATGTGAGATGTTTTCAACATACTGCTTTGCTTTCTGTCTTCAACAGTTTGTCACTATATTTCCTGTTACATTTAAGAAATGGTTACTAAACACACCTGCTACCTGCGACTGACCATTTATAGCTCTTCTACGTAAAACAGTCTTGATGTTATCCTGTTCTGTGGCGTGTTGTCCTGTCTCTCAGTTCATTATATACACTACTGGACATTAAAATTGCTACACCACGAAGATGAAGTGCTACAAACGCGAAATTTAACTGACAGGAAGGAGATGCTGTGATATGCAAATGATTAGCTTTTCAGAGCATTAACACAAGGGTGCTGCCATGTGGAAAGTTTCTAACCGATTTCTCATACACAAACAACATTTGACCGGCGTTGCCTGGTGAAACGTTGTTGTGATGCCTCGTGTAAGGAGGACAAACGCGTACCATCAGGTTTCCGACTTTGATAAAGGTGTGATTGTAGCCTATCGCGATTGCGGTTTATCGTATCGCGACATTGCTGCTCGCGTTGGTCGAGATCCAATGACTGTTAGCAGAATATGGAATCGACGGGTTCAGGAGGGTAATACGGAACGCCGTGCTGGATCCCAGAGGCCTCGTAGTAGTAGCAGTCGAGATGACAGGCATCTTATCCGCATGGCTGTAACGGATCGTGCAGCCACAACTCGATCCCTGAGCCAACAGATGGGGACGTTTGCAAGACAACAACCATCTGCACGAACAATTCGACGACGTTTGCAGCAGCATGGACTATCAGCTCGGAGACCATGGCTGCGGTTACCCTTGACGCTGCATCACAGGGTACTGCGATGGTGAACTCAACGACGGAACTAGGTGCACGAATGGCAAAACGTCATTTTTTCGGATGAATCCAGGTTCTGTTTACAGCATCATGATGGTCGCATCCGTGTTTGGCGACATCGCGGTAAACGCACATTGGAAGCGTGTATTCGTCGTTGCCATACTGGCGTATCACCCGGCGTTATGGTGTGGGGTGCGATGGGTTACACGTCTCGGTCACCTCTTGTTCGCATTGACAGCACTTTGAACAGTGGATGTTGCATTTCAGATGTGTTACGACCCGTGGCTCTACCCTTGATTCGATCCCTGCGAAACCCTACATTTCAATAGGATAATGCACGACCGCATGTTGCAGGTCCTGTACGGGCGTTTGTAGCTACAGGAAATGTTCGACTGTTGCCCAGGCCAGCCCACTCTCCAGATCTCTCACCAATTGAAAACGTCTGGTCAATTGTTTCCGAGGAACTGGCTCGTCACAATAGGTCATTCACTACTCTTTATGAACTATGGTATCGTGTTGAAGCTGCATGGGCAGCTGTACCTGTACGCACCGTCCAAGCTTTGTTTGACTGATTGCCCAGGCGTATCAAGGCCGTTATTACGGCCAGAGGTGGCTGTTCTGGGTGCTGATTTCTCAGTATCTATGCACCCAAATTGCGTGTAAATGTAATCACATGTCCAATGAATACCCGCTTGTCATCTGCATTTCTTCTTGGTGTAGCAATTTTAATGGTCAGTAGTGTATTTTATTACGCAATAAGATATTGTTTTAATTCCCAAACAATTGTTCTCTAATTCCCTGCTGCCTAGAATCTAAACCCATAAACGTATGTAGATGTGCAACTCGTGCGTACAGATTTTGAGCAGTTTATTATAGAAAAAGAGGAAGGTAGTTTCCTACGGCTACAAATTAACTCTTCGTGGAAGAGAATTGCACGAACAGTGACAAACGTAGCGGAGAGAATGAGGGTCGTGAGTCGGCGGCGGCACTTCCTTCGGTGACACGCGACACGGAGCGCACGTCTCGTCAACGACTCGCGATTTATCCCAATAAAAAACAGCGGCCGCCTCGGCCCGCCTCAGAGGGTGAGGGGGGGGGGGGGGGGGGGAAGGGATCCGGAAGCAGAGTCCGTACAGCGGCGGACGTGCGCCGACTGCCGACTGCCAGCGCTGCTCCTAAGCGATTTATTGCGGGCATAAAGCAGCCCGCCGTGTGTGTGCGTGCGCGTGTGTGTGTGTGTGTGCGCGTGTGTGCGTGCGAGCGCTCGTCTCGTCACGAGAGGCGGCCGGCCCGGCATATCAAGCACGGCGGCGCGGCGCGGCGAATGCAAAGGACTGCGGCCGGCGAGCAGCGGGAGAAGTCGATACACGGGGCGGCTCCCCGCCTGGCAGAACCTCCCTCTGTGCCTGACACAGACATCCCACCCAGCTGCGACACGGCGGCACCCGTTGCACTGCGCGCCCACACCTTACGGGGACACAGTCGCGAGGGAACTCCCATAAGCAATCAATGCTAAAACGAGCAAACGTCAGGTACACTTTCTGAAGTAACTAACGGAGATAAAGACCTGAAACTGTGAAACGCCCCATTACAACAATTTATACACGACTGTGCTTAAACTGACACACAATATTTTTAGCGCAACGCAATCTGACTTTCAAAAATCCCTACAAAAGAATGGCCCTGACTAACATTAAACTATACCTTTCACAAATCACTTACCTCACCAAAAATCTTCGTTACTCGAACTACTGCAATACAGCGAGCGCCACTATTGCCAGCTAAATAAAAGATTCAAACTACAGAAGGCACTAACTACTGATAGGCATAGTTAGCAATTGAAAGATGATAATAGAGAACAAACAATGTATTTACCTTAACAGTCATAATATATATAGTAGTTCATAATATCCAGTATTACAAATTTCCAAAACTCCGCCATCTCTCTCCCCACATCCACCACTGCTGGCGGCTCACCTCCAACTGCGCAACGCTACGCGCTGTTCACATCCAGCTGCCGCTGCCCAACACTACAATGGCAGACAACAATGCAAACTAGCCACAGACTGCACACAGCACAGCCAGTGATTTTCATACAGAGCGCTACGTAACGTTGCCAATAAGAAAACATAAACAGCCTACTTACATGAAGAAAACATAAACAGCCTACTTACAACCGTTACAGTGTACAGCTGAAACATCATTCTCAAATCACATAAAAAATGGTTAATGTATTTTATATATTTCATGAGTAATTATTTTTTTGTTCTATAAGACAAAAAATTAAAACTTTTCTAAACAGCTTGGAGCTTCTAAATCAGTTCTTTTTATCACTACTGGTCTATTTTTTTATCTAATAAATCATCGTTGTATTAACAAGAGATACTGTATGTCTGATGTCTGTAGCAGTCATAGTTTTTCAGAAAAGTGTACCAGAAGTTCAAAAAATGTAGTTTTGAGAAAAATGGCATTAAAGTTTTACATGCAAGAAAGTACAGGTTATTACAAATGATTGAAGCGATTTCACAGCTCTACAATAACTTTATTATTTGAGATATTTTCACAATACTTTGCACACACATACAAAAACTCAAAAGGTTTTTTTAGGCATTCACAAATGTTCGATATGTGCCCCTTTAGTCATTCGGCAGACATCAAGCCGATAATCAAGTTCCTCCCACACTCCGCGCAGCATGTCCCCATCAATGAGTTCGAAAGCATCGTTGATGCGAGCTCGCAGTGCTGGCACGTTTCTTGGTAGAGGAGGTTTAAACACTGAATCTTTCACATAACCCCACAGAAAGAAATCGCACGGGGTTAAGTCGGGAGAGCGTGGAGGCCATGAGATGAATTGCTCATCATGATCGCCACCACGACCGATCCATCGGTTTCCCAATCTCCTGTTTAAGAAATGCCGAACATCATGATGGAAGTGCGGTGGAGCACCATCCTGTTGAAAGATGAAGTCGGCGCTGTCGGTCTCCAGATGTGGCATGAGCCAATTTTCCAGCATGTCCAGATACACGTGTCCTGTAACGTTTTTTTCGCAGAAGAAAAAGGGGCCGTAAACTTTAAACCGTGAGATTGCACAAAACACGTTAACTTTTGGTGAATTGCGAATTTGCTGCACGAATGCGTGAGGATTCTCTACCGCCCAGATTCGCACATTGTGTCTGTTCACTTCACCATTAAGAAAAAATGTTGCTTCATCACTGAAAACAAGTTTCGCACTGAACGCATCCTCTTCCACGAGCTGTTGCAACCGCGCCGAAAATTCAAAGCATTTGACTTTGTCATCGGGTGTCAGGGCTTGTAGCAATTGTAAACGGTAAGGCTTCTGCTATAGCCTTTTCCGTAAGATTTTCCAAACCGTCGGCTGTGGTACGTTTAGCTCCCTGCTTCCTTTATTCGTCGACTTCCGCGGGCTACGCGTGTAACTTGCCCGCACGCGTTCAACCGTTTCTTCGCTCACTGCAGGTCGACCCGTTGATTTCCCCTTACAGAGGCATCCAGAAGCTTTAAACTGCGCATACCATCGCCGAATGGAGTTAGCAGTTGGTGGATCTTTGTTGAATTTCGTCCTGAAGAGTCGTTGCACTGTTATGACTGGCTGATGTGAGTGCATTTCAAGCACGACATACGCTTTCTCGGCTCCTGTCGCCATTTTGTCTCACTGCGCTCTCGAGCGCTCTGACGCTAGAAACCTGAAGTGCGGCTTCAGCCGAACAAAACTTTATGAGTTTTTCTACGTATCTGTAGTGTGTCGTGACCATATGTCAATGAATGGAGCTACAGTGAATTTATGAAATCGCTTCAATCATTTGTAATAGCCCTGTAATGTACAATGTCATACAGACACACTTTTAAAACGTTCCAGGACTATACTGTGGCTCAGCTTCTTGATCTTTATCTCCTTTTCTTCTTTTCTTTGATCTCCTGGCTATCCTGGCCTCCTTGGTAGCATTTCCTGCAGAAATATCAGCATAACAGATACGGTCCATGTCAATCTTTTTCAGTCCCCTTTCAGTATTGATACCATCCTTTGTTCCCAAGAGTCTTAACACATCAGTCTTCTTTGACACACCAGCATTGAAGCACATCACTGCATCATGAACACCAAATTTTAATGTTTCTTTTATAACGAAAACAGTTTTTGGTAGCCTTGTCCAAGTGACAGAATTCAAATTTTCATTTGGGTTTTGAGTTTTTCCTTGTAGACACTTTTTCAAGAGCTCTTGTTGGCTAAGGTCTCTGAAAATGGGTTTCACAGCTAGCGGGATTTTTTCTGGAATTGAATGTTTGTGCTTATAGCTGGAAGATGTAGCTGAGTTGTTGAATTTGCACCAGCTGTCAGGTCCCCGTGGGCAAAGGTTATGTTGTGCTTCCTCATCTGTTAAAATTTTATGAAAGAATGTAGCCCAGATGGCTCTTCTCATTGCTTCTACATTGTTGCAGTTATTTCTAATGGCCATACCATAATAAGTCTGGATCCTGTCTATTTCAGCCTTTGTCAGGCCCCCTTTACTACCTAACTTTTTTTCCTTACATATCTTTAGAAGTCGTGATCCCATTCTTTTCTGCACATGTCCTATACATTCCAGGTTATTAATTTTGACTCTAGGCCCATAAGGTTTATCTTTTACCACTTTCTGATAAGCCTTACTGTCCCCGTCCACAAGATAGTCTGTATAGAGGATACCTCTTGACTGCACAGACCTTTTGAAAATGTTAGCAACACCAGCCACTTCCATGCCTCCACTAAAACCATCATAGTCCTTTTTGCACACATGTTGTATAGTCGGATTTTTACTACAGATGTCACAGAACTTAGTAATAATTTCAGTATCCAGAACCTTCCCAGTATCGAAAGAAGTTGCTGACACAACGCCATTTAGGGATGTATGCCCACTTTTCTGCCAACTGCCATCAAAACCAGCAGAAATTTTCCTTGGGTCATATTTCGTATCATTCAACTGAACTGCTTCTTTGGCTGCTTTCAACACTGTAGATTCACTTACCTCAGCTACAACTGCACCAATAGTCTTGTTGTAAACATCAAACTTTCTTGGTGGTGGAGGAATGTTCATCACTGCACAAAGAACAGCACCTGCACTTCGCCCTTTTCCATTAGATCTAAGTGCATACACTAATATATTGTTTTCATACAATCTGCTTCTTGTTACGTGGGATGACATTGTATTTGCAGCACAGCTACATTCCAAACATGTCAAAACTAAATTGCAAACAATTCCCTTGGTTTTCACCACATCTTCGTACAAAGTAACGTTTCCACCACAGTTTTTACAATTTGTGTGTTTTTCGATAAGTAATAACCTCATGGAGTTCAGAATGTTTGTGTCAGTAACAACAGAAACACTGTTCACGCCACATATTGCATTGTCACGCATTTGAGAGGCACTTGGAAAACCGGCAGCACCTGGAAGCTTCTTGCTTGAAGCACTGTCACTCGCACTGGCTTCACTTTGAATATTATTTTCTGCCCTCTGTTCAAAACTAGCAGTTTCGCGGTTTATTTTTACATATTTATTTCCACGAAACTTAGGCTTATATCCAAACTTCCTTATTGTACCCATTATGTTATAACGTTTCACAAAATCATTACATTTGTATCACCAAAACGTGAACAACTAGGATGAAGAAACTGACGAACGATAGTCGACAATACAGACAGGCTGGCAAACATGAGAATAACAATTCTCTCTTGCAACCCAAATAAAGAGTACTTATATCCGTGGAACATAAATGATTGTTGTACTGTAGTCAATGCTGACTACTGCGCAAGACACAGCAAAAATGGAGGAGGCGCTGGTTACCATACTTCACGAACAAATTAATAACTCCGAATCTAATAATCAGATTTGTGTTTGAGTATAATGACCTTTCTGGAGACTGGAAATCTGCTCTGTAGGAATCAGCATGGGTTTCGAAAAAGACGGTCATGTGAAACCCAGCTCGCGCTATTCGTCCATGAGACTCAGAGGGCCATAGACACGGGTTCCCAGGTAGATGCCGTGTTTCTTGACTTCCGCAAGGCATTCGATACAGTTCCCCACAGTCGTTTAATGAACAAAGTAAGAGCATGTGGACTATCAGACCATTTGTGTGATTGGATTGAAGAATTCCTGGATAACATGTCACTCTCAATGGAGAGAAATTTTCCGAAGTAAGAGTGATTGCAGGTGTGCCGCAGGGGAGTGTCGTGGGACCGTTGCTATTCACAATATACATAAATGATGTTGTGAATGACATCGGAAGTTCACTGAGGCTTTTTGCAGATGATGCTGTGGTGTATCGAGAGGTTGTAACAATGGAAAATTGTACTGAAATGCAGGAGGATCTGCAGCGAATTCACGCATGGTGCAGGGAATGGCAATTGAATCTCAATGTAGACAAGTGTAATGTGCTGCGAATACATAGAAAGATAGATCCCTTATCATTTAGCTACAAAATAGCAGGTCAGCAACTGGAAGCAGTTAATACCATAAATTATCTGGGAGTACGCATTAGGAGTGATTTAAAATGGAATGATCATATAATGTTGATCGTCGGTAAAGCAAATGCCAGACTGAGATTCATTGGAAGAATACTAAGGAAATGCAATCCGAAAACAAAGGAAGTAGGTTACAGTACGCTTGTTCGCCCACTGCTTGAATACTGCTCAGCAGTGTGGGATCCGTACCAGATAGGGTTGATAGAAGAGATAGAGAAGATCCAACGGAGAGCAGCGCGCTTCGTTACAGGATCATTTAGTAATCGCGAAAGCGTTACGGAGATGATAGATAAACTCCAGTGGAAGACTCTGCAGGAGAGACGCTCAGTAGCTCCGTACGGGCTTTTGTCAAAGTTTTGAGAACATACCTTCACCGAAGAGTCAAGCAGTATATTGCTCCCTCCTACGTATATCTCGCGAAGAGACCATGAGGATAAAATCAGAGAGATTAGAGCCCACACAGAGGCATACCGACAATCCTTCTTTCCACGAACAATACGAGACTGGAATAGAAGGGAGAACCGATAGAGGTACTCAAGGTACCCTCCGCCACACTCCGTCAGGCGGTTTGCGGAGTATGGATGTAGATGTAGATGTAGATTTGTATGAAACAAACTGCATTTTGTAGCCAAATAATTGGAGCATACTGAGTCCCCTTAAGCCGTCGGCACACGGACCGTGCTGTCGAACGTTAACGTTGAGCGTGCCAAGTTCAACGTGCTGCTGAACGCTCAGGAACGATGCGACTCGTGCGTACGGCACGTGGGCCCCAACGTGGTATACGCGATCGCAACGCACTCCAGCGGCAGTTGAGGGATGTTTCTAGTTCGTAAATTACACTGATTACTTAACGGGCGAGCGTAAAATTCTAACGTTAGCTCTATTAAAACGCACATTTTCCTCCTTCGTCCACGTAAATGAAAGTACCATGTCTAATCAATAAGGACAAAGGCTTATAAAAGTTCCATTACAAACAGTGCGGTACAAATTTGGAATGATTCTCCGCATAAGATAAACATTATTTCATCATTCCCACATTTTAGTAAAATCACAAGGTCAGTCTTACTTGATAACTGTTCCTACACAGTAGCAGCATCTTGGCAAGATGTGAATTACGAAGCGTAAAAGAAAAAGGAGCAAAATATCTTTATACAAGTAGCGCAAGCTGTCCTGTAGATTAAACCAATCGAACGAACTCACCCCTCAAAAAAAGGTGACCTTATATTTACATAACATCAAATATTATAGTATATACTTATATTAAACTAATAATAAAGTATCAGAACCCAATAAAAACGCGAATGTTAGGAAAAAAATTTGGAAGTGGCAGTACACGAACCACTGCCCCATCAATGTAATCTGCAGGGGGCAGTGACGCTAATCACTACGCTATTTATTTATTTTTTTAATTTTTTTTGGAGGGGTGGGGGAGGGGGCTCATTTTGTTCGTTATATTTCGTTGCAAATGTTCGTGGCGGACGTCTTCAGACGCCCGTTGAAGTTCGTTATAGATCCATTCACTCAGTTTTTTTAGTACAGAAGGGGCAGCTAACCCTCTGACCGAACACGCTGAGCTACCGTGCCGGCACGCTATAGCCATAACCTGCTCCAGACGTCACCAATCGTAGTATCTTAGCTCGTGCAGAAAACCTTAATCGTAGATACGTTACTACTTGAAGTTTAATTGTAACAAATTGTACCAAGAACAATGCGTTTTGGGTAGATCTTCAGTGTGTCGCTGGCTTCAAGTAGCCTACTCTCATAATATGCAAGTTACAATAATTCTTTTGCCACGAATATGATGTTTCTCATTATTTTATTGGAACGAATCACACAGTTAACAACGGGTTTGTTTTAGTGATTATCAATTTGCTGGTGCTCAGAAACGGCATATATACATATTAATGAATGCCAATATGGCGCCTCACAAATCTGTACTGAAGGGATACAGCGTGCGTGTGACGTAGGTGGCGTTGTGCCATCTCATTGGTCAACGCTCAGACGCATGCTCAGAATATCTGACATGCCAGATATTGCTGTGCACGTTCGGAAAGACTCCCGAACGTGCTATTCCAAGCTATGGCGTCAGAAACTCGGCACGCTCAACGCTCAACGTTCGGATGCACGGTCCGTGTGCCAACGGCTTTAGCAAAGCGGAACGCCCGCGCAAGACAAGGAGTCTGATTATTGAAACAATGCAAAAATTTCCCCCTGTAGGGCTGCTTCGGAGTAAACAGGTGTCATGGGGATGGGTAAGTCGGGAATACTGGGTAAATATACGAGGGTCACTCCAAAAGAAATACACACTATTTTTGTAAAAATACAGTTTTCATTCTGCATGTGTGAAAGGTTTACAGTGTGTAGATACATCCTTCCCGCTTGTTTTCAAAATTAGTTCAACCTGTTCCCGTGAGTGGCGCCATCCTAGCATGTCTTCAAGATGGCTGCTACACTTGACGTTCGTCAGAAGCAACGTGCTGTCATAGAATTCCTGTGCTGTGAAAACGAGACAATGGGTAACATCCACAAGTGGTTGAAAAAGGTGTACGGAGATGCTGCTGTCGATCTCAGTGCAGTTAGTCGGTGGGCAAGCAGGTTACGTGATGAAAGCGGGCACGGCAATATTTAGGATTGTCCTCGCAGCGGCAGGCCTCGTACTGCACACACTCCAAACAATGTGCAGAGAGTTAACAAACTGGTGACAGCTGACAGACGCATCACAGTGAACGAATTGTCACGCTGCGTTGGGATAGGGGAAGGAAGTGTTTGCAGAATACTGAAAGTGTTGGCGTTAAAAAAGGTTTGTGGCTGGTGGCTTCCCAGGATGTTGACAGTGGCTCACAAAGAAACAAGAAAAGCGGTATGCAGCGAACTTTTGGAACAGTACGAGAATGGTGGAGATGATTTTCTTGAAAGAATTGTGATAGGTGATGAAACATGGCTGCAGAATATTTCACCAGAGACGAAGAGGTAATCAATGGAATGGCATCATGCAAATTCACCCAAGAAAAAAAAATTCAAAACCGTACCTTCTGCTGGAAAAGTTATGGCTACGGTGTTTTTCGATTCGGAAGTACTCTTGCTTGTGGACATCATGCCAAGTGGAACCACCATAAATTCTTTATGTGACGACACTGAAGAAACTTCAAGCTCGACTGAGTCGTGTTCGACCACATCGGCAATAGCAGCATGTTTTGCTGTTGCACGGCAATGCACGGCCACCGTGGACCCGATCACAAAACTCGGATGGACAACACTGAAACACCCATCTTACAGTCCTGACCTGGCTCCATGTGACTATCATCTCTTTAGGAAACTGAAAGACTCTCTTCGTGGAACAAGGTTTGATGATGATGACTCCCTTGTGCACGCTGCCAAACAGTGGCTCCAACAGGTTGGTCCAGAATTTTACCGTGCGGGTATACAGGCGCTGGTTCCAAGATGGCGTATGGCAGGTGAGAGGGATGGAAATTATGTGGAGAAATGAAAATATTGTTCCTAAAGGATGTATCTACACACTGTAAAACTTTCAGACATGTAGAATAAAAGATGGATTTAAAAAAAAAATAGTGTGCATTTCTTTTGAAGTGACCCTCGTAATATTAATAAGGTGCTATGTAAGTATGTGTGCGTTTAAACATAGCTCTGTAATGTCTGACGTATTTACAACTTCACCTGTTACGCATTATTATTAACTGGTAAAAAAATCGGTACGAAGACACTGTGAAGGAAGATTTTTGAATATTAGATTAGCAACATTAACTATGGAAGAGGTGGTGAGTAGAACTGCAGAGAAAAGAAATTTGTGGCATAATATGACTGAAGTAGTAACAGTTGATTGGCCGAGTCATGAGGTCTCAAGGAAAGTTCAGTTTGGTAAGAAGTGTGGGGGAGTAAAAACTGAAAAAGGATGAACTAGGTAGCGTCGGGATCTGCTGCATCAAACCAGTCTTCGGACTGAAGTAACAATTACACTAATCAAAATATGCACGAGTGTACTGCCGGTCTACAGTGTCCAACGGGCACAATAATTCGGCGATCATACATGTCGCCATCATCAGGTGAACTGACGGACTGAGCTCCTGTGAACGTGCCGGCACGGAGATCCGTACGCTATGGCTGCTCAGAGGGAACTGGGTTCGGTTGCGGCGGCGGCCGATTTAAATACCCTCCGCCCGCGGCGCGCTCCCTCCGCCGTTCGCGCCCCGCGCCAGGGTCGCGCGGTGGAACAGATTGCGACGGCGTCTGAGATGACGTCGGAGTGATGGCTCTGTCCGCCGTGGTCGTCACAACTATACGTTTGCTCGATTTACTCTTGATTAACCCAATCGCTGGTTCCCAAGCCTTGCTAAGATTATAGCCACAGTCACGGTTTTTGAGATAGTCATTGGTGCGAATTTCGATGGCCTCTCTAACAACGCTGTCCCAGTATCTCGACGTCTGTACCAGAATCCTCGTGCGTTCATACTCCATAGCGTGATTTTCCGACAAACAATGTTCAGCGACCGCCGACTTGCTCGGATACATCAGTCGAGTGTGCCTCTGGTGTTCACGGCATCGATCCTCGACGGTACGCATCATCTGATCAATATACGACTTGCCACATTGACACGGAATCTGGTACACGCCGGCTTCCCTCAAACCGAGGTGATCTTTGGCGCTCCCCACCAGTGCACGAGTTTTATTCGGAGGACAAAACACAGTTGCGACCCGGTGTTTCTTCAAAATGCGGGCGATTTTCCCCGAGAGTGGGCCTTTTTATGGAATAAACGCAGTGCCTACCTCCTCCCTCGTGATTTCATCCATCTCCACAGGTTGTGCTGTAGTGTCTGGGCGGAGAACACTTTGAATCTGCCACGAAAAGACCACTGAACGTTTTAGGCATGTCTTGACATCCACGTATTTTCTTTTTAATGGAGAATACTACGAACAAACGGAGGGAGTCACCATGGGTAGCCCACTCTCACCGGTGGTAGCGAATTTGTACATGGAGAACTTCGAGGAGGAAGCCCTGTCGTCATCCGAATGGAAACCTTCTTGCTTTTTCCGTTACGTGGACGACACGTTCGTCATCTGGCCACATGGTATGGATAAACTCCTTGACTTCCTTACACATCTAAACTCCATACACCCTAACACCAAATTCACTATGAAACGGAGGCTAAATTACCTTTCCTTGACGTCTTGGTCAAGAGAAGGGCTGACGGTACCCTAGGTCATGGGGTGTATCGGAAGACAACGCACACTGATCTGTATTTGCACGCAGACAGCTGCCACCACCCTTCACAGAGGAATGGGGTACTTGAAACTCTAGTACATAGGGCGCGCACTATCTCCGACGCAGGGAGTCTACCCCAGGAATTGGAACATCTGAAAACTGTATTTCGAAATAAAATGGGTACTCAGAGTGGCAGATTCAACGTGCTCTCCGCCCAACCACTACAGCACAACCTGTGGAGATGGATGAAATCACGAGGAAGGAGGTAGGCACTGCGGCTATAATCTTAGCAAGGCTTGGGAACCAGCGATTGGGTTAATCAAGAGTAAATCGAGCAAACGTACAGTTGTGACGACCACGGCGGACAGTGCCATCACTCCGACGTCACCTCAGACGCCGTCGCAATCTGTTCCACCGCGCACCCGTGGCGCGGGGCGCGGACGGCGGAGGGTGCGCGCCGCTGGCGGAGGGTATTTAAATCGGCCGCCGCCACGACCGAACCCAGTTCCCTCTGAGCAGCCATAGCGTACGGATCTCCGTGCCGTCACGTTCACAGGAGCTCAGTCCGTCAGTTCACCTGATGATGGCGACATGTATGATCGCCGAATTATTGTGCCCGTTGGACACTGTAGACCGGCAGTACACCCGAGGATATTTTGAGTATCAAATACGCCGCGAGAAACTCAAGAATCACAACAATTACACTATTAAAAAAAATGAACGACGCCCACAAAGAGACTATCGGAATGGGACTGAAATCAGTACGTGTGAGGTATTGACGTACATGTACATAGATCGAAATTATTACAGTTTCAGAATATTTGATGATTTGTTTACAAGAAAGAGCTCCACAAACAGAGAAAGTCAATAATGAACTGGTCCACCTCTGACCCTTATTCGTACTGATTGATAGAGTTGTTAGATGTTCTTCTGAAGGATGTCATGCCAGACTATGTGCAAATGGCGCGTTAGATCGTCAAAATACCGATCTATACTCATGCTCATAAATTAAGGATAATTCTGATACATGGTGAAACAACGCTCTGGTGGGCGGTTTGCCGTTTTAAATCACCTCGGGATATGACCATGCGGTGAATTTGACCTGCGGTCGTCGCACGGTGGCGCTGGCAGCAATCCACATACGCAGAGGTGTGTTGGTGCATGTCAGAGTACGGTGCAGCGAGTAAGTGTGCAGACGTTTTCAGGCGTGCTAATGGTGACTGTGTGTAGAAAATGGCTCAAAGAACACATATTGATGACGTTATGAGGGGTAGAATACTAGAGCGACAGGAGGCTGGCCAAACACAGCAGGTCGTATCATGGGCCCTCCGTGTACCGCGAAGTGTGATCTCAGGATTATGGCAACGATTCCAGCAGACAGAAAACGTGTCCTGGCGCTACAGTACGGGAGGTCCACAGTGTACAGCACCACAAGAAGGCCGATATCTCACCTTCAGTGCCCGCAGACGGCCACTGCAGTAACCTTGCTCAGGACCTTACCGCAGCCACTGGAATAGTTGTCTCCAGACACACAGTCTACAGACGACTGAACAGACGTGGTTTATCCGCACGGAGACCTGCAAGGTGCATTCCACTGACCCCTGGTCACAGGAGAGTCCGTAAAGCCTGGTGTCAAGAACACAGTACATGGTCATTGGAACAGTGGTCCCAGGTTATGTTCACGGACGAGTCCAGGTATATTCTGAACAGTGATTCTCGCCGAGTTTTCATCTTGCGTGAAACAACAACCAGATGCAAACCCCTTAATGTCCTTGAAAAAGACCTGTATGGAGGTTGTGGTTTGATGGTGTGGGGTGGGTTATGATTGGTGCACGTACACCCCTGCATGTCTTTGACAGAGGAACTGTAACAGGTCAGGTGAATCGGGACGTCAGTTTGCACCAGTATGTTCGCCTCTAAAGAGTGCAGTGGGTCGCACCTTCCTCCTGATGGATGAAAACGCACGGCCCCACCGAGCTGCCGTCGTGGAGGAGTACCTAAAATCAGGCGAATGGAGTGGCCTGCCTGTTCTCCAGACCTAAACCCCATCAAGCACGTCTGGGATGCTCTCGGTCGACGTATCGCTGCACGTCTTCAAACCCCTACGACACTTTAGGAGCTCCGACAGGCACTGGTGCAAGAATGGGAGGCTATACCCCTGCAGCAGCTCGCCTCGCCCATGATGCCCCAAACGTTCTTAATTGGGGAGAGATCCGGCGACGTTGCTGTGCGCGGAATGGTTTGGCAAGAGCGAACACAAACGGTAGAAACTGCCGCCGTGTGTGGGTGAACATTATCTTGCTGAAATGTAAGCCCAGGGTGGTTTACTTAATAGGAACATAACGGGGCGTAGAATATCGTCGACGTACCGCTGTGCCGTAAGGGTGCAGCTGTTGACAACCAAAGGGACCCTTCTATCATACGGAATGACACTGCAGACCATCACTCCTGGTTGTCGGGCCGTATGGCGGGCAACAGTCACGCTGTTGCCCAGTTGCTGTCCGGAACGTCTCCAGACACATCTACGGCATGAAATCTCATTGAGTGGAGTAGAATTGTCTTCGAAGATGAGTCCCGCTTATAACTGGGCCCCGATGACCACCAGCAAACGGAAGTTACAGGTGGCCACTTCTAGATACAGGGAGCGTGCGAGGGATCTTGTTCCCTTGTCGATATTTATTACTGCTCTCACAATGAGATCGTTGTTTTTCTTTCTCACGCACAACGCTACACATTAGCGACACGCTGCCACAATAAATGTTGATAAATATGTGTCTTGTTAATCTATTTCCCCACAATAAATGTTGAGGAAGATCTATCTTGTTTATCTACTTCCAAGGAACAAAAGAGAAGAGAGACAAATTCAGAACAGTGGCATCAGAAATGCGTGGTGGACGAAATACTTCACAAACAATCTGCAACGAAATAACGTCGCATTTTTAAGACAGCAGTAAACAGGGTAGCTATATGTCTTTTAATTCGCTAGTGTTAATACCGATATTTAAAAATAGGAAGAAATTTCAAGAGGGAGAGAAACAGAAGGTAAAGAAATTATCACAGTGACATCAGACTTCTCCCCAATAGGCTTGCTCCTGGCACATGATTTCCAGATGCATGCTTATACTACCTCTAAAAGAGCTAAATAACAGAATAGCCTTAATTTCCTCCCAGATTCTGCAGCAGATAAAGAAAAATGAAAAAGTATTTAGTTGCACATTAGTGTATCGTGTCTCCTTACGCCACATGTCAAATGGTTCAAATGGCTCTGAGCACTATGGGACTCAGCTGCTGTGGTCATAAGTCCCCTAGAACTTAGAACTACTTAAACCTAACTAACCTAAGGACATCACACACATCCATGCCCGAGGCAGGATTCGAACCTGCGACCGTAGCGGTCGTGCGGTTCCAGACTGTAGCGCCTGTAACCGCGCGGCCACTTCGGCCGGCACGCCACATGTCGATAGCTATGTACGCAATGTGAAGAAAAAATGGAGGGAGGAGGGGTCGGTTCTCCTGTATTTACGAGTACACACCTCACGAGTGCACAGCGTACAGTCATTTCTTTCTACCGTTTCTCATGCATACGAAACAATAAATTTGCGTACAGTATACTAGGCTGATTAATGCCATTCACAAGTATCCAGTTACCATAAATGTAAAACAGTGAACGAGGCTAGAATACCCACGTCTACAAAATAAATATCGTAGAATCTGTATTATTCTAAAGCGTTACCTCCCAGAATACATAATAGTCCTCACGTGTCTGTGTTATGCCAAGTTCCAATATTTTGCAGTTTCTTCCATTTCTTTGAATACCTTTTCTTGCTGTTTGGAATAGCCTACGAATATTAGCACAAAGAACTGCTGAGTAGGGTGGGTTCGCTAACACCCTTCGGTCAAACCAAATAACTAATAACTGGAGAACAATAGTGTATAAAGGTTGCCATTAGGCCTAGAGCAGCTAGGATGTAAAGTACCGTGATCCAGTCTTCAGTAGACTACGTCTAGACTAAGTAGGTGTATGCCTCTAACGGAGAGAAATTAGATATACGAATAAATTTTCTGCAACTCCGAGGTCACCGTCTGATTCTTTACACAGTAAACATTGCAACGTTTTGTAGAATCTTGTTATGGTCATAGGACAAAACATTACTTCGCAACAAAGTTTCTTTCCGTCAGCATATAAATTATAGACTAGTTATAGATTTCTGAATACGTTTACCAGAGCAACAACAGCAACTGTAAAGAAGATATTACAGAACTCTGGTACGTATGCGAATAAATAGCGGTGTCGGTCTTAAACTAACGTCTACAGGGGATAGGTAAAATAATGTGAACAGTGATATTAATGGGACGGTTGTGTTTCACTGTCAACAACGCAGCTAAATCGCGTGTGGCGCTGAACTGTACGTGTTCAGTACTGACTAGGCTTCAGTGCAGGTTCTTTACGAGTAGTACGTATCTGTTACAAAGTGTCTGTGTTAGTATTTATGTTAATTAATCTATACGATTTTTCAATAATTTTGAACTTAATTTTGTAGCGAAGTAACTGCCATTTCCTACACCCTAACAAACACATGAGGAGTCAAACATTATGGCCACTTGCTTGATAACGTGTTGGTACACTTTTGTACATCAGTAGAGGTACGATTCTGCGCGACATGCATTCGCAAGTCCCATGTTTCTTAATGTATGCGGCACCAAATGTCTACGCTCCTATTATGTAGTTGCCTTAAATTAAGGATGATGGTTTGTGGGAGCAGTACTAACTTCCGACTGCGTCCCATATGTGTTCTGTCGAGTTCTAATTAAACAAATTTGTTGGCCAAAACATCAACATGATTTGGTCACCATGTTACTCAAACGTAACACGACTGCGGCCTTGGCAGACAGACAGTTACCCTGTTGAGGATGTCATAGCCTTCTGGAAAGACTTCAAGCGTGAAGGGATACAGGTAATCCACAAAATTGTTCACGTAGCCCACAACTGCTACAATGTCCTCGATTACTATTACAGGTACCATGGAAGCCCGCGTGAATATACCCAATGGCATCTGCGTCAGTGAGCCAGAGCATGCTTGGAAGAGCCGTGACACGACCATCGACCTCGTGTAACTAAAATAGATTTCCGTCGATTTCCAGTTGAAAATCGATGACGCTGCGCACACGGTCATTGTAACTGACGATGTCGTGGTATTAATATGGGAATATGTAGGAGTTGTCTGCTGCGCAACCACATGTTCAACAATGTGCGCTGAACGGCGTGCCCCGAAAAAGTTGTGTCTTCAGCAGCAACTTTCGCCAGTAGGACGAGAACAGAACAGAGGACCGCTTCGCTGTTAGCCGGCCAGAGTGGCCGAGCGGTTAAAGGCGCTACAGTCTGGAACCGCACGACCGCTACGGTCGCAGGTTCGGATCCTGCCTCGGGCATGGATGTTTGTGATGTCCTTAGGTTAGTTAGGTTTAAGTAGTTCTAAGTTCCAGGGGACTTATGACCACAGCAGTTGAGTCCCATAGTGCTCAGAGCCATTTGAACCATTTTTGCTTCGCTGTTTCCGAGATGCCTGTTCCCAGATGCCGGGTCATAACAATCTCTTTTTTTAAAAGTAAGGAATTACAAACATCGGCTGGGAGAGGGCACCTATTGAAATCAATGGGGAAAGTTGAAAATTTGTGTCGGACCGGAATTCGAACCCGAGACCCCTACTAACTGGCGGATGCTCTGACCACCTCCTTTTTCTCATTTTGTTCGTCATTGTTCGTAGAATCTGGTAGTGGTGGACGTCACGTGTCTAGCGATCAAGTTCATTGTTGGTTCCTTCACTCAGTTTTTTCATTACTGACAGCAGTCAGCCCCTCTGACAGAACTCGCTGAGCTACAGTGCCGGCCATCCGGACACCGAGGTCATTAAAACTGCATTAAATACTCTAGCACGCCTCTCGTCAGACCCAAATTCTCAACTTATACATACAATACTAATGTAGTGCTCTTTGCCCATTATCCTCGATACTTGTGGCATTTCCCAAAAGAGTCCGAGTATAGTGTGCATCCACACTGATCATTGGCCATCTCGCCTTTATATATATATATATATATATATATATATATATAGGCAGTAGAAAATTTGTACTTGACCAGGATTCGAACCCGAGTCTCCTGTTTACTAGGCAAATGCTCTGACGACTGAGCCATCCGCACACAGTGGTCATTTCAAAAGCATGGAATACCCTAGTACTACCTCATCGGTGTGTGGATAAGCTGAGAATTTGGGTCTGACGGGAGGCGTGTTAGGGTAGTGCGTACAGTTGAAATGACCACTGCGTTCGCAAGAAATCCGGGTTCGAATCCCGGTCTGGCACAAGTTTTCAACTTTCCCCATTGATTTCAATCAATGATCACTCATAGACAATGTCTGTAATTACTTTTTGTCTTAATGATGGTTTCTGGATCAAAAATCGTGTCTGTTCTTTGGGACATGTCCGAAAGCATAGACTTCACACACACACACACACACACACACACACATATATATATATATATATATATATATATATATATATATATATATATATATATATATATACTGACAGCATATATCATTTTCCTCAATAGCATTTATCTCAGTGGATTTCTCCGCATGCCACCCATATACTGTGTAGAATGAGTCTCCCTGCTCCTCTTATACACTTTCCTTACCAGACCACGTGCCCACAATGCAACTACCCTCAGTATCCATAATGCTCGTTAGTGTATGAGGTGCTTCCTCTGGCACCCCGGCCGCCGTCCCCACTACCCTTTCCCATTGGCTCCGCCCATGCAACTTCACCTCCCAGAGGTGCATAGCAGATAGAGCGTGAAGGAATGACGTGGGAGGCAGTTTCAGAATACTGTACCTTATCACATCATTTATTTTTTATATTCCTTCTACCCCAGATTCATTAAATTCCTCTTACAAAGTGAAGAGCAGAACTTGATCCACTGTTGATTGGTGATCGTACACTGGTGTACTGGCCGCTGTTTGTCTAGTGACAACCTGGCAGATTTATGGTGCGCACGTGTACGTTTCGGAAAATAACGTTAAATACCAGGTAACCATTCAAAAGCACTGGGAGTTAGATGACTGTATGGGTAACCATTCAAGGAGACAGTTAGTTCTCAGGTCCCAAATTATGTTTCCGTTTTACCCGACATCGTGGGAAAATTCAAGAAATTAAGCTGTACTGTCAGTGTCATAGTTCATGTCAGAACAATGAGTTTGACTTTTTCCTTGAAAATTTGGTGGTATCTCTGAGATATAGATGACTTCAAAAAAGTGAGTTACACATAATTACGGCAATCCGAGAAACTTTTATTGAATTCTGCACTACACTTGTAAGTTACACAGATGTATAACACTATTTTTCAACATATTTACCAGTCTCTGACACGATGGTAGGAAGATTCCATCAATAATGCATCTCGTCGACGACAGAAATCCGCTCCAACGTTGTCGCTGTTCGAAAATTTCCATCTTCCAGGTAATCTCTCAGCTTGCAGAAAAGATGAAAATCGCACGGTGCAAGATGTGACTTTATGACTGATGCTTCCAGACCTCCCACCGAAAACGACGGATCAGTGATTGCGTTTTGGGTGTGGCGTGTGGAGTTGCATAATCGTGAAGGAGAACAAAGTCTATGCTTAATTTTCCACGTCTCTTGTTGTTGAAGGTATTGTGCAACGATGTTAGTGGCGCACAGTCCCAATCAGCATTATTGGTTTTGCCCGTTGCCCTAAACCAGGGGCGGGCAGGAATCCTGCACGTGTGCGGTGCACTTGCACGCGTGCAGTTAACAGGTGTTCCGCGTGCACACAGGGGCAAGCTGGCCACCCGCTTATCTCCCTTCCCCACCATACCTTCTGTCCTCTCCTTCCTCCGCAATCCGTTTTGTTTGCTAGCTTGCTTTATTGAATGTAGGAATAAGATTAGTAGTAGGAGTGCTTGAAAGATATCGTAGTTTGAAAGAGTACCTATTACCTTATATACGTTTTATTTAATTATCACAGGTGGAGTGGAACAAAATTTCTGAATACAGACAAACGCAAGCAGTTACTTAAATTTTCATCACTGATGTTTGCTCTTAACCGACACTTACTAATTCAGCAAATGGTTTTCCAGCTCTCGCTATATTAAGCTCGTACCGCTGAGCTATTATTGTTGTCGTCCTGAAAAATTGAAAACGGTGCTCCATAAAATGTTAAATCAGTTACATGAGAGACATGACGAAAGGAAGCCGCAGATCTCTCGTGACCACAGCAACTACGACAGATTCATCTAGTATCGTCAGATCGCTCTTCTTAAGCTCAGTCAGTTTCCCCATCCGCTCAGAATCCGACAATAAATTGTACTCGTCCTTGTGAAATTTGTTATAATGGCCTTCGATACTAAACTTCCGCTGACCAGCGAGAATACTGCCACATATTAAACATTTTGAATTTCACGTTTTTGCACAAAGAAAAAGTGATTCTCCCATTACTTTTTAAAACATAGCAAATCTCCACTTCTCCGTTTCCTTGTTTCACTCTGCATTTTCCGGTTCTTGAAATACAACGTTGACTACGTAGTGGTCGCTACGCATCAACGTCCGCAGCTTAGCCTGGTACTACACTGCCGCAACCTGCCGGCTGTCCCCACTGCCTCAGTCGACGACTGCACGCGAGCAGCACACGTGCAGCGCTGTGCGCTCATGAGCCGCGTGCAACGTTTGCCCGCCCCTGCCCTAAACTCTGTGTACTCATCTTCTTCACAGTCGAAGAAAACGGATGCCGCAACTACGCATTTCTCACGCAGTGGCGAGGAGGGGAGTCCCCATTGCATCGACGCTCTCTTTGTTGCGGGTCTGAAATGACGGACCCCTGTTTCAGCGCCCGTAATGATGCGACCTGGGAAGTCACTGCCATCCACAGAGTGCCGCTCGAGGAAGCCGAGAGGCGACACAAACGTTGCGCCTCTGTGGACAGGTGACCATCGTTCACGGAATCCAGCGTGGGCACAATTTGCGCTGCTGCAGACGATATCGGACCGTGCAATGGGCACTGCGTATTGAGATGCGCATCTGCTGAGCATTGTCAGGGACAGTCACTCTGCGATTGCTACGAATCTGCTCCTCGACTGCCCGCCGTCTGTGGGCCACGTTGCTGACCTTGGCTTTCCGACCAGCATCACCCAAGTTTCTGCGTCCTCGGTCAAATTGTTGGTTTTGTGGCGGCGTTCGTAGCGACACACACTTCGCTGTAGAAACGGCTTACGAAGTCACCGCCACACTTTTAATAGCGGGCCGACCGATCCGCTGGAACAGTGAACAGAAAGATGAAAACCCAAACACTCTGATTAAATAAAAGTCGGTACTTATCTTTATTAACGAAGATACAGAAACACAGTAGTGAACTCCGTGTCTACAGAAATCTGTCTAGTTCGAGTCGGAGCGGCTAGGTCAGCGTCGGCTGACGACAAACAACAACTCTGCTGCGATGAACACACAACTGACTAGCAAGTACACAAATCGGTGGCGAGTATACCACTGAGCGGCGAATACAGAACTGTCCTAGCGCTCGCGACTCCAGCGCTTAAGAAGCCAGAAGCCAGCGGCGGCGCGCGCAGACTTGCGGCGATTTCCTGTATCGCTGGCGCTGCTTATGCGGACGGCGTCCGGACTTTGATGCTGCCAACCTTTTGGCAGCGGGCTCGGTTGGCATTACTGGCTAGGATATAACAGTTGGCACCATAGCACTGCGACATTGCATTTGGCCTATATACCGCCAGCATTTGACGGTGAATCTGTGTGCGGTTTGGGCGCTTTGCCCGCAAGAATCGTACTGTCCCTCGTACTTCAACTTTGCAGTAAGTTTCCAGCTACAGTGCTATTTCTCTCGCACGCTTTGATCCATCTGTTACCCGCAGCGTACCAGAACTGTGTCTCCGGGCAACCCGGACCGTGCACTCTCATCTGACAATGCACTATTGTTGCACAGTCGTGTTAGCGCGGGACCACATGTGTAACTTACTGTCAGAGGTCGCTACGGACACGGTGAGTGCTTTCATTGCGACAGTTGTAGTGGGACGAAATTGAAGCGTCACCCATCCACCAGTGTCAGCCCAGTTTGCAGGTGAATATGAGTTTAATTTAGTTTTGTTTATGTATTTTTTGTAATATTTTGTAATGGTTGTGAATTGCCTAAAGTTTTGTATTTTTTTTATGTTTCATGTACGGAGAGGGCGGCGCAACGAACGGAGAAAGCATCTTCGCTGCCGCGACCAGAGAGAAAATTGCTGGCCACTATACGTCGCGGGTCGACAGCCAAAGAGCAACAGAAGATCCTGGAACCGATTTGTTGCGTCGTGCTTCTAAAAATTGATAAATGAAAAAATATGTAATTCTTTTGTACAACAATGACGTCATAGTGAGTTTAATCTTATTGAAAATGTCAGTCCTAGTTTGTCAAGGTTCAGGTTCACATCTGCATGTAGGAAGCTAATAAAATAGTGGATGCTACTAAAGTTGAAACATGTGTTCTGAGGATTTATTTATGAAGAATTATGTGAATTGATTAATAATATATTTGACAAGATTATTGAATTTTGACAGCGGTCATCGCAACTTTGAATCTCAAAAGTTTATTCAACGTGTGATTCTAATATCGATTAAATCAAGATAACGTGTGTCAATATAGTTTCTGAGGAGAAACAAACGAAATTTAAATTGAAAAAGTTTACGCAAACCAATTGGCCCGAGTGATGTAATTCTTTGCATACGACTCAACTGATGTTTTACAGTTTCGTTCAAGAACCATTCTGAGACAATATAAAAAGAATATAAATAATTTTGAAGTGGGTTGTAACTGACGTAGGTGACGAAGTCTGCACATGGTCATATAACAAAAGAAAGTCATTTATAAAAAACTTACGTCGTTACACTACACAGTCTAGTGACGCAGAGGCGGCTTCAGTGCTTGTAGAGTACGAGCACGGTGGGACACTACTGTTGGCATCATCACCAGGACGTGTAATGGGGCAATTCACTAGATGGAAAGCTAGACAGGATGTTTAAAAAAGGACTTTACAACTTTAAAAAATACAAATTTATTGAAAGAAGATATAGAACTGGGTTTAGCGTCATTTTGTAGAGAAACACATTAAGTTTTTCCACCTTAAACTAAAGATGTTGTATGTGGCTTCCGTTGGTTATCCTGCACACACCCCATCGGAAGTCAATTTTTTCCCAGACTCGCTGTAGCATTGCAGGTGTAGAATGAAATTTTCACTCTGCAGGCTGTGGCTAAGCTATGTCTCCGCAATATCCTTTCTTTCAGGAGTGCTAGTTCTGCAAGTTTCGCAGGAGAGCTTCTGTAAAGTTTGGAAGGTAGGAGACGAGATACTGGCAGAAGTAAAGCTGTGAGTACCGGACGTGAGTCGTGCTTCGGTAGCTCAGTTGGTAGAGCACTTGCCCGCGAAAGGCAAACGTCCCGAGTTCGAGTCTCGGTCGGGCACACAGTTTTAATCTGCCAGGAAGTTTCATTGCAGGTGTAACTTGCTCACTCGTGGCGTAATTTCTTGCTCCAACTTCAGGCAGAGAAGCCGGCACAGGAGGTACAACACACATTTCCTTGATGAATACCCACGAAAAAATCTAGTGGTCTCAGGTGTGGGGAACATGGGGGCCATGCAATTGGCGCATCACGGCCAATCCGTTGACCTGGAAAGCGGTCACCGAGAAAATCCTGGACGCCAACCAGGTAGTGGGGTGGTGCACTACCTTGTATGAAGCGAACATTTCGTTCTTGGTCATCATCATCGATCTGTGGTATCAAAAATTATTGTAATATCCAGGTACACAATCCTGTTGATGGTTCTCTGACAGAAAAAAGGGGCTGTACACTTCGTTCTTGCTCAGTGCACAAAAAACGTTCAGTTTAGGGCTATCACGAACATCTTGCAATGTCTGATGTTGGTTTTCCCTGCCCCAAATCCTACAGTCATGTGTGTTAACCTTCCCACTTAGGTGAAAATTCGACTAGTCAGAAAAAATGATTTTATCCAGAAATGTTCATCCTCATGTAATCGATTTAACATATCTGTACAGAAGTTCTTGCGAGCAATTTTATCAGTGTCCTTTATTGCTTGTACGACTATCGATCCGTACGGTTTCAAATGTAAACTGTTTTTCAACACACGCCAAACAATCGTATGTGGGATATGCAGTTCGCGAGGTGAACGACTGGTCGATTTCATAGGGCTGTTGACAAAACGTTGCCTCACTCGCTCAACGACGTCGTCAAATGTTCTTGGACGACCTGATGATTTCCCATGTCTTACCGATCACCCTGTTTCTACTAGACGTTCATGCCACTCGTAAATTGTAGGCCTACTAAGAGAATCCTTAGCGCCCTTGATACGGAAATTACGCTGAACTTTTGTCGCCCACTTCGATTCTTCAAACCAAAACACACAGCTAGCACGCTAGGGCCCAGTGAAGGCAGCCATCTTTAGATGGAACTGGCGCTAGCGCTCCTTACGGTGCGATTCGACACTAGCGAACTACGCGAGACGAAACTTGATGTATTTCCCTACAAACTGACGCTACTGTCACCTCTGTAGGTACTACGAATTAATTAATATGATTCTTCAAAGTTGAAACACCTGCATTAGATGTTTTAACGAAAAAATAAATATAAGCCAATGGACAAGTAATGCCTATAGATAAAGAGATGTTTTTTATGCTTATCTTTTGATAAGGAGTTGCATAGTGCAAAATTTAACTATTTTCCATTTTAGTTACATGTGATGGAAGAGAAATACTGACATCAGCCGCATCTGGGCACTGAACTTTTTCTATAAGTGAAAAATTTGTGCCGGTCCAAGATTCGAACCCGGATTTTCCGCTTTACACGAAAGGTCGAGTTAACTGCTTCAGCTATCCAAGCATGCTTTCCGTCTAAACAAAATTTCCAACTTGTCGCACATTACTTTCCTTATTGCTCGCAGCATCTCGCGTGATTCTCGCAAGAGGTCGGACCTAGGTCGCATCCACACCGTAGATATCCTGACATGCCACCAAGGCAAGGGTAATCCCAAAAGTAGGGTCTCCTATTTTTTTTATAAGTACATAGACCTGTTTATTTCTACAATGGTTTACATCAGTTTACAGCTTGAACATTTAGCTATTTTTCGACATAATCACCATTTCTGTCGATGCATTTTTGTAGACGCTGTGGTAGTTTTTGTATGCTCATGTCATACCAGCTCGCCGCCATGCTGTTCAGAAAGTTATGAACCTCTTCTTTCACCTCGTCGTCGGAGCTGAATCGCTGGAATTAACGCTGACAGGTATTGTGAGACTCTGAAAAAACTCGATACGGGCAATTCAGAACCGGAGAAGAGGAATGTCGAGCAAGGGCGTACACATTCTCCATGACAGCGCTCGCCCAAACATCGCTCGGCAAACCGTTTCAGTGGAACATAATCACCCACCCATCCTACAGTCCTGACTTGGCGCCCAGTGACTATCACCTGTTCCCTAGGTTAAAAGAACATTTGGCCGGAAAGCGATTCACCTCCGACGACGAGATGAAAAAAGAGATTCACAACTTTCTGCACAGGATGGTGGCGAACTGGTATGACATGGGCGTACAAAAACTGCCACAGCGTCTACAAAACTGCCTCGACAGAAATGGTGATTATGTCAAAAAATAGCTAAATGTTCAAGCTGTAAACTGATGTAAACCATTGTAGAAATAAAAAAGTGTATGTACCGGGTGATCAAAAAGTCAGTATAAATTTGAAAACTTAATAAACAACGGAATAATGTAGATAGAGAGGTAAAACTTCACACACGTGCTTGGAATGACATGGGGTTTTATTAGAACTAAAAAAACACCCCATATTGCTAGACGCGTGAAAGATCTCTTGCGCGCGCCGTTTGGTGATGATCGTGTGCTCAGCCACCACTTTCGTCATGCTTGGCCTCCCAAGTCCCCAGACCTCAGTCCGTGCGATTATTGGCTTTGGGGTTACCCGAAGTCGCAAGTGTATCGTGATCGACCGACATCTCTAGGGATGTTGAAAGACAACATCCGACGCCAGTGCCTCACCATAACTCCGGACATGCTTTACAGTGCTGTTGACAACATTATTCCTCGACTACAGTTATTGTTGAGGAATGATGGTGAACATATTGAGAATTTCCTGTAAAGAACATCATCTTTGCTTTGTCTTACTTTGTTATGGTAATTATTGCTATTCCGATCAGATCAAGCGCCATCTGTCGGACATTTTTTTTACGTTTGTATTTTTTTGGTTCTAATAAAACCCCATGCCATTCCAAGCATGTGTGTCAATTTGTTCCTCTTTATCTACATTATTCCTTGATTTATTCAGTTTTCAAACTTATACTGACTTTTTGATCACCCGGTACTTATAAGAAAAGAGGAGACCTTACTTTTGGGGTTACCCTCGTACTATTACATCTCTTTTCGTTAATTTTCTAGTTCATAACAAAGTCTCATCGTGCAATAACTGCAATCAGGTGTGGATACCGTCCCCAACAAACTGTAGGTTTAAGCTACTACTTAACTGAAAGTAGTTAAGAAATGTTTGTTCGTTGGCATATTTAATTGCTCCCTCACTTTTGCCTGCTAGCTTCGGACTGAAACTAGAAGCTTTAGACTTCCTATTTAGCACTTCAGTGTTGGCTCACCACCCCACATTGACGCAGCATAGTTCGATTCGTTGAAGTGTGGGAGAACACTCCCGAGTTGCGGTCACGTACGAGCGGAGTCCCTGCTGTAGTAACTGCGGCGTCCTCGCGCCGGCCCCCAGCCGCTCCTTGAGATCAATTTAGTATCGAGTTGCCGCCCCCCCCCCTTCCACGGCCGCCTCCGGGCTCTTCTTTTTATTTACTTTTTTCCCCGCCGCGTTCTCCCCGCTCGCAGTCCGCGGCAGTCCACGCATACGCGAACGAAAGCTTTTAACCTCTGGTCCTGATAGTCATTTGTCTGGACGTGTGCTGCCATCTTGCGGCGGCCCCCTCCAGACGGCGCCGTTTCATTTCGTTAGCCGCGACGCGCCGTACGCTCGGGAGCGACGACGCTCGAGGTTCGTCGGCTGGAGACGGGACTGCGAAGGCACAATAACTTTGGTTTCGCAATGGTCGAGGCAAGGCCACGTCAGTCTGGCAGACGTGGAACAACAGACTGGTATTGACAAATCACTGGCCAGTTGTTTTGGCCGGTCTCTGCAGCCTCATCAGCTCTAAGAATGTTTTTCACTTTCTCTCGGTGTCTTAGTTGTTCCACTTATTGTGAGGCAACCGACTGGAACAAGTGTCTGACGGTTTGCCAATGTTTTCAGTCTCCCGGTAGGAATGGTTTCTCTAACACACTTGTTCAGAATTTGCAGTTATACATCAGCCGTGACTGGGGTTGCCAACATTTTTAAAGACATATAACGTATCTTATTTGAGGGAGAGTTAGATAAAAGTATACTTCTAATAAAGAAAGTATTTTCACAATTTATGGATTTATTTAATCGAACGTGAATGGCGTTGAATATTGGTTTTTGCTTGTTTTTGAAAGTTTAACTGGTGGTGCTGCGCTGTAAATTTACAGTTAAATAAACGACAAATTACCTTATTAATTCAATTTTTTAGGAGCTGTGTCTTTTCCTGTCACTTTGCCCCCATCACCGATGATTCCCTTTCGGTGAGAGCTGAGAGAACCTGAACAGAAAGCACATACACTTAATTTCTTTAATTGTTTGGTAATTTAACTACTTTCTTTTTAAGCATATATTGTCAATTTCAGGAAGAATTTACCGCCGAGAATAACTGTCTATCATCAGTTAATATTCTTTTGATGGTTAATCAAACAGCATTCATTAAGACGAGTGTCGGGAATCCGGTAGAACTGACAGAAAGACTAGTCTGATTTTACCTGAAAATAATAAATGAATAATTCCATCAGCATGTACAACTACAACTGAATGAGTCGACTGTGTTACAACAGTCTGCTGAATCGATTGTTTTCATTCGGTTGTTCCCATGACAACACTCCGGTCAATGTGGGGGGCGATTCCTTTAGCAGGAACATCAGTTTTTCCTTCTTCCAACCTTGCGAAACGAAATTAGCACTCATTCTCTTACGGACTCGGTATTCACGGGGTACGACAGGCTAAAAAATACTCCGAACGAGGTGGTGCACTGGTAAGGTTCTGAGATTGTATTCCAGAGGACGCTAGTTGAATTCCCAGTATGTCCATCCAGATTCAGGTTTCCCGTTAAAGTTCCATCCCCTTATCGACCTGCTTCTCCGTCTCCTCTGAAAACTTCAAATTTTCCATCATTTTCTACGAAATAATAAAACTGCAAATATAAAGATAACACCGAAACGTAATAAGGGTATGAGGCGTACGTCAGTGTTACAATCTGAATTACTGGAACATATACGAAAGTCAGTCAGAAAGTAAAGCCTCGTATTATTTTTTCATTTTTTCATTTTTATTTTACAGTGAAAGTAAATGCCGTACACATAGGATAACAGCTAAAACATGAACAATTAACTTGTCATTTTTCACTATAATCACCATCTTTGTCCACCGTTTTCTTCTAGTTTGAAACAAGAACATGCATACTTGTGCGGTAAATGTCATTGTCCTGCTTTCTCAGCCACAGGCGCATAGAATTTTTCATTGTCTCCGCATTTTCGAATTGGTGCCCCCAATGAGCTTGTTTGAGAGACCGGAACAGATGGAAATTTGCACGGGTAATAGATGTTACCAGTACAAATATGTAACACAAGTGTCAGTTTGTTCCAGCACAAGTAGTGTTAATAAAAGGCGCACGTATTCGGTGCTGATGTCTATGAGGTAGAGAGGACGTGTGTGACACTTTCTTGAAAAACCTACTTTCTCAGTATCTACACAGGACGAATGGCAGCAGCAACATAAGTGTATTGATCTACTGGAGACCATGGCTCTTGTTCATGAGAGGATCAGTTTTCAACACTACGCTTTACCTTCCGATATCTCAATGAAGACCAAAACTGCGCCAAGTTTGGGTTGTGTGGTGAATGGGACAAGACATTGCAGTTTTGCCAGTGGTGAAGCGATTGGTATGTTGTCTTGAATTGTCCTGCAGAAGGAGGACACCCACCTTAACTTTTAATGGGCCAAGTCGTTGAAGACGTATTTTCATCTTCTTAACGGCTGTTTGTTGTTTGAAGTCACTGCAGTTGTGGCTGATAGCTCTGTCTTGCATCAGCCGTGTTTGCCCTCCAGCTTCTCCACAGCAACAAACTCATCGTTGATGTCAACCGTAGCCTCTCCGTTGACCTCCTTCAGCCTTTCATGAATGTCATTGGGCGCTTCACCTTCTGCAGTGAGGAATTCATTCACAAAACGTCAGTGTCAGACATTCTCTAATAGACTACTGTCATCAGTGTCGTAGATCGCTCTTATTAGACTGTAGAAGGAGGTCAGCGGAAGTGGTACCATTTTCCCTGGTATTAGGGTAAGTATTTCACACGAATGTTGTGTGCGATGTTACCACGACACACCTACACGAAACTACCACGTGCAAATTAGAAGCGGTGGAAATAACAATCTTGTAACTTTCCCGCTATGTGTTTCTGTATGAAATTTAGCCCTAATTTACCTCCAACTTTATAAAAAATATACGTATTACCAAAACTCGTATGTACACACAAAGTGTTATCCAACTTTAACTCGGATGTTAACCTCTGACTAAACAGAACCTACTTTGAATTGAACTGTAACTGATCTGAATACCACTTGTATTTACATTATACGTGCAAATGAACTAAAACAATTTTCTGATCCTAATAAAATTCCCATTTACCTCGCATCTTGACAACATTATTGTAGATTTCTCGAAAGCACAACAGCAATCAGCAGCGGCTAAGCTAGGTTTCTACTTTTAAATAAAATTTCTAAGCAGTATCAAACTGTTGCATACCACTTGTGCAATTTGGTAATGCATAATGATAAACCTTCTTTAAACAGTGGGACGGGCAGAGTAACTATTTCCATGAAATTATATTTCAAGACAACGATTTTACAATGAAGTATGTATTCAAAAACATAGAATAAAACTTACCGTGAACTTTACACATAACATTGGTCTGGAGAATACTATGCTATGATTTAAAAAGGGTACAATCTTAACACAGAACGTCTATAAAAACGAAACATCTTAAATAAGATATACGAGGTGCATTCAAGTTCTAAGGCCTCCGATTTTTTTTCTAATTAACTACTCACCCGAAATCGATGAAACTGGCGTTACTTCTCGACGTAATCGCCCTGCAGACGTACACATTTTTCACAACGATGACGCCATGATTCCACGGTAGCGGCGAAGACTTCTTTAGGAGTCTGTTTTGACCACTGGAAAATCGCTGAGGCAATAGCAGCACGGTTGGTGAATGTGCGGACACGGAGAGTGTCTTTCATTGTTGGAAAAAGCCAAAAGTCACTAGGAGCCAGGTCAGGTGAGTAGGGAGCATGATGAATCACTTCAAAGTTGTCATCACGAAGAAACTGTTGCGTAACGTTAGCTCGACGTGCGGGTGCGTTGTCTTGGGGAAACAGCACACGCGCAGCCCTTCCCGTACGTTTTTGTTGCAGTGCAGGAAGGAATTTGTTCTTCAAAACATTTTCGTAGGATGCACCTGTTACCGAAGTGCCCTTTGGAACGCAATGGGTAAGGATTACGTCCTCGCTGTCCCAGAACATGGACACCATCATTTTTTCAGCACTGGCGGTTACCCGAATTTTTTTTGGTGGTGGTGAATCTGTGTGCTTCCATTGAGCTGACTGGCGCTTTGTTTCTGGATTGAAAAATGGCATCCACGTCTCATCCATTCTCACAACCGTCGAAAAGAAAGTCCCATTCATGCTGTCGTTGCGCGTCAACATTGCTTGGCAACATGCCACACGGGCAGCCATGTGGTCGTCCGTCAGCATTCGTGGCACCCACCTGGATGACACTTTTCGCATTTTCAGGTCGTCATTCATGACTGTGTGCACAGAACCCACAGAAATGCCAACTCTGGAGGCGATCTGTTCAACAGTCATTCGGCGATCCCCCAAAACAATTCTCTCCACTTTCTCGATCATGTCGTCAGACCGGCTTGTGCGAGCCCGAGGTTGTTTCGGTTTGTTGTCACACGATGTTCTGCCTTCAGTAAACTGTCGCACCCACGAACGCACTTTCGACACATCCATAACTCCATCACCACATGTCTCCTTTAACTGTCGATGAATTTCAATCGGTTTCACACCACGCAAATTCAGAAAACGAATGAATGCATGCTGTTCAAGTAAGGAAAACGTCGCGCTTTTAAGTATTTAAAACAGTTCTCATTCTCGCCGCTGGCGGTAAAATTCCATCTGCCGTACGGTGCTGCCATCTCTGGGAGGTATTGACAATGAACGCGGCCTCATTTTAAAACAATGCGCATGTTTCTATCTCTTTCCAGTCCGGAGAAAAAAAAATCGGAGGCCTTAGAACTTGAATGCACCTCGTATTAATGCATGACTCAGGGAAGTAGGGTGGTCTTTCTATCAGCTCTGAGCAAGTGAACGAAGTTAACATTATTCAAGATTTATTTTCTTTTCGCCATTCAATGTATACATCATATTCTTTCTTGCTGTACTTTGCAGTAAATCTTTCTTCAAGTAATAGACACAATCAAAAGTCAACACAGCGCTACTGAATACGTTCATCACGTACCACACATCAACAAAGAATGTATGAGACTGCGCAGGTGCAACGACTGTGCCACAACAAGACAAACAATTGTTTACCTGTAACATAACTTTCTCTCTCTCTCTCTCTCTCTCTCTCTCTCTCTCTCTCTGACGTGCTCATAGGTAAATTACAAAAATCAAAATGACATGCGCACCTTACAATCTGCGTACAACATACACTGTATGTCTAAGATTAGGACGGTAGTTGGTACTCTGACAGTGAATTGGGAATGACAGCTTCGTCGAATGTCCTTGAAGCTCCATTTACTAGATCAACTGTAATGGGGCGGGTCAACGGCAGATAGTAGGCAGAAGCGACCAGAACATTAATGGTTCTGTTGTTCATAAACTTCGGCAATATTTTGTACCTAGCAATAAGGCCCCCAAAAGTTTTGCTTATGGACGGTAAATGGCTGCGATCTGTGTCTATGTCTATCTGCAGTACACTGGCAAAGGTAGCAGAAGAGTTCCATCCCAGTTTTGGCCTCCATGGAGACCAAAAGTTTCAGTTTCAAAATTAATTGGTATCGAAATAGGAAGGTACAGCATCGTGTTGAACACTTATCCTCTCGGGAACAAGAGCCATGGTCTCCAATAGATCAATACACTTATGTTTCTGCTGCCATTCGTCCTGCGTAGATACTGAGAGAGCAGGTTTTTCAGGAAAGTGTCACACACATCCTCTGGACTTCAAAGACAATCAGCACCGAATACGTGCGCATTTTATTAACACTACTTGTGCTGGAACAAACTAACACTTCTGTTGCATATTTGCACTGGCAACATCTATTACACGCACAAATAAAGTTGGCACTCACCGCGGTGGCTGATTTGAGTGACCGCAAATGCATTTCCCATTTACAGTCGCTCCCACCAGCCACCGCGACGAGTACGAATTTTATTTGCGAGAATATTATTCACACTTTGATAATTTCGTACAATAATAGAGACAATGTAATTCTGGAAGAGTAATAAGTTATATTTCCTAAAAACGTACCTTCATGATTACCTGCTGTAAACCATTTCGTTACTCTTATCGCTCACATTTTATGGTTAAATGACCGTTTTGAGAAACTTGTATTTTCCCCCATAACAGCGCAATGTACCGTCACAGGCTATACGGACGTATTAAGCTCATAGCAGAGTTTCTGGGTTATAGCTGTTCCTAAGGGCTTTTAAAATATAACATTACTGAAATGTTTTTTCTTCAGTTATTAAACACGGCTTCTGCATCTGAAATGACTATCAGACCACAGTTGTAAAAAAATGTTTGTTCAATGCCAAAACCTCTAGTTCAAGAATTATTCGTCCTGGTTTTCGATCTAGCGTCTATGAAGTGCATCCAGCTGTTTCCTCCTCATCCATCACCGAACAACTATTCCTAAACCATCTTACTGCTTGTTGTGTTGCTGCACAGACTTTTTACTCTGAATCAGCTTCATTGTGACCATTATTAAAAATCACCTCTCATCCACAAACAACAGTAGCTCTTCTGTTAACTAGTGGTGTAGCAGATCATTTGTTTAAAAAGTTATAAAATAAACTAAAAAATCGATATTAATCGAGGCCTGACAAGGAGGCTTCAGGCACTCAACATATAAATTTCTTGTAGCATGCAAGTAATTTCTGTTTTCATGACATACTTCTACCATGCACTGATGAGTCTAAACACTGTGACCACTGCGCTCTGCGAAATTGACGAAAGTCTTGTAGCTATGTGGGCACACGATGCAAAAGTGTATAAACAGAGCAGAGTCGTATGAGCATTCCATGATCATGGAATCCGGCAATTTCTGTAATAAAATCACAAAGGCGTCGCGACGGTGCAGCTCGCAGTGATACATCGATATCACCGTGTAGATCGACTGCGCAGCCATAGATCTATTTCCGTGCATATGCCGTACCTCTTTGCCGCCAATTAACGTCTCTGGCGCCTTGTGTATCTGTGGCCGCATGCGCAGTGGTGCTGTCCACAGGTTTAAAAAGATGCAGCAAGTGGTGTAGCGTCAGTTACCTCGGCTCACTCTGAAGATGACTGGACGGTATTCAGCCGAAATATTAGAAGAGGTTGAATTTATGCTGCTGAACACCTGAAATTTTATGGATCAGTCTTTGCGCTGCGAAAATATCAAGATGTAATATTAATATTATTTAGTCTACTTTCTGTTGGGGAACTTTATATAAATACGGTACAATTACTACTTATTGAAACAGTTAGCTGTATTACTGATACATCTCCTCAAACCTTTTTCCAGTTTCTACCACTGGAAGCAGAGCGAGCCCTTCGAGATCTGGCACGTCGTGCAGTTCAGCTCTTTCCAGCCAAATATCGGGAGTTTTGGCAGTGCGGCAGAAGAGATCTCGACTGGATACGTTAGGGAATAGTATCACAGGTTCCAGTATTTGTCCTTCAGTCCAGGCCAAAGTCGGTTAAACCTTTGTCGGAGCCAGAAGATTAGAGCTGTTTTTAATTTATGTTTTGGGGCAATTTGTAGGAGACAGAAATATGAAAAACTAGTGGTGGTGGTGGTGGTTAGTGTTTAACGTCCCGTCGACAACGAGGTCATTAGAGACGGAGCGCAAGCTCGGGTTAGGGAAGGATTGGGAAGGAAATCGGCCGTGCCCTTTCAAAGGAAACATCCCGGCATTTGCCTGAAACGACTTAGGGAAATCACGGAAAACCTAAATCAGGATGGCCGGAGACGGGATTGAACCGTCGTCCTCCCGAATGCGAGTCCAGTGTGATGAAAAACTAGACTGTATCATTGTGTATCTGTAACTCTATGCAATAAACTTGACAATTAGGGCTTATCAGATAAGATTTACTTGTTTAAGCTTCTCTTGTTTAAATGTGAGCAAGTTTATTAGGACTCTTGCATCCGCTGTTTAAAGGACATAATGTGTTTCCTCTGTTCCTGCTATTATCATACTGCTTGTCACAAATTATTTGTAGATTCATTTAACGCCATACTCTTCCTTTAGTTCTAAAGCCGGTTCACGCAATAAAAGGGACTTCTTTAATAAGCAAATAATGTTACTACCAGCCTTTTATGGTGACCACTATGTTCTCCTGAAACGTGCGGAAGACAGCCGTACAGAGAAGAGCTCCGAGCTGCTTTATACTCAGGTGCAACTAAGGCCGGCCTCCTACAGAGGGCGTCACTCGTTAAGCCCTATTCTATGCGTCATCATCATCTTACAACTACTCGTATTTTTCTAGAGTGCATGCGTCAAGCAAATGCGGATATAAGCAGACTGACGGCTCCACTCAGACAGTATTACTGCGCAGTAACACCACAGTACCAACAAAATCTCAAGACAGCTTCAGGATTGTGTGTATAGTCACCACCAAGAAGATACAAACTGGTCATACTACAAATGATAGCAGTTATCCGTCACTGGGCTCAGAACCAGATCAGAGTTAAAGAAAGATCGGTGCGAGAGAACACTGAATTATTACCACATCCTATCGTCATACTACAATTAGGGGTCCATCTGACAGATGAACCAAGGGGCTACCAACATTATCTCGTCAATGACCTTTCAGCAAATGTCGCTGCATATGGAACTCCGCAGCAGGGTCTTGGTTCATGCACTTACGCTGAGTGCTGTTCATCAGCGACGAAGGCTGGAATCTGCACGCCAATACCGCAACTTGACATCGACTTAGCGTCGACAGGTGACCGTTTCAGATGAATCTCACTTTATACATCATCGGACAAATGACCCGTAGCAGGTACAGAGTGAAACGTCCCAAAGCAAACACCCTGCAACAATCGTCGGAAGGGTAGTGGTTTGGGATATGTTTTCGTAGCATTCTCTTCGTGGTTTCATCGTTCTGGAAGGTATAGTGGATCAACATAAGTATGCACCTAACTTTGAAGACCATGTTCACCCCTACATGCTGTTTGTTTTTCCTCGGCTCGATGGCATCTACTACCAGGACAATAAAACGTGTGACAGAGCTTCAACTATACGTCCGTGGTTCGAAGAGCACCACGATGAGTTTACCATTCTATCATGGCCACCAAACTTACCGAATTTAAACCCAATCGATAATGTGTGGGAGAATCTCGATCGCGCTGTTCGCGCCATGGATCCTCAATCGAGAAAACTAGCGCAAATGGCCAGAAAGCTCGTGTTAGCATTGCTGCACATCCCTGTCGCTACCTTCCAGAACCTCACTGGAGCGGCCGGAGTGGCCGAGCGGTTCTAGGCGCTACAGTCTGGAACCGCGCGACCGCTACGGTCGCAGGTTCGAATCCTGTCTGGGGCATGGATGTGTGTGATGTCGTTAGGTTAGTTAGGTTTAAGTAGTTCTAATTTCTAGGGGACTGATGACCTCAGATGTTGAGTCGCATAGTGCTCAGAGCCAGTTGAACCATTTTTATCCAACTTCGTTTTATGACTCCAGAGCTACACTACGTAGAATAAGTAACACAGAATTGTGCTCCGCTACGGAAGCACAACGCTACGTTCAAGAAGAAGTCAGGCCTTCATTCAGAGGAAAAGTAAAGCTGTGATGAAGTCGCCCACACAGCTTGCGGCCTCGTTACACAAAACTGCGACGGCTGTCAGCACGCGTCACACTTCCGCCACGTCTCCTCCAGCTCTTGTCAGACGACTCCTAAATCTCCTTTTTCTGTCTCCGTCGCTCCCTGGCAGCTTCCTTTTGCGGCTCCCGAGACAGTCCGCCCCATCCCCCCGCCTCGAGAGAGCCAACCCAGACGGGTGCTGCCGCCGGTAAGAGCTTTCCGCTGCTCGACCGCTAAACAACATCACGTTCTGTTTACGCCAAATTGACAGTCGAGCAGCGAATTGACTTATTCCGCCACAAATTGCGGCGGTGATCAGGCGGGGCATTTTTATCCCGTGGTTTCCGCGACCCCGGCGTCCCCCTTCCACACCGCAACAGCTCGGAGAGCCCTCCGGTCCCTCTCTTATTTGTTTTTCCCCGTCTCTTTTTTCCTCTCCGCGTCTCCTGTCCTCCCGCGTCTGGAGTTGCTGGCGAGACGCAGGACCGGCAGGAGCGAGTGAGTCGGCGCGGAGATTGTCAATCAGCCTGGGCGCGCCGCCGCCGCCGCCGAGTTGCCGCAATTTCCCCGTCGCGTCATCCGGCGCGGCGCTCGCCCGGCCAATCAGCGCGTAGGCGCGGCGGGTCCTCATTTCCCCAGAGGAGCTGCCAGCCGCCCATCTCCTGTGGGGAAGGCGGCGCCCGGGTCGCGACTCCCGAGCGCCGCTGCGCTGCGGAGTCGTTAGCCGGCCCGCCAACTCGCCAGGGCAGGGGCGCGAATCAAGCACATACGAGGGGCTGCTGACGGGACATCGGCTTTATACAGAAAAAAGTACCGTCATGGGGGAAAAAACTAACGCACCAAGTAGGAATTATCCGAGTGGGACGCAAATCGGTAAAGGTGATGTAAATGCATAGACAGACTATATGGGTCTAGTGAAGCAGGGGATACAGCCCGTCGGCTTTGAACAATGACGTCATTCCTTAGTCATAGATAGTAATGTCTTCACTTCGAGGCATAGATAATAAAGCAGTCCTGTGTTCTAATAAGCGCTATCATTAAAATAATTTAATGTGAATCTAAAAGCGATCGCTTGATATTAGATACAGATGCTTCAGTAGCTGATGAGTGTTTTTTGGCTTTTTTAAAAAAATCTCACCAGGTAGAATAAACTCATCCTACTTTATTAAGCAATCAATAAAAAAACTAAACTAAAACATAACAGCAAAAGACAAGTGAAACACAAAGGTTAAATAAACAATCAAAACATATAAAATGAAACAGGTTGCAAATGTAACGTACGTGTATTTCCACCTATTCGTAAGTAGGATCAGTTTATTCTATCTCGTGAGATTTTTTTTAAGCCAAAAAACACTTATCAGCTACTGAAGCATCTGTATCTTAGGATCAGTTTATTCTATCTCGTGAGATTTTTTTTTAAAAAGCCAAAAAACACTTATCAGCTACTGAAGCATCTGTATCTTAGGATCAGTTTATTCTATCTCGTGAGATTTTTTTTTAAAAAGCCAAAAAACACTTATCAGCTACTGAAGCATCTGTATCTTAGGATCAGTTTATTCTATCTCGTGAGATTTTTTTTTAAAAAGCCAAAAAACACTTATCAGCTACTGAAGCATCTGTATCTTCTAATGGGTGCGGGAGTTCCGACTCACACCCACCCACCTCCCCAGGAGTCGGAACTCCCGCACCCATTAGAAGATACAGATGCTTCAGTAGCTGATAAGTGTTTTTTGGCTTTTTTAAAAAAAAATCTCACGAGATAGAATAAACTGATCCTAAGATACAGATGCTTCAGTAGCTGATAAGTGTTTTTTGGCTTTTTAAAAATAAAAATCTCACGAGATAGAATAAACTGATTCTACTTTATGTTAGTAATAGCGGACACGAAATAAACAGCACATCTACAATTTGTATCCCGTGTTCCACTTAGGGTTTACTGAAGCGGAGGATACATCGTTCAGGTGAAGAACAGGACAGTAATGCTAGTGAAAACGAAGAAATCGCCTTACGACAAACTCGTATTCCGGACTGTACTTAAGCAACACACTTCGAATGAGCTTTTAATTTGTATCGGGTTTCATTTGCGGTTTAGTGAAGCAGGGGATACATAGTTCAAGTGAACAACAGGACAGCAATGCTAGTTGAAACTAAGAAATCGACTACGCTGAACTTGTATCCCGTACTGCACTTAAGCAATACAGTTAGAAAGACTTTCGAGATACAACTGACATACATGTAACGTGATGTATTCTTTGCTAGTAATTTCATTCATTTCTTTCCATTGTATTTTGCGGAGAAATACTAAGATACAAACACGGGATATCGTTAACGTGAAAATACTACTGGCCCTTAAATACGTGAAATAAGTTTATCTCTCTCGCATTCCTTTGTTTCTCAACATTCTCCTCAGCTCTTTCATCTTTGTAATACATGCTCTCTGGCGACTTGTGACGTCATTGTTCAAAGCCGACGGGTTGTATCCCCTGCTACACTAGACTCGACTACATACACGAAGACACTAACTTGTTCTCGAAAGAACAGTTACTGTTGATAACCGTGCAGCTTTTCCCTGGAATAAATGATGAGTAACTGACAACCTCAGCTGCCGACAGGTGTTGTTGATATACCTCGATGTGGACAGCTGAAAATGTGTGCCCCGACCGGGACTCGAACCCGGGATCTCCTGCTTACACGGCAGACGCTCTATCCATCTGAGCCACCGAAGACACAGATGAATAGCGCGACTGCAGGGACTTCTCCCTTGCACGCCTCCCGTGAGACCCACATTCCCAACTGTCCACAATTCTACATATGTATTGTACCTTACAGACATTTGCCCACCCACTCATTACTCGCGCACGCTTTGGCGATTCCCGTAAGAGTTTGGAGAACCAGTGCTGGGACGAAGGCCAATGGCTGGCTAGCCTTTAACTATATATATGAATATATACCAGCCATTGACCTTCGTCTGTGCGAATGCGCACAGGTTGCCCAAACTCTTACGGGAATCAAATGGTTCAAATGGCTCTGAGCACTATGGGACTCAACTTCTGTCATCAGTCCCCTAGAACTTAGAACTACTTAAACCTAACTAACCTAAGGACATCACACACATCCATGCCCGAGGCAGGATTCGAACCTGCGACCGTAGCGGCCGCGCGGTTCCAGACTGTAGCGCCTTTAACCGCTTGGCCACCACGGCCGACTCTTACGGGAATCGCCAAAGCGTGCGCGAGTAATGAGTGGGTTGGCAAATCTCTGTAAGGGACAATACATATGTAGAATTGTGGACAGTTGGGAATGAGAGTCTCACGGGAGGCGTGCAAGGGATAAGTCCCTGCAGTCACGCTATTCATCTGTGTCCTCGGTGGCTCAGATGGATAGAGCGTCTGCCGTGTAAGCAGGAGATCCCGGGTTCGAGTCCCGGTCGGGGCACACATTTTCAGCTGTCCACATCGAGGTATATCAAGAACACCTGTCGGCAGCTGAGGTTGTCAGTTAGTCATCATTTATAGCATAGGCAAATGATATCAGTGGCAGAGAAATTGGATTATCTCTTCGAGACAAAGAGCTTCACAAACGGAGCAAGTCAGTAACAAGTTGGTACATCTCTAGCCATTACGGAAGCGATTTATTCGCCTTGGCATTGACTGACGGAATTGCTCTATGTCCACCTGGGAGATCTCGTGCCAAATTCTGTCCAACTAGAGCCTTAAGCCATCGGCACACGGACCGTGCTGCCGAACGAGAACGTTGAGCGTGCCAAGTTCGACATGCTGCTGAACGCTCAAGAACGATGCGACTTGTGCATACGCTACGTGGACACCAACGTGGTATACGCGATCGCAACGCACTCCAGCGACAGTTAAGGGATGTTTCTAGTTCGTAAATCGGACTGTTTACTCAACGGGCGAGCATAAAATTCCCACGTTAGCTCTATTAAAACCCACATTTCTTCCATCGTCCACGAAAAGGAAAGTACCATGTCCAATCAATAAGGACACAGGCTTATAAAAGTTTCATTACAAACAGTGCGTTACAAATTTGGAATACTTCTCCGCATAAGATAAACATTATTTCATCATTCCCACATTTTAGTAAAACCCCAAGGTCAGTCTTACTTTATCACTATTCCTACCCAGTAACAGAATCTTTGCAACATGTGAATTACGAAGCGTAAAAGAAGGAGCAAAATATCTTCATACAAGTAGCGCAAGCTGTCCTTTAGATTAAGCCAATCGAACAAAGTCACTCCTCAGAAAAGGTGAACTTGTATTTATATAATATCAAATATTATAGTCTATACTTATATTAAACTAATAATAAAGTATCAGAACGCCGGCCTGAGTAGCCGAGCGGTTCTAGGCGTTACAGTCTGGAACCGCCCGACCGCTACGGTCGCACGTTCGAATCCTGCCTCGGGCATGGATGTGTGTGATGTCTTTAGATTAGTTAGGTTTAAGTAGTTCTAAGTTCTAGGGGACTGAAACCACAGCAGTTAAGTCCTACAGTGCTCACAGCCATTTGAACCAAAGTATCAGAACCTAATAAAATCGCGAATGTTAGGCGAAAAAATTGCGTGAGTCAGGACGCGAACCACCGCCCCATCAAACAAACTCATTATACGACAGTGACGCTATTGATTAAGCTAAACCAACATCAGACCTCTCATATCTTATCATAGTATCTTACCTCTCGCTAAAAACCTTAATCGTAGATTTGTTACTAACTGAAACTTAATTATAACACATTGTACCAAGAACGATGCTTTTCGGGTGGATCTTGAGTGTGTCCCTGCCTTCAAATAGCCTACTCTCATAATACGCAGGTTACAATAATTCTTTTGCCACGAATATGATGTTTCTCATTAGTTTATTGGAACGAATCACACAGTTAAGAACGGGTTTTGCAGTGATTCTCAATTTGCTGGTGCTCGGAAGGGCATATATACATATAGGCTTGAAATGAATGCCAATATGGCGCCTCACAACTCCGTACTGAAGGGAGACGGCGTGCTTGTGACGTAGGTGACGTTGTGCCATCTCATTGGTCAACGCTCAGACGCACTCTCAGAATATCTGACATGGCATATATTCCTCTGCACGTTCGGAAAGGCTCCCGAGCGTGCTATTCCATGCTGTGACGTCAGAAACTCGGCACGCTCAACGCTCAACGTTCGGATGCACGGTCCATGTGCCGATGGCTACGAATGATATCAATGTCAGAGAAATTGGATTTTTTCTTCGACAAAGAGCTTCACAAACGGAGCAAGTCAGTAACAAGTTGGTCCATCTCTAGTCATCAGGGAAGCGAGTTATTCGCCTTGGCCGGCCGTGGTGGCCGTGCGGCTCTAGGCGCTTCAGTCCGGAACCGCGTGACTGCTGCGGTCGCAGGTTCGAATCCTGCCTCGGGCATGGATGTGTGTGATGTGCTTAGGTTTAAGTAGTTCTAAGTTCTAGGGGACTGATGACCTCAGATGTTAAGTCCCATAGTGCTCAGAGCCATTTGAACCATTTTATTCGCCTTGGCATTGACTGACAGAATTGTTCGACGTCCGTCTGGGCGATCTCGTGCCAAATTGTGTCCAACTGGAGCCTTAGATGATCAAGATCCCGAGTTGGTCGGAGGGCCCACGCCATAACACTCCTACCGTTCTCGACTGGGGAGAGTCACGGCGAACTTGCTGGCCAAAGCTAGGTTTGGCAAGCACGAAGACGAGCAGTAGAAACTCTCCGGTGTGCAGCTTTATCTTGCTGAAATGTAGGCCCAGAATGGCTTGCCATGAAGGGAAACAATACTTTGCGTAGAATTTCGTTGACATACTGCTGGGCTGTAAGGGTGCCTCGTATGGCAGCTAAAGGGGTGCTCTTATGACAAGAAATGGACAAATGGCTCAAATGGCTCTGAACTCTATGGAACTTAACTTCTTAGGTCATCAGTCCCATAGAACTTAGAACTACTTAAACCTAACTAACCTAAGGACATCACACACATCCATGCCCGAGGCAGGATTCGAACCTGCGACCATAGAGGTCGCGCGGTTCCAGACTGTAGAGCCTAGAACCGCTCAAAGAAATTGACACCCTATACCAGCCTTGTTGTCGGGCCATATGGCGGATGAGAATGAGGTTGGTATCCCAATGTCCAGGGGGCTTCCAGACATTGGTCTGGAATCTCATTTACTGCAGTAAAACTGTGGTCATGAGCCCCGCTTCGAAATGAGCCCCAATGAGTAGCGAATACGTATCTGGTGACACGGAAACGGTACAGTAGTTTCCGCTCTATAAGCAGCAAGTTTCGCTGCTCGCTCGCACCGGGAAATAGAAACAGAGGCGGCTCCGCAGCCAATTTTATGACACGAAGCGGCCGGCCGCGGGTGCAACAGAACCCATGTGGATGGGTGGAAAGAAATGTGTCAGGCTTCATAATACGTATTTATATGTGTCGTGTATTATGCATTTCTTGTACGTGGATCTGAATCTGCACATGAACTTTCCTAATCCTCCTCACACGTTTCCGTGAAGCGTGGCCAAATCTTTGTTGGGAAGTAGTTCTGTAGTATAGTAGTGCCAACCTTACTCCTGGCTAGGGGATCAGAGAGACAGCACAGGCAGGTAAAAGTCAAAGACCTTCCAGTGTCACAAGATTTGGGGTGCAGAGGTTGGTCACGGCCAAGTGGTTCGACCACCCCCTCCACCGGGGCCCAGAAAGACCTCCGGGTGCCCGCCATATTCTTGGACTGTTACAGAAGACGGGTAAGTGAGCAGACGTGCCCTCAGTGCGTCTGTCTCAATGTTCAAGCATGGAAGAGAGGTATTTGAATATTTGTACTAATTCTTTTATTTCCAGCTTCGGATTGTGTAAGGTAATGAATGTGCTAGTTTAATTCCGGAAATTTGATCCCCTGTGTTAAAGTATCTGGTCCCCAGTTTGCCCGTTATCCTCCTCACATAGTGAATGTCCTATGTAAAATATTGGGAGACTTTGGTGGTATACATTTGGCCAACGCAATTCCGTCTTACCCGTAGAAATGTGCGTGCAGATTAGTATATAATATACCCGAGCTATAAGTTGTAAAATTGTAATATCTGTAAACTGAAATAATTGCTGCTATCGCTGTAAAGTCGAGTGATAATGTTTAAAATAAATAGGTAATCAACTGTCATCAATCTTTAACATACCTTAAAAATCACAAAGAAGTCAAGTTAAAGGAATTTATTTAAAATAAAAGATATAGAATGCAGGGACCTACACATCAGCGTGTGAGCCCTCCAGCCCCTTGCCTAGTATCGTACAGAAAGGACACGCTCTCTAGGTAGCGCTCTCAAGCTCCCCTCCCCAGTTATCCGTTGCGCAATTTTGATTCAGGGCTTGACGATATCAACTTTCATCTGGAGTCCCTAGGCAAGGAGGTAAGATGGTAAACTTTCAACACCCTGGACAGCAGTGAGAAACCAACCTGACTATCCCCCGCCATATGGCCTGAAAACCAGGAGTGTTGGAATAGGGCGTCATTTCATTCATAGCAGGAGCTCTTCGACTGTCGTCCGAAACATCCTTACATCACGGCGGAGCTTCGACGATATTCTGCGTCCCGTTTGGTTGCCCTTCATGACAAGCCATGCAGGGCTTACGTTGCAGTGAGATAACATCACCAACCCATACACAGGGAGAGCTTCTACTGCATGTCTTCGTGCTTGCCAAATCACACCTTCACCAGCGATGTCGCCGGATCTCTCCCCAAATGAGAACGTCCGGAGCATTATGCTCAGTGTCTTCCAACGAGCTTTAGATACTGACCATCTAAAGCGCAAGTTGGACGGATTTTCGCCCGCATCTCGTGGTCGTGCGGTAGCGTTCTCGCTTCCCACGCCCGGGTTCCCGGGTTCGATTCCCGGCGGGGTCAGGGATTTTCTCTGCCTCGTGACGGCTGGGTGTTCTGTGATGTCCTTAGGTTAGTTAGGTTTAAGTAGTTCTAAGTTCTAGGGGACTTATGACCACAGCAGTTGAGTCCCATAGTGCTCAGAGCCATTTGAACCATTTGGACGGATTTTGGGACGATATCTCTCAGGAGGACGACCATCAACACCGTCTATCAATTTCAAGCCGAATATCTGCTTGCATAAGGGCCAGAGGTGGACCAGCGCGTTACCTCCTTGCTTAATTCGTCATACTCTTTTTGTTGAATAAATTATCCCATTCTTCTGAAATTCTAATCGTTTGTTTTCTACCGATTTCTGTCCCTTACGGATAATTCCTTCGCTGTGCGTCTTCTTTTCTTAGAGTGTATGTACAACATATGCCCCCTTAAGCTCAACGCATTTATGGCACCTTTGTTCCTGCCTCTCTAACCCATCTAAAAAAGGAAAACGTGATTTCGATTCTGCTAAAAACCACTCATACACAGCCTTTCTGTTTCCCTCGTTGTTCGGAAATCAACTTTCCCTTTCTTGAGATTTAGAAACAGATAATAGTCTGTGGGGCCACGACGTTTGAACAGGATGGATGTTTGAGGATTTCAAAGTAAAGATCTGCCAGTTTTTCCTGCGTGAAAGCCTCTTTGTGACCAGAGGTATTGTCTTGTAGAAACAAGATACCTTTTCTCAGCTTTCCTCGACGTTTGGAGACCAACTGTTGTTCTAGTTTGTGGACACATTCAACGTAGTACTTCGCTTTGTTGTAAGTAGTCAATAAGTAGGATTCTATCTTATCCCAAAAGGTGGATGCAAGCAACTTACCTGCATATAGTCGCATTTGCGAATATGGAAACCATCAGCTGAATAATGGAATGTCGAAACTGAGACTTTGTCCCGGACCAGCACTCTAACCTGGATTTCCTAAGCCGGCCGCTATGGCCGAGCGGTTCTAGGCGCTTCAGTCCGTAACCGTGCTGCTGCTGCGGTCCCAGGTTCGAATCCTGCCTCGTGCATGGATGTGTGTGATGTCCTTAGGTTAGTCAGGTTTAAGTAATTCTAAGTTCTAGGGGACTGATGACGTCAGATCTTAAGTCCCATAGTGCTCAGAGCCATTTGAACCATTTTTGAATGTCCTAAGGAACATTGCATCGCACTTCTGAACAACACAGGCAGTGCAATATTGTACGGCGATCTATGTGTTTTGAATTTACGTGGACGTAGAGAACCACTGTATCTCTGTCCTTTGGACTCTTCTTTGGCGTCTGCGTCATAGGTGTGTATCCGTCTTTTATCCATGGTGACGAGACGATCCAAAAATACCACGGGATGCAGGCCAAACTGAAACAAACCATTTGCTGACGCTTTTGGTGTGCATTGAGACCTTTGGAAACTCATTTTGCTGAGAGCTTTCTCATGTTCAAAATGACATAAAAATATGACCCACACGTTCTCGAATATGTCCAGAGTCCCTGCTGTCTCTGCAGTGATCCACTGATCATGAAGGGTCATGGAAGGAACAACACGCACAGTTTCCAGAGCTGCGACTCGAGCTGTCCTTCCAAGACTCTTCTCATCTTTAGTCCTGAAATTTCCTGTTTTAATTTCAACAATGTAATTCTCGATAGTGGAGTAGAAATACTTAGTCACAGCACAACTCTATTTTCTTGCGCCATGTTCACTTCAACTTTCACAGAACAATGAAAACCAATGTTACTGCTACATAGTTATCACATACAATGTAAAAAACAAGGTTTAATGGCAAAACATCAGAATTAATGTACATAAATTATAACAAGGAAAAGTCAAGGACTTACCAGCATCTCATCCTAAAGCAGATACAAGGGAGAGACATGAATTTTTACCTGTTGTAATGTACAGAAGACATCGCTGTTCTCAGTAAACTGTTCAACATACACTACTGGCCATTAAAATTGCTACAACAAGAAGAAATGCAGGTGGTAAACGGGTATTCATTGGACAAATATACTATAATAGAACTGACATGTGATTACATTTTCACGCAACAACCGCCTCTGGCCGTAATAACGGCCTCGATACGCCTGGGCATTGAGTCAAACAGAGCTTGGATGGCGTGTACAGGTACAGCTGTCCCAGCAAATTCAACACGATATCACAGTTCAGCAAGAGTAGTGACTGGCGTATTGTGACGAGCCAGTTGCCCGGCCACAATTGACCACTCGTTTTCAATTTGTGAGAGATCTGGAGAATGTGCTGGCCAGGGAAACAGCCGAACATTTTCTGTATCCAGAAAGGCCGGTACAGGACCTGCAATATGCGGTCGTGCATTATCCTGCTGAAATGTAGGGTTTCGCAGGGATCGAATGAAGGGTAGAGCAATGGGTCGTAACGCATCTGAAATATAACGTCGACTGTTTAAAGTGTCTTCAATGCGAACAAGAGGTGACCGAGACGTGTAACCAATGGCACCCAATACAACCACGCCGGGTGATACGCCAGTATGCCGATGGTAAATAGACATTTCCAATGTGCGTTCACCGCGATGTCGCCAAACACGGATGCGACCGTCATGATGCTGTAAACACAACCTGGATTCATCCGAACAAATGACGTTTTGCCATTCGTGCAGCCAGGTTCATCGTTGAGTACACCATCGCAGGCGCTCCTGTCTGTGATGCAGCGTCAAGGGTAACCACAGCCATGGTCTCCGAGCTGACAGTCCATGCTGCTGCAAACGTCGTCGAACTGTTCGTGCAGATGGTTGTTGTCTGTGGCAAACGTCCCCATCTGTTGACTTAGGGATCGAGACGTGGCTGCACGATCCGTTACAGCCATGCGGATAAGATGCCTGTCATCTCGACTGCTAGTGTTACGAGGCCTTTGGGATCCACAACGGCGTTCCGGATTACCCTCCTGAATCCACCGATTCGATATTCTGCTAACAGTCATTGGATCTCGACCAACGCGAGCAGCAATGTCGCGATACGATAAACCGCAATCGCGATAGGCTACAATCCGACCTTTATCAAAGTCGGAAACGTGATGGTACGCATTTCTCCTCCTTACACGAGACATCACAACAAAGTTTCACCAGGCAACGCCGGTCAACTGCTGTTTGTGTATGAGAAATCAGTTGGAAACTTTCCTCATGTCAGCACGTTGTAGGTGTCACCACCGGCGCCAATCGTGTGTGAATGCTCTGAAAAGCTAATCATTTGCATATCACAGCATCTTCTTCCTGTCGGTTAAAGTTGGCGTCTGTAGCACGTCATCTTCGTGGTGTAGCAATTTTAATGGCCGGTAGTGTAGAATATAGACTAAGCTAAACTGAAGAAAGGTGTCAATGATGAGCAATGAAAGATTTGAGACGGGTGATAAAATTAATATTGCAACTGGGAAGCACGAAGTACACGAAGTGAAGCAATTTTGCTACCTTGGGAGCGAAATAATAATAGATCAGTGAAGCAAGGAGGACTTAAACAAACAGACTAGCATAGGAAAAAGAGGGCATTCCTGGTCAAATTGTGGTATCACGCACCAGTTCCACCCTGCCGGCAGGAGTGAGCGTCTTAAGTTGACAACGTGTAAGCCGGAAATGCATATCCTTGTATTTCCATCTATTGTACTATAATTTGTTTTCTTATTTTGTTGCCTGAATATATGACATTTCTGTGTCTTTACATATTGTAATTATTTTACTATTTGTATATATATATATATATATATATATATATATGCATTTATGTCGATGTATAATTGGTTTGTTTCGTAAATATTATTTGTATTTTTACGCTGGGTCTTGCCTAGGGAAAACTGCTATCGAACGATTACATCGATAGGTCGTGTGAAGAATCAAAGTGTGTAGGATCTTTGGTAGTGTTAACTCTGTCGCGTGGAGCGCGGGCAGAGGGAGTCTGGCTGGAGTAGCGAGTGGAGCAGGGTGGTGTGAAGCTCCCGCGAGTTGCCACGCTTTCGGGGTTTGGCAGCATGTAATTGCGCTCGACTTGCTATGATAGTTCCTGACACGGTGTCGCGGACGGGAAGCATTAGCTGGCGCACATCAAGAGCCCGTTTCGCCTGGTGACAGTGTCGAGAAGAAGGCGCGCCAACATCCAGCTTCTGCAAAAGCGATGGCCGACAATGAGTGACTGTCGCCACCTCCTCGACCGACGACTGCAAACCTTCAATCAACCAACAAGGAAAACTGAAAGCACGTAAAGTTTTAGAACTGTATGGCAGACCTCAGCTTTTCCAACTTTTAAAATTGTTGCATCACAAAATGACAGCTACTTAGCATGAACCTTTGTTGCTCATTGTCCCAATTGCATTACCAAGCAGGGTCCCTTCCTTTTCCGGAATGAACCCGAGTGTCGTTGAAATTCAAACGCCAGCATCATTCCACTTCACTACTTTAATTTCAAAGTTCAGTTAAAGTATTCATAGCTGGCTACAATATTCAGATTACACAAGCACAAATTAAGAGTGCAAGTTTTGTTACCGTATTTTAGCTTACCTGTGACTGCAGCTCAGCTTGGTACGTACTAAATTTTACTATTGTTAATTGTTCAGAATCATTTAATTCAAGTTCAAAGTTAAATCTCTTATTTCTAAATTGCGTAGATTCAAGTAGCTTTTAAAATGATTGTTGAGGTAGTCCAAAACTAACCGCATTTTACTGAATTTCGATGTGCTTCAGAAAGAAAGCTCACAATTAACTTCAGTCACTAAATTAACTTTCGATTTTCCGGTTTCATTAATTCTTTTGCTAAATTAAGTAAGAGTGTAGCGAAATTTATTACTTCTGACAAACTTTCAGTTTTCACACTACACGTGTCAACCTTCAGTTGCCACGCTTCTAGTGCTAATTAAATGTGTAATAACCTTTCTTTTTCAGTTACTATAGTAATTGTCCTTAGGACTGGCGACCGTAATTTCCCCCAAATCTCAAATATCTAATTACCGCTAGTTGATTGTTAACGTAACGGCCGCACATTTACTTTCTTTATTAACTTTACCCCTATTTCAAAATTAATTTCTACCAGTTTCATTAGCATTTTTCCTTTCATTTAGATGTAACCCTTTCCTCCCTCTTTACCGACAAATTAACCTCGGTGACGATTGCTTTTCCCAAATTTCCATTAGGTACACGCGGTTTAATTTTTCACTGTCATTAAGGTCGATAAGTGAGGGGGAGGTTACAAACGGAACTGCAAGTTTCTGTCAGACGCCGACAGCAGTCACACAGCAACTATCGGACCCAATGGTTCGCGCATGCTGAGCCATGCCTCCAGTGCTTCTGCACTATGCGCGCCGTCTGCCGCGCGATGCAGGACAGGACAGCTAGCGGCAGCGAGACACGCTTTGCAGACGCCACTTAGTTGTGGCTCCCACTGCACTGTTTGTGCTTTAGTACAGAGAGCCTCAGTCTCGTTGACACTGATAGATGGACTTTGTTTTTTACTGGTATATCTGTCTCCTGTCGACTGTGTTAACTTGTTCGCTAATCATTTCTGCTCCTGTCCAGCTTTCCTACGACGACAGTTGCTGCACCACTCTTTAGTCGACCTCTCCTTACCGTTGTGTACGAAGTCTGCTACTGTCATACCTTGGGCTTAATTTAAAGAATAAATTTCTGAAAATGCACGTTTGGAGCATAGAATTACATAGAACTGAGTCATGGAGTCTGAGACTAGCTCAGAGTAAGAGAGTCGTAGCGTTTGAGATGTGCCTCCATAGAAGAGCGCTCAAAATTAGGTGAACCAATAAGATAATAAATGAGGAGGTTGTCTGCAGAGTCCTAGAGGAAAGAAGCACTAAAGGGAACTGTAGAGGGTACACGTTCTAGAGGAAGAACAGAGATTGGAATACATCCAGCAAATAATTAGGGACCATGGATGCCACAACTAGTCTGTGATGAAGATGTTGGTACAGGAGGGGAATTCGGTGAGGTCAACATCAGTCAGACTGCTGGTGACCAAAATAAATAATCTAATGAGATGACAATATTTGGCAAGAAAAATGCAATTTCGGGCTTTTCTTTTAGTTTGGTACGGGGGACATCTACCCGACCAGAGAAACCTGCACCACCTCCCCCCCCCCCCCTAGCAGAAACCGATACAGAACTAACCAGGCCCTTCCCCTCCATCCTCAAGACGAAGGACATTTTTAATTAGAAGAGAAACCGTTTGCTAAGGTTGTCTCGATTGCGCTGCAGAAGTTTCGTTCGGAAAACGTTACACATCCTCCATACAGTCCCGATCTCGCCACACTCAATGTCAATACTTTTGGAGCCCCGAAGACATAAATTCGTGGCCGTAAATTTGCTCCGGACAAGAAGTGCACGCATGGTTCCATAAGCGACCGCAAACATTTTTCCGTGGGGGCGCTGACCGACTTGTGTCATAGTGGGATAAATGCATTAACAGTTAAGGCGTTTGCTGTTGAAATTATAAACTGTTTACTAACTTTTTTTTCCATCTGTCTCGTTTTCATTTGGTTAGCATTTGTGCGGCCTATAGAACCATGAAACAATTGTGATCGTTACTGACCTAGACTTATTGTGTTCCACACCTACCATACTAATCTGACAGTCTGAGTAATTGGAGAACCTATGTAGACAGCGTCGCTACACACACTATGCGTGAAGTGGACACTGAGATTTCGATGTCGACACTCTCTCCTTTTTGCAGCACCATCTCTTATCCTTACGAGGACGGTAATACAAGGAATCGACTTTTCCTGTATAGTTAACGCACTTTCTTAATCTTACAGTGACATGGTTTATAAACTGACAACTGGTTTTAAATGGTCTCCCGCGATACTGGAAGACAGAAAGTCTCTGCAGAAGTCAGCGAGCGTGATGCACTTATACATAAAGGTTTCAGTCTAGATCGCTCTTCATTTCTTATAATTCGGCAAACAGCCGTCCTCAAATCTATCGTAAGAAAGAGATATAAGTACAGGGTACACATTAGAAAAAAGGTTTTTCATGTGAGAAAAAGAGATTAAAATTGTGAAGGGCGTTATTTCAACATAATAAAAGAAACAAGATATGCTCACAAATTGGTGGCAGGCAAATACAGTACCTAAGTATGAATAATACATGCCAAAAAAACTTAAAGTATCATTACAACGTGTTATGTCAAATGTTATATCATCTTACTAAATGTAAGTGCATACTGGTGGTACTGCACTCACAGATAAGAAAATAGATTATTTAACCGCCACCATGCGGCTCTCCAAGCGCAAGAAAAACTCACTCTACTTTAGCAGAATTATAACAGGTTGAACTATGAATAAAATGCAACTTACATTAAAATGTGTTTTACATTTGTGTATCTCTGTTTCAGTAAATAATAAAATGACAGATCCATATTGATTAATTCATATACATGTATATAGTATTAGTAAAATATTTAACAAGCAAAGTTACACAAGAATTATAGAGTGTAAGAGAGCTTATAATAAAATGTGTTGATTCTTCAAGTTCTTTTTCTTGGGGCGTATTATACACATGAGGGTAGTTCGGAAAGTAAGTTCCGTTTCGATTTTTCTCCACGGCATGGCCTCGATCGCAGTTCCGCTCATGCGCAGTAGTATCTCTGGTTCATGCAGAACGAAATGACAACGAGCTCGCTCTGTGTTGTCTGTCGTTCGTAGTGATTGTTTATAATGGCATCGTTGACCTAAATTCCCGCCGCTTGAACTGAGATCTGCGATTCGTTTGCTGAAGCCTAAGAACAGTAAACTAAGTGACAGTCCTCGACAACTCTGCGACTTTCACGGAGACAATACAATGAGTGCTTCAATCTGAGAAGATTGGTCCAATAATTCAAGGAAGGACATGATCAAGTGCATGACGAAGAACGAGGTGGACGGCCATCTGTGGTTTCTGACGAACTGGTTAGTGCAGTCGAAGAAAAGGTTAAGAAAAATCTTAACATTGCGATTAATGATATTGCTCGTCAATTTCTACAAACTTCGCGAACAGTAATTTACGAGATTTTTATTGAAAAACTGAGTTTTCTTAATCTTTGTGCACGTTGGGTGCTTAAATTTCTTTGGGGCACCAGGCGGCAACATTCTACGACGAAGAAATACATAAATTTATACCGCGCTATGAGAAATTCCTGGATAATTACAGGGGCTATGTTGAAAAGTAGTGTAGGTGTTATAGATTTTCGTGAAATAAATTTCTTTCTTTATCTCTATTCGATTTTTCTTATATTATCAAACTGAACGTACTTTCCATACTACCCTCGTATTCTTATCCTGTATTTGTCTATAATGAATTTACGAGCACATCTGCTTCATTGTAATATGTTGAAGTAAGGTGAATCTCATGTAAATTCCTTTTTTCAAGACAACTCTCCGTTGTAATTTGAAAAATAGTGTATGTCCCATATTTATACCTTTGTCTTGAGGCAGATATGAGAGAGGCTTTTTGCCGAAACTGGTAACGTAGTTAGAAGAAATAAAGAGCGACGTATACTAAACATTTTGTGTGTAAGTGGCTTCCCAGGTCCTACAACTAAGACGAGTGCAGCAACTAAGGGAATTTATTATTATAATCTTTACGCCATTGTAATATGATTAAGACTGTGGGTGATGGGCAATTATGCTTCAGGAAAAGTCATCATCGGCCGGAAAGGCATCAGCCACGTGGAATTAAGATGAGTAAAAATACAAATTTAGTATAAAACTTCGACGGTGCCTTCTGCAACGACATCAGCTCGAAGGAAAAATAGACTGTGTAGCCAGATCGTCAAAGGATGGAGTTGCTTACTAAATTACCACGTGCTCTGGGCGAGTTACGTTGTGGAAAATTCTCATAGATGCAGACATCGTCAAACACTCCCAAAGGCGGTAACTGTGATGAGAATATCACGTTGTTAGCACAACCTCTTTATAAAATTCTCATATAAGGTCTTCACAGAATCAAGACCGGCCAAGTACATCTACATCTACATCTACATATATACTCCGCAAGCCACCCAACGGTGTTTGGCGGAGGGCACTTTACGTGCCACTGTCATTACCTCCCTTTCCTGTTCCAGTCGCGTATGGTTCGCGGGAAGAACGACTGTCTGAAAGCCTCTGTGCGCGCTCTAATCTCTCTAATTTTACATTCGTGATCTCCTCGGGAGGTATAAGTAGGGGGAAGCAATATATTTGATACCTCATCCAGAAACGTACCCTCTCGAAACCTGGCGAGCAAGCTACACCGCGATGCAGAGCGCCTCTCTTGCAGAGTCTGCCACTTGAGTTTGTTAAACATCTCCGTAACGCTATCACGGTTACCAAATAACCCTGTGACGAAACGCGCCGCTCTTCTTTGGATCTTCTCTATCTCCTCCGTCAACCCGATCTGGTACGGATCCCACACTGATGAGCAATACTCAAGTATAGGTCGAACGAGTGTTTTGTAAGCCACCTCTTTGTTGATGGACTACATTTTCTAAGGACTCTCCCAATGAATCTCAACCTGGTACCCGCCTTACCAACAATTAATTTTATATGATCATTCCACTTCAAATCGTTCCGCACGCATACTCCCAGATATTTTACAGAAGTAACTGCTACTGGGGGCACAGAACAGGCATGCTCTTGGAAGACGGCGTTTCCTGGTACGCTCATGGACACTACGAAACAGGAAACGTCATTCATGTAACGGGGCAACTCATTTCCTTTGTTCCATTACACGAGTGTACATACAACAGCAATTGAATTAGAGGCGCTTGTTGTGCTGACGATATAGCATAGCGTAGGCTGGGCAAGAAGGATCACAGCATTGCATTCCATCACGTCCAGAACGTAGGCTCCCGGAACATGGGGTATCCCTCCGGTACAGTGTTTCTCCCGTAACAGGGCGCCATGAGTGTACTATATCGACCAGAATCGCCGCAAGAGGGAAACGCTGTAGGAGATAGCTTCCTCATAATACGTCACCGTCGATTATCGCGGATTGTAATAGCAGAAGACGACTCATAATTCCTGCATCTACATCCATACTCCGCAAGCCACCTGCCGGTGTGTGGCGGAGGGTACTTTGAGTACCTATATCGGTTCTCCCTTCTATTCCAGTCTCGTATTGTTCGTGGAAAGAAAGATTGTCGGTATGCCTCTGTGTGGGCTATAATCTCTCTGATTTTATCCTCATGGTCTCTTCGCGAGATATACGTAGGACGGAGCAATATACTGCTTGACTCTTCGGTGAGGGTATGTTCTCGAAACTTCAACAAAATCCCGTATGGAGCTACTGAGCGTCTCTCCTGCTGCGTCTTCCACTGGAGTCTATCTATCATCTCCGTAACGCTTTCGCGATTGCTAAATGATCCTGTAACGAAGCGCGCTGCTCTCTGTTGGATCTTCTCTATCTCCTCTATCAACCCTATCTGGTACGGATCCCACACTGGTGAGCAATATTCAAGCAGTGGGCGAACAATTGTACTGTAACCTACTTCCTTTGTTTTCGGATTGCATTTCATTAAGATTCTTCCAATGAATCTCAGTCTGGCATCTGTTTTACCGACGATCAACTTTATATGACCATTCCATTTTAAATCACTCCTAATGCCTACTCCCAGATAATTTATGGAATTAACTGCTTCCAGCTGCTGACTCGCTATATTGTAGCTAAATGATAAAGGATCTTTCTTTCTATGTATTCGCAGCACATTACACTTGTCTACATTGAGATTGAATTGCCATTCCCTGCACCATGCGTCAATTCGTTGCAGATCCTCCTGCATTTCAGTACAATTTTCCATTGTTCAACCTCTCGATATACCACAGCATCATCCGAAAAAATCCTCAGTGAACTTCCGATGTTATCCACAAGGTCATTTACGTATATTGTGAATAGCGACGGTCCCACGACACTCCCCTGCGGCACACGTGAAATCACTCTTACTTCGGAAGACTTCTCTCCATTGAGAATGACATGATATCTAGGAATTCTTCAATCCAATCACACAAATGGTCTGATAGTCCACATGCTCTTACTTTGTTCATTAAACGACTGTGGGGAACTGTATCGAATGCCTTGCGGAAGTCAAGAAACACGGCATCTACCTGTGAACCCGTGTCTATGGCCCTCCGAGTCTCGTGGACGAATAGCGCGAGCTGGGTTTCATTCGCCAGTTAAGTGCTGCGTAAAAGTAAAACTGAACAGCCGTGTCATCCAGAACTCTCTCCCGCAAATGATGTGTAGAACCAGTAGCACCACGCAATACATGTGTCTTTGCCTGCATGTCGCAGGTAACCATAGAAAGTCTGGACTGATAGCTTGCGGTGCGCATTGGATGACGCCATTCTGGAAGATGTTGCAGGCGTTTTCACATTTCTTTTCATTGGGGAGAGGTCATCAGTATTCTGACTGGTTTGATGTGGCCACCATTACTGGCTCTCCTGTGTCCACGTCTTCTTGTCAGAATCACACTTACATCCTATTATTCGCTGGATGTATTCCAACTCCTGTCTTCCTCTTCAGTTTTTACCCTCTACCTTTAGAGTTTACAGTTCCCTATAGAGCCATGGAAGTCGTTCCGCGACGCCTTTCCACCCGTCTTATCATCCTGTCCATTCTTATTGTCAGTGTTTTCCATATTTTCCTTTCCTTCCCGATTCTACGGTGAAACTCTCCATTTCTTATCTTATCATTACACCTAATTTTCAACATCCTTCTATAGCACCACATCTCTAATGCTTGGATTCTCTTTTATTCCCATTTTCCGTACAACACTATGCTACAGACTAGATTCTCAGAAATTTCTCGATACTAGTAGACTTGTTTGATGCCAGTGGTTTTCTTTTGGCCAGGAATGCCCTCTTTGCCTGTGATAGTCAGCTTTTGTGTCATCCTTGCTTAGTGCATCATGTACTGTTTTGCTTCCAAGGTAGTAGGATTCCTTCCCTCCATCTACTTCATGGTTACCAATTTTCATTTTACATTAATCGCTAATCTCATTTCTGCTATCCCTCGTAATTTTCGTCTTTCTTCATCGTATCCTCAATCCACCCTCCGCACTCATTAAACTGTTTCTTCCATTCGACAGGTCCTTTACTTCTTCTTGACATTAACTGAGGAGAAAAATGTCATCAGCGAATCTGTACATTGATATTATTTCACCCCGAATTTTAATCTCACTCCTGAAACATACTTTTATTTCTATCATTGCTGCTTCGATGTAGAGAGTAGAGATTGAACAGTGAGGGGGGAGGGGGGGGGGAATACAAGACTACATTAATGTCTTAGACCTGTACATATTGTGTATCACCAGTCTTTGTCTAAGCTTATTACTATTTTCTTCAGAATTTCGAACACCTTGCTGTAATTTACATCGTCGAACGCTTTTTCTAGATAAACAAATTCTACGAGAGTATTTTGATTTTTCTTAAGTCTTGCTTCTATTATCAAGCCCTAGCACAGTGGCTGTGTGTAGGGAGTTAAAAAGAGTGGAGTTCAACGATCGGGCAGTTCCTCATATGCCACACATTTCTGTAGTGAAAGCTAAGTGACACTGGAGGTGATGTAAGGGTCGATGCCACTGGACAGAATGACTGGAAACAAGTGATTCGAAACGACGAACCACGCTATGCCTTGTAGCAACCCGATGGAAGGCTTTGGGTTTGGTGAATACTTGGAGAAAGATACCTGCCATCATGTGTTGTGCCAACGGTGAAGTTCAGAGGCGGTTGTTTTACGATGTTGGGGGGTGGGGTTGGTAGTTAGAGCATAGTCCCCTTATTGCGCTTAAGAAAACGCTAATAGCCGAAGGATACGAATACATTTACGCCACTGTGTACTGCGTACAGCAGAGGAATAGTTCGGAGACCAGGAGTGTTTGTACCAACACGACACTGCGACCTGTCGTAAAGTAGGATGTGTGAGGCAGTGATTTGTGGAGAATAACATTCCTGAAATGTTCAAATGTGTGTGAAATCTTATGGGACTTAACTGCTAAGGTCATCAGTCCCTAAGCTTACAAACTACTTAACCTAAATTATCCTAGGGACAAACACACACACACCCATGCCCGAGGGAGGACTGGAAACTCCGCCGGTACCAGTCGCACAGCCCATGACTGCAGCGCCTGAGACCGCTCGGCTAACCCCGCGCGGCATTCCCGAAATGGATTACCCTGTCCACATTACCGACGTCAACTCACTGGAACACTTTTCCGATGAGTTAGAATGTCGACTTGGCTCCAAATCCTTGTGTTCAACATCACTGTCTCTTCCTATTTCGACTCTTGAGGAAGAATGGGCTGCCATTCCTCCACGGGCTTTCAGAAACCTCCATGAAAGTATCACTGTCATAGTTCAAGCCGTCACAAACGCGAAAGGGGGACGCACCTAGTACTAATGTCCACAAAAAGCTATCGGATATTTCTGAGCAGATAGTCCAGAAATCGATATAGAAGACCGCAGCGAGATGCAGTAAGATCTGCAGAGAATCGACGATTTTTGCAATAACTGGCTGCTGAAACTTAACGTAAATAAATGTGACGTGTTGCACATAAATAGGCGATCGAATATTACTAAATTACGCTGTCGGTGGTAAACCTGTGGACAGAATGGTGTCACCTAAATGGAATGCCGACATAAAACAAAATAGTTGGAAAAGTTAGAAGAATCTTAAGAAAATGTAATTCACACTCGCAACATAATAAGCTTGGCTGATTCTTGAGTATTGTTCGGCAGGCTTACCGTGTTGGATTAATGGAAGGCATAATGATGATGCAGCGATGAATGGCACGTTTGGTCACAGGTTCATTTACTAAGTGCGAGACTATTATCGAAATGCTCTACAAATTCGGTGCCAACCACTGCAAGAGAGATGTTGCTCATCAAGTTGGGATTTATTGCTAACACTTAGATATCGTACGTGTTGTGTCGGCACATTAGCCAACACAACGCACACTAATTGAGAGAGGAGGCCGAAATGCACGCGTCAACTCACGCAGGCTGGCGTTAGGTCTGAAACAGGATACGTAATGAATGCACTAAAGAAAAGTACGTATCGTCTGTTTACTTAACTTTAATTCATCCTTGTGGTACATCGCTATTGACGATACAAGTGAGACTCTCTCCAGATATGGTTAATGGCGCCTTGCTAGGTCGTAGCCATGGACTTAACTGAAGGCTATTCTAACTATCTCTCGGCAAATGAGAGAAAGGCTTCGTCAGTGTAGTCGCTAGCAAAGTCGTCCGTACAACTGGGGCGAGTGCTAGTAAGTCTCTCAAGACCTGCCGTGTGGTGGCGCTCGGTCTGCGATCACTGACAGTGGCGACACGCGGGTCCGACATGTACTAATGGACCGCGGCCGATTTAAAGCTACCACCTAGCAAGTGTGGTGTCTGGCGGTGACACCACAGTACGTACTAAGACGAGCTGGGCAACACGCCACTTTCTTCCACATACGTCTAGCGTAATGACCACGATGATACAATCAGATACATTAGTGCTCATACGGAGATTTACCTTCTGTCATTCATCCCAAGCGCAGTTCGCTATTTGAACAGGAACCAGGGAAAACGGTAGTGCTGCCAAATGCATCCTCCGCCACACACCGTACGGTTCAACACTGATGCATTATCATTTATGCCTATATTTCCTTATTCACTGCATATGGAATCCATGGATTGATTCCTCTACCTCCAGTGAGCACTCTACATGACACGTGCGCGCTTGACTCTAGGACAGAGGAGAGATCGCCACACGACGGGCGCGTTAAGTTCCCTATATGTTATCTCAAGGCTTCCGAAAAAAAAATGTGAGTGATAAATTAACGATTAGAAATCGAACATACCAAGAAGAGTCGGGCAACACACCACTTCCTCCTCCCAATGTCCACGATGACGCAGTCAGAGACATTAGTGCTCATACGGAGATTTCCTCTTTATCCTGTACAGGAAGAATAGAAGCTACAAGTTCCATATTTTGTCGACGACAATCTTTGTTTAAACACATAATAAATCAGCCATTTACTTTTAAAAGTAAGCGCCCCGACACTCACCTTAATCACTATAGCTAAATCGCAGACGGCAGGATAGAAATTTCAACCCGGCACTTCCACAAGGTGAGTCCACTGGCTCGGTAACTTCGTTGTACACATGTTATATCTTAGTAACTTTAGCTCAATGCTGAGAATGCTGAGAAACTGAACTGACAAAAATAGTAAAGTTCTTATCGTTTTTTCTTAATTTATTTCCTCGTAATCGATATTTTTTGGAAAGCCTGTAACTGTGTCATTCATGATTTAAATAATGAAAAGCTGCTCCAGTTACTTTTTTAATGCTGAACACAACGCATTTCGAGAATTTATTCTCATTTTCAAGTGCATCAGTTTACACTAGTATTTTTATAACGTTTTCATGTGTTATTTTTTGCCTCCGTTGTATTGTAGTTGTCTTTTTAAGGTTATGCTGCAATAGTAAAATCGGGCAAAATGAATCTTGGAATGTTTTTTTTTTTATCCTACTCTTTGAAATGTTATTTCTATTCGGCTACTTACGAGTATTGTGCCTCCTCCATAACACAGAATATCACACACAGGCAAATCAACACTAACAGTCTTTGGTTTTGTAATCAAAATATGCTACAGAGATATTACGGCAGTATGGTTTCGCAAAGAGTTTATACACAGATGTGTTGTATTTTCTGTGGATTACATGCTTCATGCAAAGTGTCAATTACAAAAGTTATTTGGCCATTACTGATTACTTAATTCACTCTCTCTCTCTCTCTCTCTCTCTCTCTCTCTACGAAGAAATATACATATCTATGAAAGTTACTACAGTTACCATATGCATGAGAAACATTTGAATTTTTTAAATTGGTGGTTCATGTTGTTTGCTAATACAGATTCCGAAAACTAATGCTAAGTGCTCACTACAACACAACAGAAAACCACCATGGGAAGTTGACAGTTGGCTGTTAAATCGCCACTTTCAGTACACAGTTTTACTTTTTCTGCGCTTCCAGTACCTAACGAAATTGCTATCACAACGTTACTGCGAAGATAGTTCTGTTCTCAGGTTCATTCACAAACATTAGTTATTTTTGAAGTTTTTCTGAGATTTTCAGAAAGCGTGGCCGGGCTCTTAACGAGTGTCAGCGCAGATGAGGGCGTTGTCCGCCCACAGATGCCTGCCGGGGCTAACTTTCAAATACTCTGTTCAGGTGTATGCTCTAGCGAGGACGGGACGTGCTTGGTGTTGAATGTGGGCTATCGCTGAGTTACTGTTTCACGAGATGATTCATATAACTGGGTTATGCGTAGAGAATGCATAATTTAAATCTCGTTTCATTAATCATTCATGAAGTACTTGCATTTCGTGCGTAGACTTTTATTAATTCACCTTACGAAGCTGCTATCAGCAGCGTCAGTGGTCTTGCGTTCCACGTGCCATTATTGAGTCCTTGTTTCTTTGTAGCTGCGATGCCAAGCACAGAAACCGACTTTTGCCGAATAATCCGAAGAGCCTTGTTTCTTTCTGAAGACAGTAGCTATGAGGCTAGGCACAGAATCTAACTTCAGTCGATTAATGCGAAGAGAATTAGAGTCAATTTAGCCTCTCGTTCCATCAGTTTAGCTTACTAAATGATCTGTAACCTGCATGGAAACTTCGTTCATACGGGGTTATTACAAATGATTGAAGCGATTTCACAGCTCTACAATAACTTTATTATTTGAGATATTTTCACAATGCTTCGCACACACATACAAAAACTCAAAAAGTTTTTTTAGGCATTCACAAATGTTCGATATGTGCCCCTTTAGTGATTCGGCAGACATCAAGCCGATAATCAAGTTCCTCCCACACTCGGCGTAGCATGTCCCCATCAATGAGTTCGAAAGCATCGTTGATGCGAGCTCGCAGTTCTGGCAAGTTTCTTGGTAGAGGAGGTTTAAACACTGAATCTTTCACATAACCCCACAGAAGGAAATCGCATGGGGTTAAGTCGGGAGAGCGTGGAGGCCATGACATGAATTGCTGATCATGATCTCCACCACGACCGATACATCGGTTTTCCAATCTCCTGTTTAAGAAATGCCGAACATCATGATGGAAGTGCGGTGGAGCACCATCCTGTTGAAAGATGAAGTCGGCGCTGTCGGTCTCCAGTTGCGGCATGAGCCAATTTTCCAGCATGTCCAGATACACGTGTTCAACCGTTTCTTCGCTCACTGCAGGCCGACCGGTTGATTTCCCCTTACAGAGGCATCCAGAAGCTTTAAACTGCGCATACAATCGCCGAATGGAGTTAGCAGTTGGTGGATCTTTGCTGAACTTCGTCCTGAAGTGTCGTTGCACTGTTATGACTGACTGATGTGAGTGCATTTCAAGCACGACATACGCTTTCTCGGCTCCTGTCGCCATTTTGTCTCACTGCGCTCTCGAGCGCTCTGGCGGCAGAAACCTGAAGTGCGGCTTCAGCCGAACAAAACTTTATGAGTTTTTCTACGTATCTGTAGTGTGTCGTGACCATATGTCAATGAATGGAGCTACAGTGAATTTATGAAATCGCTTCAATCATTTCTAATAGCCCTGTATTATGATTACGTATTTTCAACCTGTCGTCTCTGTCCTATAGGATACGTATTATTCTGCTCACTTGGATTTTCTAGTCAAATAACTATTCTTTCTTATTTCTATTTCCCTGCTCATTTATTTGTTATTTAAATGCATTATATGTTCGCAAATTTCAATGCACAACCTTCGGCTGTGCAAATTTTCATGTGATATTTCACATCAAACACAGTGGGCTGGCAAAGACATGGAAAGGCTGAGAGAAAAGCACGCTTGAACGTAAATGCAGCTCCTATCCAAGCCAGCATGTTACGCTGTTGTACATCACTTGTGAAATGCCTTCAATAAGTTGCAAGTGTCAGTCGCGGTTGGAACAGTATTCTGTGAAACTGTAAGTGCATTACGTCGCAGCTAAGTGAACTGGAACGTGGGCGAATTGTTGCTGCTCCTATGGTGGCTGTTTTCGTGACCAAGGTACTCGAAGTGTTTGCTGTTTCAAGAGGCACAGTATCTAAAATTTCTACATCATACAGGGAAAGCGGAAAGACATCATTCAATGAGTCACAACGTTGAGGAAAGCGTGTGTTTAATTATCGCGACGGGCGGTCATTGAAGAGGATGTGACGAAAAATGAGAGAACAAGAGCTGTAAAAGTCACTGCAGAACTGAATTTCTCACTCGCGAACCCCGTCAGCACAAAAAAATAAGACGAAGGGAGCTCAATAAACAGGGAACTGCAGAGCGAGCTGCAATTCCAAGAACACTCATCAGTGACGCAAATGCCCGTAACAGAAAACGTGGACTGCAGAGCACTAGAAGGATGTCATTTGGTCGGATAAATCTTATATCACACTTCTTCCAACTTCTGGCCGAGTTTATGCCGCAAGACTGAAACACGGTGGGCGTCCGGTGGTAGTATGGACAACATTGTTGTGGTATACCACGGGTCCCATCGCTACTCTGCAAGACCGAAATTACTGCCAAGAATTATGTTACCATTTAGACCGATCAGGTCCATCCTATGGTACAGTGTTTGTTCCCCGATGGTGATGCTGTAGCCCTCATCACATCTTTAAGGACTGGTTTTCTGAGCACGAGGATGAATGTCGCATCTTCGCTGATCACCACATTTAACAGATCTCACTAACATTGATCCTTTGTGGTCTACTTTGAAAGGAAAAGTGCTTAATCGCTATCCAAGTCCATAACGCTACCTAATCTGCCATTATTTTGTAGGGAGAATGGTATAAGAATCCCTTGAAGAGCAAACAGAGCCCGTATTTACCATTCCGAGACGATTGGAAGGTACTTCGAACGGCAACGGTTTCCCTGCCCCGTACAACGCATGGTAAAGTGTCGTGTTTCTGGTGTTTCATATTTTTTTTTCCGCGCCCCGTAGCATACAGTACTCTGAACATTGCGTATCACTTCGTCTGCGCGCAACTTTTTTTGTGTTGGCCGAAGGGCAAACACCGTGTTACTAGAGGAGGCCGAAATGCACGCGTTTTAGCTCACGCAGGCTGGCGTGAGGAGGGAAGAACTATATTGACGTGAGGTCTGGAACATGACAAGGAATTACAATTCAGAAAGCGGACGTAATTCGTTTCATACTTAACTTTAATCCATTAATGATGAACGTCGGTCTTGACGGTACATGATTCACAATATTATCTGTTCAGAAGACATATAGTAACTGAATATGGCGCCTTGCTAGGTCGTAGCAAAATGACGTAGCTGAAGGCTATGCTAAACTGTCGTCTCTGCAAATGAGAACGTATGTAGACAGTGAACCATCGCTAGCGAAGTCGGCTGTACAACTGTGGCGAGTGCTAGGGAGTCTCTCTAGATCTTCCGTGTGGCGGCGCTCGGTCTGCAATCACTGATAGTGGCGACACTCGGATCCGACGTATGCTAACGGACGGCGGCCGATTTAAAGGCTACCACCTGGCAAGTGTGGTGTCTGGCGGTGACACTACAACTTTTCTTCAACTAAGGTAAGTCATGAAGCTGATGCAACTTGTATAGACGTTGCATTTGGTTCTACAGAAGAGCATATTTCCGATGTATGATATTTTCCTGTTTTAACTGCAGATCGGAGTTCACACCCCCAGTGCACAGTAGCTGACAATAAGCCGAGTTGTTTAAACTCATTTACTATTGCTGAAGTGTTTGATATTAGTCTTCATATTCAATTATGTTCAATTTCCTTTTGCTGTAGCAACTAGTTATCGTTGCGTTCTTAAAGTGTGAACTGCTTGGGTAACTTATTCTTGTCATGTTGTAATCAGACCGTGACCCCTAAATTAATTGCACGGGTCAGAACTTTGAAGATTGTACAGCATAGCTTGTCAGTTCAGGGCATGTTAAGCCTTACTTGCACTAGTAATACAACTTTAAACCGAGCAGTCTTCTTGCAAAGTGAAACGCCTTAGTCATCCTTTAACACTTCCTGTGCGGTGAAGTAAACTTCCCGTGCCAGATGGCAGGCTCCGCTCAAGTGGAGCAAATGCAGCTCCTGCCGCCCAGGAAGTGCCAAACCGGCCGCGAGGTCACGGATAATTCCCCCGGGCCCGGCGCGATTGCAACACTTGCCGGGAATTCTCCAGGCGGCGCGCTAACGAAGAATGCGTTCCGCGGAGACACCAGTTCGCACTGGCTTCAATGGCTGGTAATACGGCGCGACAGCCACCCGCACGCAACCGCCGCCTCCACAACAGCTGCAGCCGCAGGCGTACCAACCACCGCGACGCTACAAACACTTGTCGATAATCACTAGTCTTCGTGAGAAATTTAGAAAGATTAAGTATGTGTGCAAACGTGCCTCATCTCCACAGGAGCAAGCATTTGATAGATTATCGTTTCTCTCGTTTAGACAAAAACAATGGCAATGTGGTATCCTCCAGCGAAATCCGCTATCACAACAGGAACTACTGTACGTAACGTTCCGCGCCGTCTTACCCTGGGTCAGGTCTCAATAAGACAACGGAAGTATCAAGACGTAATAATACACCGAGACGTAATAATAATTATGAGGCTTACACTCTTTTATAAAAGAAAATTCTATGGATTTAATGGTCCCCAATTTGAATTACGTCTAACAAAAAATGGAAAAAATACGGTGCTAAAATATGTAAATGTCGTGTGACTAGGGCCTCCCGTCGGGTAGACCGTTCGCCTGGTGCAAGTCTTTCGATTTGACGCCACTTCGGCGACTCTCGCGTCGATGGGGATGAAATGATGATTAGGACAATACAACTCCCAGTCCCTGAGCGGAGAAAATCTCCGACCCAGCCGGGAATCGAACCTGGGCCCTTAGAACTGACATTCTGTCGCACTGAAACTCTTTTTGTTATCTCATTTTGATCGTTATAGTTTGTTCTATGTGTTCGGGGCGGACGTCCTATGACGTCCGTTCAATTTCTTCGTTGAACCATTCACTCAGTTTTTTTTTTATTGCAGAAGGCAGATAACCCTCAGACCGAGCACTCTGAGTTACCGTGCCGGCCTACTATTCCTCACATACACTAAAAAAAATAACAAAATAAAAAAAATTACTCGGTAGATCGATGTACTTGCACAGACAAACAAAAGATTGCGATTTCATAAAAATTGGCTAATTTACTCAAGCTTTATCAACTGAGCAAATTGGTCAACATGTGGCCCTTATGCAGCCAGTTCTTCAACTCGGCACTGATTAACAGAGTTGTTGGATGTTCTCCTGCGAGATACCGCGCCAAATTCTCTCCAAGTGACGCATTAGATAGACAAAATCCCTAGATGACTGCAGAGCTCTGTACATAATCCTCCAGTCATTCTCAGTAGGGTAGAGATCCGGTGACATTGCTGGCCAACATAGGGTTTGGCAAGCACATAACAAACAGTAGAAATTCTCCCCGTGTGCGGGAGGGAATTATCTTGCTGAAATGCAAGCCCCTATGGCTGGCCATCGAGGGCAACAAAACGGGGCGTAGAATATCGTCGACGTACCACACCGCTGCAGGTGTGCCGTAGATGAGAACCAAATGGCTCCTGCTATGGCGCCCCAGACCATTACCCCTGGCTGTGGTGCAGTACGGCGGGTGACAGAGACAGGGTGATGGTTATTGAACTATATGAAATAAAATCGTAATAACTTCTGAACGGTTTCCGACAGGACTTTCAAACTGTAATGTTGGCAGCGCGGCACGATGGAAATTAGTGTATGCAGTATGGTTTGGTTTAGCGACGAAGGCCACTTTCATTTGGATGGGTTCTTGTGCAAGACAGCTAGCTCTTTATTCCCATGAAGTAATGAGTGCTGTCGACAAGGGATCTCAGATCGATTCCATATTCCTAGATTTCCAAAAGGCTTTTGATACCGCTCCTCACAAGCGGCTAGTAATCAAATTGCGTGCATATGGAGTATCGTCTCAGTTGTGTGACTGGATTCGTGATTTCCTCTCAGACAGTTCGTAGTGATAGACGGAAAATCGTCAAGTAGAACAGAAGTGATATGTGGCGTTCCGCAAGGTAGTGTCATAGGCGCTCTGCTGTTCCTGATTTACATAAATGATGTAGGTGATAATCTGAGCAACACCCTTAGACTGTTTGCAGATGACGCTGTAATTTACCGTCTAGTAAAATCATCAGACGATCAGTTGGTGCGAAAAGTGGCAACTGGCACTAAAGAAAGAAAAGTACGAAGTCATCCACATGGGTACTAAAAGAAATCCGATAAATTTTGGGCTAGCAAATCTAAGAGCTGTCAATTCGACTAAATACCCAGGAATTACGATTACGAACAACTTCAATTGGAAAGACCACATAGATAGTATTGTGGGGAAGGCGAAACAAAGACTGCGCTTTGTTGGCAGAACACTTGGAAGATGCGACAAACCCACTAAAGAGACAGCCTACATTACACTTGTCCGTCCTCTGCTGGAATACTGCTGCGCGGTATGGGATCATTACCAGGTAGGATCGACGGAGGACATCGAAAAAGTGCAAAGAAGGGCAGCACGTTTCGAGTTATCGCGCAACTGGGGTGAGAGTGTCACTGATATGATACGAGAGATGGGGTGGCAGTCACTGAAAGAAAGGCGGGTTTCTTTGCGGCGAGATCTATTTACGAAATTTCAATCGCCAACTTTCTCTTCCGAATGCGAAAATACTTTGTTGACACCCACCTACCTAGGGAGAAATGATCATCATAATAAAATAAGAGAAATCAGAGCTCGAACGGAAAGATTTAGGTGTTCCTTTTTCCCACGCGCCATTCGAGGGTGGAATGGTAGAGAAGTAGTATGAAAATGGTTCGATGAACCCTCTGCCACGCAGTTAAGTGTTAATTGCAGAGTAACCATGTAGATGTAGAAGCAAAATTGGTGCATTTGGGGGTCTGAGAATCCGCATTTCAAGATCGAGAAGTCTCTTCACCCTCAACGGGTGGCTGTGTAACGTGCTAAATCCAGTCACGGATTAATTTGTGCCATGTTCCTTGATAGCACGGTGACTACCGAGCACTACGTGAAGATTTTGGAAGATGATTTCATCCCCATTATCCAAAGTGAGCCTGATTTCGACGAGACGATGTTTGTCCAAGACGGAGCTCGACCCCATCGACGCAGGAGAGTGTTTGATGTCCTGGTGGAGCAGTTTCGGCAGCGCATTCTGGCTCTTGGGTACCCAGAGGCTACTGGCGTGGGTCCTGATTGGCCGCAATATTCTCCAGATCCGAGCGCATGCGACGATAACCTCAAAACCATTGCTGAGATGAAAAGAGCACCGATGTTCAGCGGGTCATGCAGAATTTCGCCACATCATCGCTCGTGATAGCAGGTATATCGAACTTGTCATAACAAAAATGTGACTATCTGTAATGACGTTTACTTGTTGAATAAAGTGTGTGCACGCCGCAGCTTGTGACTAATTTAGGTTTTTTTCATATTGTTCAATACCTTCCGCGGCATCTTCAGACACGTTTTCGGCCTTGATTCTCATTGAAAGGAGCAGAATTGTCTTCTGAGTCCCACTTCGAACTATGCATCGATGGCCAGCGAAGACCTATCTGGAGATGCCACAGCCACCGTTGGGATACCATCCCTACTGTCCCCTGCCATACGGCCCAAAAAACGGGAGTTATGGTCTCGGTCGACACTTCTTTTCATATCAGGTCCTCTTTGGTTGTCATCCGACGCACCTTTACAGCACAGCGGTACGTCGACGACGTTCTACGCTCCGTCTTGTTGCTCTTCATTGGAAGTCATCCTGGGCTTACATTCCAGCAAGATAATGCCCGCCCATACACGGCGAGAATTTCTACTGCCTGTCTTCGAGCTTGCCAAACCCTACCTTGGCCAACAGCATCTCCGGATGTCTCCCCAATTGACAATGTCAGGAGCATTATGGGCAGGGACCTCCACCCAACTCGGGATTTTTACGATAAAACGGGCCAGTTGGGCAGAATGTGGCACGAGTGATTTCAGGTGTGCTGCAGGGGAGTGTCGTAGGACCGTTGCTATCCACAATATATATAAACGGCCTTGTGGATAACATCGGAAGTTCACTGGGGCTTTTTGCGGATGATGCTGTAGTATATCGAGAGGTTGTAACAATGGAAAATTGTACTGAAATGCAGGAGGATCTGCAACGAACTGACGCATGGTGCAGGGAATGGCAATTGAATCTCAATTTAGAGAAGTGTAATGTGCCGCGAATACATAGAAAGAAAGATCCTTTATCATTTAGCTACAATATAGCAGGTCAGCAACTGGAAGCAGTTACTTCCATAAATTATCTGCGAGTACGCATTAGGAGTGATTTAAAATGGAATGATCATATAAAGTTGATCGTCGGTAAAGCAGATGCCAGACTGAGATTCATTGGAAGAATCCTAAGGAAATGCAATCCGAAAACAAAGGAAGTAGGTTACAGTACACTTGCTCACCCACTGCTAGAATATTGCTCACCGGTGTGGGATAGAGAAGGTCCAACGGAGAGCAGCGCGCTTTGTTACAGGATCATTTCGCGAAAGCGTTACGGGGCTGATAGATAAGCTCCAATGGAAGACTCCAAGAGAGACGCTCAGTAGCTCGATACGGGCTTTTGTTGAAATTTCGAGAACATACCTTCACGGAGGAGTCAAGCAGTATATTGCTCCCTCCTACCTATATCTCGCGAAGAGACCCTGAGGATAAACTGAGAGAGATTAGAGACCACACAGAGGCATACCGACAATATTTCCTCCCACGAACAATACGAGACTGGAATGGAAGGGAGAATCGATAGAGGTACTCAAGGCACCCTCCGCCACACACCGTGAGGTGGCTTGCGGAATATGGATGTGGATGTAGATGTAGATGTAGATGTAGATGGCCCTCAGGAGGATATCTAACAATTCTGTCAATCACTTCCCGGCCGTATAACTGCTTCCATAAGGGCCAGAGGTGCGCACGTGCTATTGACCTCCTCAATTTCTTAAGCTCTGTCTGTTGAGTAAATCATCCAATTTTTCTAGCAATCATTTGTTTGACTGTGTATGTACATCGCATCTATTGATTTCCGTCCCATTCGGGTAATTCCTTCGTGGTTCGTCGTTTATTTTTGTCTTTGAATGTACTAGTTACCACACAGGAAATCTAGAGAAAGAGAATATAAAAGAATACTTTATAAAAGAAATGGAAAGTAACCTAACAAAAACTAGACGGGCCAATAGGGAACAACAATATGCCTAAAGCAGATGCAGACACATTAACAACAGTATTCAAGAAATGTCATCCAAAGTTTTAGGAAAAAGAAAACGATCCAGCAAAATCTGGTGTAATGTGAAGTGTCAAGAAAAAGTGCTGGAGAGACGAAAGACGAGGAAAGTATGTGTTGAAGGAAGGGACAATATGACACTGAAGTAAAGCACAATACAATCCGCCAGGAACCTTAACGAATCCTAAGACAAAAGCAAAGGGAGTACTACAACAATATGATATGCTTTCAAACATCACAGGCAAGGCAGTTGTATCAAAATATTTAAAAACTCTTTTCGTAAATTAACTAAAAGAGAACAGCTTAAAAAGGATTAGCATGTGAAAATACTGGCGAACAGGGATGAGATACAAAAAAGATGAAAGATACTTTGTGCATCTACTCAACTGCAATGATCCACAGTATTAGTTTAAATTTGAAGAACCCAACACAGTTATTGTACTAGTCACCACCCCATGAGTAAACTAAATACAGCACGCAATAAAGAAATTAAAGAAAAACAAAGCTTGCCGGGAAGGCCAGAGTTATTACAGAATGAAGGACCACAACTGGAATTAGATCTACAATCTTTGACAGAAACAATTTGAAAGACATGAAATATACCAGCAGATTGGGAAACCGCAGATGTATGCCCCATATTTAAGAAGAATGATTCCCTCGTGTGTGATAATTGCAGAGGAATTTCTGTAGTAGACGTCACTTATAAAGTCATGTCGATTTGGCCATTAAACAGCCTGATCCCCATAATTGAGTACCAGAAATATATCGTCATTGGAGCATTTATTTACTATAGGACAAATAATTGGGAAAGCGGGGAAATTTAATGTAGATGTCAGAATATTATTTCTAGATTTCAGAAAGGCCTATGATAGCATACACTAACAGACATTCCTATAAATAATGAGGGAATCTGGAATCAGTTAATCAGAGTAGCTAAACTGCGTGAAATTTTATGTCTTATCAAAACACCAGTAGGAGAACCCGAAAACCATAAGGTGTACAGCGGACTGAGACAGGGGGGCGTCATTTCTTCTATATATTTTTTAATTTCTTCTTAGAGAAGACCAACAGATAATTTACTAAAAATAATTCGCAAGGGACCAACTGTAGAAGGTGAACATTAGTACACCTTCTACAGAGATGATGTAGCATTAAATAGTTCCAAAACAATTAATCAGAATGAAGCGAAACTATTACAAGGTCGCTGAGGAAACAGAATGACGTGTTAGTGAAGAAAAGACAGAATACAAAGTCATAAGTAAGAAAATGACAAGTGATGCTTTTTTGACTGTAGATGGATTGACTTCGAAGACTGTTCAACGTTTTATGTACTTGTGTGGTCTTTATAGTAACAACAATAGAGGGACCGATGACCTACCAGTTTGGTTCCTTCCCCCTCTTTTAAACCAACCAACCAACAACATAGAACAGATATAGAACTAGATGCCCATCCAGCAACAGCGAGCAAAACAACTTTTAGTTTAACCACAACTGTGAAGAAAACTCAATTACTACTAACCACAACATCCGCTTCTATCAATCGACTATTATACCGGTCAAATTACACACATGTGAAGCATTAATATTGTGTTTAGGAAGAAAGGTGAAGAGAAACTGTGGTGTCACCGCCAGACACCACACTTGCTAGGTGGTAGCTTTAAATCGGCCGCGGTCCATTAGTACATGTCGGACCCGCGTGTCGCCACTGTCAGTAATTGCAGACCGAGCGCCACCACACGGCAGGTCTCGAGAGACGTACTAGCACTCGCCCCAGTTGTACGACGACTTTGCTAGCGACTACACTGACGAAGCCTTTCTCACATTTGCCGAAAGACAGGTAGAATAGCCTTCCGCTAAGTCCATGGCTACGACCTAGCAAGGCGCCATTAACCATTTCTAGAGAGTCTCACTTGTATCATCAAGAATGCTGTATACAAATGATGGAGTAAAGTTAAGTATTCTAGCAGCTACGTACTTTTCTTTATATCATTCATAACGTATCCTGTTCCAGACCTCACGCCCGTCTGCGTTAGATTATAGCGTGCATTTCGGCCTCCTCTATCTACAAGGTTTTGGCACATTTGCCAACACATCAGAAACTGTTACCATTCCAAAGAAAAATATTCAGGAAGATTTTTGGACCGCTACATGATGAAAATAACATGAAACGGAAATTAAGAAAAAAATCAGGAATTAAGAGAACTGTACAAAGACCACAACATTGTCGAAGTGCTAAAGAACAGAAGGTTGAAATGGGCAGGCCTTATAGCAAGGAAGATGAAGAACAGAGTACATACAATAGCATTCTGCAAAACAATAGATGGAACGAGAGGAAGAAAAATGGCTCTGAGCACTATGGGACTTAACATCTATGGTCATCAGTCCCCTAGAACTTAGAACTACTTAAACCTAACTAACCTAAGGACATCACACAACACCCAGTCATCACGAGGCAGGGAAAATCCCTGACCCCGCCGGCAATCGAACCCGGGAACCCGGGCGCGGGAAGCGAGAACGCTACCCCACGACCACGAGCTGCGGACACGAGAGGAAGAGGAAGACCAAGACAAAGGGGACGAGATAACATGCGGGAGGAAACAGGTACGGTGAACATTAACGCCATATGGACAGAAAGCAAAGGAAGCGGCTTGTAGTGCAGGCATATGATCAATAAGGCCCATGCCATATGTAAAGTAAAGAAATATGTACCATGGAGTCCCGCCCCGTTTCCCCGATCGTAAACTGCTCTTCTGGGTACATATCTATCCGGCGCGTAGTCATATTTTTTTTTTCAACTTAAGCCGTATTTTCAGTTCTTCTTACAGATAGGACACAACTGCCTCTTTATCTAATTTTCTGAACGTTTAAATAGTTAAACTTGTTTCAGTTGACCTTTGTAGTTTTATTAATGATTGTAGCAACAACTGGCACATGGTCACCGATACCAAATACCTGCCTCGGGCATGGATGTGTGTGATGTACTTAGGTTAGTTAGGTTTAAGTAGTTCTAAGTTATAGGGGACTGATGACCTCCTCAGATGTTAAGTCCCATAGTGCTCAGAGCCATTTTAATTCTTTGTTCTACATTAGTTGTTGATGTTAGTTGAATTGAAGTGAACTGAATAGACAGTGTTCTTCCGAAACTAAGGGAGAAGCCATTAGCAGAGGAGCACTAACAAATACTTTGAAAAAAAGTTGTTAATAATTCATTGTAAATGGAAATGCCGTGTGGCTAGGGCCTCCCGTCGGGTAGACTGTTCGCCTGGCGCGAGTCTTTCGAGTTGACACCACTTCGGCGACTTGCGTCTCGATGGGGATGAAATGATGAGGATTCGGACAACACAACATCCAGTCCCTGAGCGGAGAAAATCTCTCACCCAGCCAGAAATCGAACCTGGGCCGTTAGGCATGACAATCCGTCACGCTGACCACTCAGCTTCCAGGGGCGGACATAATTCATTGTGATGCTTTCCCTCTAACCAGATTAATAGCAACATTTGTTTCTTTTGCAAAAAATACCAACCCTGCTAAGGTGTGCATTGTGTTAAGAGGAAGATCATTCATATCTACATTCTCCGACAGACAAAACGAATCACTACGAAGAAATTATCCCAATATGACTGAAATCGGTAGATGTGCTGTACATGTACGGACAAACAAATGATTATCATCTCAGAAAAATGTATCGTAGATCTCTGAAAGAAAAAAAGTGCCCAGTGCTTAGAAGAAAACAGGTCACACTTGTCTACAAGGAGTAGAAGTAATCTACAAAATTGGCGCCTAAAGTCTGTAATGGTCTTTCGTAGAATACTGGAACATTTTCTAAACTCAAACATAATGCGCTATTTCGAACAGAATAATTTCCATGCCAACCAACATGAATTTCAAAGACATCAGTCATGCAAACTCACCCACTCTTTTCTCGCATGACATCTTGGAACGAAGGATTAAGGTACTCATGCGGTGGATGCACTACTTTCTGCCTTCCGAAAAGCATTTGACTCGGTACCTCACCAATGTTTATTAGCAAGAGTACATTCATATGGGGCAGCAAACAAATTTTGTCACCGTGTCGAGGACGAAGCATGTTCCCTTGGATGGAGAGTCATCGACAAGAGTAAATGTAACTACTACCATACCCAAAGAAAGTGTATTGGGATCTCAAGTCCTCTGCATGGCAATTTCCTGCGTTGAGAACTCAGCTACTGAGGAGGACCCTGTTCTGATTAGTGAACTCTTAAGATCAGCATGGAGCTACAAACACTTAAACAACCCATATAGACTTGTACATATCCTGTAAATTGAACCGTGGATAGAAATTGTGCAGTGTTCTGAAGACATTGGTATCAGAAAACTCTTGTTCACCGTTTACATTGACGTTACAATTAATCTGGCTATGAACTACACTGACGAAGCTTGTTTGTGCTGCTGTCTAGTGATCTAGTTTACACACTAGAACACAGTGGTGCCATGTGGAACCAATGGGCTTGTGGATATTGCAGAAATATCTGAAACATGCAATTTGCTCCAAATTGACCCACTGGGCTAGAAATGGTTAAACGTGAAATATAATAAGCATAACATACACAAGTGTGAACATTAGTAATAAGTAAGTGTTTGAAAACGCAGAAGACACTCCATGTCAACAAAGGTCTACAGAAATTGACGAACTTTCAAAGAAAATTAATCGAGGTACCGAACTCACGGGCTGTTATTTTTAAACACTCAGTCTGGTGATGTACAATGAATGCATCACGTATACGAAGATTTAACCAGTATGCGCGGCTTTCGAGCTGGTATAGAGGCGTATTGTGATACGTCGATCACGTTGACTGGATATTTCAGGCGAATATGCTAAACAAAAGGCAATGAAAAACTATGGTTTGAATCAGTAGTATTTAGGTGACATTTGACCTGCAAACACTGTACTAGGTTGGTATGAAACTGCAGAACAAGATCTTTGACAAACTGCTAACACAGCGCAATAAAAAAAGGGGGACATGTTTGCAGTTCTAAGCCTAATGAAGAACTTTTCGCTTTGTCTTACAGGTAAAGTAGTGACATAGTGACATTTACAAATAAATGGGATTTTGAATAGACATTCCAACAGAATGGGGACCGTCGACTTCATTTTTATTGCATAACTGACAATGTATGCATCTAGTGAGATAAACTCATTTTGTATGAAATGTTGGTGCCTTAATTTGTTATTCAAAATCACTGAAACTTCACGTCCAACATAGCAGAATATGAATTTAACTTACTGTCTAATTTATACATTGTGCCGCTATTCTTAAACAGCCACAACAGTTCGTCACTGGTCGAAGAAGGCAGAAAAAGAAAAGATTCCGAAATTATTATTTTAAGGTTACCCACAGAGATGTACCACAAGTACTGTTCAGTAATATGATTTCACGTACCAAAAAGTTATTTAACTTGTGCGTAAACTTTTTTAATTAACTCTAAAAAAGTTTCGTAAATAAACGAAAGCACAATATTGTGCATGTTCTACACAATGTTGTGCTTTCATTTATTCTTATGTCGTTCTGCCAAGAAGCGACGCAAGAATCACTTCAAAAGTCCGTAAAACTGTAAACGAATAAAAGAAAACAAATGTCGATTAGTCGTCAAGTTCTAATGCAGCGCTCGGTGCAGCTCTGTACTAGAAGAGAGCAAGTCACCAATTTTGTATTAGCATGCACACTGTACAATGGCGCAGAGTAAGTTTACTCACTTCAAATATTATTATCACTACCAGAAGTTCAACCTGACGTTTCTCTAATCTGCATAGAAAGATTTCTAGTGAATGTGTGTCCTGTCGTAAAGACTACCAGGAAATTTTAATAAATCACCGACGGGGAAATATTATGAGGGCGTGCTTATAAGTACTGCATACCAATTTTTTATGTGAGAACTCATAAAGCTTCTTAAATAAAACAAACGTAATTAACCTTCTACATCTCAATTCATCATGTTTACATATTTATTTCTCAATGCAGTCACTCCGGCGACGAACAAATTTTTCCCAACGAGAGACCAATTGGTTAATAACGTCACTGCAGTATGTTGACTATGTAGACGGAGTCACATCCACACCTCAACTTGCACCGCTTCATCAACTATCAAAGTGTAGCCCTCGAAGGTGTTCTTTAAGAATCGGATGGGGCCAAGTCGGTACTGTACGGAGGATGGTTTATGACAGCGACCCGAAGGCGTTGATTGTTGCAGTTGTCGTAGCTCTCATGTGCGCTCTGCCTCTTTCATGTGGAAGGAGAGGTCTCTCTGGGTGAATTCTTCCAATTCGAAACTTGATTCTGGTACACTGATTCTCAAACACCGACACAGCTGCGTTACACACCACCATGTTACGTTCTACAGCTCTGAGACCTCTAGCGGAGGAGACATGTAGACATACACTATGTGATCAAAAGAATCCGGACACCCACAAAAACATACGTTTTTCATATTAGGTGCATTGTCCTGCCACCTACTGCTAGGAACTCCATATCAGCGACTTCAGTAGTCATTAAACATCATCGGAGAGCAGAAGAGGCGCTCCGCGGAACTCATGAACTTCGAACGAAGTCAGGTGATTGAGTGTCACTTGGGTCGTACGTCTTTACGCGAGATTTCCACACTCCTAAACATCCCTAGGTCCTCTGTTTCCAATGTGATAGTGAAGTGGAAACGTGAAGGGTTACGTACAGCACAAAAGCGTACAGGCCGACCTCATCTGTTGATTGACAGAGACCGCCGACAGTTGAAAAGGGTCGTAATGTGCAATAGGCAGACATCTATGCACACCATCACACAGAAATTTCAGACTGCAACAGGATTCACTGCAAGTACTATGACACTTAGGCGGGAAGTGAGAAAACTTGGCAAATGGCTCTGAGCACTATGCGACTTAACTGCTGAGGTCATCAGTCGCCTAGAACTTAGAACTAATTAAACCTAACTAACCTAAGGACATCACACACATCCATGCCCGAGGCAGGATTCGAACCTGCGACCGTAGCGGACACGCGGTTCCAAACTGAAGCGCTAGAACCACAAGGCCACACCGGCCGGCTGAGAAAACTTGGATTTCATGGTCGAGCGGCTGCTCATGAGCCACACATCACGCCGGTAAATGCCAAACGACACCTCGCTTGGTGTAAGGAGCGGTAACATTGGGCGACTGAACAGTGGAAAAAAGTTGTGTGGAGTGGCAAAACACGGTACACAATGTGCCGATCCGATGGGAGGGTGTGGGTATGGCGAATGCCCGGTGAACGTCATCTACCAGCGTGTGTAGTGCGAATAATAAAGTTCGGAGGCGGTGCTGTTATGGTGTGGTCGTGTTTTTCATGGAGGCAGCGAGCATCCATTGTTGTTTTGCATGGCACTATCACAACACAGGCCTACACTGATGTTTTAAGTACCTTCTTGCTTCCTACTCTTGGAGAGCATTTCGGGGTTGGCGATTGCATCTTTCAACACGGTCGAGCACCTGTTTGTGATTCACAGCCTGTGGCGGAGTGGTTACACGACAGCAACATCCCTGTAATGGACTGGACTGCGCAGAGTCCTATAGAATACCTGCGTGATGATTTGGAACGCCGACTTCTTGCCAGACCTCACCGACCGACATCTCTCCTCAGTGCAGCATTCCGTAAGGAATGGGCTGCCATTCCCCAAGAAATATTTCAGTACCTCATTGAACGTATGCGCTTGCGCTTGCAAAGGGAGAAAAATCGTTATTTCTTAATTCTAACTTATATGATGCTGCGTTACACTATGTATCTGCGTCACTGTGCGTCTGTGCCTATCATCTGAAACCCCTGTGCCCTAACAGATACACAAAAATCGTAAAAAAATGCAAAATTATCCAACACAATAACACACGCCCTTTTCCCTACAATTCTGCTTTCTTCACTATCTGTATCTACTCTGATCCCAATCTTTGCAAATAGCTATTTAACACATGAAAGTTCTTCAAAGTGCTACTGCTGCGACTTGCTGTACCTATCCTTACACTTTTCTATCCTGGTAGCTAACCTATTTTACCTATCCTGGCAGGGTCGCCATTTTCTGTGAGCGTGTGGGTCCTTTTCTGCACAACAAATTGATCTCAGATGTACCCTTTACCCTGTGGCTCCTGCAAGATGCAATTTCCACCCCCATACTACTACAGAAGTCAGACATACGCTCCTAACGTTCTAAAGAGAAATGCCAGCAATAAATATCTTCTGGAGACGTCTGCTGTAAGGAAATGACACAAAATTTCACAAAATTTCTTATGTAACTAGTGGGATAATTGAGTACTGGAGTAGTGCTAGTTAGTGTAAGAAAAACATGAAACTAACGAAAATTATTAATTATTTTGCAAAAATTCTGAGAAATCACAATGGCACTTTTAGTTATGAACTGAACTAGTTATTTACGGGTTCTTTTCGGAATGTGAAGTCACCTCTTAAGGATAGGATTCGCTAATGAAATCTGTAGCATCGGCATTTGGCGTTTGCTGTCTCCCTGTGAAAACCTCTGGAACTGCATGCTATGTTTGTAAAGAGTGCGTAGGCTGGGCACTCCCACACAGTGTAGCGGAATTTGCTTTTAAGCCGAACACGGGGTGGTTCTTCCTTTCACTCGGGCAAACGCTGGCCTCTGAAGGGACCGGCCTCTTGGCGTGTGGTCTGCCTCTACCGAACTAAAAGCTCTTATGGCCATCATGTCTTGAATGTGTGTGTATGCCAGCCTCGAGTATCTCAACCCCAGTGTGTACTTGTTATTTCCATATAGTTTACATGAATTCATACAACATTGACTTCATCTTATCGAGTTTGGGTTCGAATGAAGCGTCTTGATGTGCGGAATATGATTGTGAGGGCAGAATATGTAAGCAATGAAGGTCAGGAGACCACGACGTCTTACAACAGATACCTTTGCAGGTAGTAAGAGCCGATGGACAAATAACTAAGGATTATAAAATAAAAAGGGAAGACGTGAATCTATTATTTACATAGGATCTCAATAGCTACACTACTGGCCATTAAAATTGCTACACCAATAAGAAATGCAGATGATAAACGGATATTCATTGGACAAATATATTATATTAGAACTGACATGTGATTACATTTTCATGCAGTTTGGATGCATAGATCCTGAGAAATCAGTACGCAGAACAACCACCTCTGGCCGTTATAACGGCATTTATACGCCTGGGCATTGAGTCAAACAGAGCTTGGATGGCGTGTATAGGTACAGCTGCCCATTCAGCTTGAACACGATACCACAGATCATCATGAGCAGTGACTGGCTTATTATGACGAGCCAGTTGCTCGGCCACCATTGACCATACGTTTTCAGTTGGTGAGAGATCTGGAGAATGTGCTGCCCAGGGCAGCAGTCGAACATTTTCTGTATCCAGAAAGGCCCGTACAGGACCTGCAACATGCGGTCGTGCATTATCCTGCTGAAATGTAGGATTTTGTAGGGATCGAATGAAGGATAGAACCACGGGTCGTAACACATCTGAAATGTAACGTCCACTGTTCAGAGTGCCGTCAATGCGAACAAGAGGTGACCGAGACGTGTAACCAATGGTACCCCATACCACCACGCCGGGCCATAAGCCAGTGTGGCGATGACGAATACACGCTTCGAATGTGTGTTCATCGCGATGTCGCCAAATACGAATGCGACCATCATGATGCTGTAAACAGAACCTGGATTCATCCGAAAAAATGACGTTTTCCCATTCGTGCACCCAGGTTCGACGTTGAGTACACCATCGCAGGCGCTCGTGTCTGTGATGCAGCGTCAAGGGTAACTGCAGCCATAGTCTTCGAGCTAGTCCATGCTGCTTCAAACGTCGTCGAACTGTTCGTGCAGATGGTTGTTGTCTTGCAAACGTCCCCATCTGTTGACTCAGAGATCGAGACGTGGTTGCACGATCCGTTACAGCCATGTGGATAAGATGCCTGTAATGTCGACTGCTGGTGATACGAGGCCGTTGGGATCCAGCACGGCGTTCCGCGTTACCCTCCTGAACCCAGCGATTCGATATTCTGCTAACAGTCATTGGATCTCGGCCAACGAGAGCAGCAATGTCGCGATACGATAAACCGCAATCGTGATAGGCTACAATCCGACCTTTATCAAAGACCTTACATGAGGCATCACAACAACGTTTCACCAGGCAACGGCGGTCAACTGCTGTTTGTGTATGAGAAATCGGTTGGAAACTTTCCTCGTGTCAGCACGTTTTAGGTGTCGCCACCGGCGCCAACATTGTGTGAATGCTCTGAAAAGCTAATCATTTGCATAACACAGGATCTTCTTCCTGTCGGTTAAATTTCATTTCTGTAGCACGTCATCTTCGTGGTGTAGCAATTTTAATGGTCAGTAGTGTATATTGTTTCAACTTACACTCCTGGAAATGGAAAAAAGAACACATTGACACAGGTGTGTCAGACCCACCATACTTGCTCCGGACACTGCGAGAGGGCTGTACAAGCAATGATCACACGCACGGCACAGCGGACACACCAGGAACCGCGGTGTTGGCCGTCGAATGGCGCTAGCTGCGCAGCATTTGTGCACCGCCGCCGTCAGTGTCAGCCAGTTTGCCGTGGCATACGGAGCTCCATCGCAGTCTTTAACACTGGTAGCATGCCGCGACAGCGTGGACGTGAACCGTATGTGCAGTTGACGGACTTTGAGCGAGGGCGTATAGTGGGCATGCGGGAGGCCGGGTGGACGTACCGCCGAATTGCTCAACACGTGGGGCGTGAGGTCTCCACAGTACATCGATGTTGTCGCCAGTGGTCGGCGGAAGGTGCACGTGCCCGTCGACCTGGGACCGGACCGCAGCGACGCACGGATGCACGCCAAGACCGTAGGATCCTACGCAGTGCCATAGGGGACCGCACCGCCACTTCCCAGCAAATTAGGGACACTGTTGCTCCTGGGGTATCGGCGAGGACCATTCGCAACCGTCTCCATGAAGCTGAGCTACGGTCCCGCACACCGTTAGGCCGTCTTCCGCTCACGCCCCAACATCGTGCAGCCCGCCTCCAGTGGTGTCGCGACAGGCGTGAATGGAGGGACGAATGGAGACGTGTCGTCTTCAGCGATGAGAGCCGCTTCTGCCTTGGTGCCAATGATGGTCGTATGCGTGTTTGGCGCCGTGCAGGTGAGCGCCACAATCAGGACTGCATACGACCGAGGCACACAGGGCCAACACCCGGCATCATGGTGTGGGGAGCGATCTCCTACACTGGCCGTACACCACTGGTGATCGTCGAGGGGACACTGAATAGTGCACGGTACATCCAAACCGTCATCGAACCCATCGTTCTACCATTCCTAGACCGGCAAGGGAACTTGCTGTTCCAACAGGACAATGCACGTCCGCATGTATCCCGTGCCACCCAACGTGCTCTAGAAGGTGTAAGTCAACTACCCTGGCCAGCAAGATCTCCGGATCTGTCCCCCATTGAGCATGTTTGGGACTGGATGAAGCGTCGTCTCACGCGGTCTGCACGTCCAGCACGAACGCTGGTCCAACTGAGGCGCCAGGTGGAAATGGCATGGCAAGCCGTTCCACAGGACTACATCCAGCATCTCTACGATCGTCTCCATGGGAGAATAGCAGCCTGCATTGCTGCGAAAGGTGGATATACACTGTACTAGTGCCGACATTGTGCATGCTCTGTTGCCTGTGTCTATGTGCCTGTGGTTCTGTCAGTGTGATCATGTGATGTATCTGACCCCAGGAATGTGTCAATAAAGTTTCCCCTTCCTGGGACAATGAATTCACGGTGTTCTTATTTCAATTTCCAGGAGTGTATATTAAATTTAATGACTAAGTATTTAGCTTAAGACCTAGAGTGAAAGTCGCTGAAAGTGGTTGCGTGCAAGCTGTTATACACTGAAAAGCCGAAGAAACTGTTACGCCTGCCTAATATCATGTAAGGCACCTGCGAGCATGCAGAAGTGCCTCAACGCGATTTGGCATGGAGTCGACAACCGTCTGAAGTAGTGCACGAGGTAATTGACACTATTATGGATTTATTGAAATCTCTTCTGAACAGCTCGTTGTAAGGCATCCCAGATATCGTCAATAATGTTCATGTCCGGGGAATTTGGTGGCCAGCGGAAGCGTTTAAACTCTGTAGCAATTCTGGACGTGTGGGGTGTCGCATTGTCCTGCTGGAACTCCTCAAGTCCGTCGGAATGCATAACGCACATAAATGGATGCAGGTGTCTAGACGTGTCAGGCGTCCATATCATTCCAGCTGTACACGCCCTACACCATTACAGAGTCTCCGTCAGCTTGAACAGTCGCCTGTTGACAATCAGGGCCTATGAATTCGTGAAGTTGTCTCCATACCCGTACACGTCCATCCGCTCTATAAAACTTGAAACGAGTCTCGTCCGATCAGGCAACAAATTTCCGGTCATCAACAGTCCAATGTCGGTACTAACGGGCCCAGGCGAGGCGTAAAGCTTTGTGTCGTGTAGTCATCAAAAAAGGGTTAGTGGGTCTCCGGCTCCGAAACCCCATATCGAAGATGTTTTGTTGAATGGTTCGCATGCTGACACTTGTTCATGGCCCAGCACTGAAATCTATAGAAATTTGCGGAAGGATTCCGGTTCTGTCACGCTGAACGATTCTCTTCAGTCATCATAGGTCCCGTTCATGCAGGATCTTTTTCCGGGCGCAGCGATGTCTGAGATTTGATGTTTTACCGGATTTGCGATATTCACGGTACACTCGTGAAATGGTCGTACGGGCAAATCGCCACTTCATCGCTTCCTCGGGGATGCTGAGTCCCATCGCTCGTGCTCCTACTATAACACCACGTTCAAACTCAGTTAAACTTTACTAACCTGCCATTATAGCAGCAGTAAGCGACCTAACTACTGCGCCAGACGCTTGTTGTCGTATGTAGGCGTTGCCAACCGCAGCGCCATGTTCTGCCTGTTTCCATATCTCTGTATTTGAATACGCATGGCTATACCAGTTTCTTTCTCGCTTCAGTGTAAATGTAAATGTAGTAGAGTGGTATCATGTTATGTTAAAGGAATAAACATACTTTTTATTAACTGGCAAAAAATATTTCAGTGTGGCTAACTATCGAGGTAGCATGTGAATTGAAGTGCAACTTTTCTGTAAGGACTTGAACTTTCTTGCAATGGTTTTCTACATGATTGAGACTTATGACAACCATTTTGTACCAGTAAATAATTTGTTTGCGAAATTTGAACATCAACAGATGCTTGTAACCGAGACAAATGAACTCGCACATTAATTAGTATTGGGGCATTGTACAAGGGAAGTGAAGGAGTGCGGAGAACAGCTGCTGATAAACAAAACAAGAACGCTAGAGATGGTGACCCTGCCAGGATTGTGAGGAGTTACCAGGTTAGACAGTACAGAGCCAAGTTTCTGATTTGACTAAAAAACAGGGAAACAAACAAATGGATCAGGAAACAGACTGAAGTAGAAAACCGAATTATGACATCAGCAAGAAGACTGGCGAGCGGAACAAGTTGTCAGGTGACTGGATGGTTGACGGATCAAGAAATTTCTTTGCTGGTTTCGTAAATGTAAGAAAAGATAAGAAGTAACCTAGCAGAAAGTGAGAAGGTGACTTCAGAAAACATGTCATGTGATAATGTTACGTGTCCTGGAGGTTAGGACAAGCTGTCCTGAAACTGCCGTCTGGAGGTGGTCCATAACAATAGCTCGAGGCTGTTGCCTTCAGATCCGCAAAAAGTTAAACAAAAGGCAGAGTAAACCGAACAGTCTGCCAACTGCAGGCGTTGTCCTGCTGTCTGTACCGAAGCAGAATTCCAGAGCGCCGCTGTACGCTGGCGCCCCCACTCTCCAGGTGGGTCTCTGGACGAAGCCGAGACGGAGCGGCCGCGCCAGTGTCCGGCAAGTGGTGGGCGCATGCGCGCCAGAAATAGCCGTGCGCCTAACTGGGCCTAATTGCGCTCAAACAGCGGCCGCGATCTTTCACCTCTCAATCTCACTGCAGACGCACGCCGCGCCGCTCCTTGGCGACGGAAATAGACTCAACGGTTAGGCGTGCTCAACTCCTGAAATAGCCGACACTGGATACGATGGGCCGGCAATGCCACATCCCCCCTGATGAGCGGCCCGCTCACCGCTCAGTCTGCGTCTGTGGGGGGTGGGGGGGGGGGGCGGGGGGCGTGCTGGCGACAGCTTCACGGGCGCGACGCCCAAAAAATGCGCCAGGCGCGGGAGGGATCCGAGGGCGGGGTCTGAAGACTGCGCATTTACAGGAAGCCAGCCGTCAAGGAGGCAATTACGGGAAGCGGGCAAAGAAATGGAAACGTACGGAGAAAGGGAAACAGCTAAAAAGAATTCGCCGTGCTATCCACTGTGGCAAGTGTTTAAATGAATTTATTTTATTTCACAGTAGGTGATTCAGAGATTCAGACTTACAAACGTCACTCCAAAAGAAATGCACACTATTTTTTATTTAATCCATGTTTTATTCTACATGTTTGAAAGTTTTACAGTGTTTAGATACATCCTTTAGGGACCGAGCGAGGTGGCGCAGTGGTTAGCACACTGGACTCGCATTCGGGAGGACGACGGTTCAATCCCGTCTCCAGCCATCCTGATTTAGGTTTTCCGTGATTTCCCTAAATCGCTTCAGGCAAATGCCGGGATGGTTCCTTTGAAAGGGCACGGCCGATTTCCTTCCCAATCCTTCCCTAACCCGAGCATGAGCTCCGTCTCTAATGACCTCGTTGTCGACGGGACGTTAAACACTAACCACCACCACCACCATCCTTTAGGAACAATATTTTCATTTCTCCACATAATTTCCATCCCTCTCAACTGCCTTACGCCATCTTGGAACCAGCGGCTGTATACCCGCACGGTAAAATTCTGGGCCAACCTGTTGGAGCCACTGTTTGGCAGCGTGCACAAGGCAGTCACCATCTTCAAACCTTGTTCCACGAAGAGAGTCTTTCAGTTTCCCAAAGAGATGATAGTCACATGGAGTCACGTCAGGGCTGTAAGGTGGGTGTTTCAGTGTTGTCCATCCGAGTTTTGTGATCGGGTCCATGGTGGCCGTGCATTGCCGTGCAACAGCAAAACATCCTGCTTTTGCCGATGTGGTCGAAGACGACTCAGTCGAGCTTGAAGTTTCTTCAGTGTCGTCACATATGCATCAGAATTTATGGTGGTTCCACATGGCACGATGTCCACAAGCAAGAGTCCTTCGGAATTTAAAAGCACCGTAGCCATAACTTTTCCAGCAGAAGGTGTGGTTTTGAATTTTTTTTTTCTTGGGTGAATTTGCATGATGCCACTTCATTGATTGGCTCTTCGTCTCTCGTGAAAAATGATGGAGACATGTTTCATTCTTCCAAGAAATTCATCTCCACCATTCTCGTACTGTTCCAAAAGTTCGCTGCATACCGTTTTTCTTGTTTCTTTGTGAGCCACTGTCAACATCCTGGGAACCCACCTGGCACAAACCTTTTTTAACGCCAACACTTTCAGTATTCTGCAAACACTTCCTTCCCCTATCCCAACGTAGCGTGACACTTCGTTCACTGTGATGCGTCTGTCAGCAGTCACCAATTCGTTAACTCTCTGCACATTGTCTGGAGTGTGAGCAGTACGAGGCCTGCCGCTGCGAGGACAATCCTCAATATTGCCGTGCCCGCTTTCATCACGTAACCTGCTTGCCCACCGACTAACTGTACTGCGATCGACAGCAGAATCTCCATACACATTTTTCAATTTTTGGATGTTTCCCACTGTCTCGTTTTCACAGCACAGGAATTCTATGACAGCACGTTGCTTCTGACGAACGTCAAGTGTAGCAGCCATCTTGAAGACATGCTGTGACGGCGCCACTCACGGGAATAGGCTGATCTAAGTTAGAAAACAAGCTCGAAGGAAGTATCTACACACTATAAAACTTTCACATATGCAGAATGAAAACTGTATTTTTACAAAAATAGTGTGCATTTATTTTGGAGTGACCCTCGTATATCCTTGGGTGGTGTTATTTGAATTAATACGACATACATGTGTTGCGTGCACGACTTAGCGATAACCTGTGCCACAGACAAGCAGAAGCAGGCTCTAAGGTTTGTGGCTTTAAGGAACGAAAGCCGTGTGAGATAGTTATGTTGCCAGAAGTGGAATATTTATACAGGACGATACAGCAGCCATTACCATTGTTGCATTACGCAGTCCGCATTACCTCAGTATCAGGAACGGTATCTAGACAGGAGACAACCACCTAACCGATACAAGATCCCTTTCAGAGCTTTGGGCGAATATTAGCAAATGGAACCATGTTGTAACAAATACAAGTGAGGATTGGCCACGAGTTACACGTCATCTTACGACCAAGATATATTTTACTTCTGCCATAGTTATCCAAGTATCTCTACTCTTACTTTGTGTAATTAGCGGTGTAGTCATCCAGGTTTTGGATGTCCCCGGAAGTGTATTTCGTTAATAGTACGCAATGATAGACGCGGATGGGTATCCAACCCGGTGCCACGCGATCAAATAACCAAAGGAAGGATTGGGTCGGTTTTTGTTCATTTGCACATAGTTGATGGATAGGTAACACAGACTTTATTTAACATTAACTTAGCTAGTGATCTTTAACAATTTATGAGCTATTTTAAAAATACTGTTAACAACCTAGCCGGGCAAAATTTTTCACTCACAGTCAGAAGGGCTAATATAAAAAGCAACTAAGACGGAAATACAACAACTTCCCAAAGCAAAACGCCAGAAGAGCTGATTTTAAGGAACAGCAAAAAACAACCAATAGCACCTGAAGGGCTTATTTAAAGAAATTGGCACTACCACAACCAATAACGCCTGAAGAGCTGATTTAAGAAAATCGCAACTAACAATCACTAACGCCTGAAGGGCAGATTCCAACAACAAATAGCAAACTCCAGCAACTAACGCCTGTAGGGCTGATTTTAAGAAATAGCTGTTTCCATCAATGATGCCTGAAAAGCTAATTAAAGAAACGCAATTAAAAACTCAATAATTAACTAGTAATTAAGTAGATAATTTTGAAACAGGCCTGAGGGGCTATCTTAAACACACTCATTTTGACAACAAGGCATTTGACTGAATAATTAACAAGACACTTTAAACAGAAGCAAAAGGTTTAACAAAGGAAGCACAGTGATAGGTAGACTTCAAAATTTTCACAGACGATAGTTACAATCGGCAATAAAATAACTGAAGATATGCTTCACATTTCGCTCATACATGACCTGGCCGGCACACTAAAGCCGGCTCGCAAACCATCAGTTTAGCGTGAAAGGTCCACAAGTCTACAACATTCTATAACATTCAATCACCATTCGGTACTGACAAATACAGTAACAACAGAAATGAAACTTAAACTGAATTATGCTGGCCCCACGTTAGTAAGTTGGCGCCGCAAAGAAATATTTTGTTACTGAATACGAGTTCGCAGCCAGCCGCCAATTAAACAAACACACGTGAGATAACAACACACCAGACAAATCGTATACGGCAGACACTGTCTCTGTCAAGTTGTTAAAGAAACAGAGCATAAGATATCTTAATACAGGGTGTTTCAAAAATGACCGGTATATTTGAAACGGCAATAAAAATTAAACGAGCAGCGATAGAAATACACCGTTTGTTGCAATATGCTTGGGACAACAGTACATTTTCAGGCAGACAAACTTTCGAAATTACAGTAGTTACAATTGTCAACAACAGATGGCGCTGCGGTCTGGGAAACTCTATAGTACGATATTTTCCACATATCCACCATGCGTAGCAATAATATGGCGTAGTCTCTGAATGAAATTACCCGAAACCTTTGACAACGTGTCTGGCGGAATGGCTTCACATGCAGATGAGATGTACTGCTTCAGCTGTTCAATTGTTTCTGGATTCTGGCGGTACACCTGGTCTTTCAAGTGTCCCCACAGAAAGAAGTCACAGGGGTTCATGTCTGGCGAATAGGGAGGCCAATCCACGCCGCCTCCTGTATGTTTCGGATAGCCCAAAGCAATCACACGATCATCGAAACATTCATTCAGGAAATTAAAGACGTCGGCCGTGCGATGTGGCCGGGCACCATCTTGCATAAACCACGAGGTGTTCGCAGTGTCGTCTAAGGCAGTTTGTACCGCCACAAATTCACGAAGAATGTCCAGATAGCGTGATGCAGTAATCGTTTCGGATCTAAAAAATGGGCCAATGATTCCTTTGGAAGAAATGGCGGCCCAGACCAGTACTTTTTGAGGATGCAGGGACGATGGGACTGCAACATGGGGCTTTTCGGTTCCCCATATGCGCCAGTTCTGTTTATTGACGAAGCCGTCCAGGTAAAAATAAGCTTCGTCAGTAAACCAAATGCTGCCCACATGCATATCGCCGTCATCAATCCTGTGCACTATATCGTTAGCGAATCTCTCTCGTGCAGCAATGGTAGCGGCGCTGAGGGGTTGCCGCGTTTGAATTTTGTATGGATAGAGGTGAAAACTCTGGCGCATGAGACGATACGTGGACGTTGGCGTCATTTGGACCGCAGCTGCAACACGGCGAACGGAAACCCGAGGCCGCTGTGGGATCACCTGCTGCACTAGCTGCGCGTTGCCCTCTGCGGTTGCTGTACGCAGTCGCCCTACCTTTCCAGCACGTTCATCCGTCACGTTCCCAGTCCGTTGAAATTTTTCAAACAGATCCTTTATTGTATCGCTTTTCGGTCCTTTGGTTACATTAAACCTCCGTTGAAAACTTCGTCTTGTTGCAACAACACTGTGTTCTAGGCAGTGGAATTCCAACACCAGAAAAATCCTCTGTTCTAAGGAATAAACCATGTTGTCTACAGCACACTTGCACGTTGTGAACAGCACACGCTTACAGCAGAAAGACGACGTACAGAATGGCGCACCCACAGACTGCGTTGTCTTCTATATCTTTCACATCACTTGCAGCGCCATCTGTTGTTGAAAATTGTAAGTACTGTAATTTCGAAAGTTTGTCCGCCTGAAAATGTACTGTTGTCCCAAGCATATTGCAACAAACGGTGTAATTCTATCGCTGCTCGTTTAGTTGTTATTGCCGTTTCAAATATACCGGTCATTTTTGAAACACCCTGAATATGGAGGGGCAGACTGATCCGACACAGAGATCAGATCAGTAAGTACAGTCAGGCAATTCAAATTGCGTAAAGATTAACTAGAACGGCTGGCGATAGCGAAAAAATCTTGAGGAGGTGGCACACACTTTCGCAGTAGTCTGCACAAGCAAATAATTATTATGCTCACCGTGGCAGCAGGCTGAAGACTTCAATGCTGCTCTAGGAAAACCGGAATGGACAGCCTCTAACGAATCTAGCCTGTGCGTCTCACACAAACAGTGAGGCTGTCATTCCATAATTCCTTACGATTTGCAACTAGAACGTTGCACCGTCACAACAGCCCGTACCGGCACTGAAACCTCCTCAGACAGCGGCGTACGGCGTACTCGTTCCTCTCCAGCAAGGCCGGGCGTGTTTATTTCCTCATACAAGCCACAACTTCCCGCTAAAAGTACACACGCCGTGCAACCTACACGCTATCACGTGCCACGCCAATACAGAACTCACTACATGACAGTTCGCATTGACAGCCAAGGCGCGACTCTCTACTGCACACCCCTCCAAAGACTCTACCCCTGAGTTCACTAACCCCTCTGACAAGGATCACTAGCCATAAAAACGAAAGATTAAAATACTAACGCGAATTCTTTGCAGACGAATGGAAAAAACTGGTAGAAGCCGATCTCGGGGAAGATCAGTTTGGATTCCGTAGAAATGTTGGAACACGTGAGGCAGTACTGACCCTACGACTTATCTTAGAAGAAAGATTAAGGAAAGGCAAACCTACGTTTCTAGCATTTTTAGACTTAGAGAAAGCTTTTGACAATGTTGACTGGAATACTCTCTTTCAAATTCTAAAGGTGGCAGGGGTAAAATACAGGAAGCGAAAGACTATTTACAATTTGTACAGAAACCTGATGGCAGTTATAAGAGTCGAGGAACATGAAAAGGAAGCAGTGGTTGGGAAGGGAGTGAGACAGGGTTGTAGCCCCTCCCCGATCTTATTAAATCTGTGTATTGAGTAAGCACTAAAGGAAACAAAAGAAAAATTCGGAGTAGGTATTAAAATCCATGGAGAAGAAATAAAAACTTTGAGGTTCGCCGATGACATTGTAATTCTGTCAGAGACAGCAAAGGACTTGGAAGAGCAGTTGAGTGGAATGGACAGTGTCTTGAAAGGAGGATATAAGATGAACATCAACAAAAGGAAAATGAGGATAATGGAATGTGGTCGAATTAAGTCGGGTGATGCTGAGGGAATTAGATTAGGAAATGAGACACTTAAAGTAGTAAAGGAGTTTTGCTATTTGGGGAGCAAAATAACTGATGATGGTAGAAGTAAAGAGGATATAAAATGTAGACTGGTAATGGCAAGGAAAGCGTTTCTGAAGAAGAGAAATTTGTTAACATCGAGTATTGATTTAAGTGTGAGGAAGTCGTTTCTGAAAGTATTTGTATGGAGTGTAGCCATGTATGGAAGTGAAACATGGACGATAAATAGTTTAGACAAGAAGAGAATAGAAGCTTTCGAAATGTGGTGCTACAGAAGAATGCTGAAGATTAGATGGGCAGATCAGATAACTAATAAGGAGGTATTGAATGGAATTGGGGAGAAGAGGAGTTTGTGGCACAACTTGACTGGGAGGAGGGATCGGCTGGTAGGACATTTTCTGAGGCATCAAGGGATCACCAATTTAGTACTAGAGGGCAGCGTGGAGGGTAAAAATCGTAGAGGGAGACCAAGAGCTGAATACACTAAGCAGATTCAGAAGGATGTACGCTGCAGTAGGTACTGGGAGATGGAGAGCTGCGTCAAACCAGTCTCAGGACTGAAGACCACAACAACAACAACAACAACTAGCCGATCGCTGATGGTACTCAGCGATCCGGCTCACCTAACCTTTCGTAAATGGTTCAGAAACATTGTCTTATCAAGTTCATTTCACTATCAGTAACAACGAAAATAGTAGGAGATATCAAGATGGTAAGCATTGAACTCACAACTTCCTGGTATATAATCTATTAAAAAGGTTCATATACGTCATGCCATGTTAATGTTTAAGATGTCTACATACATTTTATCAGTTTCTGCGACATTTTGACAATACGCTTCACTTTTCCAGAGTGAACTGCCCAATAACATTGCTCTGTCATGTGGGGTTGCATAAAACGACATCAGTAGGGGTAAATGAATCGCCCTGTGTAACAACTGTACTTATTAATATGATACTATTTTGGTAATATATGCGTGCGTGCGTGCGTGTGTGTGTGTGTGTGTGTGTGTGTGTGTGTGTGTGTGTGTTTGCGTGCATGCTTGTGAGGGAGAAGGTTAAGAGATAGAGGGTGAAAGGGAACGGGTGGGGGTGGGAGGGAGGTGGGAGACAAATCATCAATGTACCATAGTAATAACAAGTAAAATTTTTATATATACGTATTATACTGTCGGTAAAACAATATTTTTTGTTTTTCACACTTAATGTTTCTAATACACCGTATTTGCTTATTTAAATGCATGCAAAGTATATGTTATGAAAACTCGACCGAATAAGATTCTGCGTCCACTGCGGATATTTAACATTTACATTTTTGTTCATAAATTCAGCCAACGACCACCACACCCGTTTGGGACTTTTTGCAAAATAGTGTTTTTGCTGCTGTTGGTGATATTATTATTTTATATGCTATTACAGCTTATTAGATTCCAGATATCGTGGTCACTTACTTCACTGCTTACAAAGACTATTCGGCGTTGTGTGTAATGTAATATGGCATAAAAGGAGCCTTTGACCACTGGAGTCCTTTTACATTTCAATTTTTTTGTTAAAACTTTGTACCATGCACACAGATAGTGTCTTCTGTTACTAGCAGTACCACAGGTTATGGCAAAGTCATTCACACAATACACAAATGTCTTATTAGTTGATATGAATTCTCTCGATGATGGAAGTTCAAAAATGGTTCAAATGGCTCTGAGCACTATGGAACTTAACATCTGAGGTCATCAGTCCCCTAGACTTAGAACTACTGAAACCTAACCTAAGGACAGTACACACATCCATGCCCGAGGCAGGATTCGAAACTGCGACCGTAGCAGCAGCGCGGTTCCGGACTGGAGCGCCTAGAACCGCTCGGCCACAACGGCCGGCTGATAGAAGTTCAAACCTATTAAAACGCATATCAGTTGATCTCAATAAAAGTTTAATTACCTGTGCTTTAATTTTGTAATAGACACGTATAGCAGTTCCGACCTCTCTCATTTTTAGTTCAACTCTTGCACTGAAGATGGTCCCTCTCTTAAAAGTCATTTTGTACGAAGGAGCTACCAGAAACGTAAACCCCGATCCTGCTGATCGTGTCTTTCCTGTACGTTCTCCACCGTACGTAGGCTCCTTAAACTGCGATAGATCGACACACTGTGTCGTCCTCTTAGCAGTTAATCGGAGTTACGTCGCAGGATGCAGATATTTTATTGGCGACAAACAATTCAGCATATTGATAACTATATATTACATAACACAATATCTGCACTAAGTTTTAACGTTGTAGTCTAGCATCAACGCTATTCAACACCCAGAGCTTCTTTTCCACCTGTCAACTAGATTAGGCTGCGACTCGGTCGTTCTTAAGAGTGATACGAGTGTAGAATAGATACTGGCTGCGGACAGAAGCTTCCGCGGAAACAATCGATTGACTCACTGGTTCAGTTCTGCGTCAAATACCACCTATTACTTTTTCACACCGTTTAACTACTTACCATGTAAATTGCTATCTGCATTGCAAGTCCCACCGAAACGAATTTTGCGAACATCGGTATGTGCAACTCTCTTCCATAAAGAACAGCGAATTTGCAATGCAGACAGGTGATAAATATGTAATCCGTAATACAAATTTATTCTGTGGAAATTTAGCACGACATTCGCAGCGAAAAATTCTCGTTCTGTGACTTCATTTGAAAGTGCAGTGCCACGTGTGTGGTCTTGGAAAAGAACTGGTGCAGTATATGACTGACATTTTTTCCACAGTATTTTCCCTTCACGTCAGCTAAACAACACTGGTGGCATGAAACGGCAGAAAATATTTCTTTCTCAGACGTACTATAGTTTCATAGAAAAGCTTTCTTTCTACGTGTTTGTCGGTCTATAATAATCTTGGCTGATATTTAAAAGTGCTTTCACCTGCTCCCCTGCAGACTGGCTGTTAGCGTTGCATAACATGGTTACAGAGATCCTGGGTTTAGTGCCTGGTAACCATCTCAGATTTTTTTATGTCCTGCAAAGATCTGAAATAGGTTTCATTCATTCTCAAGCGGCCAAATGAGAAACTCATTAAATAAGCAGCGAAATTGACATGCAGTTCTACAAACAGGAGTGAAATGGAAAGGTTTGTTCTATGAATTTAACTCATTAGCTTCTTCGTCAAGAATGCTGCACTTCATTCTACTTTGAGTTATACAGTATTACAACGAAAACGGGTTACTTGCGAAGCCATAAAAGTTGACAAATAATTGTTGTTCATCTCCTACGCTAGGAGAGGTATGTGTATCGGTAGATCATCAGAAACGAAGGTGTATAAAACAGAATGGGGTTGTAGTGTATCTTCCTCTGTTTATGTTGCTGCAAAACGAGTATTGTAACCGGGCTTGTCTGTCAAGAATGGAGGACACTGCTTTTTCCGTTTAATACAAGTGTGCAAGTAGGCTATTTAGGTTTTCTTATTGGTAACGCCACGTAGCACTCTGTATGAAAATCACTGGCTGTGCTGTGTGCAGTCTGTGGCTGGTTTGCATTGTTGTCTGCCATTGTAGTGTTGGGCAGCTGGATGTGAACAGCGCGTAGCGTTGCGCAGTTGGAGGTGAGCCGCCAGCAGTGGTGGATGTGGGGAAAGAGATGGCGGAGTTTTGAAATTTGTAAGACTGGATGTCATGAACTGCTATATACATTATGACTTTTGATAACTATTAAGGTAAATACATTGTTTGTTCTCTATTAAAATCTTTCATTTGCTAACTATGCCTATCAGTAGTTAGTGCTTTCCGTAGTTTGAATCTTTTATTTAGCTGGCAGTAGTGGCGCTCGCTGTATTGCAGTAGCTTGAGTAACGAAGATTTTTGTGAGGTAAGTGATTTGTGAAAGGTATAGTTTAATGTTAGTCAGGGCCATTCTTTTGTAGGGATTTTTGAAAGTCAGATTGCGTTGCGCTAAATAAAATTATAGTGTGTCAGTATAAGCACAGTCGTGTACAATTTTTCAAAGGGGACGTTTCATATGTCGACCCTTAGCCGAGAATACCTCACTGGAATCTTCTGATTTTTTTCTTGTAGTTTGTGCAATTAGTGTAGCTATTGTTTATTGCTAGCGCGTAATTGTAGAGAGAATCTCCTTTGCAGTTGCAGTCTTTCATTCTTGTACAGTAAAACAGTTGTGGCATGCATGTAGATTTGCACCAAGTATTTCGCAGCTGCGCTTGCAATTAACTAGATATTATTTTCAGTGCTATGTTAATGTGTTCTCTTATTTTTGCTCTTCAAATTGTGTTTTTCTTGTTGTCGTGTGAAGTATTGTGACAATAATGGCGTATGAAAAACGTAATACTAGGCTCCAAAGTAAACTCAGAAATAACAGTGAAGACGAAAGCAGTGTGTTAACGCCACCATGTAATGAATTAACAAATACTCGAAGTAGTAATTTGGTAACTGTGCCTAGGGAAATGGAGCGGGCGTCAAATAATGGTGTAGGCAGTGAAACAATTAGTGAACAGGGAAGCATTATCGATCGATCGGTCGGCAACAGCTCGCCTCAGGAATGGGGAATGACAGGACACAATCTTGCAAACACTGCAGATTCAGGTTTTGGGTCCTCACCGTTTTCTCAAATAAATCAAGACACATTTTCTGCTTTTCAAAATGCGAATATTGCCGGTTCAAATGCACTGCCGAAAAGCACTGAGGAACATGTTTCGGACACCAGTGCATTGTTATTACAGTTAATGCAACAAATGGGACAAAGGCTACAAAAGTTAGACACAACGCTTGAACAAAATCAGAAACAAACGGGACAAAATCTTCAAAAGTTAGACACAATGGAACAAAATCTTCAAAAGTTAGACACAATGGAGCAACACCAGAGACAAACACAGCACAGCCAGTGATTTTCATACAGAGTGCTACGTGGCGTTACCAATAAGAAAACCTAAATAGCCTACTTGCAAGTGGATCGATTTACACAGTCCAGAAAGATCGTGTATTACGTGAAGACGCTGCGGATAATTGTACCGTCATTATTCTTCGCGCTTTTCAGTGAGAGAATGGTGTTACCCCAGCAAAGCTATACTCAACTACAGAGGAATCCATTTTTAATGGGTATGCGCTGTCGATATATCCACCTGCAGATTCTCAAGTGCGCAAGTACAGCTAGTGGTTCGTGATGAACATTGTAGATTTGAGGTTCTCAGGGTATTGGAAGAAAGTCTGTACGCATTTTTTGTCGCATTAATGGGTCACAGACATGATTTATCAGAGATGCGCAAGGGACATTTACATACATACTCCGCAAGCCACCGTACGGTGCATGGTGGAGGGTACCTTGTAGCACTGTAGATCCTGACGTTTTGTTTGATTTGGTACTGTTGGTTTATCGGATGGAAATGAGATGTACTGCTTATTGCTCTTTCCCGGTCATCAGATAAAAACAATCACATCTGCTTATCTTCTGTACCCTGGACGGTGGAGATATCAGACTTCATCACTTATGGCAGGGCATTCTATTGCCTCGATAAATGGCTTCATTTACGTCTACATCTACATACATCTCCGCAAGCCATCATACAGAGTGTGTGGCACATGATATTCTGTACTACTACTGGTCATTTCCTGCCTATTCCACGCACAAATAGAAAGAAGGAAAGCCGGCCGGAGTGGCCGTGTGGTTCTAGGCGCTACAGTCTGGAACCGAGCGACCGCCACGGTCGCAGGTTGGAATCCTGCGTCGGGCATGGATGTGTGTGATGTCCTTAGGTTAGTTAGGTTTAATTAGTTCTAAGTTCTAGGCGACTGATGACCCCAGAAGTTAAGTCGCATAGTGCTCAGAGCCATTTGAACCATTTTTTTAGAAAGAAGGAAAAACTACTGTCTATATTTCTGCATATCAGCCCTAATTTCTCGTATCTTCATTTCTTCATTGGGCGTGAAATGTACACTCCTGGAAATTGAAATAAGAACACCGTGAATTCATTGTCCCAGGAAGGGTGCAAGTGTGCTGTGGACAACATGGTTTATTCCTTAGAACAGAGGATTTTTCTGGTGTTGGAATTCCACCGCCTAGAACACAGTGTTGTTGCAACAAGACGAAGTTTTCAACGGAGGTTTAATGTAACCAAAGGACCGAAAAGCGATACAATAAAGGATCTGTTTGAAAAATTTCAACGGACTGGGAACGTGACGGATGAACGTGCTGGAAAGGTAGGGCGACCGCGTATGGCGACCGCAGAGGGCAACGCGCAGCTAGTGCAGCAGGTGATCCGACAGCGGCCTCGGGTTTCCGTTCGCCGTGTTGCAGCTGCGGTCCAAATGACGCCGACGTCCACGTATCGTCTCATGCGCCAGAGTTTACACCTCTATCCGTACAAAATTCAAACGCGGCAACCCCTCAGCGCCGCTACCATTGCTGCACGAGAGACATTCGCTAACGATATAGTGCACAGGATTGATGACGGCGATATACGTGTGGGCAGCATTTGGTTTACTGACGAAGCTTATTTTTACCTGGACGGCTTCGTCAATAAACAGAACTGGCGCATATGGGGAACCGAAAAGCCCCATGTTGCAGTCCCATCGTCCCTGCATCCTCAAAAAGTACTGGTCTGGGCCGCCGTTTCTTCCAAGGGAATCATTGGCCCATTTTTCAGATCCGAAACGATTACTGCATCACGCTATCTGGACATTCTTCGTGAATTTGTGGCGGTACAAACTGCCTTAGACGACACTGCGAACACCTCGTGGTTTATGCAAGATGGTGCCCGGCCACATCGCACGGCCGACGTCTTTAATTTCCTGAATGAATATTTCGATGATCGTGTGTTTGCTTTGGGCTATCCGAAACATACAGGAGGCGGCGTGGATTCGCCTCCCTATTCGCCAGACGTGAACCCCTGTGACTTCTTTCTGTGGGGACACTTGAAAGACCAGGTGTACCGCCAGAATCCAGAAACAATTGAACAGCTGAAGCAGTACATCTCATCTGCATGTGAAGCCATTCCGCCAGACGCGTTGTCAAAGGTTTCGGGTAATTTCATTCAGAGACTACGCCATATTATTGCTACGCATGGTGGATATGTGGAAAATATCGTACTATAGAGTTTCCCAGACCGCAGCGCCATCTGTTGTTGACAATTGTAACTACTGTAATTTCGAAAGTTTGTCCGCCTGAAAATGTACTGTTGTCCCAAGCATATTGCAACAAACGGTGTATTTCTATCGCTGCTCGTTTAGTTTTTATTGCCGTTTCAAATATACCGGTCATTTTTGAAACACCCTGTATATCTAAATTTAGAACTGGCTGCCATTCATCACACCAGCTAGAAATTTTGTCCAAGTCGTCTTGTATATTCGTACAGTCACTCAACTTCGACATCTTACCGCAAACCACCGCGTCATCAGCAAACAGCAGCAGATTGCTACTCATCTTGTCCACCAAATTATTTATCTATACAGAGAACAACGGCTGTCTTATCTACCAAACTTCCCTGGGGCAATCCTGATGATGCCCTTGTCTCTTGTGAACATTCGTCGTCAAGGACAACACACTGCGTTCTACTACTCAAGAAGTCTTCGAGCCACTCACATATCTGTGAACATATTCCACATACTCGTACCTTCCTTAACAGCATGCAATGGGGCACCGTGTCAAATGCTTTTCGGGAATCTGGAAATACGGAATCTGCCTGTTGCTCTTCATCCGTAGATCACAGTATATCATGCGAGAAAAGGGCAAACTGAGTTGCGCATGAACGACGCTTTCTGAAACTGTGCTGATTCGTGGACGTTCGCTCTCTAGGAAATTTATCAAAGTCGAAGTCAGAATATGACCGATAATTTTGCAGTAAATCGATGATAAGTATACTGGTCCATAATTTTGTGGGTCGGTTCCTTTAGCCGTCTTGTATGCAGTAGGGGTACCCGTGGTCTAGGGGTAGCGTCTTTGATTCATAATCAAAACTTCTTCGGTCCCGGGTTTGATCCCCGCCACTGCCTAGATTTTGATAAATAATCAGCATTGGCGGCCGAAGACTTCCGTCAGCCTCATTCTGCCAACGGCCTTGTCAAAGAGGTCGGAGGAGCAGATAGAGAGGTTCAGGGCACTCTCTTGTCCTAGGGGTGGGAAATTGCCCCTAAAGGCGGAAGAATCAGCAATGATGAACGACATGAGGATCCAGAAGGCAATGGAAACCACTGCATTAAAGACACGTAACGTGTATCCACAGGACATGTGGCCTGTAATTGAAGAAGTGTCATGATGATCTCGCCATTGGCAAAAGATTCCGGAATAGTCCCCCATTCGGATCTCCGGGAGGGGACTGCCAAGGGGGATGTTACCATGAGAAAAACATTGAATAATCTACGAAAGGATAACGTTCTACGAGTCGGGGCGTGGAATGTCAGAAGCTTGAACGTGGTAGGGAAACTAGAAAATCTGAAAAGGGAAATGCAAAGGCTCAATCTAGATATAGTAGGGGTCAGTGAAGTGAAGTGGAAGGAAGACAAGGATTTCTGGTCAGATGACTATCAGGTAATATCAACAGCAGCAGAAAATGGTATAACAGGTGTAGGATTCCTTATGAATAGGAAGGTAGGGCAGAGGGTGTGTTACTGTGAACAGTTCAGTGACCGGGTTGTTCTAATCAGAATCGACAGCAGACCAATAGCGACAACGATACTTCAGGTATACATGCCGACGTCGCAAGCTGAAGATGAACAGATAGAGAAAGTGTATGAGGATATTGAAAGGGTAATGCAGTATGTAAAGGGGGACAAAAATGCAGTTGTAGGGGAAGGAGTAGAAGAAAAGGTTACAGGAGAATATGGGCTTGGGACAAGGAATGAAAGAGGAGAAAAACTAATTGAGTTCTGTAACAAGTTTCAGCTAGTAATAGCGAATACCCTGTTCAAGAATCACAAGAGGAGGAGGTATACTTGGGAAAGGCCGGGAGATACGGGGAAGATTTCAATTAGATTACATCATGGTCAGACAGAGATTCCGAAATCAGATACTGGATTGTAAAGTGTACCCAGGAGCAGATATAGACTCAGATCACAATATAGTAGTGATGAAGAGTAGGCTGAAGTTCAAGACATTAGTCAGGAAGAATCAATACGCAAAGAAGTGGGATACGGAAGTACTAAGGAATGACGAGATACGTTTGAAGTTCTCTAACGCTATAGATACAGCAATAAGGAATAGCGCAGTAGGCAGTACAGTTGAAGAGGAATGGACATCTCTAAAAAGGGCCATCACAGAAGTTGGGAAGGAAAACATAGGTACAAAGAAGGTAGCTGCGAAGAAACCATGGGTAACAGAAGAAATACTTCAGTTGATTGATGAAAGGAGGAAGTACAACCATGTTCCGGGAAAATCAGGTATACAGAAATACAAGTCGCTGAGGAATGAAATAAATAGGAAGTGCAGGGAAGCTAAGACGAAATGGCTGCAGGAAAAATGTGAAGACATCGAAAATGGTTGTCGGAAGGACAGACTCAGCATACAGGAAAGTCAAAACAACCTTTGGTAGCATTAAAAGCAACGATGGTAACATTAAGAGTGCAACGGGAATTCCACTGTTAAATGCAGAGGAGAGAGCAGATAGGTGGAAAGAATACACTGAAAGCCTCTATGAGGGTGAAGATTTGTCTGATGTGATAGAAGAAGAAACAGGAGTCGATTTAGAAAAGATAGGGGATCCAGTATTAGAATCGGAATTTAAAGGAGCTTTGGAGGACTTACGGTCAAATAAGGCAGAAGGGATAGATAACATTCCATCAGAATTTCTAAAATCATTGGGGGAAGTGGCAACAAAACGACTATTCACGTTGGTGTGTAGAATATATGAGTCCGGCGATATACCATCTGACTTTCGGAAAAGCATCATCCACACAATTCCAAAGACGGCAAGAGCTGACAAGTGCGAGAATTATCGCACAATCAGCTTAACAGCTCATGCATCGAAGCTGCTTACAAGAATAATATACAGAAGTATGGAAAAGAAAATTGAAAATGGGCTAGGTAACGATCAGTTTGGCTTTAGGAAAAGTAAAGGGACGAGAGAGGCAATTCTGACGTTACAGCTAGTAATGGAAGCAAAGCTAAAAAAAAATCAAGACACTTTCATAGGATCTGTCGACCTGGAAAAAGTGTTCGACAATATAAAATGGTGCAAGCTGTTCGAGATTCTGAAAAAAGTAGGGGTACGCTATAGGGAGAGACGGGTCATATACAATATGTACAACAACCAAGAGGGAATAATAAGGGTGGACGGTCAAACACGAAGTGCTCGTATTAAGAAGGGTGTAAGACAAGGCTGTAGCCTTTCGCCCCTACTCTTCAATCTGTACATCGAGGAAGCAATGATGGAAATAAAAGAAAGGTTCAGGAGTGGAATTAAAATACAAGGTGAAAGGATATCAATGATACGATTCGCTGATGACATTGCTATCCTGAGTGAAAGTGAAGAAGAATTAAATGATCTGCTGAACGGAATGAACAGTCTAATGAGTACACAGTATGGTTTGAGAGTAAATCGGAGAAAGACGAAGGTAATGAGAAGTAGAAGAAATGAGAACAGCGAGAAACTTAACATCAGGATTGATGGTCACGAAGTCAATGATGTTAAGGAATTCTGATACCTAGGCAGTAAAATAACCAATGACGTACGGAGCAAGGAGGACATCAAAAGCAGATTCGTTATGGCAAAAAAGGCATTTCTGGCCAAGAGAAGTCTACTAATATCAAATACCGGCCTTAATTTGAGGAAGAAATTTCTGAGGATGTACGTCTGGAGTACAGCATTGTATGGTACTGAAACATGGGCTGTGGGAAAACCGGAACAGAAGAGAATCGAAGCATTTGAGATATGGTGCTATAGACGAATGTTGAAAATTAGGTGGACTGATAAGGTAAGGAATGAGGAGGTTCTACGCAGAATCGGAGAGGAAAGGAATATGTGGAAAACACTGATAAGGAGAAGGGACAGGATGATAGGACATCTGCTAAGACATGAGGGAATGACGTCCATGGTACTAGAGGGAGCTGTAGAGGGCAAAAACTGTAGAGGAAGACAGAGGTTGGAATACGTCAAGCAAATAATTGAGGGCGTAGATTGCAAGTGCTACTCTGAGATGAAGAGGTTAGCACAGGAAAGGAATTCTTGGCGGGTCGCATCAAACCAGTCAGTAGACTGATGACCAAAAAAAAAATGCAGTAGTCACCTGTGTTTTTTGCCAGTCGCTAGGGACTTGGTGCTCGCCGTGACATTCGCCAAAAATGGAAGCTAACTAAGGGACCGATGCTGCAGAGTACTCTTTCTAAAACTGACTTGGGATTCCATCCGGACATGGCGACTTCTTTGTTTTCAACTCTTTCCGGTGTTTCTCTGTTCCAGGGATGCTTATGAGTATGTCGTCCACTCGGATCTGTGTGCGATGGTCAGACGATGGTATGTTAGCACGATTCTTCTGTGTGAACGATTTCTTAAAGGTGAAAGTTAAAACTTCGGCTTTCGTTTTGCTACCTGCTACTGCTACACCAGACTTCTCAACGAGTGACTCGACTGAGGCCTTAGACCCGGTTAGCAATTTTATATAGGACCGGAATTTTTCCCGGATTCCAGGTCAGGTTTTTTTGCTAAGATATGACAAAAATGTTCAAATGTGTGTGAAATCTTATGGGACTTAACTGCTAAGGTCATCAGTCCCTAAGTTTACGCACTACTTAACCTAAACTATCCTAAGGACAAACACACACACACCCATGCCCGACGGAGGACTCGAACCTGCGCCGGGACCAGCCGCGTAGTCCTTGACTGCAGCGCCTCAGACCTATCGGCTAATCCAGCGCGGCTAAGATATGACAGCGGTAGTTGTATGCTTCGCTCATAGATCTTTTCACAGACGCACGAATTTCTACTAATTTTTAATTAAGCTAATTAATGAAAGGGACTTGTAAGGAACTAGATACGAGTAAGAGGCAGTGAAATGAAATTAAATCAAATATATTCGTGTCAGAAAACACATAGACGCGTGATAGTCTCGTCATAAAGAATGAAATTTAGCGAATCTACAATTTTGCACTAAATAACGAGCTGTCGACTTACTGCAAGAGAAGTAAATGTACATGAAAAGAAATGAGAATCAAACGAGAAACAACAATAACTTGTCCAGTCCCTACTCGTACAGCTAATCGGAACAAGTGAGAAGAATTTTGGGAACTGAGAAGCATGAAAGAAAGTAGTTAGCCGTGAGAAGTAACATAATACGAACACATAGACAGAGGCAATGCATCAGAGCCTTAGGATGGATGCGATCGTAATTCCGGTTGTTCACGGTGCAAATAGCGTGCCACGGCTGAAGTTACCACAGGCATTCTACAGTTAAACATCTTGACTAAAGGTGATTGAATCTACGCGTGGCCGTCTTCAGAATGATGCGAGTCAACAAACCTGCAATAAATTAGCGGCGACGCCCACACTATTGCCAATAACGAAGCGAAGTCGACCAAGAGCTGCAAGGAAAATGGGTATGGAAGAGCACCTCCCAGTAATTTTTTAACCTCGGATGCAGCTTAACAGTGTGCGTCCTCTGGTAGAAAAACGTTCCTACAACCACCTTGACTGACGGTGGTGATTGGAACAATCGCTGCTGTTTTCGGCTGGAGATGCAGTCTGACTGCTGGCGCTCAGGTTGACGGCCCTGTGGTGGCGCCAGTTCCCCGAACACAGGAAGGAGAAATGTCTCGTCGAATGGTTACAGCTTGAATTTCAAACTAACGGTTACGAACTTGATGATGATGATAAAAGTTTGAGGGTGCACGACAACAGGATATTTAGCTCCCGTTATAAAATACAGCGACATGAGTGTGTAGGAATACAATAAAATTACTAATATGACAACCACGAAGAAAAACACAAAGAAATCTCTGAAAAAATTAAACATACATTCACAAAGAAAAGACAATGAGAGGGTCAAATCCGACATGGTAAAAGAGGGAAAAAGCAGTGGAAAGAATGAAAAGAAGACAGCAGATACCTGCGGCTGGCTAATTGGTGGAAGAAAAGGATGTGAAACAGCCAGTTTGCAATACACTAAAATCTAAAGCCTAGAAACTTGGGGCCAGAGTCAAGATATACCACAGATTTTTAAAACATTCACCACACTCGTCTCGTCATCAGATATAATAGAGGACGGACCACACCTAAATTTGCTTCAGGACGTTTGTCACGAAATAAAATGCACTCATTTAAAAAGTAGCGTGCACTGACTTGTACGCCACACGTGTCACAGACAGCAGGATCTTCTCGCTGGCGTCAAAAGATATGCGTGAGGGGACACTGCCCAATGCGGAGGCGGGTCACGACCATCTCACCACGCCGGAGCAACCACCATGAGGATCCCCACGGCCGGACAGTTGGCTTCAATAACCCCAGCTTATTGTCCGTCACCGCCTCTCATTCCTCCTCCCATAACTGCAGGGACCTACGAACCCCAATTCCCCACAGCGAAATGGCAGCGTGCAAGGGAGTGGCGCATTCTGCAATGGTTGCAGCTTTGTCAGTCTGTTGATTCCCCAAATTTCCCACGTGCCCGGTACCCAGCAGATTGACATCCTGTGCCCCAGCCGTTGTGGGAAGTACACTTGGCCCTGGATGAACTGTACCAGTTTCTCTGCTGAGTACATGTGCTCCAACGATTGTAAGACACTAAGGGAGTTGGAGCAGATCAGAAATGTTTTGGCCTGAAGACGCCTCATTTACTCCAGTACCTTCAAGATCGCATGAAGTTGTACTGAAAATACAATATGGGTACGGGAAGGCGAATCCCGGAGACACTGTCCCCCCACGGAGACACGACGAAACTCCTTAACATTGGCTATGCGACACACAAATTGCATTCTACAGGCTCCCTGCCGACTTCTCTCCAAGACACTAATGCCACCCTCAGCAGTTTTCTCGCCATTTGGCGTGTGCTAAGCTATTGCATAAGTCTCGAGGATATTGTCAAAAAGTGGTTCAAATGGCTCTGAGCACTATGGGACTCAACTGCTGTGGTCATAAGTCCCCTAGAACTTAGAACTACTTATACCTAACTAACCTAAGGACATCACACACATCCATGCCCGAGGCAGGATTCGAACCCGCGACCGTAGCGGTCGTGCGGTTCCAGACTGTAGCGCCTTCAACCACTCGGCCACTCCGGCCGGCGAGGATATTGTCGGAGTCATTCTGCTTGTGTACAGGGCTATTACAAATGATTGAAGCGATTTCATAAATTCACTGTAGCTCCATTCATTGACATATGGTCACGACACACTACAGATACGTAGAAAAACTCATAAAGTTTTGTTCGGCTGAAGCCGCACTTCAGGTTTCTGCCGCCAGAGCGCTCGAGAGCGCAGTGAGACAAAATGGCGACAGGAGCCGAGAAAGCGTATGTCGTGCTTGAAATGCACTCACATCAGTCAGTCATAACAGTGCAACGACACTTCAGCACGAAGTTCAACAAAGATCCACCAACTGCTAACTCCATTCGGCGATTGTATGCGCAGTTTAAAGCTTCTGGATGCCTCTGTAAGGGGAAATCAACGGGTCGGCCTGCAGTGAGCGAAGAAACGGTTGAACACGTGTATCTGGACATGCTGGAAAATTGGCTCATGCCACAAGTGGAGACCGACAGCACCGACTTCATGTTTCAACAGGATGGTGCTCCACCGCACTTCCATCATGATGTTCCGCAGTTCTTAAACAGGAGATTGGAAAACCGATGGATCGGTCGTGGTGGAGATCATGATCAGCAATTCATGTCATGGCCTCCACGCTCTCCCGACTTAACCTCATGCGATTTCTTTCTGTGGGGTTATGTGAAAGATTCAGTGTTTAAACCTCCTCTACCAAGAAACGTGCCAGAACTGCGAGCTCGCATCAACGATGCTTTCGAACTCATTGATGGGGACATGCTGCGCCGAGTGTGGGAGGAACTTGATTATCGGCTTGATGTCTGCCGAATCACTAAAGGGGCACATATCGAACATTTGTGAATGCCTTAAGAAACTTTTTGAGTTTTTGCATGTGTGTGCAAAGCATTGTGAAAATATCTCAAATAATAAAGTTATTGTAGAGCTGTGAAATCGCTTCAATCATTTGTAATAACCCTGTACATATATGATACTGGCACGGTAACGGTCACCGCTTGGAACCTCTCCTTGACGTCCAGTGGCTTGTGAAAGATGCACCGAAGCCTGTTTTCTTTAATTTCGCACCGTCACATTGACGATGCGCCATAGAAATTGCTTCGCGATTGCATACTACTGGCTCCCTGCCGACGTCTCTCCAAGAGACTAAAGCAGCCCTCAGGAGTTGTCTCGCCATTTGGCGGGTGCTAGGCTATTGCATCAGCCTCGAGGACTCTGTTGGAGTCATGCTGCTAGTAAACATCCATGAGACTGGCGCGACTACGCTCGCTGCATGGAACCTCTTCTTGGAGTCCAGTACCTTGTAACCAATGCACCGCAGCCCATTTACTGTAAACACGTCACAGGAATTACTTCATGATTGCATACTACATGCTCCCTGCTGCCGTCTCCCCAAGAGACAAATGCCGCTTTCAGGAGATGTCTCGCCATTACGCAGGTGCTGGGCTACAGCATAAGCCTCGAGTACATTGTCGGAGTCATTGTGCTAGTGTACATCTGCGACACTGGCGCGGCCTCCAGTCATTGTATGGAACCTATCCTGGGAGTAGGAGCTGGTAACCGATGCACTGCTGCCCGTTTACTGTTACCCTCGTACCCCCACATTAACGATGTGTGACAGGAATTTCTTCGCAATTGCATACTACCGTCTCCCCGCCGACGTCTTAGAGACTAATGCCGCCCTCACGGGCTGTTTCGCCATTAGGTGGGAGCTTTGCTATTGCATAAGCCTCGAGGACACTGTCAGAGTCATTCTGCTAGTATACATCTATCATATTGGCGCGGCTACCGTCACCCCGTGTAACCTCTCCTGGGAGTCCAATATCTTGTAACCGATGCACCGCTGCCCGTTTACTTTAACCCACGCACCCTCACATTGACGATGCGACGTCGAAATTGCTCGCGATTGCATGCTACAATCTAACTGCCGACTTCTATCTAAGAAACCTGTGTTAATTCCTGTGACAATTGTAAATTTAAAAAATTGGGCTTTTTAAGGGGGGCTATGGGAGATATTTGGTGTTTTTCATTATTTTGGTTTCTGTGTGCTTTGCTGTTTTCGTTTTTACTAAATTTCATGTATTTTCTGTGTTTTCTTTTCAAGTTTAATGAACTCGTGTATTAATTTTAGTTTTTTGTAAGTCTTCACTTGTTTTATGTCAAGTACATGTTGTTTTGTTTTGTTGCCACTTAGATCTTTGTACTAAAGGAACAGATTGACATGTGTTAAAGATATAAGCTGGACAAATGACACATGCCTCAACAACACTATGATTCTTTTATACTGGGTGAATGTGACGACGTTTGTGGCCGATGTTCTGTAAAAGAATGAATACAGCCATGTGTATAATTGAGCAGGTTTGGAAATTATCTTTGGGGCAGAGAATCCTCAAGACAACAATATTATATTCTAGTAAGGGAAATACCATTCTCTTCTCGTAATTTCAGGATGAATGAAGTAGATAAATGTCTGCATGATCCTGTAACCATTTAGTAATTGTCATCAAATTCTGGGTATTCAAGAATATAACACGATGGAATGCCCATCACATTTTTTTCTCATTATAATTTTGTAGGCATGTAGCATAGAGTGTATACATGACCCCTGGTTGAATATGGTAAAGACAGTTTATAACATTGTGCTGCGGTTTATAGTGAACAAAGATTGATTCATTTTTATTTAAACTTCCTGGCAGATTAAAACTGTGTGCCCGACCGAGACTCGAACTCGGGACCTTTGCCTTTCGCTGGCAGGTGCTCTACCATCTGAGCTACCGAAGCACGACTCACGCCCGGTACTCACAGCTTTACTTCTGCCAGTATCTCGTCTCCTACGTTCCAAACTTTACAGAAGCTCTCCTGCGAAACTTGCAGAACTAGCACTCCTGAAAGAAAGAATATTGCGGAGACATGGCTTAGCCACAGCCTGGGGGAGGTTTCCAGAATAAGACTTTCACTCTGCAGCGGAGTGTGCGTTGATATGAAACTTCCTGGCAGATTAAGACTGTGTGCCCGACCGAGACTCGAACTCGGGACCTTTGCCTTTCGCGGGCAGATGCTCTACCATCTGAGCTACCGAAGGACGACTCACGCCCGGTACTCACAGCTTTACTTCTGCCAGTATCTCGTCTCCTACCTTCCAAACGTTACAGAAGCTCTCCTGCGAACCTTATTTCTTTGATAATGGTCCAACTGAAGTGTCACAATTTATTCTGTTCCATGTCACACTAGCCATCGTAAAGTGTCCACTCCCCAAGAATAAATTTCAGACGAATGGGCAGGTTGTGAGAGATTGCAGGGCACTCTCACTTTTGATATGGTGTCATGCTGCTTAATGTTCATAGGGAAGGATATCTTTATTACTTGGTTGCATTCATATGATGAAATGGTAGGCAGTGGTTAACGCTCTTGTTTGTGTGCTCTATTGATGCCATAGCGGTAGGCTTTAGTTCAAATGGCTCTGAGCACTATGACACTTAACATCTGAGGTCATCAGTCCCCTAGAACTTAGAACTACTTAAACCAAACCACCTAAGGACATCACAGACATCCATACACCCATGCCCGAGCCAGGATTCGAACCTGCGACCGTAGCGGTCGCGCGGTTCCATACTGAAGCGCCTAGAACTGCTCGGCCATAGCGGTTGGCGTTCTGCTACAGAACATGTTTGTGAAGGCACGAGGCTTTTAGCGAGTTTATGCTTGTTCTTTCGAAAGTTTGAAATGGACGCAACAGGGGAGATAACGATCTTTTTATGGAGGGCTGTGGTTCCATCAAAGTCATGCTTTTTGCAAAGACAGTGCATAAATGCGTGGGAAAGAGGGAGCGAAGCTCAATCTTTTTTCTTTTTTTCCTTTTCTCTCAATTAATTTTTAAAGTCGCTAGTTGGTGAAATCTGTGCATCCAGAGCAGGTCTCCTGCTTCGAATGCCGAACTGCAGCTTGTGACTGGCTTGTGCTAAAGTGGGTGTAGTCTAAGCATGCAAATGTGCTATGCTACCGAGCTGCGGAGGAAAGCTGTTTGGAAAGAGATCACTCTTGTACTGGCGCTTCGCTAGTAAAGATGGCATGTCTTTACCTACATGGTGAGACTTGTGTCCTTTGCTAATGTGCCATTTAGAGCCTGTGCCAGTCACCATCTGAACCGTCAGAGGTACTGCTTCTTGCATCACGCACACTACGAGTTACGCGTGGGTGTACTTATGTTTTGAGTACACCGTCTACACATTTGACATCTTCTGTCACGCATAGTCGTGTCACGGAGTCAAATTGGTTTGGCAGACCAGCACACTGGAATCCACCAGGGTTTCAGAGGTTCATAAGGAAGTATCTGCGTTCCGAATTAGCCGAACGCGAGACGGTGTACGTGTATATATCCAGGCGCACGCCGTTGATAACAGATTGCCACTGTACGTGACTGCAATTGGCGAGCACACCATGCTATGCCGACCTGACCTGCTGAAAGATAGAGTATTCGCTGCTACCGCATAGAGCTCCAATATATGCTTCTCAGCATCTGTTCTTATGAACCATATTTTTGTTGCCGGCCGAAGTGGCCGTGCGGTTCTAGGCGCTGCAGTCTGGAACCGCGAGACCGCTACGGTCGCAGGTTCGAATCCTGCCTCGGCCATGGATGTGTGTGATGTCCTTAGGTTAGTTAGGTTTAACTAGTTCTAAGTTCTAGGGGACTAATGACTTCAGAAGTTGAGTCCCATAGTGCTCAGAGCCATTTGAACCATATTTTTGTTTATGGAATAGTAGAGTATAGACGCTTGATAGGAGCGTGGTTTTGGGCCATACCACAGATTCACATGAAGTCAGATAAAGCGATTAGTTGTGGTTAGTGCGGTGCGTTGATCCCGAGCTGATCACTTTGTTAACCACAGACCGCACATAATTGAAACATATTGTCAGATAAAACGTTTGTGCGGCGTTTCTTTAGCCATCATTTGTCATCTGATGTTAAGAAAAAATATATCAGTTGTTATTTAGAACCCAACTCCTCCGAGTGTTCTGATTTACATTAACTTTGACATTTTATTAAAGTCATGGTTGCAACTGATAGAACCCAGAAGTTTGCAAACTCACTTGTTTTTCAATTATTTCTCCATTTATTATAACATTAGCCCTCTTTGTTCTTAACCAGTGTAATTCCACCACTTTAGTATACTTGTGAAAGTTGTCATGTCATACGTAGCAGCAACCAGGGTCAGTTTCTGTATTGTTGCTTGCATTTAATTTCCAGCTTTATCCATTTTGACATGGGCATCAGGAAACAGAAAAGTTGTAAAATTCACATTCTTAATGGTAAATTTATTGTTTTAAGCCAATTTTCTATGATTACATCAATATAAGCATTAAAAAAGAGCTAGTGGAAGTGAACACCTTCTCTGACTCCTGGCTTAATACTTACTGAGGCACACTCACGTTTCAGGAGCTGAATATTTATTACATTACCAACGTAGGTAGAGTGAAGAACTGATGCTAAGTGCATTGTCATATCTATATTTTCCAGTGTTTCCCACAGTGATGGGTTTGCTTGCGAAATAGTTTTTGTGCTACCAATCACAGTTTTTTTTAAAATATTGTATTTTGCACGACCCATTTCGGGAAACGATTTCCGTTTTCAGTTGCATTTTCTGTATACTATGCCATTTTCTTGGGATGTTTTGGAGGTCTGATGTGCTATAGTGTCCTCTCGTCTTCACCGCAATACATTAAAGCACACTCCACTCACTCCGTCTTCAGGCCACGAGTGGCCTATCTCGACCATCCGACCGGCGTGTCATCCTCAGCGGAGGATGTGGATAGGATGGGCGTGGGGTCAGCACACCGCTCTCCCGGCCGTTATGATGGTATTCTTGACCGAAGCCGCTACTATTCGCTAGAGTAGCTCCTCAGTTGGCATCACGAAGCTGAGTGCACCCCGAAAAACGACAACAGGGCATGGCGGCCGGGATGGTCACCCATCCAATTGCCGACCACGCACGACAGCGCTTAACTTCGGTGATCTCACAGGAACCGGTGTATCCACTGCGGCAAGGCCGTACATTAAAGCAGACACAACTTTTAATTAATAATCTATCTTTACGTAGAGCTACTTACACTTATCTTGTGGTCCACTTGTGCAGAATCTCACACGTATTAAATATCACACACAATTTTCTGTGTACAGTATACTACGAAAATACCAGTCATACATAAAATAGTTATAATGATATTTTTGCATATAGTTGACAGGGATGTAATACAAGCTTTTGAAATGTGGTGCTACAGAAGAGTGTTTACTGTTAGTTGGATGGGTGGGGTAACTAATGAGGAATTCAGAATCGCGCTGGCTAGGAAAAAGTAGGAAATACGGAAGCGTCCGATCCCGCCCGTCTGCTTTGACCCATGACGTCACACATATGGCGGAAACAAAAACAAACACACACACTTTCCACAAGAAGCCTAATGACACTAACGGGACAAGCGCGGGAAATGGGGTGTTTTGGGTGGGGGGGGGGGGGGGGGAAACTAAATATAAACAAATTTAGACGCCTTGCGTAGCTACAACGTGTAAGTGAAGACAGCCATGCATGAATACCCACCCACCTCCCCAGGGGTCGTGTCATTCTCAGCCAACAGACGTCACTGGATGCGGGTATGGAGAGGTACGTGATCAGCACACCGCTCTCCCGGCCGTATGTCAGTTTACGAGGCCGGAGCCGCTACTGCTCAGTCAAGTAGCTCCTCAGTTTGCCTCACAAGGGCTGAGTGCACCCCGCTTGCCAACAGCGCTCGGCAGACTGGATGGTCACCCATCCAAGTGCTAGCCCCGCCCGACAGCGCTTAACTTCGGTGATCTGACGGGAACCGGTGTCACCACTGCGGCAAGGCTGTTGGCGTAAGAAATGCATACTTCAACATAAATGCAGATGCTGGGCAAACCTGCAGGTTGCACTGTCGCGAACGCCACCTGTGCGCTGTCGTCAACACGTTACAAGTGTCAGTCGTGTTGAGAAATGTGCTCTATGCAGTGTCGTGAGTGGATTACGTGGGAGCTAAGTGAATTCGAGGGTGGTCAAACTGCTCGTGCTCGTACGGTGGGTACTTCGGTGGCCAAGGGAGACGATGTGTCTGGCGTTTCAAGAAGCGCTGTAGCGAAAATTTATACCGCGTAAACGAAAGAGGAAAAAATATCGTGCCTTAAGTCACAACGCGGACGAATGTGTGTACTGACAAGGGGGAGGCCACGACGTTTGGAACGCGGATTTACTGCAAACTTCGTACACTCGTAGTACTCCATTAGGACAACAAAATGTGTAAGCAGTAGCGTTATTGAGAAAATCGCAAGACAATTTCGGTCGAACTATATATACGTGTGGGTGGCCATTTTTATCATGAACCGGCGGCACCCGACTGGTTAGCGTTCAAGCCCCGTAACCATTGGCTCGATGGATCGATTCCCGTTCATTAGTTTTTTTCAGCACAGTCATTTTCTTTTCTATTTATATTACAATTGACATAAAGGGGAAAATACGTGTAATCGGATGAACTTTTATTAAATTTACAATATTATTTGGCAGTCTACAAATTTTTATTATCACAAATAATAGAATTTACTATCGACTAGTAAACGACACCCAAACGCATAAAGTGATACTGAAAATGTATGCTTGTCCGTGTCTTCAAAATTGTTCGTATTTAATCGAAAGAGAACGAGAAATTGCTTCTCGTGAAAACGCTGTTAAAATACAGTCGATACTGCATGACCAATTAGTAGCGGCGATATTTAAGGAAGTGCTTCGTTATGCATGGTTTGCTTCCAAATTATCGTGTGAAAGAGAGGTTTCTGAAAATGTTAACGAGGTTTGTTTCCCCACGGAAAACCTCAAAAGACCTTGCGTATGCGGAAACATAGAATTTATTCAATGCAGCTGGTGCCGTTTAACTTTATGTTTTCCATGTTTTTACGAAAAATACCGTCCTGCAACTTATACTCGTAATGTCGAAAGTGACGATTAATTGTACATCTTTCGAAAGCCTTCTGTGCCGCTCATAGACTTGGAGGTAACAAGTCACTACGGGTTTCTTCCAGGTATGAGGGAATTCTCAAATCACGGACAAGCATACATTTTCAGTATCACTTTATGCGTTTGGTCGTTTACTAGTCGATAGTTATGAATATTATATTATTTGTGATAATAAAAATTTGTAGAATGACAAATAACATTGTAAATTTAATAAAAGTCCATCCGATTACACGTATTTTTTCCTATTATATCAATTGTAATATAAATAGTAAAGAAAATGACTGTGTTGAAGCCGGCCGGGGTCGTCGAGCGGTTCTAGGCGCTACAGTCTGGAACCGCGCGACCGCTACGGTCGCAGGTTCGAATCGTGCGTCGTGCATGGATGTTTGTGATGTCCTTAGGTTAGTTAGGTTTAAGTAGTTCTAAGTTCTAGGGGACTTATGACCTCAGCAGTTGAGTCCCATAGTGCTCAGAGCCATTTGCACCATTTTGACTGTGTTGAAAATAAAAAAAAAAAAAACTAACGAACGAGAATCGATCCAGCGGCCCAATGATTACGAGACTTGTACGATAACCACTCGGCTGCAGCAGCCTCGTGGTAAAAATAGCCACGCACAGGTATATATTTGACTACTGAAATTACCTTGCGATTTTCTCAATAACGTTTGAGAAGTACGCGCTACTGCTTACACATTTTGTTGTCCTAATGGAGTACTACGAGTGTACGAAGTTTGCAGTAAATCCGCGTTCCAAACGTTCTGGTCTCCCCTTGTGAGTGATCGTGACAAACGCTCGTTAAGAAGGATTGCAACGAAAAATAAGAGAGTGACACTGCAAATGTCGTTGCATAGCTGAGTGTCCCAATCGCAAACGTTGCCAACACCAAAACAACATGAAGTCAGCTCTATAAGCCGGGAAATGCAAGGCGAGATGGAATTCTAACAGCACTCATCAGTTATGCAGATGCCCGTAACAGGAAAACCTGCTGCCGGAGCCATGAAACTTGCACACTGTTTCCAACTACTGTACGAGTCTGCGTCCCAAGATGACGTCCCAACATGACGGGTTTTCGGCGATGACTTGAGCAGCCTTATCGTGGTATTCCATGGGCGCCGTGGTTAACCTACAAGGTAGCACTACTGCCAAGGATTATATGGCGATTCTCACTGACCAGGTCCGTCCTACGGCACAACGTTTGTTCTCCAACTGTGATGCTGCGTTCCAAGACGACCGGACCCCTGTTCGTACAGTTCGCATCGCCCAGGACAGTGGTCACCAGGGTGAATTGTCGCATCTGCCCCGGCAAGCACAGAAACCGGATTTCAATATTATTGAACCTTTTCGGTCTACTTTGGAGACAGGGGTGCGTAGTCGCTATACACCTCATCATCGTTACCTAATTACCGAGCGAGGTGGCGCAGTGGTTAGCACACTGGACTCGCATTCGGGAGGACGACGGTTCAATCCCGTCTCCGGCCATCCTGATTTAGGTTTTCCGTGATTTCCCTAAATCGCTTCAGGCAAATGCCGGGATGGTTCCTCTGACAGGGCACGGCCGATTTCCTTCCCCATCCTTCCCTCACCCGAGCTTGCGCTCCGTCTCTAATGACCTCGCTGTCGACGGGACGTTAAACACTAATCTCCCCCCTCCCCCTTCCTGTTACCTAATCCTGCCACTATTTTGCAGGGAGAACGAGAAGCTGTTATGAATGCCATCGGTTTGTAACATTACTGATGGGAAGGTGAGTAAATACTGTTATCTAAAACCGCTAAATAGTACTGTTCACTTTGAACTCTCATCATTAAGTAGTCTCACCAACACTGAATAAAAAAAAAGAAACCTTCACCAGGCGCAGAACACAATGCGCTTGTCCTAAAAATTTAAATTGAAACTAATAAGAATGAAAATGTCATTTAAGTTCTTGGGTGATATAATTGGGCGGTAAAATTTAATATTTATCTTTCAGATCTTCATATCTGCTGTTCTGCTCATATCCCGCTTTCCGTAATACACTATGTGATCAAAAGTAACCGAACATCCACAGAAACATACGTTTCTCATATTAGGTGCATCGTGCTACCACCAACTGCCAGGTACTCCATATTAGCGACCTCAGTAGTCATTACACATCGTGAGAGAGCAGAATGGGGAGCTCCGTGGAACTCACAGACTTCCAACGTGGTCAGATGAATGGATGTCACTTGTGTCATACGTCTGTACGCGAGATTTCCACACTGATAACCATCCCTAGGTCCACTGCTTCCGATGTGATAGTGAAGTGGAAACGTAAAGTGCCACGTGCAGCACAAAAGCGTACAGGCCGTCTGTTGACTGACAGACACCGCCGACAGTTGAAACAGTCGTAATGTGTAATAGGCAGACATCTATCCAGAACATAGCACGGAAATTCCAAACTGCACCAGGATCCACTGCAAGTACTATGACAGTTGGGTGAGAAAACTTGGATTTCATGGGCGAGCGGCTGCTCATAAGCCACACATCACGCCGATAAATTCCAAACGACGCCTCGCTTGGTGTAAGGAGCGTGAACATTGGGCAACTGGACAGTGGAAAAACGTTGTGTGGAGTGACGAATCGCGGTACACAATGTGCCAATCCCATGGCAGGGTGTGGGTATGGCGAATGCCCGGTGAACGTCATCTGCCAGCGTGTGTAGTACCAACAGTAAAATTGGGAGGCGGTGGTGTTGTGGTGTGGTCGTGTTTTTCTTGGAGGGGGTTTGCACCCCTTGTTGCTTTGCGTGGCACTATCACCACACAGGTCTATATTGATATATTAAGCACCTTCTTGCTTCCCACTTTTGAAGAACAATTCGAGGATAGCGATTGCATCATTCAACACGACCGAGCATAATGCGCGGCCTGTGGCGCAGTGGTTACACGACAATAACATCCCTGTAATGGACTGGCCTGCACAAGGTACTGACCTGAATCCTATAGAACACCTTTGGGATGTTCTGAAACACCGACATAGTGCCTGGCTTCACTGTCCGACATCGATACCTCTTCTCAGTGCAGCACTCCGTGAAGAATGGGCTGCCATTCTCCATTACACCTTCCAGCACCTGATTGAAAGTATGTCTGCGAAAGTGGAAGCTGTCATCAAGGCTAATGGTGGGCCAACACCATATTGAATTCCATCATTATCGATGGAGGGCGCCACGAACTTGTAAGTCATTTTCAGCTACGTGTCCGGATACTTTTGATCGCATAGTGTAGGTTGCTGTAACAAACTGTAGAAAATTTGCCACATCGTAGAAATCATGAAAGAAAGTTCAGGAGTTGATATGAATTATTTTTATTACGGAGTAGGTGGTGCGCAGTAATGAACATTTGGTGTTACAAACCGACTACATCTTGACTCTCTAATAACGGGCTACAACCGGCATAATGACCGTTCCCTTATACGTCTATTTATACTTTTAGTAACAATCAATAGCATTTTTTAAGACTCAAATTGACAAAATTACAAAAGAAAGTTGATACACAATGGTAAACTTTGGAGAGTGTAATTTAGGTACCTCATTTCCTGATGAGTATTTTCTCTGCCTCGTGATGACTGGGTGTTGTGTGATGTCCTTAGGTTAGTTAGGTTTAAGTAGTACTAAGTTCTAGGGGACTGATGACCATAGATGTTAAGTCCCATAGTGCTCAGAGCCATTTGAACCTGATGAGTATGTGTAAGCAGTTTGTGAAATAAACAATTTAGAAAAATAAAGAAAGATAATGTACAAAAATGGGAATTACATTTGATTAATTTATAAGCGAAATACAAGAATCTTCGTTTCCATAACATGAAGTGGAGCTGCTATCAATTAATAGTAGCCACTTAGTTCAAAATGATCGCTACGGCTGCAAATCTGTATATGTTTACATTCGTAATAAAGAATGGCATAATTTCTCTTTAATTATTGTAGCAAGTAGTTTACATTGCTGATCTACTATACTGCAAACTTTGATGAAATAAGGCATGGCTGTACTATGGGACTTAACATCTGAGGTCATCAGTCCCCTAGAACTTAGAACTACTTAAACCTAACTAAACTAAGGACACCACAGACATCCATGTCCGAGGCAGGATTCGAACCTGCGACCGTAGCGGTCGCGCGGTTCCAGACTGAAGTGCCTAGAACCGCTCGGTCACACCGGCCGGCACATACAGTGTGAATAGAATCTGAGGTAAACGTAAATTCTAGTGAACATTGGTAGTCATTACAGAATTTGGCTAATTATTGGCTTCAATGTAAACAAAAAACATTCCTACTAATTACAGAGTCTGGATATTAAGCATGTTTCAAAGTGATTTAGTAATGGTGTTGTGTACACAGTTCCGCGTAGTCAGCACGTACACAACTTTCCCACTAGAGGGCGCCCCACTAAGCACAACAGCGCAGGCGCAGCGCTCGTCCGTCTCCGCATTACGAGATGGCGCTGCCATAGAGACGGACCAAATTCTGCTTCCGCCGATCTGCGTATTAATGTAATGCAGCCAATGAGATTGCTGCTAACGTAGAACCTTTTCTCCTCGCGGATCACACTCGCGCAGTGAACATGAACACGCGAGGTATTATAACAAGTGTACAGACCTCCGATTAGTCAGTCTGCATCAGCCTGTACCAGTCTGCATTGGTCTGTACCAGTCTGTACAAGTTCTACATTTTTCTGTACCAGTCTAAAGTCAAGTTTCAGTCTGCGCCTAATAAGATTATCATATTCCTGTACATAGCCATGAAGATAAATGTATAGACACTTTTGTCAAGTATCAGAGATATATGTGAGAATAAGATTAACGTACTAATACCAAAGGAACTTCAGATTGTCAATTGTAAATAGCATCCAGAACCAAGTTAAGTAATTTTTAGGCTTTTTATTATTTTAATAAATGTGTGTGAAAATTAGTCAAGTTCTGTTTAAAGTTGGTCACCGTCAATCTGCTACTCTAAGCGTGCAAGTGGCATTTCTATCGTCTGACCTAACGGCAGAAGATAAACATGCCACGATAAGACCACGAGACATATTGCTGACACTCGCCTACTTCGTTAGAGCGACAAGTCAAATAATCTGATGGTGTGTGTAGTGAAGGTCTTACAGTACGCACACCACAAATGGGCTTTCTATTTGGCTTCTGACTAGAGCTTCCTTATTAACTGTAGCGTAATTCGCATGGTAATTGCAATATTGGAATGATTGACAATATTTTATTTGCGTATCTGAGGCTTAAACGGCTCTTCGGACTGTGTTCCGTATCAGGGTTTCCTACACCGTATTAGGTATGACAGTGTGTTGTGTTTGTGATCTTTCAACATTTTTGTCCACCCCCTGTAGGGCAGAGTGTTTACGATGAGATAAAAAGGCTTGCAGAGAATAGACGGGCGTGCAGAGTAGCCTCGGGCCAGTCCTTGGACTGAAGACCACAACAACAACGAAGTAGCGACCTGGGGCACGATTTGAAGGGCAGCGTCCTCGGACGCCACGGCGCAGATAGCCTGCTGTGGTAGGAAGCCAACTGCCCGGTTTGTCGTGTGTCGCGTGTCGCTGGCGGCGAGGCCGCACTGTCCACCCCTGCGGTGGCGCCGCGTCTCAATTGTTTGATTGCCGGCGGCGGCGGCGGCGGCTCCGCAGATGGCCGCACAGGAAGCTGCGGGCGACACACACACACACACACAACGACACGGGCGAGGAACCGGAACACACACGTGCTCCCGCACACGTAGCGTTGCTACCAGCCAGTGTCAACTGGATGTGTCCTGGGCGATATCAGATTACGCTGTCCACAGGGCAGCGTGCTAGGCGAAAGAATTAGTCGGGCTACATCGAACCTACCTACGACAACCCGTGACTGTAACACCTGTTGGTTCGCCAGCATCTGTATCACTAAAACTGCTAAAGTGACTTGGCCCTGCGTGCAGGTGGCATCATCATCATCATCTTGGACAGTTTCCAGCCACTGGCTGGGTCTGTCGGGAACACAAGCCTCTCCATCGTGTTCTGTCTTTCCACCATTCCCCCTCTTCCACCTTCGTCCAGTCCTCTTCTCATCACACATTCCTTCACTCCCTTCACCCATCTATCCCTTGGTCTTCCTCTGGGCCTCTTCCCCTCCAGTTGCAGATCAAACATCCTCTTTGGAATTCTTCCCTCATCCATTCTCTTCATGTGTCCATACCACTGCAGTCTTGATTTTCTGTCCTGTACTGGTTCCTCCTTTAGTCTTTCCCTCACATACACATTTCGCAATCTGTCTCGTCTTGTTACACCCAACCTGCTCCTCTGGAACTTCATTTCACTAGCCTGTATTCTACTTTTGTCGCTTTTGTGCATTACCCATGTCTCACTTCCGTATGCCAATATGGGGACAAAGTAGGTTCGGTATATAATTCCCTTGGATTTCTGTGGCACCTCCTTGCTCCAAATAAGCCCCCTAATGCATTTGTAGAACTGCCCTGCTTTTCTGCACCTTCCATTTATTTCCATTGCGTTTCCCCCCTTACTTGCAATCACGCTTCCCAGGTACTTGAAGTTCTCTACCACTTGTAGTTTTTCCCCTCCACAAGTTATATCCACATTTGGCCTATTCTTCTTCCTTGTTGTGACGATTATTTCACTTTTCTTTGCAGAGAAATGCATTCCATATTGTGCTGCCGTTGCCTCCCATGCATCCAACTGCTCTTGCACCTCCTTCTCGCAATTTCCCCATAACATCGGGTCATCGGCAAAAAGCACTGCTTTCATTTTATGATCTCCAATTGCATCTGATACTTGCTGTAGGATTTCATCCATAACAATAATAAACAATAAAGGCCCAGCCCATTTTCCAGCTTGAACCATGCAGTACGTTCCCTCCCCATTTGCACACAACTCTCACTTCCCTCGTACATTTTTCTGACTTTTCGTGTTATCTCTTCATCTATCCCTTTTGCGTTCAGCACATCCCAGAGCTTGTCCCTACAGATACTGTCATACGCCTTCTCAATATCCAAAAAGGCCATGATTAAGTCCTTCCCGTACTCATAGTGCCTCTCCTGCAGTTGCCTTACCGCAAATATGAGGTCCGTTGTTGATCTTCCCGGTCTGAAACCGTACTGCTCCTCTTGCAGTCTACTTTCAATACTACTTCTTATTCTCTTCTCCAGGATCTTTTCATAGATTTTTCCACAGTGGCATAGCAGGGTGATTCCTCTGTAGTTCTCACATCTCCTTTTATCCCCGTTCTTGAAGATCGGGACTATAATTCCTTTCTTCCAATCCTCAGGAATTCTGTTCTCCTTCCACACCACCCTCAGCACTCTGTATAGCCACTGGGTTCCTACTTCTCCTGCTGCTCGTATCACATCCACTGTTACTTCGTCCCAACCTGGTGCCTTGCCCCCTTTCATCCTCTTTATGGCTTCTTCATTCCAAGTTAGATCATCAATTTCCCCACTATTATAATCGTCTGCTGCCTTTGGCTCTCAATCGCTGTTAGTTACCCGCTTGGCGGCATTCAACAGATCTTCAAAGTACTCCTTCCAAATCTTTTTGAGCTCATGCATTTCCTCCACAACTCTTCCATTATTATCCATGATCCTCAGGCACTCGCTTCTGTCGTTCCTCTTATTTCTTACCATGGTGTAAAGTACTTTTTTGTTCCCTTCACTGTCCTCTTCTAACATTCTTGTCCATTTTTCCAACCACTTCTTCTCCGCCCTTACTATGGTCTGTGCCGCTTTCTTGCTTTCGTTATATTTTACCCTAGCTTCCTCTGTTCGGGTCTGGAACCATTCTCTGAAGGCTTTGTTCTTTCGAAGTATTGCCTCTTTACATATATTGTTCCACCATGGGGTTTCCCTACTTCTCCTCTTTGTGCTAGTTCTTCCGCACACAGTCTCAGCTGCCTCAACTAGAGCCCTCTTGAAATCTCCCCATTCTTCTTCCACTGTTCTCTGATCTTCCTTTGGCAGCTCCTTCCTGATCAGTGTCTGGTACTGGGTTCTCCGTTCATCCTCTTTCAGCATCCATATCTTCAACCTTTTCTCCTGTATTTCTGTTGCCCTCCTATCTTTTTTCTCTCTCAGGGTGTCTACCAACAGCCGATGGTCACTGTCTAAGGCCTCAGATGGAATGACCTTAACATCTGTGAGGCTGCTCATCATCTGCCTATCCACTAGTATATAGTCTACTACTGAAGTTTGGGACCAGTCCCCACTGTACCAAGTTATTTTGTGACTACTTATCTTCTTGTACCAGGAATTTGCGATCGCCAGCCCATTCCTCTTGCAGAATTCCAGCAACAATTTTCCTTCTCTATTTCGGTTCCCCCAGCCCTCTGGTCCCATTATCTCCTCGAATCCTTTCCTGTCTGTGCCAACATGTGCATTGAGGTCCCCTATTATAATCTGATTTCCTCCATTTAGCTGCTTTTGCATGTCATCTCCAAAATCCTCCTTCTCCTTTTTTGTACACCCCACCTGTGGGGCATATGCTTGGATGATTTCAATGCTTTTTCCTTTCACCCGTACTCTGGCTTTTATCATTCGATCATTGATACCTTCCACCTCCTCCTGCAGACCCTCTCTAACCACTATTGCCACTCCATTTCTTCCCCTCTCATTCCCTATCCAGTACAGTTTACATCCTTTACTTAGTGGTTTTTCACAAACTCCTCTCCACCTAGTCTCAGCAAGTCCCAGGATGTCCAATTTCCTCCTTTCCATCATTTCTACAATTTCTTCTAACTTCCCAGTTAGAGTCCTTACGTTTAGGGTGCCCAGTCGTAAACCATCTCGTAATCCTTTTCCATTGCTTGGTCGGTTTCCTTTAGATCCGTTCCGTGATCCGAGGCATGTTCCCTTTTTGAAAGCAGTTGATTTATCCACTACTGGCTTGCTAGGCCTATCGCAGCTTCACCAGAGCCCCGTTAGCCGTCACGTTTCAGGGTTCCCATAGGGCCTTCTCAGCTACCGTAGCGGTCCTGGGGCACACGAAGTCCCCGCTGTACATCGCCCCTATAGGCAGTCCCCTACTTTGTGCCGTTGCCCATCTCCCACGACTTGGACGAGGGGTTGGACTTATGGGAGGCCATTCAGAGGCAGCAAAAATTTGATTTTTACGTTATTATTTCCGTAGAATACAGCGACAGAAAAAAAATCCAGCACCAAGAAGGAGTTGCGCGAGATACACGAAAGTTGGCACACGTGTTCCTACAGCTGAAACATGACGTCTATTCATATTTCGCGCCAGTTGCATTAGAGCGCCGCTAGTAGCGCCACTATGAGGATAAAAATCAGGTTTGCTTCAGTTACGCGCTGTAAGGGTCGTGAGCATACGTTACCTTTCAGACTGGACGTAGTGAGTCGATGCTGGTGAAGACTGCCTTACGACGACGAAGATGCCGTTATAAACAGCTCGCCGGCCGGGGTGGCCGAGCGGTTCTAGGCGCTACAGTCTGGAACCACGCGACCGCTACCGTCGCAGATTCGAATCCTGCCAGGGGCATGGATGTGTGTGATGTCTTTAGGTTAGTTAGGTTTAAGTAGCTCTAGGGGACTGATGACCTTAGAAGTTTCCACAGTGCTCAGAGCCATTTGAACCAATATAAACAGCTTACTGAGTTCGAACGAGGTCACGTAATAGAGCTACGACAAGCAGAATGTTCCTTCCGTCATATCTGAGAAAAATGTGGCAGGAATGAAGCCACTGAACATGGTCGCTGGTAGCGGTGCTCACGGGGAACGTACGGGGCCAAGAAGACAGGGTTGTGGATGGCCACGTGCCACTACCAAGAGGGAAGACCGCTGTGTTTAGCGTTGTGCCGCAACGTACTGCGTCTGCAGCAGCAATTCTAGCACCAGTGACGTAACGAACAAGTAAGTTATTTCGAGGACAGTTCAGAGCCAGATGCCCTGTAGCGTGTATTCCACTGACCGCAAACCACCATCATTTGTGACTTCAGTGGTTTCAAGCGAGAGCACGTTAAAGGGTGGATTGTCATCCGCTGTGTTATATGATGAAAGCCAGTTCTGACTCGGTACCAGTGATGGCTCTGGAACCAACCCGTTTGCATCCTATACACACTGAACCTGCACCTGGAGTTATTGTCTGGGATGTAATTCATATGACAGCAGGAGCACTCCCTTCGTTATCCCACGCGCCCTGACTGCAAATTTATATGTCAATCTGGTGATTCGACCTACTGTACTGCCATTCATGAGCAGCATTCCATGGGTATTTTTCAACAGGATAACGCTCGCCCAATACCGCTGTTGAAACACAGCGTGCTCCACAGAGTGTCGACATGTTGCCTTGGCCTACTCGATCACCAGATCTGTCTCCAATCGTGCATGTATGGCTCATCGTCAGATGACAACTCCGGCGTCGCCCATAACCGGCATTAACTGCTCCTGTAATGACCGACCACGTGCAACAGACACGAAACTCCATCCCACAAACTGACATGCGGAACCTGCACGACGCAGATGCATGCACGTTTCCATGTCGCATTCAGAATTGTGGCAGTGACACTAGTTATTAATGTACCAGCAGGCGGCCGGAGTGGCCGTGCGGTTCTAGGCGCTACAGTCTGGAGCCGAGCGTCCGCTATGGTCGCAGGTTCGAATCCTGCCTCTGGCATGGATGTGTGTGATGTCCTTAGGTTAGTTAGGTTTAATTATTTCTAAGTTCTAGGCGACTGATGACCTCATAAGTTAATTAGCATAGTGCTCAGAGCGATTTCAACAAATTTTGTATCAGCATTTGAAATTTCCAATGGTTTTCTCGCCCTTACATTAACCTGTGATCTTGAAGCGTTAATCACTTAAATATTTTACCTACATAAATAATGTATTCCTGAAGTTTCATTACCCCTGATTAATTGTTTCTTTATGTTGAAATTCTTTTTCCGTCAGAGTATGAAACACTTTTTCCTGGAACACAAAACTGAGACACTATTAAACTGTGGCAAGGCATGTAGGAGATACTCTTAAACTAACGAGATTTTGATATCTTGAAATACTGGAAAAAGTTGAAAGAAGAATTCTAAACAAATTACCGGTGTCTGGAAGTGATAGTAACGTTCAATACACATTAAGGTCAATCAGAGAGCTCTATTTGAGAATGAGAAAGCTAACTGATGTAATGAGGGAAAGAAGACAACAGTTTTGTGGACACATATTCCGAATGGATGATAAAAGACTAATCCAGAAGATTTACAGCTTACTAAAGAGTTACAAATCCAAACCCACATGGTTCATCGAAATTGACAAAGATATGAAAAGCACAAGACTCAGAAAGGACAAAATAGATAACATAACACTCTTTAGAGAAGCAACACAAAAGGCAGGATTTCAGAAAAGGAATAAATCAGCGAAAGGAAGAAAATGGACTCAAGAATAAAAGGTACGACGCTCTCGAAGGATGAGGGACGTCTGAGAGCAACGAAAATTAAAGATAAAGGAGCGAAACCAAAGTTGCTTTATCGAATCGTCCAAAACGAATATACTGACGGAATTTAAAAAATTACTGAAGTAAAACCTTAGGAGAGGTAAAAGGAAAGCGCAGGGAAATGTGACTGGCTGACCAGCTACAAAAAACGCAACACATTAAGAACATCTACCTAAAATTTTAGGGAACACGTTAGACAGATCACTAAACCTTAAAACTCGCACCACATTCGTGAGGACGTTACCTAAAATAGAGGGAAGATCTGTCGGAAAATCTGCTGTCACTCCCCGGTCGGAAAATAAAACACAGTTTAATAAAATAAGGCCCCCAATTGTCTGTACGCTGCAGGCACCGCACATTGGAGAGTCTTCTCGCCGGAGCAAGAACCCATGCGTGATAGGGCTATGTGTGGTGTCACCGCCAGACACCACACTTGTAGGTGGTAGCCTTTAAATCGGCCGCTGTCCGCTAGTATACGTCGGACCCGCGTGTCGCCACTGTCAGTGATTGCAGACCGGGCGCCGCCACACGGCAGGTCTAGAGAGACGTCCTAGCATTCGCCCCAGTTGTACAGCCGACTTTGCTAGAGATGGAACTGACAAATTACGCTCTCATTTGCCGAGACGATAGTTAGCATAGCCTTCAGCTACGTCATTTGCTACGACCTAGCAAGGCGCCAATATCAATTGTTATTAATCTTGTGATGCATGTACCGTCAAGAGAGATGTTCACCAATTGTGGATTAAAGTTAAGTATTCTACCAGTTACCTCCTTTTTTTACTAGACTCAACTCCTATAACTGTTCCAGACCTCACGCCAGCCTGCGTGAGCTTAAACGCGTGCCTTTCGGCTACCAGTCATAGTGGATTGGCTGTCGGGCCAGTCCACTACACTATGGCCTATGCGAAGATGTGTAGGAGAATCTCATCCTGTCGACATGGTTGGAAGGAGGTACGCCACGACCGCGTTGTGGGATTTACTAACTGGAGGTTATTACCTGTCACTTTCAGCCACCCATCCTCATATCGACGCAACCCTCTGGATCCCAATAGAGAGATGAGAGCATGCAGGGAGATAGCGCACGGAACTATTAGAACATCAAAACACCCTCTCTTGGCCGCTACATATGCCCTTTCGTTCCCTGCGATACGCTTGTGTCCTGACATTCAGCTGAAGGACATCTTTTCCAGCCGTTGTAGCCGGAGGAGGCCGTCCTGGACATACTGAACTAGTTTATCAGCTGGATACAAGCGTTGCAGAGACCGAAAGGCACTCAGGGAGTCGGAACAGACGAGGAATTTAGCAGGCGTCTCACATTTCATCTGCTCCAGTGCCCCCAAGAACGCTGATAGTTCGGCATCGAATACAGTGTACTGTGGAGACAGCTGAATCTTGAGAACACGATCTGGGAAAACAAGAGAGCGACCATTGGAGTCCCTCTGTTTAGATCTGTCTATGAAGGCAGGCACATAGCTGTGATGGCCATTAAAAATGTTGGGAAAAGTCGCATTAAAAATCGAAGCACGAGCACAATCTCTCCTCTACTGCACTAAATCTAAAATTACCTTTGTCTCCTGCAGTGACCAGAATGGAAGTCCGGACATGCCTTGTAGCCAGGAGACAACCATATTCATTTTGATAGGACTTAAGTACTTGCAGCGACAAGTGGATACCATACAGGGAGGCCATAGAGATTGCAAAACACGTTAGAAATTTCATTAGGAACGAGGAGGGCGGAAAATTGAATGAAATTTGGATTCCGGTGCGAAGAAGATGTGCACCAATTTTCCTCCATGGGACGACAGCAACAGCGGACGACGCGAGCCGACAACGGCCAATCACGCTCGCGTATTCGAAACATGTGACGCCACGCCACTCTGCGGAAGCTCACGGAAGCGGATTTTTACTGTAGTCGGTAGCGAGCCAGGATGTGAATCGACTTTCAACGAAACTACGATCACTCTTGGAATGTCCTCCGTAGATGGGGATGAAACGTCCATTCGACCACGACATAATAGGCGGAACATTTTGTTAATTGTGACATTTCCTACCGTGAAAGTTTGCATTTTACGGGTGGGTAACAGTTGTACTATTTACAGGAAGAATATTTTCTGGTGGTGAGAAAAATATTAGCTGACTGCTGCTACTTTAGCAGGGCTGAATAATGGAACTATATTTAAACATTAAAGATTTAGTCAGGATCCTGTGATTGGTGGTCATTGATGGCCAGAATTTCTGCCTATAGTTACTTTATGAAGAACATCACAGTTATATCACAAGAATAACATTCATTCAGAGCGTGTTCGGCAAAGGAGGAATCCACCAACCTGGAAAGGAGTTATCGACGAAACCTTGCTGTTAGTAAACCGTGCAATGTCTGTCAGCTTCATCGATCTGTGGAATTAAAAGGCTTTCTAGCAAATCCAGATACACAGTTTTCTCCAAGAAGAAGAGGGGGTCGTACGCTTTTAGTCTTCTAAGGGAACGAAACGCATTAACTTTGGGCTTGTCACAAACGTGTCCCAAGGTCGCAAGTGTGTGTTTGTTGCAATGTATTCTGCATCTGTGTGTATTCACCGTGCCACAGATGTGTTCCCTTCGTGTTGAGTCAGATTAGTAATTATGACCCTACGTCATTGATCTACATACAATACTAGACACAAGTTCTAGTAAATCCTATAAATTCCACTCTGTTCTAAAGGTGGAATCCTGTCTTTACTGTTGAACAGAATGTGTGGAACAGTATATTTTGTACAAAAAGTTGGTGCTCTTATATTTCCTGGATTTTAGTTTGCTGTACGTACGTGTGAAGTCCTACTTGCCAGGCATACGGTGTTAATTTTCCATGAAGTCCAAAACAGCTCGCACTCCGCTGGGCAGAGAATGACTCATTCTTCTCTCCCTTCCTTCCGCTTAGTACGTTAAACAATATAATGAGAAAATTCCCTGTTACATCTACATGCTCTTGAACCTGGAAACATTTCGAATCTTTTGCAGTTTGCATGCTGCAATTTTCATCATAAACTTATTCTTTAAAGCCGAAAGTGAACTATAGTGAACTGCTTTTCTTTTAATCTGAATAAATCTAAGCCATTCATCAATGAGCGTACAAGGCTGAACTGACGGTGTGAGGTAACGGGTGAATTGTGGCGCCCTGAAAATATTCTGTGTTCGGAGTTGGCTTGGCCCCACGGGCCGCTCGGCCAGCCGGGGTCCGCCGAACGTTATCCATACGAGAGGGGTAGCCCCAGCGCATGGTCCAGCTGCGTGGCTGCGAATTCCATTGTGACGCTGTGTCGATTAAGGAGACATGCTGGGAGTGCCAAACATGGCGGACTTCGTGAAATCTTAATGGCAGACATTTCACAGTTCGCATAGAAATTAATAGTAGCCAGATGAATCATGGTACCTAAAAAAACATGTGCATTACCATTATTTGCATCACGATTCTGATGGTGTAATCAGATTTTCAATATATTCATTAATTTAAAGTTTAGTATCTGACGATAAATTATACAAGTAACACCCAGCAACGAATTTCCAGTATCTTAACGGTTCTTCCGATTTCGTCGATCTACATGTCTTTAGAAAGCTCAAAAGTACTTCTACTATCGTACTCGTGATTGAAAGTCGTTAAGATAGTACCTGCAGATTTTATTTAAATGCAATCTTTCATTTATAAATTTATATGTTACTTTCATAATTCGCAATTGCCGAGTGACAGAAATCTTCGACCATTCGATTCATGTGTGTATTCTTATTGTATACGGCAGACTCAGCGGTATTTGGCCTGTAATGCGGCAACTACGTATCCCATTTTCAGTTGAAAGCCCGCAACTGACAACTGAGCATCAACATCAATAAGAGATCAACAAAAAGAAGCAACGACATACGCTACTGTTCGATTACACTATTAGCGACGTATCCGGGGAAAGGGTTATTGCCATAAAATAGCTTGAAAAACCATCCATAGCGATTTAAAGTGAAGAGACTAAACAAAACTAAATTTAAGAAAAGTAGATGGCAAAATAAGAATCTTTGGAGGAATGTTAAGGAAATGTGATTCACCTACCAAACCTGTGGCTGACAAAATTTTTTTCAGTCACCGCTCGAGTGTTACGAATATGCTCAACAAACTCTACTGGCAGGTCATACAACCGAGGCGTTTTGCAACATGGAAAGGGTTCCTGCTGAAATTACGAGAAGAGTTGGCAATGTAATACTTGAAACTTCCTGGCAGATTAAAACTGTATGCCGGACCGAGACTCGAACTCGGGACCTTTGCCTTTCGCGGGCAAGTGCTCTACCAACTTTTTTCTTTTTTTTTTATCTTTTTAATTTATTTTTTGTTCTTTTTTAGTGCCTCCCGTCTCTCCTTCTAGCCCTTCCATTCGCTCTCCTTCATGCGCCTTCTTCGGCGAGCTTCAATGCCCCACTTTTTTTTTTATGGGTTATGAAACTGAATTGCATCTTGAAGACAATGTTAAAGAATAGTAATCCGAATAGATTACCGTGAAAATAACTCACTCTATTATACTGTTGACTGCATTAACGGAACGCAAAATATTCTTCCATTAGAATTTAAACGAAAATGAGAGAGAAGCAAAAGTAAAAATTAAAAGAGGAAATTAAACTTCTTCAGTGATGCACGTCTTATACATTACAATTATTTTTGCCTTACTATTCTTCTGCTGTGCCATGACTCCTGTTACTTGCTGGGTAAACATGCTTTTTAGGGGTTCTGTTGAGGCCTTCACGGCTACTGTATCGGCGCCGGAGCACACGAAGTCCCCACAGTACTTCACCCTCAACAGCAATCCCCTACTTTGGCAGTCTATCTTGTTCCGTCGATGACCAACTGAGCTACCCAAGCACGACTCACGCCCCGTCCTCACAGCTTTACTTCTGCCAGTACCTCGTCTCCTATCTTCCAAACTTTACAGAAGCTCTCCTGCGAACCTTGCAGAACTAGCACTCCTGAAAGAAAGGATATTGCGGAGACATGGCTTAGCCACAGCCTGGGGGATGTTTCCAGACTGAGATTTTCACTCTGCAGTGGAGTGTGCGCTGAAATGAAACTTCCTGGCAGATTAAAACTGTGTGCCAGACCGAGACTCGAACTCGGGACCTTCGCCTTTCGCGGGCAAGTGTCCTACCTTTCTTTCAGGGGTGCTAGTTCTGCAAGGTTCGCAGGAGAGCTTCTGCAAAGTTTGGAAGGTAGAAGACGAGGTACTGGCAGAAGTAAAGCTGTGACGACGGGGCGTGAGTCGTGCTTCGGTAGCTCAGTTGGTAGAGCACTTGCCCGCGAAAGGCAAAGGTCCCGAGTTAGAGTCTCGGTCCCGCACACAGTTTTAATCTGCCAGGAAGCTTCATATCAGCCCACACTCCGCTGCAGAGTGAAAATCTCATTCTGGAAACATCCCCAGGCTCTGGCTAAGCCATGTCTCCGCAATATCATTTCTTTCAGGAGTGCTAGTTCTGCAGGTTTGCAGGAGAGCTTCTGTGAAATTTGGAAGGTAGCAGACGAGGTACTGGCACAAGTAAAGCTGTGAGGGCGGGGCGTGCGTCGTGCTTGGGAAGCTCAGTTGGTAGAGTTCTTGCCCGCGAAAGGCAAAGGTCCCGAGTTCGAGTCTCGGTCCGGCACACACTTTTAATCTGCCAGGAAGTTTTATATCAGTGCACACTCCGCTGCAGAGTGAAAATCTCATTCTGGAATACAATACCTGCCGGATCGTCATTCATCACTTTCTCCCTTCTCCCCCACACGTACTTCTGGGGTAATGTTGCGACGAGCCAATCAGAGAGATTAGAGCTAGTATGGAGACTACTAAGGAGCACTCTTCCTATGCACTAATCGTGAACAGAACAAGCAAGGGGGAACGGTGTAAGGTGTCAGGCAAATCCATCACCTTCCACGAAAACCCTGACATGATAAGCAAATCCACTAGTATGTCACATAGCTCCGAATCAATCGTGACATTAAATTAACCAAAGTAATACGAGTAACGAGTGAGCAAATGGAATACCACAGACTAACACAAGAATGCCTAAATACGTGTCATACCTTCCCACCGTGAGACAGACGCAGTTCCGAGGGGAGAAACGAGAACAGAAGCCGAGAGCAGAACCGTGTTAAGCTGGAAGGCCCTACGATAAGGGACGGACACCCACATCGCCAGCTAACCGCTAGGAGCACCCCAGCTGCAAGTTTTAGCGTGAGACTTTTTCGCGTCTCTGTTACGTCAGGACCACCCCCCAGCCCATGTCAAAAGCTAGAGCCCTCCAGAAGACCAGTATAGATCTTACGATAACGCTAAATGGGCCACCCCAGTCGCAAGTTCTAGCATGAGACTTTTTCGCGTCTCTGTTACATTGCAAACTTTAAAAACATTGCCCCACCAGGAAAAGTATAACGTTTCTCATTGGATAGACAGAATTTTTGTAGGCGGAGCTTAAGGTTAACATTGAGACCCTAATTGGTCAGATGGAAACACAGCCAGATAGTTTTTTTTAACCAACTTCGGTAAATTGTAGTAAGGAGAAGTTAGAGACAGTTGCTTCCGAGAGGGCGAGCTGGATGGAGCTGCGCCGGCCGCCGCCACCTGACTTACACCGACAAGGTAATGAACACACGCGATGTCGCATAACAGCGCATAAAGCTTCACTCAGAACTGCAGGAGTCTCATCTGTTACACCCCCTTTTTGCGCAATGCTAGTGTGGATCGTCAATTAAAGCTCATGGTGTTCACATTTGCCACTTGAAGTAAAAATCTGAAACGCGATGATTTTTCTGTTATATAGTTATTGAGAAGCCACATCAGCCACTGTAATTTACGACAAGTTAGATAAGTAATTAAAGATAACTGAGGGTTACTGTAGACCATTTTGATAGTTTTCTCTTTTGTGAAACTTAATTTAAACCTAGATTATACACTCCTGGAAAGTGAAATAAGAACACCGTGAATTCATTGTCCCAGGAAGGGGAAACTTTATTGACACATTCCTGGGGTCAGATACATCACATGATCACACTGACAGAACCACAGGCACATAGACACAGGCAACAGAGAATGCACAATGTCGACACTAGTACAGTGTATATCCACCTTTCGCAGCAATGCAGGCTGCTGTTCTCCCATGGAGACGATCGTAGAGATGCTGGATGTAGTCCTGTGGAACGGCTTGCCATGCCATTTCAACCTGGCGCCTCAGTTGGACCAGCGTTCGTGCTGGACGTGCAGACCGCGTGAGACGACGCTTCATCCAGTCCCAAACATGCTCAATGGGGGACAGATCCGGAGATCTTGCTGGCCAGGGTAGTTGACTTACACCTTCTAGAGCACGTTGAGTGGCACGGGATACATGCGGACGTGCATTGTCCTGTTGGAACAGCAAGTTCCCTTGCCGGTCTAGGAATGGTAGAACGATGGGTTCGATGACGGTTTGGATGTACCGTGCACTATTCAGTGTCCCCTCGACGATCACCAGTGGTGTACGGCCAGTGTAGGAGATCGCTCCCCACACCATGATGCCGGGTGTTGGCCCTGTGTGCCTCGCTCGTATGCAGTCCTGATTGTGGCGCTCACCTGCACGGCGCCAAACACGCATACGACCATCATTGGCACCAAGGCAGAAGCGACTCTCATCGCTGAAGACGACACGTCTCCATTCGTCCCTCCATTCACGCCTGTCGCGACACCACTGGAGGCGGGCTGCACGATGTTGGGGCGTGAGCGGAAGACGGCCTAACGGTGTGCGGGACCGTAGCCCAGCTTCATGGAGAAGGTTGCGAATGGTCCTCGCCGATACCCCAGGAGCAACAGTGTCCCTAATTTGCTGGGAAGTGGCGGTGCGGTCCCCTACGGCACTGCGTAGGATCCTACGGTCTTGGCGTGCATCCGTGCGTCGCTGCGGTCCGGTCCCAGGTCGACGGGCACGTGCACCTTCCGCCGACCACTGGCGACAACATCGATGTACTGTGGAGATCTCACGCCCCACGTGTTGAGCAATTCGGCGGTACGTCCACCCGGCCTCCCGCATGCCCACTATACGCCCTCGCTCAAAGTCCGTCAACTGCACATACGGTTCACGTCCACGCTGTCGCGGCATGCTACCAGTGTTAAAGACTGCGATGGAGCTCCGTATGCCACGGCAAACTGGCTGACACTGACGGCGGCGGTGCACAAATGCTGCGCAGCTAGCGCCATTCGACGGCCAACACCGCGGTTCCTGGTGTGTCCGCTGTGCCGTGCGTGTGATCATTGCTTGTACAGCCCTCTCGCAGTGTCCGGAGCAAGTATGGTGGGTCTGACACACCGGTGTCAATGTGTTCTTTTTTCCATTTCCAGGAGTGTAGATGTGATATGGCATAGATCATCCTTCGATCCATTGTAGAACTTGGAAACCCATTCAGGGAATATTCGTTCACATTTTTGTTGAACGCAGTTGGTTTTTACCATCCTGTATTAAAACATTTCCTCTTATCAATAGCGCAATTTATAAACGATGTTTTGTGAGTAGAATAAAATTTCCAATGGTAAACTTAACTGCTTTTTCGACGTTATTTTACCAGCTAACTAAAAATAGGAAAGCCTTGAACCCCTTCCACTAAATTTAGTTAGTATTAAGATTCTTTTACAGGGAGTGCAGTGGAGCTGACGCTGAAATCATTAAATATTTGATTATATCATCGCTAGTCTTACTGAACTCTTCTGAACTCTACATGTCATGTGTGGTCTGACGTCTCCTTACCAGCAACAGGTCCCAGGTTCAAACTAGTCAATTCCCTAAAAAACACGCTCAGAGCGTCGTTGCGCGAAAGTGGTAGGGAGACACGATACAGAACAAACAGACACCACGCAGAATGTTAGAAAGGGATGAGATGAGGAGTGGGAGGGAGAGGAGAAGGGATCAAAAAGTAATTGGTACCAGATCTTCCCTCTGCCATACAACGAAAGTTGGCCTTCTATACATAGCTATACGTGCCAGCTAGCACGGATTCCGAAATCAAAGACCATGTGAAACCAACCCACCCTTTTCACACGTGACATCCTCAGAGTTATCGATCAAGGCTCTCATGGAGATGCCAAGTTTCTTATCTTCTGGAAATCATCTGAGACACCACCCCGCCTACGTCTATCATCGAAATGAAACGAAATGATCCTGCGGCACTGGTGGCCGGGAAGCCCCGTCCGGGGGAGTTCGGCCGCCGTGTTGCAAGTCTTACTGCAGTTGATGCCGCACTGGGCGACTACGTAACGGTAATGATGAGATGATGATGGGGGCGACACGACACCCAGTCCACCACTCAGCTAAGCAGGCGGACATACAGGGTGTTTCAAAAATCACCGGTACATTTGAAACGGCAATAACAACTAAACGAGCAGCGATAGGAATACACCGTTTGTTGCAATATGCTTGGGACAACAGTACATTTTCAGGCGGACAAACTTTCCAAATTACAGTAGTTACAATTTTCAACATCAGATGGCGCTGCAAGTGATGTGCAAGATATAGAAGACAACGCAGTCTGTGGGTGCGTCATTCTGTACGTCGTCTTTCTGCTGTAAGCGTGTGCTGTTCACAACGTGCAAGTGTGCTGTAGAAAACATGGTTTATTCCTTAGAACAGAGGATTTTTCTGGTGTTGGAATTCCACCGCCTAGAACACAGTGTTGTTGCAACAAGACAAAGTTTTCAACGGAGGTTTAATGTAACCAAAGGACCGAAAAGCGATACAATAAAGGATCTGTTTGAAAAATTTCAACGGACTGGGGACGTGACGGATGAACGTGCTGGAAAGGTAGGGCGACCGCGTACGGCAACCACAGAGGGCAACGCGCAGCTAGTGCAGCAGGTGATCCGACAGCGGCCTCGGGTTTCCGTTCGCCGTGTTGCAGCTGCGGTCCAAATGACGCCAACGTCCACGTATCGTCTCGTGCGCCAGAGTTTACACCTCTATCCATACAAAATTCAAACGCGGGAACCCCTCAGCACCGCTACCATTGCTGCACGAGAGACATTCGCTAACGATATAGTGCACAGGATTGATGACGGCGATATGCATGTGGGCAGCATTTGGTTTACTGACGAAGCTTATTTTTACCTGGACGGCTTCGTCAATAAACAGAACTGGCGCATATGGGGAACCGAAAAGCCCCATGTTGCAGTCCCATCGTCCCTGCATCCTCAAAAAGTACTGGTCTGGGCCGCCATTTCTTCCAAAGGAATCATTGGCCCATTTTTCAGATCCGAAACGATTACTGCATCACGCTATCTGGACATTCTTCGTGAATTTGTGGCGGTACAAACTGCCTTAGACGACACTGCGAACACCTCGTGGTTTATGCAAGATGGTGCCCGGCCACATCGCACGGCCGACGTCTTTAATTTCCTGAATGAATATTTCGATGATCGTGTGATTGCTTTGGGCTATCCGAAACATACAGGAGGCGGCGTGGACTCATCTGCATGTGAAGCCATTCCGCCAGACACGTTGTCAAAGTTTTCGGGTAATTTCATTCAGAGACTACGCCATATTATTGCTACGCATGGTGGATATGTGGAAAATATCGTACTATAGAGTTTCCCAGACCGCAGCGCCATCTGTTGTTGACAATTGTAACTACTGTAATTTCGAAAGTTTGTCTGCCTGAAAATGTACTGTTGTCCCAAGCATATTGCAACAAACGGTGTATTTCTATCGCTGCTCGTTTAGTTTTTATTACCGTTTCAAATATACCGGTCATTTTTGAAACACACTGTATCATCAAAAGTATGATCATATGGCGTATGAAATTAACTTGTGACGGGATTGAGAATTTCTTGGCAGGGCGAATGCTGCATATTATCTCGGCTGGAGGGCCGTCGATAGATGTAGAAGTAACACGAGCTGTGCTACAGAAGAAGGTGTTGGGATTCTCGCTGTTCAGTTTGTTTATTAATGACGATGCAGACAAGAGTGAGAGCAGTCTCAGATGATGCAGGTATCTACAACGAAGTAATTTCTGAAGAAAACTGCGAAATATTCAGTCGGGTCTTGGATAAGATTTCAAAGTGCTGCAAAGATTGGGAACTTGCTTCAAATGTACAGAAATTAAAATTGAGAAATCCACTAAGCTAAAAAGCGTAGTCTTCTGTGACTGCAATGTCAGCTACTCACAATTGTAATCTTTCAGCTCAAACAAATACCTGGGGTGTAACAATTTCTACGGATGTGAACTGGAACGATCACATAGGCTCACTCGGAGATGAAGCAGGTGGCAAACTACGGTTCAGGTAAATACAATGAGTCTACGATGGAGATTGCTTACAGAACACTCGTGCGGCCCATGCTAGAATATTGCACAAGTACGTGGTATGTTTACAAGATAGGACTAATCGGGATATCAGAATAGGGCAGCATGAATAGTCAGAGGTTTTTTTTATGCTGAAGAAACTGTCTAGCAGACTCTTGGAGATAGACATAAATTATCGCGAGGAATCCTACTTACATAGTTTGAAGGACCAGATGTAAGTGATAAATCAAGAAATATATTACGACCCCGTACGTATTGCTCCCATAGGGATCTCATCGACAAGATTAAACTAATTACAGCTGACACAGAGGTCATTCTTTCTGCACTGCATGCGAGAGTGAAACGGGAAGAGACCCTAATAGCTGCGGTCGCAGGTTCGAATCCTGCCTCGGGCATGGATGTTTGTGATGTCCTTAGGTTAGTTAGGTTTAACTAGTTCTAACTTCTAGGGGACTAATGACCTCAGCAGTTGAGTCCCATAGTGCTCAGGGCCATTTTTAGACCCTAATATACGAGGGTTGGAATTTTAATGTTGGCTACTATTAATATACAGCTCGTACAAAATAGATACGTGTTTAAAAGTTTTACTGACCTTCAAAGCAGATACCATCATTGTGTACAACTCGTTGCCAGCGATGTGGAAGTCGTAGGATACCATTAGCAGTGCCAGTTGCGTTGACAGTTCGAGCGGAGCGGTCTATTGCCCGACCAATTTGTAGCAGTTCTGAAGCGAATGCCGTCAAGTGTTTCCTTTAGTTTAGAAATCGAGTTGAACTTACGAGGGCTTAAGTCAGGGGAGTGCAGTAGGTGGTGTAGCACTTAGCAGCCCCATCAGTCAAACAAATAAGTAACAGTTTGCACTGTACGTGCTTGAGCATTGTCCTGCTGGTCGTAGGTTGTGTTCCATAAATGAACAGCATAGAGACAGAAGTGATGACACTTTCTGCAGGACCTGACCATCATTTGCAGTACAATGATCAAGCAAGTACAGTGCAAGCTGTTACTGATTTGTTTGACTGATGGGGCTGCTAAGTGCTATACCACCTACTGCACTCCCCTGACTTAAGCCCTCGTAAGTTCAACTCGATTTCTAAACTAAAGGAAACACTTGACGGCATTCGCTTCAGAACTGCTACAAATTCGTCGGGCAATAGACCGCGCCACTCGAACTGTCAACACAACTGGTACTACTTCCACGTCGCTGGCAACGGGTTATACACAATGCTGGTGATTAAGGGTCAGTAAAATTTTGAAACAAGCATCTATTTTGTACGAGCTGTAAATAAATAGTTGCCACTATTATAGTTCCAATCCTTGTATAATTACTGCCTGAAAAATGTGTCGCAAAAACAGTTACCAACCTAAGGAAATAATACGTTAAAACGTTATCGCCGATGCAGAAATTAATGGCGAAAATGTAGTAAGTAATAATTTATTAATAAGGAAGTTATGGCCAGTTACGTCAAATGCTTTTGACAGATCTAGGATTGTGTCAGTAGCACGTTGTCTGTCATCCAGTGCTTTAAATAGAGCTTCTAAATACTCATACATGGCTGCTAACGTGGACTTGAATTTGTTGAATACATTCTGATTTGCTGAGAGTAACAATGTTGTTGTAATGTAGCTTTGAAATCTGTTGTGGGAAATTCTTTCAAATATTTTGGAGAAAACACTGAGCAGGGTACTCGAAAATAGTTATTTACGTTTTCAGTGTCCTCATCTTTGAATAAGAGAGTTGCTTTAGCCGTTTTGAAGTCATTGGGATAGGCTTCAGTTGATAAAGACGTGTTTACTACAAACGTTAGTGGTTTTATTACATATTCAGAAGACTTTTTAAATACATAATCTGTAACATCATCCCGCACATATGAATATTTGTTTTTGAGCGACCTTATTATTTGCTTCATCTCTCTCTGTGACTACTTGAAGGAATGTCGACTACAGACTAGCATTTAGATTATTTGATAGGCAAATAGGTTTGTCTTCATACTGGTTCTAGATTCGCTGATTTGCTGTATTAGTTAAGTATGCCTTATCAGATACTTCCTTTGTATCTGAGAGTCTGTTATTTTCAATTTGGAGAGAGAGATATTCTTTGATAATGACAGTTCTGTGCCAGTTTCTACTCTAATAACCTTCCAGAGAGCTTTCTTTTTTTTCTGTAGCCGGCCGGGGTGGCCGAGCGGTTCTAGGCGCTACAGTCTGTTACCGCGCGACCGCTACGGTCGCAGGTTCGAATCCTGCTTCGGGCATGGATGTGTGTGATGTCCTTAGGTTAGTTAGGTTTAAGTAGTTCTAAGTTCAAAAGGAGACTGATGACGTTAGAAGTCCCATAGTGCTCAGAGCCATTTGAACCATTTTTTTTATTTCCTGTAGTTGATGTGTAGCTATCATTAATTTGTCGTTTGGCTTCTTTTAACCTTGTTGAATAATTGGTTGTATTTTTTCACATAATTCCTAAATTCTGGAGTAGTGTTATTGTGTTCGATGAAAGAGTGGAGCATTTTTTCTTTCTAGTGTAAATTATAATAACTTTTGTGACCCAACATTTGTTTGTAACCTCAATTCTCTTCTTTTTCGTTGGAAATGCTATATGGAAATAACACTGCTACACTTTGTGAAAACTGTATAGTATGCTATTTACTTCAGTTTTACTGAAGACATCCTCCCACGTTTCTCTTGACAGCATAAAATTAAATGTTCTCTGTTCAATTATTGTAGCCTTTGGTCCCCATTTAGAGTCAACATTTAGTTCAATAGGCAGGAGCTGAACTTCATGACCAATGTAACGCATATTTATAGCGCTGTTGTTATTGTTAAATTCACATTTTCTTCTAAATATTTGGTCCACAGCAATTTGACTTTCGTTGGCAGTTCTAGTTGGAGAGTTGATTGTTTGTATAAAATCAAAACCACTGAGTATGTTTAACACCGCATTTCTGTAATTTGAATCTTGTAAAAAGTCTACATTAAGTCTCCACTAATAGCTACTTCCATTCTACCACATTTTACATTAGTCAGCAACTTTTAGACATTTTCAACGAAGAATTTTCCAGTCTCCAGACCTACAGAGTGTTACACCTAAGATATCAACATCTGTCAGATCAGATATGCACAATTCATAGTCTTTGTCCCTTGTCAAGTTTTGGGCTTTTCTACTGCTGTAAATTTTAAATAATCTTTTACAAAAATAACTGTTCCACCACATTTACTATTGCTTTTACCATATTGAGTGTAAAATTTGTTTCCGGGAATCCCAGTTTACGTAATCTGGTCTTTCTGTAGCCAGTGTTCAAAAATGGCTCTGAGCACTATGGGACTTAACATCTGAGGTCATCAGTCCCCTAGAACTTAGAACTACTTTAACCTAACTAACCTAAGGACATCACACACATCCATGCCCGAGGCAGGATTCGAACCTGCGATCGTAGCAGTCGCGCGTTTCCGGACTCAAGCGCCTAGAACCGCTCGGCCACCGCGGCAGCCTGTAGCCAGTATTCAGTTACACATAAAATACATATATTTATTTCACGAGCCGCTAATTCAAATTGTAGTAACTAACTTTGCAGAGATTTAACTTAGTGTTGTACTAGTTCTAACACAATAAAATACTTATTTGCTGATGTAGTGTTATCATAAATGCTATTTTGTTTCTGATGGAAAAATTACTCAGTTCCATAGACCGGGAACGTGATGCTCAGTTTCGTTCTTGGACAAGAAGGATCTATGCTCATCGACTGGCTGCCATAGGATGCAACAGTCAACGCTGAGAAATATTGCATCACTTTGCTGAGGCACAAACAAACGCAGGGGCTAGCTCTCGAATAGCGTACTGCTTATCTAGCACAACACCAGGCAACATGTGACCAACAAAACAATCGAGCCCCTTCAAAAATTTCGACGTGAGGCCCTTGAACGTACACCGTACAGCCTTGATACCTTCCCATGTGACTCGCATACATTCGCCCCGTTAAAGTAATTTCTGAATGGTCAGAGGTTCACCTGTGCAACGGAAGTGCAGACACCGTGGAAAAACTGGATCCTCCAGTAACCCAGGGGTTTCTACACTGAAACTATCCATTCCCTGCCTAGGCACAGGTTCAGTGTACCAATGTGAATGTCAATCATGGGTTTCGAAAAGGACGATCGTGTAAAACCCAGCTTGCGCTATTCGTCCATGAGACTCAGAGGGCTATAGACACGGGTTCTAGGTAGATACCTTGTTTCTTGACTTCCGCAAGGCGTTCGATACAGTTCCCCACAGTCGTTTAATGAACAAAGTAAGAGCATATGGACTTTCAGACCAATTGTGTGATTGGATTGAAGAGTTCCTAGATAAAAGAACGCAGCATGTCATTATCAATGGAGAGAAGTCTTCCGAAGTAAGAGTGATTTCCGGTGTGCTGCAGGGGAGTGTCGTAGGACCGTTGCTATTCAAACTATACATAGATGATCTTGTGGATGACATCGGAAGTTCACTGAATCTTTTTGCGGATGATGCTGTGGTATATCGAGAGGTTGTAACAATGGAAAATTGTACTGAAATGCAGGATCCGCAGCGAATTGACGCATGGTGCAGGGAATGGCAATTGAATCTCAATGTAGACAAGTGTAATGTGCTGCGAATACATAGAAAGAAAGATCCCTTATCATTTAGCTACAATATAGCAGGTCAGCAACTGGAAGCAGTTAATTCTATAAATTATCGGGGAGTAGGTATTAGGAATGATTTAAAATGGAATGACCATATAAAGTTGATCGTCGGTAAAGCAGATGCCAGACTGAGATTCATTGGAAGAATCCTGGGGAAGTGCAATCCGAAAACAAAGGAAGTAGGTTACAGTACAATTGTTCGCCCACTGCTTGAATATTGCTCACCGGTGTGGGATGCGTACCAGATAGGTTTGATAGAAGACATAGAGAATGTCCAACAGAGAGCAGCGCACTTCGTTACAGGATCATTTAGTAATCGCGAAAGCGTTACGGAGATGATAGATAAACTCCAGTGGAAGACTCTGCAGGAGAGACGCTCAGTAGCTCGTTTCGGGCTTTTGTTAAAGTTTCGGGAACATACCTTCAACGAGGAGTCAAGCAGTATATTGCTCCCTCCTATGTATATCTCGCGAAGAGACCATGAGGATAAAATAGGAGAGATTAGAGCCCACACAGAGGCATACCGACAGTCCTTCTTTCCACGAACAATACGAGACTGGAATAGAAGGGAGAACCGATAGAGGTACTCAAGGTACCCTCTGCCACACACCGTCAGGTGGGTGGCTTGCGGAGTGTGGATGTAGATGTAGATATAGTTGTTATTAAAGTTTATTTACATATGACTAAAGTCTCGTTTTCATTCGGGCACGCCTTATATAACTAGTAACCGCTGCCACGATTTTGGTAGTTGGTTGCAGAGTACGATGGCATGGAAACAAAGAAGTACGAGGTGCATTCAAGTTCTAAGGCCTCCGATTTTTTTTCTCTGGACTGGAAAGAGATAGAAATATGCGCATTGTTTTAAAATGAGGCCGCGTTCATTGTCAATACGTCCCAGAGATGGCAGCACCGTACAGCAGATGGAATTTTACCGCCAACGGTGAGAATGAGAACTGTTTTAAATACTTAAAATGGCGACGTTTTCCTTGCTTGAAAAGCGTGCAATCATTCGTTTTCTGAATTTGCGTGGTGTGAAACCAATTGAAATTCATCGACAGTTGAAGGAGACATGTGGTGATGGAGTTATGGATGTGTCGAAAGTGCGTTCGTGGGTGCGACATTTTAATGAAGGCAGAACATCGTGTGACAACAAACCGAAACAACCTCGGGCTTGCACAAGCCGGTCTGACGACATGATCGAGAAAGTGGAGAGAATTGTTTTGGGGGATCGCCGAATGACTGTTGAACAGATCGCCTCCAGAGTTGGCATTTCTGTGGGTTCTGTGCGCACAATCCTGCATGACGACCTGAAAATGCGAAAAGTGTCATCCAGGTGGGTGCCACGAATGCTGACGGACGACCACACGGCTGCCCATGTGGCATGTTGCCATGCAATGTTGACGCGCAACGACAGCACGAATGGGACTTTCTTTTCGTCGGTTGTGACAATGGATGAGACGTGGATGCCATTTTTCAATCCAGAAACAAATCGCTAGTCATCTCAATGTAAGCACACAGATTCACCGTCACCAAAAAAATTTCGGGTAACCGCCAGTGCTGAAAAAATGATGGTGTCCATGTTCTGGGACAGCGAGGGCGTAATCCTTGCCCACTGCGTTCCAAAGGGCACTACGGTAACAGGTGCATCCTACGAAAATGTTTTGAAGAACAAATTCCTTCCTGCACTGCAACAAAAACGTCCGGGGAGGACTGCGCGTGTGCTGTTTCACCAAGACAACGCACCCGCACATCGAGCTAACGTTACGCAACAGTTTCTTCGTGATAACAATTTTGAAGTGATTCCTCGTGCTTCCTACTCACCTGACCTGGCTCCTAGTGACTTTTGGCTTTTTCCAACAATGAAAGACACTCTCCGTGGCCGCACATTCACCAGCCGTGCTGCTATTGCCTCAGCGGTTTTCCAGTGGTCAAAACAGACTCCTAAAGAAGCCTTCGCCGCTGCCATGGAACCATGGCGTCAGCGTTGTGAAAAATGTGTACGTCTGCAGGGCGATTTCGTCGAGAAGTAACGCCAGTTTCATCGATTTCGGGTGAGTAGTTAATTAGAAAAAAAATCGGAGGCCTTAGAACTTGAATGCACCTCGTAGATGGAAATGTACATGCGCAGTGTTTTGGTTGGGATTTCTTCGCCACTGACGTCTCCTGGAGGAGAAGCGCCCAGCCTCCGGAAGTGTGAGTACGGCTGGTCCGTCCGCTGAGTGCGAGGCGCGGCTCATTACGCAATTAGTCGCCGTGACGTCACGCGCCATCTGCGGCCGCAGCCCGCCGCCCAGTTCCGTCCCCGGGTCCCGCGCCTCTTCTCTCCTTGCCTCTCTTTCCACACTCGCTGACAGGCGCTGCCCGGCTACATGCGGTGTACGCCCGCCCACTCTAATGGCGGCGTGCGTGTGCGGAGCGGACACCGCTGCTACACCTATGGTCGTGTCCAAAGCTCGCACTGCACGCAGCGGCGTGAGCCCGGTTACTGCTCACTGACACGTCAACTCCAGGAGTTTCGAGCCGGTCTAGGTCGCAACGTAGAGGTCCACACCACTACAGCCTCCGCACAAAAAGATTGCTGCACCACGAAGATGAAGTGCTACAGACGCGAAATTTAACCGACAGGAAGAAGATGCTGTGATATGCAAATGATTAGCTTTTCAGAGCATTTACACAAGGTTGGCACCTACAACGTGATGACATAACGAAAGTTTCCAACCGATTTCTCATTCAGAAACAGCAGTTGACCGGCGTTGCCTGGTGAAACGTTGTTGTGATGCCTCGTGTAAGGAGGAGAAATGCGTACCATCACGTTTCCGACTTTGATAAAGGTCGGATTGTAGCCTATCGCGATTGCGGTTTATCCTATCACGACATTGCTGCTCGCGTTGGTAGAGATCCAATGACTGTTAGCAGAATATGGAATCGGTGGGTTGAGGAGGGTAATACGGAACGCCGTGCTGGATCCCAATGGCCTCGTATCACTAGCAGTCGAGATGACAGGCATCTTATCCGCATGGCTGTAACGGATCGTGCAGCAACGTCTCGATCCCAGTCAACAGATGTGGACGTTTGCAAGACAGCAACCATCTGCACGAACAGTTCGACGACGTTTGCAGCAGCACGGACTATCAGCTCGGTGACCGTGCCTGCGGTTACCCTTGACGCTGCATCACAGGAGCGCCTGCGATGGTGTACTCAACGACGAACCTGGGTGCACGAATGGCAAAACGTCATTTTTTCGGATGAATCCAGTTTCTGTTTACAGCATCATGATGGTCGCATTCGTATTTGGCGACATCACGGTGAACGCACATTCGAAGCGTGTATTCGTCATCGCCATACTGGCGTATCACCCGGCATGATGGTATGGGGTGCCATTCGTTACACGTCTCGGTCACCTCTTGCTCACATTGACGGCACTTTGAACAGTGGACGTTACATTTCAGATGTGTTACGACCCGTGGCTCTACCCATCATTCGATCCCTGCGAAACCCTACATTTCAGCAGGATAATGCACGACCGCATGTTGCAGGTCCTATACGGCCCTTTCTGGATACAGAAAATGTTCGACTGCTGCCCTGGCCAGCACATTCTCCAGATCTCTCACCAATTGAAAACGTCAATGGTGGCCGAGCAACTGGCTCGTCACAATACGCCAGTCATTACTCTTGATGAACTGTGGTATCGTGCTGAAGCTGCATGGGCAGCTGTAGTTGTACGCACCATCCAAGCTCAGTTTGACTCAATGTCCAGGCGTATCAAGGCCGTTATTACGGCCAGAGGTGGTTGTTCTGGGTACTGATTTCTCAGGCTCTATGCACCCAAATTGCGTGAAAATGTAATCACATGTCAGTTCTAGTATATATATTTGTCCAATGAATACCCGTTTATCATCTGCATTTCTTCTAGGTGTAGTAATTTTAATAGCCAGTAGTGTAAAATAAAAAAATAAATCTTTGTTTTAAAAATGTGGTGCGGGTCCTCTTGTATCGTCGAGTTCTTCCAGATAAATCATGCGAGTATTGCTCGAGCAAGTAAGTTACCTCCCGTAAACAAACTGAAGACGAAGACGTTGTCATCACTACGATTCCCAGCTTCTCTCGGAAGTTAAAGACGAACGGAGTGGCGCGGGTTGTGCCGTGAGAAGGAACTATTCCAACTCTCTCGGGGTCACAGACCCTTCACGTCACCTGACCAGTACCACCTGCGGCATGTCAAACCATTCAGTTAAGGAGACTGAAATAGAAAACGTGCGTACATTCAGTAATGAATTAAACTATCTACATCTACGTGGTTACTCTGCTATTCACAGTAAACTGCCTGGCAGAGGGTTCAACAAACCACTTTCAAGCTGTCTCTCTACCGTTCCACTCTCGAACGGCAGGCGGGAAAAACGAACACTTAAATTTTTCTGTGTAGCCCTGATTTCTCTTATTTTATCGTGATGATCATTTCTCCCTATGTAGGTGGGTGCCAACAGAATGTTTTCGCAATCGAGGGAGAAAACTGGTGATTGAAATTTCATGAGAAGATCCCGTCACAAGGAAAACCGCCTTTGTTTTAATGATTGTCACTCCGATTCACGTATCATGTCTGTGACACTATCTCCCCTATTTCGAGATAATACAAAACGAGCTGCCCTTCTTTGTGCTTTTTCGATGTCATAAAGAAGTAACATTTTGCGAATCTGGTTTTCTTTCATATCAATTTTTAAACTTACAAGACATGGGGACACTGCTTCCCCCTTAAGTTGATGAGCTGAAATGTCTCACAGTTAATTATTAGACTGACTGGAACGAGAATGGCTGCAGTCCAAGAGAATTTATAGAAAAAAAAACCTTAAAAGGAGCCTGCGAGCAGCATTGAGTAACCAATACACCATATAATTTCTTACTCTTTTGCCTACAAAAACGTATTTTTCAAACGCAATCTTCGTTCAATGCTACGGTCTTACGCCACTTTACTGGAAGGGGCTTTGTGCCCGCATGGTACGACTCAACTCGTATCGCGCAAGCAATGCCGCCCAAATGGTCCTTTGTTGGCCTTTGTGGACTTTCATTAGGTGCCGAGTAACCCAGTAGACACACCTTTGAGTAGCCCAACTGGTGGCCGAGCGTGTCAGCACTACCAACAGAGACGTCCAGTCGAGCAGCGAAGTGTTTGAGTGTGATCTGTCGATCTCCTCGAATGAGAGTGTCCGCACGCTCCAACAATGCAGTAGTCACTGCTGTGTGCTGCCGGCCGGTATGTGGGAGGTCGGAGAGGTTTGCGCCATCTGATGATGATGATGACGACGACGATAATGGTGATGATGACAACAGGCACCTCGTCCAACGACTCACCTTGCTTTTGTTCACTGTCAGGTCTCCTTAAACATTCTGTAAGGACCTATGAGTATCTAAAATGTTCTGGTTTTCCGCGAAGAGAAACTCAATGACAGCTCTCTGCCTGGAACTGACCTCCGTTACAGACGCCATTTTGAAGGATACGTACAGGAACTTCATGAAATTATAGGGGCTGAAGCACGAATATTCCACTATGTCCCACAACAAATTCCACATTTCTCCAATAGAAATTCGTCTAGAAAAAATATGTTGCTTTACTTATTGTACGAAGAGCCATCCTATTGGTGCCTGCTTCAGCTTCTTTACATCTGAGTCCAGCGCCATGATCGCCAATTTTGTTAAGGTTGTTTGAATTTAAAATATTTTGTCGCCATTTCAGTATGCTATCTCAGAACCATCCCGTTCACCTGAAGTAAGCGGGGCAGTCATAAAGTTTAAATTGCTTCGTCAAAAAAAAAAAAAAAAAAAAAAGCGGGTAAGCGATTTATTTCTGTTCATTTGCACATTTGCAAGTACACGTTTACAGTTCTGACCCACTGATATGGTGGAGATGCCATGCGCCACTTTGTTTTCGCTACGGTACACTAGTGGCGTCCTGTGGTATTGTGGAGCGGAGTATTTTCAATTTATGGTACTATAGTAGGAGATACTGATGTTTACAAAAGCTATCGGTACAAATTTATGTCTTAATTACACAATCCATGCGATCACACATATTTATTTCAGTTACCATGTGTTGTAAATGACAAAAGCGTTTCTTTTGAGGTATAGTCAAGCGCAGCACGCACGTTTAACACATGTTAACAATGGTTCCTCATCGCATCATTTATTGTAAAATAAATAAGGGGTAACTAATGATCCAAATAGCTCTTCATCTTTATTTTATACTGTCTATTAAATACGTAAAATGTAATCGATATGTTCCAGGAAATGTCGAAATTTTATGAAGCAAGTAAAATGTTTCACATTAAACTTTATTACTGACCAGTTATGAATCTCCTGATTTACTAGCGTAATTAGTTGCATTGAGAGATATTATTTAAAGTAATGTGAGAAAATTCCCATACCTACAAAGCTTCTATTGCTTACTGCCGCTACTCAGGTGAAACTTACTAACCTTAATTGAATCCTCCTTTTGTCCAAATTTGAAACAACGATTTCATTTCTCCAAAAATAATTTGCCTGGAAAGTTATTGATGGTACAAACTTTCGCATTCTACGATATACTTTTACAAAATTAAATGACATATGAATAAAAAACACTTGTAACCCTAATTCTTAGGAATTTGATAATCTATACTTCTGCGGAAATTAATGTGCTAGTTACAAAATTACTGAAAATAAAAGTTTATGTTACAAGAAAATTATCGCGGGAAATGCCAGATTATAAATGTGGCCCATGGGTACCAATTCAGGGCGTCTGTGTTAAGTTTTTGACTCATAAAGATAACATGACAGTCAGTCTGTGACTAACTTACTGCCGGCCGCGGTGGTGTAGCGGTTCTGGCGCTGCAGTCCGGAACCGTGGGACTGCTACGGTCGCAGGTTCGAATCCTGCCTCGGGCATGGGTGTGTGTGATGTCCTTAGGTTAGTTAGGTTTAAGTTGTTCTAAGTTCTAGGGCACTTATGACCTAAGATGTTGAGTCCCATAGTGCTCAGAGCCATTTGAACCATTTTTGACTAACTTACTACTTGAAAGACACTGTGCCACTCGTCCGAAAATGTTTGCCATTTGTCTCACTGTCTATACAAGTTGTGTCGTAAACAGCTGCTCTGATGTTAATAAATGATGAAAAAGGCGAAGAAATATATTTCAGTCGTCACATAAGAAACCCGGATTTAGACAACGCAAGAGGAGAAGATAAGGAAAACATTTTTAGTTTCCAATTATTTCTTCCAAAATTAATTAAATGGTGCAAGAACGGCGAATATTCCTATCTAAAATGCAGTTAGCCTACTTTGTTTGATATTTAACTTTGTTGCATACTGATTGGAATGCACTACTACACTAGAATTAGGCAGTTCCTCGTAGCTAGGTGAATAAAAGCTCTGCTCATAAACTTTCCGTGATTGAAATGTCCAAATGTGTGAGAATTTCTAAGGGACCAAACTGCTGAGGTCATCGGTCCCTAGACTTACGCACTACTTAAACTAACTTACGCTAAGAGCAACACACACACCCATGCCCGAGGGAGGATTCGAACCTCCGACGGGACCAGCCACACAGTCCGTGACATGGCACCTCTAACCGTGCGGCCACTCCGCGCGGCCCGTGATTGAACCAGATTGCTTTAGGGTGTTTCAATACAAGTTACTTACGACTGCCGCTGTCTCGTTAGAGAGTAATTTCCACGGTTTACGACTGCATTACTCTGTAACTACACTCCTGGAAATGGAAAAAAGAACACATTGACACCGGTGTGTCAGACCCACCATACTTGCTCCGGACACTGCGAGAGGGCTGTACAAGCAATGATCACACGCACGGCACAGCGGACACACCAGGAACCGCGGTGTTGGCCGTCGAATGGCGCTAGCTGCGCAGCATTTGTGCACCGCCGCCGTCAGTGTCAGCCAGTTTGCCGTGGCATACGGAGCTCCATCGCAGACTTTAACACTGGTAGCATGCCGCGACAGCGTGGACGTGAACCGTATGTGCAGTTGACGGACTTTGAGCGAGGGCGTATAGTGGGCATGCGGGAGGCCGGGTGGACGTACCGCCGAATTGCTCAACACGTGGGGCGTGAGGTCTCCACAGTACATCGATGTTGTCGCCAGTGGTCGGCGGAAGGTGCACGTGCCCGTCGACCTGGGACCGGACCGCAGCGACGCACGGATGCACGCCAAGACCGTAGGATCCTACGCAGTGCCGTAGGGGACCGCACCACCACTTCCCAGCAAATTAGGGACACTGTTGCTCCTGGGGTATCGGCGAGGACCATTCGCAACCGTCTCCATGAAGCTGGGCTACGGTCCCGCACACCGTTAGGCCGTCTTCCGCTCACGCCCCAACATCGTGCAGCCCGCCTCCAGTGGTGTCGCGACAGGCGTGAATGGAGGGACGAATGGAGACGTGTCGTCTTCAGCGATGAGAGTCGCTTCTGCCTTGGTGCCAATGATGGTCGTATGCGTGTTTGGCGCCGTGCAGGTGAGCGCCACAATCAGGACTGCATACGACCGAGGCACACAGGGCCAACACCCGGCATCATGGTGTGGGGAGCGATCTCCTACACTGGCCGTACATCACTGGTGATCGTCGAGGGGATACTGAATAGTGCACGGTACAACCAAACCGTCATCGAACCCATCGTTCTACCATTCCTAGACCGGCAAGGGAACTTGCTGTTCCAACAGGACAATGCACGTCCGCATGTATCCCGTGCCACCCAACGTGATCTTGAAGGTGTAAGTCAACTACCCTGGCCAGCAAGATCTCCGGATCTGTCCCCCATTGAGCATGTTTGGGACTGGATGAAGCGTCGTCTCACGCGGTCTGCACGTCCAGCACGAACGCTGGTCCAACTGAGGCGCCAGGTGGAAATGGCATGGCAAGCCGTTCCACAGGACTACATCCAGCATCTCTACGATCGTCTCCATGGGAGAATAGCAGCCTGCATTGCTGCGAAAGGTGGATATACACTGTACTAGTGCCGACATTGTGCATGCTCTGTTGCCTGTGTCTATGCGCCTGTGGTTCTGTCAGTGTGATCATGTGATGTATCTGACCCCAGGAATGTGTCAATAAAGTTTCCCCTTCCTGGGACAATGAATTCATGGTGTTCTAATTTCAATTTCCAGGAGTGTACTTGGTTAGTATGTCAAATGTGCGAAGTACTGAATGCATATTGTATACCTAAGGAAAAAATGGTTCAAATGGCTCTGAGCACTATGGGACTCAACATCTGAGGTCATCAGTCCCCTAAGTTCAACCTTTCCAGCGACTCACAGAAGATGTTTTGCACGAATGTGGAATTTCACGAACGTATCTGTGGATGTCCGGAGTAATAAGTACTGTTTGGGTATGTGTTTGTTTATCGTACAACATACATTAAAATTTTTTAAATAACGAGATTCCGAGATGATGTTACAGATTTGCAGAGATTATGGAGAAGAGTATATGTATCAGTTTGAAGTAGGAATCTCTGGTCCGGAAACGACAGAGTCGAAAGTTATAAGCGAAAATCGTTTTGATATCTCTGACAGTGGAATACGTGTCCTGCTACTGTTGTTGGTAAGACTTTAGGGTAGATAACTTTCAGATGCAGTAGTGTGGACCAAAACAAGAAAAAATTGTCTAATAAACATAGACTTCATAAACGCATCCGTTAAGACCTATGAGCACTTGTGCATCTTCAGAACTGTGAAATAGAAGGGACTTTTCATAAATAGTGCACACTACTTTTTTTTACTTACACGTTTTTCTTTTTCAATATCTCTTTACAGTCCCTCAATATAGTGTCCCAGTTTCTCTGTGACGGAAGCTCTGTTATTCCATCCAGGACACCACTTCTGTTCATCTGTGTAATGGCTCCAGTAATGGCGATAGAAATCTCTTTCAGAGAAAGACAACGACGTTCATGCATAGGTTATTTCAGTTTCGGGAATCAGTCGAAGTCTGATATGGACTCATGTTCGAGCTGTAAGGAGAATGCGGCAACGCTTGCCATCAGTATTCGTGCAGTTTTTGGGCCAAAACACTGCCGATATGCGGGCAGGCATTATCGTGGAGAACGAGAAGCCCAGCCTAGAGCAACTGAGATCGGGTTTTCTGCATTTTTCTGCGCAGGTTTTGCATGAAGTTAAGATAAAACACTGCTGTGACGCTTGTTTCACATGAGAGTCCATCTGTCATGTCGGTTCCTTGGTGTTCATAAACAAGAATCATTTGTTTGATATTTGATTGGACGCGTCGAATTTTTTTTCGGACTTGGAGAATCTGAAGTTGTCCATTCAACGGACTGTGATTTCAACTCCGGTTCAACGTCTCTAGCGCACGTTTCATCAATTGTGACAATTCGACGCAAGAATTCTTGACCTTCACGGTCGAATCGTTTAAGCAAAGTTGCGATGTCCAGGCGTTTCTGCTTCTCTCCAGCAGTCAAACAGTGTGGGACCCATCTCACAGAATTTTTTCTCTTCTTCAAATTATTGTGAGAATACGGAATACTGACGTTGGGGGAATTCCCGTGGCTTCAGCGAGTTCCTAGCAAGTCGCACTGCCATCTTCTTCAAGAACATCTGCCACAAGTTCCACACATCTGTTTCATCTGTTGACGTGTTTCGCCTTCCGGGTCTTGGATTATGGTCTATGCTCATATGACCACCACGAAAAGTACTAGCCCGGCGTGAAACTGTGTTACAGTCCACTGTAAGCTCACCCCAAACTTCGCTTCACGTACTGTGGGTATCTGTTGGGTTTTTGCCGCGTAAAATTTCTATCTTGATGTACGATCTCTGGTCTTCAATAGTCACTGTACTGTAGGCCCCTGCAGTGTACATTTCTTCCTCTCGCCAATTTTATGTTAGAGTACACAGCGAAAAAATAAAACCCGTGCTTCTTCCTCAACCTCCCAACCACAGCTGACGTACTGTTGTATCAAACAGCCCACAGAAATTCCAACCTCTGCATTATTCATGAAATGTCCCTCGAAAATATCTTCTACCTTAAGTTCTTTGCTATTACAAACGACATACAATATGAGTTAACAAATGAAACATTGTTGTGTTACTGTGCGCCAGCAGAGGTTCTAATATAATCTACTTGTTACTACAGTCAACCTGCGTCTGTGAGTCATGCCTAACGGAGGTGTTCAATATAGTATCTATTCACAACAAGACCGACGTCTTAGAGATCATGCACTCTGCGAAAAACTGCCGGTTGATCACAAATGCGCTAGCAGACATTGATAACGCCTCCCTGTTCTCTTTGTATATCATTAATGGGACTTGCATACACGGAAGGAAGGCAAGGGAGAAAAATTAGGGTTTAATGTCCAGTTGACATGGAGGTCATTAGAGACGGACCACAAGCTCGGAATGTTTCAAAAATGGGGAAGGAAATCGGCCGCACAATTTTCAAAGGAACCATTCCGGCATTTGCGTGGAGCTGTTTAGGGAATCTGGATGTACGGACGCGGGTGTGAACCGGCATCCTACATCTACATCTACATCTACATCCATACTCCACAAGCCACCTGACGGTGTGAGGCGGAGGGTACCTTCAGTACCTCTATCGGTTCTCCCTTCTATTCCAGTCTCGTATTGTTCGTGAAAAGAAGGATTGTCGGTATGCCTCTGTGTGGGCTCTAATCTCCTCTGATATTATCCTCGTGGTCTCTTCGCGAGATATACGTAGGAGGGAGCAATATACTGCTTGACTCTTCGGTGAAGGTACGTTCTCGAAACTTTGACAAAAGCCCGTACCGAGCTACTGAGCGTCTCTCCTGCAGAGTCTTCCACTGGAGTTTATCTATCATCTCCGTAACGCTTTCGCGATTACTAAATGATCCTGTAACGAAGCGCGCTGCTCTCCGTTGGATCTTCTCTATGTCTCGTATCAACCCTATCTGGTACGGATCCCACACTGCTGAGCAGTATTCAAGCAGTGGGCGAACAAGCGTACTGTAACCTACTTCCTTTGTTTTCGGATTGCATTTCCTTAGGATTCTTCCAATTAATCTCAGTCTGGCATCTGCTTTGCCGACGATCAACATTATATGATCATTCCATTTTAAATCACTCCTAATGCGTACTCCCAGATAATTTATGGTATTAACTGCTTCCAGTTGCTGACCTGCTATTTTGTAGCTAAATGATAAAGGATCTATCTTTCTGTGTATTTGCAGCACATTACACTTGTCTACATTGAGATTCAATTGCCATTCCCTGCACCATGCGTCAATTCGCTGCAGATCCTCCTGCATTTCAGTACAATTTTCCATTGTTACAACCTCTCGATACACCACAGCATCATCTGCAAAAAGCCTCAGTGAACTTCCGATGTCATCCACCAGGTCATTTATGTATATTATGAATAGCCACGGTCCTATGACACTCCCCTGCGGCACACCTGAAATCACTCTTACTTCGGAAGAATTCTCTCCATTGAGAATAACATGCTGCGTCCTGTTATCTAGGAACTCCTCAATCCAATCACACAATTGGTCTGATAGTCCATATGCTCTTACTTTGTTCATTAAACGACTGTGGGGAACTGAATCGAACGCCTTGCGGAAGACAAGAAACACGGCATCTACCTGTGAACCCGTGTCTATGGCCCTCTGAATCTCGTGGACGAATAGCGCGAGCTGGGTTTCACACGACCGTCTTTTTCGAAACCCATGCTGATTCCTACAGAGTAGATTTCTAGTCTCCAGAAAAGTCATTATACTCGAACACAATACGTGTTCCAAAATTCTACAACTGATCGACGTTAGAGATATAGGTCTATAGTTCTGCACATCTGTTCGACGTCCCTTCTTGAAAACGGGGATGACCTGTGCCCTTTTCCATTCCAAAGGATTGGAACGCTACGCTCTTCTAGAGACCTACGGTACACCGCCGCAAGAAGGGGGGCAAGTTCCTTCGCGTACTCTGTGTTAAATTGAACTGGTATCCCATCAGGTCCAGAGGCCTTTCCTCTTTTGAGCGATTTTAATTGTTTCTCTATCCCTCTGTCGTCTATTTCGATATCTACCATTTTGTCATCTGTGCGACAATCTAGAGAAGGAACTATCGAATGCGAGTCCAGCATGCTAACCACTGCGCCATCTCTGTCGCGCTTGCACCAAAGACTTCAAGTGTGGGATAATAGGCCACCATTGTGCTGAGAAATACAGAGATAAAACTGCAATGTAAAAGTACTTCACAAACTTATGAAGACACAATCTGATCCCATTAGAATTAATGTGTTTTCTAGTAACCCAGAACTGTGAATACACTTTACAGTAACAACCCAAACATGTTTACTGTTGTATCCGTCTACAGTAATAAGGAAAAGTGTCCTCATATATTTGCTGCATTATGTAGTTCGTTCGTAACAGAAAGGAGCTTGCAAAAGAAGCGATTTATTCGTACAGTCTGTTAAGCAAGAGTGTGATCGGTAATACACACAGATGGTAAACGATATCGCCGTAGTTCTTTCACAACCCACCAAAGGGAACGTTTGTCTTTCATGTAATGTCCCTAAAGCATTAGTTTACTTTGAATTCTTGACTGAAATACACAAGAATAGACATTAATGCATGTTACGCGTCGCATTTTGAGGCTCTGTATCTCTACAGCCCCGAAGGTCCGAAACTGAGCCATGGTTCAAATGGTTCAAATGGCTCTGAGCACTATGGGACTCAACTGCTGAGGTCATTAGTCCCCTAGAACTTAGAACTAGTTAAACCTAACTAACCTTAGGACATCACAAACATCCATGCCCGAGGCAGGATTCGAACCTGCGACCGTAGCGGTCTCGCGGTTCCAGACTGCAGCGCCAGAACCGCGCGGCCACTTCGGCCGGCAAACTGAGCCATGCTGCGGCGTCTAAGTATATGGGGAAATCAAAGTACTATGTATAAAAGTGGGTAACACTATAAATCAGTTAAAAACGTGGATGACTTTGAAGAACGTGATTCAATCGATAAATTGACTCCAAAGCAGGAAAAAATGATTATTGCCCGTTTTTCGGAAAACCTATTCTTAACATTACATCAAACGCAACCAAAATTAAGTGGATTGGCTCTCAAGGTTGCCTGAGGCTAATCCTACTGAGAATATTTTACACCAAAAAGGAGTTACAAGGAAAAAGTCTTCTATTGAAATGGTTGTCAACGCATATTCGACCCATTTGGATGTCTCTTCCACGTGAATACGCGGAAAACCTGGTTTCAAGCAGGTCTCGGAGATGCCAAGCAATTATCGACGCTGCGGGTGACTGTACGTATTATTAACTGTAACTGCATTTTTCTTTTGTTCATATATGAGATATGTACACGTTTTAATTTGTTGCCAAATGCTTCTTTCTACTGATTAACCTGACCACGATCTTACTTAACAGACTGTTGTTCACGGTAGCGGAGATAAACAACTGCTCATAACTCATAAGCTACGACTTTTAGAGGCCATGTTTACTGGGCGGTTTTGTCTTGTTTTGGTCCTTATTAGTACTGTTAATTTCTGTCGTTCCCACTAGGTGGCAAACGGGAATAAGTTATTCCATCACGGCGCAGACTGTGCAGTGTTTTGTATGGTTTCATGAATCGAAATCCGCTTCCACACACTTCATACACAATGCAGGACTAAATATCACAAGTAACCACACCAAAGACAAACTATTATTAAGTCGTACAATCGTTCAATGTGTACATCACACAGTGCGCTGGGTCAGGGTCAGCCAGCAGTATCTGACGCAGAAATTGAACAAGTTCGGCAGTCTTAGGTTCATAGTCATAAATCATCGAGACGTGCCAGCTTAGAATTGAGTGTGCCTAGAGGGACAGTGTGGAAGGTACTGCGGGAACGCCTGTCAGTCAAACCATATAAACTGGAATTGTTGCAAGCTTTAAGAGCAAGTGACAAAAGGAAAAAAAGAGCTGAGTTTGGGGGGAGGGGGATGTTTAAGGAAATGCAGACTGATGCTGATTTTCTTCTCAGTGACGAAGCCACTGACGGCCTGGGGTACAGTGCCCCGGCATTATGTTCGGATATAGACTGAGCAGAAACCAAGTCACGTAATCGAACATGCACGGGGCTAGCCTAAAGATAAATGTCTTTTGCGCTGTAAGCTGTAACAAGATTCACGGTCCTTTCTTTTTTACCGAGTCAACTGTAACTGGCATATTGTACCTGGGCATGCTCGAACATCGTCGAATGCTTCAATTACAACAGGGTATGCGGACAGAATTTATTTTCCAGCAAGACGGCGCACTACCACGTTATCATAGCGAAGCTGTCGCGTATCTCTGTAGGGTGTGACGACTTGAAATGGACGTGTGGAACAGTATCCTGGCCACATCGATCACCTGATTTAACCCCAATGGACTTTTGTATATAGGGCTGACATCAGAGTGTTTGTTCTTCCGCTTCCAGGAAACGGCGAGCTGCGACGACGGATAACACAATTAGTTGCAAAGATTTGCTTCAGAGGATATGGAAGGAAGCTGATTACAGATGTGACATTTGTTGTGTTGCAAAAGGTAGCCACACAGAACGTTTGTAAATGAAACTTTAAGATATACTGCATTCAGTGCTGTATCAAACATTTCTGTAAGTTATTTACCTGTTTCGCAAGTAAAGGTTACTTTTCTATAACGAGTTTATAAATGCTGTGTATATACAGGGTGATCAAAAAGTCAGTATAAATTTGAAAACTGAATAAACCACGGAATAATGTAGATAGAGAGGTACAAATTGACACACATGCTTGGAATGACATGGGGTTTTAATTAGAACCGAAAAAATACAAAAGTTTAAAAAATGTCCGACAGATGGCGTTTCATCTGATCAGAATAGCAATAATTAGCATAACAGAGTAAGACAAAGCAAAGATGATGTTCTTTACATGAAATGCCCAATATGTCCACCATCATTCCTCAACACAAGCTGTAGTCGAGGAATAACGTCGTGAACAGCACTGTAAAGCATGTCCGGAGTTATAGTGAGGCATTGGCGTCGGATGTTGTCTTTCAGCATCCCTAGAGATGTCGGTCGATCACGATACATTTGCGACTTCAGGTAACCCCAAAGTCAATAAACGCACGGACTGAGGACTGGGGACCTGGGAGGCCAAGCATGACGAAAGAGGTGGCTGAGCACACGATCATCACGAAACGACGCGCGCAAGAGATCTTTCACGCGTCTAGCAACATGGGGTGGAGCGCCATCCTGCATAAAAATCGTACGTTCTAGCAGGTGTTTATCAGCCAGGCTGGGGATGATGCGATTCTGTAACATATCGGCGTATCTCTCACCCGTCATGGTAGCTGTTACAGTGCGCCATCTGTCAGACATTTTGTGAACTTTTTTTTTTCTAATAAACCCCCCCCCCCCATGTCATTCCAAGCATGTGTCAATTTTTACCTCTCTATCTACATTATTCCGTGGTTTATTAAGTTTTCAAATTTATATTGACTTTTTGATCACCCGGTAAATTAGACACGAGGTGCGAGGACAGATCGGTAAGGGAAGCCATTATTCAGTACTTTTGGACAGCTAGTATCTTTTGCTGTAGTTACAGTAAATCTCCTTTCGTTTGACGTGTTATCAATTAGCTTTGTGAAGTGCACAGATGTAGGTGACGTATAGGTATTGTAATCTACCCCTTCCTTTCTTGTTGTTGCTACTGTCCACGATGGTGAGGTCTTTTCAGGAGATTCGAGAGGAGTAAGATTTACAATACACTTTTTACTTATCCTTCCTAGCACAGTTGGCTCCATTTCTTCATGCCTAGGGCTCTGATTATTGAAGCCGAAATTCTCACATTTTAGGTTATCGTGGTTCAATTGGTGTAAATAATTTTGAAGAATGTCTTTGGAGAATTTTTTTTTTCTCGAGAACTTACTGTCTTGCATTTTACTGTATCACACTGACTTTTGAATTATCACATTAATAAAGCCGGAATTACAATGTTCGTCCAAAATACAAAAATAAAAGGCATGCTTGCTACTTCTTCACTCTGCGGTTTATTTATTTATTTATCGTATCCAAGACATGACCATTTTACAAAAAAAAAAAAAAAAAAAAAAAAAAAAAATATTACAATGCAAGAGAAGCAGTTATAATACAATAATACATGGTTATAAGGTAAATTAACTACAATAATATAGGAAAGTATGCAACATATAATGATAAGCGCTAAGGATGCGAAACAGAGCGATTTTCATATCCCACGTGAAGCCCAATACACTGCAGCTTGAATAGCCTTGTCATTTGCTTCAAATAGGTCTTGAGTCGAACACGGGTTGTTTAGCTTCCTGCAGACCAGTAGGTGTTGTGGGTCTTGCTGTTCTCCACACTCGCAGGGCTCGTCTGCACTGATGTAGCCCCATTACTCTGCGGTAATAACAATATTCCAAAGGGTGTAGAAGTTTTCTTGACAGATGAATTTCAACTAGTTTAAACTGTTATTTTACGAATGCATTCAGAATAAACATAATAAACAGTACTAGACTGCGTAATTCTTAACGGAAATTTTAACTGTGCCAAATAATTTCTAATTTCAAATGTTCCTAAAAAGATTTAACTGTATGTTCAGAGCTAATACACATCGATTATAACAACGAAAACAAAGTAATTCCTTTTCATAAATTTTAGCTTGAAATATAACATATTGTGTATAGAATTATATGAAACTTTTCATAAAAACAGCTGAGATAATGACATGTCGAACAATCGGATCTACTGCCGGATGTTTGTGTCGCTCTGGCACAATATTTCGGCCACGTAACTCGTTGCCTTCTTCAGGTGCTACCTGAAGAAGGCAACGCCGGGAAAGCCTGAAGAGTTATAGCTGAGATAATATTGACTAGTCCAAAATTCGAAAAATACTTCTGGTATCGACTACTACGGTTGAGGATAAATAATACTAGAGGAGGATGTCCCTTTACAGTTTGTACGAAAAAATGGATGAACCTCTTCATAACATTTGGAAATGCTTCTTCTGCGATATTTTTTAGACAGTAGTCCCCCCCCCCCCGCCCCCCCCCCCCAATCTCTGTTCGAGATGAACCTCATAACAGGAGTTACCGATGCTAAAGCTCCACTGACGTTAATCATAGCGATCCCCACAACGCATGTGAAGGTCACTACGTCACACCGTGCGAAAAGCAGTAACCGTCGGCCGCCGGCGCACTTCTCACACGAGAAGTCGCGGCAGATGCGGCTCCCTAGGTGCAGATGTGCTCCGGATCTGCACTACTTAGGTCGAATGGCCGACCGGACCCCGGCGGGTGGTCGCTGACCTGTGAGTTCGCGACGTTCCCTCTCCTGTCACAAAACGAATCGAATTACGCAAATACGGAAGGGATTTTCCGGCCCGCTGGCCGGGTCGCCATCATTAATCAGTATTAGGGCCGCGGAGCAAGTTTCGATGAGCAAACATCGATTCATTGTCGGGCGGGCGGCGGACCTCAGCACTGCCGACAAATCTGACCCCGAGTGCGGCTGCTGGTCGCACAAAGAGCGGCAGCGCGAGCAGCAGCGGCCGGCTGGCGATTCATTAATTATCCCTCGCAGCTCCCGTGGCGGACGTGCCCGCTGGACTGCGGCCGCCGCCTTGCACCCTGCTCTGCTCCCTGCTGGACACTAATGCCACACAATCCGGGCCCCGTGAGAACCACGACGAACGCGCTGTGCATTTCCTTCAGCCGCTGACATTCACATTTACTGACAAGAATACTCTGCAGAGGAAAGGAAAAGAAAATTGGGGATCCGTTAGCTGACGATGAGTTTAGCTTTCTGCAAGGTAGGCGGAACGGAGGGGTACTTCTGACGTTGCGACTGGTAATAGAAACAAGCTTTAAGAAAAATCAAGACACGTTCATCGGATCCGCCGACCCGGAAAAAAACACACTACCGCGTGAAATGTGCCAAGGTGTTCGAAATTCTGAGAAAAATAGAGCGCTAGGAAAAGACGGATAATACAGAACACTAGTTGCAAAATACCAACGCGAATTCTTTACAGACGAATGGAAAAACTGGTAGAAGCCGACCTCGGGGAAGATCAGTTTGGATTCCGTAGAAATGTTGGAACACATGAGGCAATACTGACCTTACGACTTATCTTAGAAGAAAGATTAAGAAAAGGCAAACCTACGTTTCTAGCATTTGTAGACTTAGAGAAAGCTTTTGACAATGTTAACTGGAATACTCTATTTCAAATTCTGAAGGTGGCAGGGGTAAAATACAGGGAGCGAAAGGCTATTTACAGTTTGTACAGAAACCAGATGGCAGTTATAAGAGTCGAGGGGCATGAAAGGGAAGCAATGGTTGGGAAAGGAGTAAGACAGGGTTGTAGCCTTTCCCCGATGTTATTCAACCTGTATATTGAGCAAGCAGTAAAGGAAACAAAAGAAAAATTCGGAGTAGGTATTAAAATTCATGGAGAAGAAGTAAAAACTTTGAGGTTCGCCGATGACATTGTAATTCTGTCAGAGACAGCAAAGGACTTGGAAGAGCAGTTGAACGGAATGGACAGTGTCTTGAAAGGAGGATACAAGATGAACATCAACAAAAGCAAAACGAGGATAATGGAATGTAGTCAAATTAAGTCGGGTGATGCTGAGGGAATTAGATTAGGAAATGAGACACTTAAAGTAGTAAAGGAGTTTTGCTATTTAGGGAGTAAAATAACCGATGATGGTCGAAGTAGAGAGGATACAAAATGTAGACTGGCAATGGCAAGGAAAGCGTTTCTCAAGAAGAGGAATTTGTTAACATCGAGTATAGATTTAAGTGTCAGGAAGTCATTTCTGAAAGTATTTCTATGGAGTGTAGCCATGTATGGAAGTGAAACATGGACGATAACTAGTTTGGACAAGAAGAGAATAGAAGCTTTCGAAATGTGGTGCTACAGAAGAATGCTGAAGATAAGGTGGGTAGATCACATAACTAATGAGGAGGTATTGAATAGGATTGGGGAGAAGAGAAGTTTGTGGCACAACTTGACTACAAGAAGGGATCGATTGGTAGGACATGTTTTGAGGCATCAAGGGATCACAAATTTAGCATTGGAGGGCAGTGTGGAGGGTAAAAATCGTAGAGGGAGACCAAGAGATGAATACACTAAGCAGATTCAGAAGGATGTAGGTTGCAGTAGATACTGGGAGATGAAGAAGCTTGCACAGGATAGAGTAGCATGGAGAGCTGCATCAAACCAGTCTCAGGACTGAAGACCACAACAGCAACAACAGCTGGCAAACGCGACATGCTGGGGATGCATTTTGCTAACTGTCTATTAGAAACGATAACAAAAAATTAACTATGTTTGTAGTGCAATATTGAAACAAAAAATCATTTTCAAGTATTTGTTAAAACATCGTCGAAATCATGGAACAGTCGTACAAAGAAATACCCATAACGCACAAATATATAAGTACGGTATCCACATTGAGAAACATAATATACAAAATACTAATTCTCTGTAATGTTTGTTTCACTCAGAACTCGATCGTAAAAAAAAATTTCTAGTTACATGCCCAGGCAGCTGGGCGCAGCAGCTTCGCGTGTCTGCCACGCGTTTTTGTAAACGTATCTATCACAATCCCTCTTCATAGCTCTATACACGACTGTTGTTCTCGCCTACGGACGTTTCCGTTTCGCACTTGAAAGGTGTCAATAGTACTGCCAGGTGTCACGGACTTCCTTCAGTTGTCTCGACTGTACGAATGTCTTAAAATAAATCTATTACAACCTCACGCAGGATTTTTTCACACATCTCAATGAAGTGTGTGTCGTACAATAAAGTATTTGTGCATGTACATCCAGCGGCATATGCGGATGCTGATTGAGAAATTCATTACGAATAGAGTTAGCGGCACAGAAGTAATAAATTTAAACGTCTTGCATGATGCGCCAGTTTTCTACGCATCTCATTGTTAATGACGACATACCTGCTGTACTATGATACGTAGGTCGTTCTTACCCTCCCAGCGATTAATGTCTGACATAAGGGATATGAGTACCATGTTTGGTTAAATTCAGTCCTGTGGTTTAGGAGGAGATATGGAACATATATACGCACATTCCAACATCCATTTTTATAATATGTGTGGATATGTAAGAACCGACAGGGAACAATAAAAAAAGACGAAGAAGCAAGAGCACCGACTAAAAAAATTTGTAAGAGGAAAATGTAGTCTTTCGCGCTTTTCTGTTCAATCTATACATAAAGAAAGCAATGATGTAAAATAAAAGAAATATTCAAAACTGGGATTAAAATTCAGGGTGAGAGGATATGAATCGTAAGATTCACTATGACTCTGTTATCTCAATGAAATGAAGAAGAATTACGGGACCTGTTGAATGGAATGAATAGTCTAATCAGTACACATTACGGGCTGAGAGTAAAACGACGAATAACAGAAATGAGATTAGCAATGAACTTAACATCAAAATCTGGGGCCACAAAGTAGACGAAGTTAAGGAATTCTGCTACCTTGGAAGCAAAACAATACACGACGGCCGGCCAGGGTGGCCGAGCGGTTCTAGGTGCTACAGTCTGGAACCGCGCGAACGCTACGGTCGCACGTTCGAATCCTGACTGGGGCATGGATGTGTGTCATGTTCTTAGGTTAGTTATGTTTAATTAGTTCTAGAAGACTGATGACCTTTGAAGTTAAGTCCCATAGTGCTCAGAGCCATTTGAACCAATACACGACGGACGAGGCAAGGAAGACATGAAAAGCAGATTAGGACAGGCATTCCTGGCCGAAACAAGGCTTCTGGGAATAAACATAGGATGAAATTTCTCAGAATGCAGCTTTGAAGCACAGCATTGTAATGAGAGGTGGTGCTATCAAAGGATGTTGAAACTGAGGAGAGCTGCTAAAGAATGACCAATTTCTTCGCAGAATCAGCGAAGAAATAACATACGTTAAACGCTGACAAGAAGAAGATACAGGCTGACAGTACACGTGTTGAGGCGTTTGGGAATAACTTCCATGGCACTGAAGGTAACTGTTGAGGGTGAAAACTGTAAGGGAAGACAGAGACTGGAATACATTCAATAAATAATTGAGGACGTAACGTTCAAGCGTTACTCTGAGATGAAGGGGTTGGCACCGCAAAGGAATTCGTGGCCGGCCGAAACATCCGCAAGCCCAATGACTCCAAGAAGCAGCTCCGTTCTTCTAGCTGGGGATTACAATCATCTTCTGTCTGCGAATTAAATTTGGATGTTGTAAACTCCGCCCCCTGCAAAGCACAGAACGTATCTTTTTCTGTTCAGCCAATCGCTTTTCGACAACAATGTCTCATCATCTATGCATCTCGGTTTAGTTCTAAAATTAATTATGACGATGCGATTTGTACAGGCTGGCTTGAATTTACGCCTTTTTAGACTTTCACGGCATGTCCTGTTTTCAATGCGTTTGTGTTACGGTGTTTGATTTTAATTGCATACATTTGATATGGATCTTAAACAATTCTACATAAGGCCACAACGCGCTTTCAGCCTGTATTCTGTCATTATTTTCGGACATAGAGCAATAACTGCTGTTCTACTAAGTATCGTTCCACATTTTTAACGTGAAAGTGGTTTTTATTTTCAGTTATAAGGTTTTGCTTTGCTTCTGGAGCAGGGCCAGGGTAGAGGTGGTTGGGCTCTCTCTTTTTTTTCTAGGTCTGCGACCCATGACCACTACCCCGTGCAAAGACCACTCTTTCTCCCTCAGTTTTGCGAGTTTTTAGATTTGGCTCACCCTTTTGTGCTACTGTGTGTGTTTGTGTGTTTTACCTTCTTCGTTTTATAGTTTGACCATCTGACTGGATCCGCCCACTATCTTACCCAAGTAACTTTGAATTGCGGGACTGATGACCTCGCCGTTTGGTCCCATGACCTCAATCAATCAATCAGACAATCACATATTTAACGGACCACTGACACTTTCGCTACGTTACTCCCAGCGAAACACTAGCAATCGCTGAGTTACAATGTTTGAGATTCGGGATTCGTGTTCGAGGAAGCAAGACTAAAATCGCACCTGGAATACTGGTTTAGACTTTCCATGGTTAACCTAAATTATTCAATGCTTACACATGTACAGCCGCCTTCAGTCACTTCCCTGTCGACTAACCATTCTTCCTACCATTCTTCTAACTACCTGTGCAGAGTCTTAAGCAAGAAAGTAAGAGCAGATAAGAAATACTTGTGGTAATAAAGTACAATACTTCAGTCTTGCAGTCTACATGAACCCATTGCGTCTTTCGAAATGTAATGATTCGAATATGGATTTGGCGCATCAAGTTAACTGCCTTAATTTCGGTTAGCAGAACAACCTTTCCTGTACTTGTAGCAAATAGTGTTTTGTCCCTTTTAGTGTCGTTATCGGCAACTACAACAAATGAATACTTTTAACAATGCAAAAAAAAACAACACAGTCTACTGTATTACATGTTCACGAAAGTTGCCCCCTATTGGCCCTCTCTCCAGTCCGAGGCTTTCAATACGTACAATAGCCGTGAAGATTAATGTCCGGCAGATGTCCGCATATCCTTAATGATCATTTCCACTACCAGTCCAATGTAGGGCCTGTTAGGTTACGGCAGCCGTTGTTAATTCACACAATACGACCGTTTATATATAAATCAATCTCTTAATCGTTATGTGTATTCTTCATGTGATGTGTGCATTCATAAGAAATAGATTCTCAGATACGCGAGTAGCACGAAGGATTATTAATAGAACCCACTACGATGTCTGATTAATCGGGTCCCCTCACTGGAAATCAGCTGTATAAAAACGTTTTCCAAGGAGTTGTCTCTTCAAGTTGTGAAACAAATCAAAGCATGGTGGACTCTTATCAGGACTGTTTGCATGGGGAAGTTCAAATGGTTCAAATGGCTCTGAGCACTATGGGACTTAACATCTGTGGTCATCAGTCCCCTAGAACTTAGAACTACTTAAACCTAACCAACCTAAGGACATCACACACATCCATGCCCGAGGCAGGATTCGAACCTGCGAGCGTAGCAGTCGCGCGGTTCCGGACTGAGCGCCTAGAACCGCTAGACCACCGCGGCCGGCCATGGGGAAGTATTTCCTACCCATATTTGTCGAGAGTTTCTATTACTCGTAAAGCAATATGCGGTCTTACATTATCGGGCAGAATGAGGAGAGCAGACGCAAGTATGTCAGACCTTCTTTGAGGAGTTTTCGGACTCAAAACATTTTGCAGAAGCAGCTTGTAGTACGCGCCTGTTACACACGTCCCCTAGGACATTCTATTTGCAGCTATAATTTCATTTCATACTCGCAGTTTCACCTTCGATTGTTGGTGAAGGAATATTTTGGGCGTGGAGAGTCGGAACTTTTCCATTGTAATTTCATCAGGTGCAACAATTATTTTCAGAAACTGGTCTCTTTCTGTTCGATAACAATGAAGTAATTCTTCTGTTATTTTTTTGCAGCCTGCATTCTGCTCGTCAGTCAGATCATGCGAAACACATGTGACAGCAAAGTTCTCATTTTTAACTTTTCTGTTATGATTCTGTAAACTGAAGCGACAGACATTCTGGCCTCACATGCTATTTCATCACACGTTTTACGTCGATCATCTCTCAAAGTATCATCAGCAATAGCCTGAGAAGTGTAGTCCGTTGCAGTTGATGGCCTTCCACTTCTTGGGTTGTACTCAGTGCTTCCCGACCTTCACAGAAACTAGCAGATCACTGTCATACAACGCTAAGGTCCACTAGACTGTTCCCACACACCTTTCTCTAAGCGTTGTAAATTTCCGTTGGGTTCTTTCGACATAGGTATTCGATTTTGACCCAAGAACGGTGGTCAATAAATGTAATCGGACGTGACTCGGTTTCAGCTTCCATTCTGAAACTGAATTACTCACGATACAACCAGCAAATGTATATACGACTGTCACGCCTAAGATCTCGCTCGAACTGACATGAATTTCTGCTTGATCATGCGCTAAGCACAGGGAATGACCCTCGTATACCTTTATACCTATGTACCTTTCTACCTGTATACCTACCTGACGTATAGGATGAGCAGCGATCTGGGACAGCTGATGACAATGTAGTGCACCGAAAACATCGTTGAGTTACTGTAGGAGGATACAGGATGAGTTGGATAGAATTCTCATTTGCTGTGATGAATGGGTACTTGCTCGCAATGCGGGGAAATACAAGTTAATACAGATGAGTAGCAAAAACAGTGCTTTAATGTTAGAATACGATATGTAGGTTAAATATCCAGGCGTAAAGTTGCAAAGACGTATGAAATGGAAAGTTAGTTCGTCGGTAGGCCTATAACAGTTTCGAAAACGAAATGTTGTCTCGAAACCTGGCAGAAAATCCAAAGAGATTCTGGTCGTATGTGAAGTACGTTAGCGGCAAGAAACAATCAATGCCTTCTCTGCGCGATAGCAATGGAGATACTATCGAAGACAGTGTTGCCAAAGCAGAGTTACTAAACATGGTCTTCCGAAATGCCTTCACAAAAGAAGACGAAGTAAATATTCCAGAATTCTAATCAAGAACAGCTGCCAACATGAGTAACGTAAAAGTAAATATCCTCGGAGTAGTGAAGCAACTTAAATCACTTGATAAAAGCAAGTCTTCTGGTCCAGACTATATACCAATTAGCTTCCTTTCGGAGTATGCTGATGCATTAGCTCCATACTTAACAATCATACACAACCGTTCCCTTGACGAAAGATCCGTACCCAAAGACTGGAAAGTTGTACAGGTCACACCAATATTCAAGAAAGGTAGAGGAGTAATCCACTAAATTACAGGCCCATATCGTTAACGCCCATATGTAGCAGGATTTTAGAACATATATTGTGTTCGAACATTATGAATTACCTCGAAGAAAAAGGTCTATTGACACATAGTCAACATGGGTTTAGAAAACATCGTTCCTGTGAAACACAACTAGCTCTTTCTTCACATGAAGTGTTGAGTGCTATTGACAAGGGATTTCAGATCGATTCCGTATTTCTGGATTTCCGGAAGGCTTTTAACACTGTACCACACAAGCGGCTCGTAGTGAAATTGTGTGCTTATGGAATATCGTCTCAGTTATGTGACTGGATTTGTGATTTCCTGTCAGAGAGGTCACAGTTCGTACTAGTTGACGGAAAGTCATCGTGAAAACAGAAGTGATTTCTGGCGTTCCCCAAGGTAGTGTCATAGGCCCTTTGATGTTCCTTATCTATACAAACGATTTGGGAGACAATCTGAGCAGCCGTCATAGGTTGTTTGCAGATGACGCTGTCATTTATCGACTAATAAAGCCATCAGAAGATCAAAACCAACTGCAGAACGATATAGAAAAAATATCTGAATGGTGCGAAAGGTGGCAGTCGAATGTGTGAGGTCATCCACATGAGTGCTAAAAGGAACTCGTTAAACTTCGGTTACACAATAAATCAGTCTAATCTAAAAGCCGTAAATTCAACTAAATACCTAGGTATTACAATTACGAACAACTTAAATTGGAAGGAACACAAAGAAAATGTTGTGGGGAAGGCTAAACAAAGACTGCGTTTTATTGGCAGGACACTTAGAAAATGTAACAGACCTACTAAGGAAACTGCCTACACTACGCTTGTCCGTCCTCTTTTAGAATACTACTGCGCGGTGTGGGATCCTTACAATGTAGGACTGACGGAGTACATCGAAAAAGTTCATCACGTTTTATATTATCGCAAAATATGGGAGAGAGTGTCACAGAAATGATACAGGATTTGGGCTGGACATCATTAAAAGAAAGGCGTTTTTCGTTGCGGCGGAATCTTCTCACGAAATTCCAGTCACCAACTTTCTCCTCCGAATGCGAAAATATTTTGTTGACACCGACCTACATAGGGCGGAACGATCACCACCATAAAATAAGGGAGATCAGAGCTCGTACGGAAAGATATAGGTGTTCATTCTTTCCGCGCGCTATACGAGTTTGGAATAATAGAGAATTGTGAAGGTGGTTCGATGAACCTCTGCCAGGCACTTAAATGTGATTTTCAGAGTATCCATGTAGATGTAGATGAAAGTCCGATTTGTTGGGAGGACTATAAGTAAGTATAGCTCTTCCATAAATGAAAACGTGTATAGAACACTTGTGTGACACATTATTGAGTGCTATTCGAGTGTTTAGGATCCCCTCCAGCTGGGGTTGAAGGAAGGAATCGAAGAAGTTCAGAAGCGCGCTGCTAGATTTGTAACCGATAGGTTCGATTGACACGTATTTACAGAGTTAGTCCATGAACTTAAATGGGAATTCCTGGAGGGAAGACGACGTTCTTTTCGCGAAACACCATTGAAAATGTTTAGAGAACCTGCATCTGCGACTGAAAGCAGAACGAATCCACTGCCAGCACGTCGCGTAAAACGAGAGGAATTACGGCTTAAGGAGGGCTCCATTTGCGAGTGTATCAGCAAAACGAATGCCTATTAATGGTAAAAGGTACCCTCCGCCGTGCACCGTGTAAGGGCTTGCGGAGTATGTACGCAGACGTAGGAGGATAACAGGACCGTCGCGGCCGGCCCCTGATCACTGTGGGGTCGATGCGCCGCTCCACCTCGCAACGGCCCAGCGCGTGCTCAGGCAGCGCGAGGCTTTCAGCGCCGCCTAACAGCCGTGTTTACGCAATATTAGCGCCGTCAAAGGAGCGCGCCGGAGCTGCGGCCGGGTTGCCAGACGCACCAAACGCCAAACACCATTAGCCCGCCGAGGACCCACCTGCGGCCGCAGCGGCGGGCGGTTCGCAAGTTTACCTCCACCTCTGGTCGCTTACGAGCAGCTGTGTTCGCACAGCTATTTACAGTCTGCCAGGGACATATCTACCAAGGGGAGGCCATGACGCTGGAATCACGCATTTACTTCAGACCTTATGCGCCTTTTGTAGGTCATTAAAACAAAGTAATGAGCGAGTAGTACGGTGCACTATTCTGGCCATTCCGAGAAAATCGCAAGACAAGTTTTACTCGTCTATTCTGTAAATGATGAATCTGTGCGACGAAGCTGGTTGCAAGAACTCTTTGAGATCAAGTGGGGCCGCCGACACGATAGTTCAGCATATTCCTCAGAGTGTTAGTCGCCCTTTGTAACAAAAACTGAGTAACTGGATCACCGATGAAATTGATGGGCTGTCATGGGACGTCCACCCCGAACAAATGGATCGAATAATAACGAACAAAATAATGAGATTTTAAAAAAGAAGTAGGTAGCATTTGCGCTTTCCAGGAGGGTCGAGGACGATGGCTCAAATGGCTCTGAGCACTATGGGACTTAACATCCGAGGTCATCAGTCCCCTAGAACTTAGAACTACATAAACCTAACTAACCAAGAACATCACACACATCCATGCCCGAGGCAGGATTCGAACCTGCGACCGTAGCGGACGCGCGGATCCAGACTGAAGAGCCTAGAAAAAATGGTTCAAATGGCCCAGAGCACTATGGGACTTAATATCTGAGGTCATCAGTCCCCTAGAACTTAGAACTACTTAAACCTAACTAACCAAGAACATCACACACATCCATGCCCGAGGCAGGATTCGAACCTGCGACCGTAGCGGTCGCGCGGATCCAGACTGAAGAGCCTAGAAAAAATTGTTCAAATGGCTCTGAGCACTATGGGACTTAACATCTGGGGTCATCACTCCCATAGAACTTAGAACTACTCAATCCTAACTAACCTAAGGACATCACACACGTCCATGCCCGAGGCAGGATGCGAACCTGCGACCGTAGCGATCGCGCGGTTCCTGACTGAAGCGCCTAGAACCGCCCGCCACAGCCTCCGACGGTCGAGGACGGGACGACGTTTCGAATCTTGCTGACACTTGTCTTTTCATCTATATTTTTTTTTTTATCACAGGTCACATTATGTAATTTATGTGACATTTGAGAGGTAATATAATGAAAAATTGACGCGCATTTTCATGAAGTTGTAGTGAATTTCATATGTTATTGGACTATTTACTATCTTTAATTAACTTTTCAAGAACGAGGGACAGGCTTGGAAATCCCAAGTCGAATCTCGACAAATAAGGATTGAAATGGCGTTATTCAGTAATACAGTTAGTCACAATGTGCCAGACCACAAGACTAATGTACAATTGCTCGTCGGAGGTTCTCTCGTCATCACAAGTTGCAGTATAGTGTTTGTCGTATAGACATGGAAAGCATAAAATGAAACGGCTTCTCCTACATCGAATGGATGCATTTTTCCAGTATTTGCAGGAAATGAGCCGGCCGTGGTGGCCGAGCGGTTCTAGGCGCTGCAGTTTGTAACCGCGCCACCGCTACTGTCGCAGCCTCAGACATGGATGTGTGTCATGTTCTTGGTTAGTTAGGTTTAAGTAGTTCTAAGTTCTAGGGGACTGATGACCTCAGATATTAAGTCCCACAGTGCTCAGAGCCATTTGAGCCATTTTGCAGGAAATGTCCAGAGTTTACAAGGGAAAACACATTGACAGTTTGAAAAATTTCCCTTTCTTCCGACAATATAGATTAAGTAAATTTGAGCGGGAGCCGAAAAGTCGCCTCAAACACGTTCGTCTTAGGAAGCTCGAACGCCGGCCACTTGATCACCATGAGCTCTAACACCCGGCACCTTCTCACAGATACGTAAGCCACATAAAAGGAGCGTAAAACTTCTGCACATTATGTTGTTTCAATGGCCTAATGAAGGTGTACAAAGTTTGAAGTAAATCTGTGATACCAACGTCGTGGCTTCCCCCTTTTAAGGAGAAGGGAGCTTATCTTCCGAAAAAAAATACGTCCCAGATGTTTGAATGAAGGAGACGATAGAGGACAGTGAAACAAGCAAGTAATCCGCATATTAATTGTTTCACCGATACGACGTATTAGGACTGTCTACATAAACGCCTTCTAACAGAGTCCCTGATGACTAAAACTGCAGGTATGCACTTGGGGACAAACACATTACAATTGTTCCACTGGTCACCGTTCGTGTAAGGTAGTCTCCAGTAAATCTCCTCAGCGATGCTCGTACACTTTCAAATATTCGAAGTGTGTTCCGAATGCACTGACACCCGTCGACAATACGTTCCTAGAGTTCACCCGACACTACCAACAGGGCTGGAATACGCACAAAGCTTCTAAAAATCGCAACACAGAACCCTCCATTGGGTTCAAGCCAGGGAGCTGGAAGGCTACGGTATTTTCGAGCCACCACCGATAAACTTGTTGCCAAACGCTACTTACCAGTATGTGGTAATTGGAATGATGATAAAATCGAGGGCAGTTTGTTACTTTGTAAGTTACACCTCACTTATGGTGTTTCGAAATAACGTACCCTTAAACATTAACAGTGTTGCTACATTGGCATGACTGCACTCGTGCGTATGTTGTTACCATAGGCTTCCGTACCTATGTTTGTTACGATTATTTGCTTGTTTATCGCCTTCTTCTCACCTCTTTGGTCTGTACGAAAAATGGTTCAAATGGCTCTAAGCACTATGGGACTTAATATCTGAGGTCATCAGTCCCCTAGACTTAGAACTACTTAAACCTAACTAACCTAAGGACATCACACACATCCATACCCGAGGCAGGATTCGAACCTGCGACCGCAGCAGCCGCGTGGTTCCGGACTGAAGCGCCTAGAACCGCCCGACCACAGCGGCCGCCTCGTCTGTACCTACAATACACAAACACCGTGTATAGTTTGCCGTAATTTTATCCGCAATAAAACACCACTTACCACAGCGGATACGTGTAGAAGAACAGTAGTTATTTAAAAGTTGTTTGTGAAGTCGAAGTACCAATTATTGTACCTCTACCTGGTAGAACGTCGAACACAGACTATGGATTATAACACGCAAGTTGATCAAACGTGCAGTTGCACAGTTTTTCCGTTAATTAAATTCGACAATCGCGACCACCGCCTACGAACGAATTTTGAAGCGAATTGACACCGACCCTGCGAACGGAATGACACAGTTCATCATCTTGACCGCTTAAAAGCGTACAGAATACTGTGAAGTTCAATATTCCATTATAGTCCGGCCAACGGGACTGATTTCATGAAGGACAAACAAGTGAAAGCGCGTAGTTCTTCCTCATTGTGACAATTTTTTCTTCCAATCTCCAATGTGAACATTGAAATCTCACTATTTTATGACCTATGCATTTGAAGTCCGAATCTAAGTGCATGTTACTCCAAGTAATTGCTATGTTGCAGTATTTGAGAACACTTAGCATAACATACTATTACCCATTTTTCATTTAGTTGACGTCGAAAATTAATTGCAAATATTTCATTCGTACTTTCTGTTAAGGTCCCGCAGTCATATCGATTTTTGTATGCTGGAAGTAGAACTTGTGACTTTTTTTGTTTTCTTCCAAATTAATTTTTGCAGTAATTTCCAGTTTGTGTGACATGTATTTTTTACTTCCTTTTAGTTAAAACTGTTACATTTAGCCACAGAACGTAAGTTTACAACTGACTTGGCGAATTCCAGATTTGAACTGTGTAAGATTGTCAGGATGGCGTTATATATAGAGTTACTCATAAAATCCAAAGACTCACACCTACTATTCAGAAAAATTAATCTTATGAAACAATTGTTTTATAATATAAATTTTGTGTATGTTAATGGCATGCATTCAGACGTACAAAAATTGATTTTGCATGAAAGAAATTAGCTTTATAGAACTTTAAACTTTTTAATAATGTTATGAAAAATTATCATGCAGTTGCTCTGCGTGTGACAAACTCACATATAAACGCTGTTCCCGCAAAAAAACTTTAAGAAGAAATATATATCGATCAAATTAAATCCTTAGCCACGAAAATCGTAAACTGGTTTGACGTTTTTTCCCTTGTTTTGCTCCATACTACCTCCTCCCAAGATATGGAAATCAAAGAGCTCGCAGTAGAAAAGTCCACTATCAGAGATATCAGAAAGATTTTCACTTACAACTTTCTACATCTACATTTACATCTACATCACACTCCGCAAGCCACCTAATGGTGTGTGGCGGAGGATGCTTTCGGTACCACTATCTGATCCCTCCAACCCTGTTCCACTCGCAAATAATTCGTGGGAAGAATGATTGTCGGTAAGCCTCTGTATTGGCTCTAATTTCTCGAATTTTCTACTCGTGGTCAATACGCGAGATGTATGTTGGGCGAAGTAATATGTTGTCCGACCCCTCCTGATAAGTGTTGTGCCGAAATTTCAATAATCTCTCCGTGATGCACAATGCCTCTCTGCCAGTGTAGTTTGTTTAGCATCTCCGTAACGCTCTCTCGCCTGTTAAATGATCCCGTTACGAAACGCGCCGCCCTTTGTTGGATCTTCTCTGTCTCCTCTATCAGTCCTACCTGATAGGGATCCCAGACAGGCGAACAATATTCAAGAATCGTGTGAACAAGCGCCTTATAAGGCACTTCGATGAGCTACATTTCCTTAACATTCTTCCCATGAATCTGAGTCTGGTGTCTGCTTTTCCCACTATTTCATTTATGTGGTCATTCCACTTAAGGTCGCTCTGGATAGTTATACCTAGATATTTTACGGCAGACGCTGTCTCCAGCTGTTTGTCATCAATAGTGTCGCTGTACAGCAGTGGATTTCTTTCCTATGTATGCGAAATATGTTACATTTATTTACGTCCAGGGTCAACTGCCAGAGTCTGCACCAATCATCAATTCTCTGCAGGTCGTCCTGCAAATTCTTACTATTGCTTGATGTAGACAACTGCACCATTTGCGAATATCCTTAAAGAGCATCCGACGGTTTCTACTAGATCATTTATATATATTGTAAACAGCAACGGTCCTATCGCACTGCCCTGTGGTACTCCGGATATCACCTTTACATCTGTCGATTTTTTTCCGTTAAGAGCAAGGTGTTGAGTTCCATCTGCAAGAAAGTCTTGAATCTAATCGCAAGCTCGTATTTTTTTCATTAAACGGCAATGCTGGACGGTGTGTCAAAGCCTTACTGAAATCAAGTAACACGACAACTTTCGACTTGGTCATTTCCGGACCAGGATCATTTATCACAAAGAGATGAAATTACCCTTTTCCGTCACCCCTGAAAGTGTGTAACATTATCACGAACTCACCCTCTATACTGTGCAGGGCACTGTAAAGAGCGCAGTGGACGATACTTCATGTTAACATTAGTACTTTCTGTCCTTTTCCTTTTGTGTATGAATTGAAGGAAAAATGATCGCTTACAATGTTAGCTCGGTGCACTCTCTTATTTTATTTCCACAGTCTATGATGAATGCAAATATTGCTCAAATATTGGTTCCATCAGTTTTCCGAACATTGTTTCGCGATGACAGCGTCACTTTCTTCCAAAAATTCCCATTTGATTCCGTTCCGTCACGCTTTCGTGTGGTCTGTGATCCTAGTCGCGCTGCGTTGAATTCTTTCGACATTTACTGTCATCCCTACTTGAAAAGCACTCTCAAGCAACACAGTTTTTGTCTTAGTTGAATTATGTTGCTACTTTCCGCATTTAAAGAGAGCTGTCATACAGCAGGCGTAGTGGAAGTAAAGAGCAACTCTTTTATCTGTTAGTTGAAGGCAAAATTTGCTCTGGACAGGAGTATTGTCAGCGAAGAATCTTAAAATACTGTTGACGTTACCTGACAAATGATTTATACAGGATGGTCCATTGATCGTGACCGGGCCAAATATCTCACGAAATATGCGTCAAACGAAAAAACTGCAAAGAACGAAACTTGTCTAGCTTGAAGGGGGAAACCAGATGGCGCTATGGTTGGCCCGCTAGATGGCGCTGCCATAGGTCAAACGGATATCAACTGCGTTTTGTTTAAAATAGGAAACCCCATTTTTTATTACATATTCGTGTAGTACGTAAAGAAAGATGAATGTTTTAGTTGGACCACTTTTTTCACTTTGTGATAGAAGGCGCTGTAATAGTCACAAACATATGGCTCACAATTTTAGACGAACAGTTGGTAACAGGTAGGTTTTTAAAATTAAAATACAGAACGTAGGTACGTTTGAACATTTTATTTCGGTTGTTCCAATGTTATATATGTACCTTTGTGAACTTATCATTTCTGAGAACGCATGCTGTTACAGGGTGATTACCTGTAAATACCACATTAATGCAATAAATGCTCAAAATGATGTCCGTCAACGTCAATGCTACGTGTAACGACATTCCTCTCAAAAGCGAGTAGTTCGCCTTCTGTAATGTTCGCACATGCATTGACGAAGCGCTGACGCACTTTGTCAGGCGTTGTCGGTGGATCACGATAGTAAATATCCTTCACCTTTCCCCACAGAAAGAAATCCGGGGACGTCAGATCCGGTGAACGTGCGGGCAATGCTATGGTGCTTAGATGACCAATCCACCTGTCATGAAATATGCTATTCAATAGCGCTTCAACCGCACGCGAGCTATATGCCGGACATCCATCATGATGGAAGTACATAGCCATTCTGTCATGCAGTGAAACATCTTGTAGTAACATCGGTAGAACATTACGTAGAAAATCAGCATACATTGCACCATTTAGATTTCCATACATAAAATGGGGGCCAATTATCCTTCCTCCCATAATGCCGCACCATACATTAACCCGCCAAGGTCGCTGATGTTCCACTTGTCGCAGCCATCGTGGATTTTCCGTTGCCCAATAGTGCATATTATGCCGGTTTACGTTACCGCTGTTGGTGAATGACACTTCGTCGCTAAATAGAACGCGTGCAAAAAATCTGTCATCGTTCCGTAATTTCCTTTGTGTCCAGTGGCAGAACTGTACACGACGTTCAAAGTCGTCGCCATGCAATTCCTGGAGCATATAAATATGGTACGCGTGCAATCGATGTTGATGTAGCATTCTCAACACCGACGTTTTTCAGATTCCCGATTCTCGCGCAATTGGTCTGCTACTGATGTGCGGATTAGCCGCGACAGCAGGTAGAACACCTACTTGGGCATAATCATTTGTTGCAGGTCGTGGTTGACGTTTCACATATGGCTGAACACACCCTGTTTCCTTAAGTAACGTAACTATTCAGCGAACGGTCCGGACACTTGAATGATGTCGTCCAGGATACCGAGCAGCATACATAGCACACGCCCGTTGGGCATTTTGATCACAATAGCCATACATCAACACGATATCGACCTTTTACGCAATTGGTAAACGGTCCATTTTAACACGGATAATGTATCACGAAGCAAATACCGTCCGCACTGGCGGAATGTTACGTGATACCACGTACTTATACGTTTGTGACTGTTACAGCGCCATCTATCACAAAGCGAAAAAAGTGGTCCAAGTAAAACATTCATACTTCTTAACGTACTACACGAATATGCAATAAAAATGGGGGTTCCTATTTTAAAAAAACGCTGTTGATATCCGTTTGACCAATGGGAGCACCGTCCCTGTGGCCTAGCGGTTCTAGGCGCTTCACTCCGGAACCGCGCTGCTGCTACGGTCGCAGGTTCGAATCCTGCCTCGGGCATGGTTGTGCGTGATGTCCTTAGGTTAGTTAGGTTTAGATAGTTCTAAGTCTAGGGGACCAATGACCTCAGATGTTAAGTCCCATAGTGCTTAGAGCCATTTTGAACCTATGGAAGCGCCCTCTAGCGGGCCAACCGAAGCGCCATCTGATTTCCCCCTTCAAGCTAGACAAGATTAGTTCTGTGTAGTTTTTTCGTTTGATGCTTATTTCGTGAGATATTTGGCCCGATCACTATCGATGAACTGCTCTGTCTATCTATAGCATACAGCTGAAGTGGGAAAATTAAAGTGTTCTAATGGCTCCAAGCACTATGGGACTTAACATCTGAGGCCATCAGGGGCCGGCCGTGGTGGCCGTGCGGTTCTAGGCGCTGCGGTACGGCACCGCGGGACTGCTACGATCGCAGGTTCGAATCCTGCCTCGGGCATGGATGTGTGTGATGTCCTTAGGTTAGTTAGGTTTAATTAGTTCTAAGTTCTAGGTGACTGATGACCTCAGAAGTTAATTCGCATAGTGCTCAGAGCCATTTGAACCTTTTTTTGAAGTCATCAGTCCCCTAGAACTTAGAACTAGTTAAACCTAACTAACCTAATGACATCACATACATCCATGCCCGAGGCAGGTTTCGAACCTGTAACCGTAGCAACAGCGCGCTTCCGGACTGAAGCGCCTAGAACCTCTCGGCCACAACGGCCGGCGAAGTGAGGAAATTAATAACGAACAACAAGGGATTCTGTAAAATAATTGCAAGATGTTTTAACAGTCCCCATAAGACTACGAGTGGAAGAGACCAGACCAAGAATGACAATAACCCAGCGCAAGTAACTTGACGAGAGCTAAAATGTAACAAAGCAGCAAGTATAACATCGAAGTCGATCGGCCTCAACGCACACGATGCAAGTGAAAGTATTTGGACCGCAACTCTTGTTTGCATCTTCACGAAAAGGATGCGTAGACGGCGTGCACATTGGCAACCAAAGACGCGGTGCGGCGGTCGCATCCCTGGCGCAGGCCTGTTGTTAACGAGCGCCTAATTCCCCGCCGGCCGAGGTCGGCCGCCGAGTAAACAGAACAAAGAGATTATTCGGATGTGTCCCGGGCGGTGACGGGCCCGTGTTATTTAATAATGGCCCCTAATTCCCCCGATGTCATGCGAGCCGCGGCTCCCCTAATGGGCGCCGCAGCTGCTTAATTCCAGCCAGCCGGTGGCCAGCCCTGTTTATCACCAGCTCGCCTCGTCTGCTCCAATTCAGCCGCTACGCTCTCTCCTCACAAGTCGTAGTCGCCGCTGAGAACTTGTTTGGCCGGTGGTGGTCTCCGTGAATCTCCTGCAGAGGAGACCGGGTATTGAACCTATGAGCAATCCTGCAAACGACCGTTTTATAGTCATTTGATTACAAGCGTCCCCTACAAGTGTTCCCACTGACTCGACAGTGTTAGCCTCATTCGCACTGATACAGCAGTCCGTGTTGGGGTCACAGCTGGATCTAATTGTGTCGGTAAAGATTTCAAAATTCTGTAAATTGTACTGTCCTGCCCTTTCACTCCAAGTATTTGTCGAGGCGTTGGATAGTGAACAGGTACTGATGGCTGAAATGGTATGAAACGTCCCCTTAGAAAAATTATACACGACTGTGCTTAACCTGACACACAATATTATTTAGCGCAACGCAATCAAAGATCCCTGCAAAAGAATGGCCCTGAGTAACATTAAACTATACCTTTCAGAAATCACTTACCTCACAAAAATCTTCGTTACTCGAACTACTGCAATACAGCGAGTGCCACTACTGCCAGCTAAATAAAAGATTCAAACTACGGAAGGCACTAACTACTGATAGAGATAGTTAGCAAATGAAAGATATTAATAGAGAACAAACAATGTATTTACCTTAATATCATCACAAGTCATAATATATGTAATTTCAAAACTCCGCCATCTCTCTCCTCACATCCACCACTGCTGGCGGCTCACCTCTAACTGCGCAACGCTACGCGCTGTTCACATGCAGCTGCCGCTGCCTAACACTACAATGGCAGACAACAATGCAAACTAGCCACAGGCTGCACACAGCACAGCCAGTGATTTTCATACAGAGCGCTACGTAACGCTGCCAATAAGAAAATATAAACAGCCTACTTACAATGGATAGCTACAGTAGGTGACTCGGATGGTCAGGCTCCTACGAACTATTAAGTGACGTAGACCGGAATTTCACAAGGAGCGCCAGTTATTTTATTCGCGATATTGTATGCTTATTTGTCCGTCGCTGACATAGAAGACTGCAAACCTTCTTTCCTTCCCGTCTGGGCAAGTTGTGCAGTGACTAGAGTACATGTAAATCTTGCTGGGACAGGGTAAATGCTAGCTAGAATGAAGTCGATAATTCGATTGTAATATGGTATTTCAATTTGATATTCCCCACAACTGACAGAATTTACAAAAAAAAAAAAAAAAAAGTGAATCTCTTTGTCTACCCACACACTCCTGAGAATGGCACATTAACAATTTGCAATTACGCGCCCCTATTACCGGCAGCTACGTTGATAAATACTCGGCACTTCGCAAGGATAACTACCAGATCAAGAATATTAAGTAAGTTGTTAGAAGTGGTTAGGCGAAGGTGAAAATCTCACTTCTGAGACAAAGAGAGCTCTAACCGCAGAACCCAGCACGGAACACGCGTTGGAGCAGTGCTCCGATATAGACCATACATCTCACTTCGAAGACGATGGCCAAGGCGCCGTCTCCGAGTCCGTACCGCTCGATGGCTGAAGACGAAGTCCTCTCTCTCCACAATTCTCCCGTCTCACACGCGTACGAAAACGCGGCGGAAGAATACCCCGTTTCGGCCAATATCGAACGCTCTATCATCGCCGAAATCCCTCCAACGGCATTTCTGAGATCTAGCCAATGATCGAGTAGGTCATATCGCCCCTAGGCAAACAAAATTCCCGTGTTCGCCACGTGTTGCCCAACACAAGTGGCTCCTGATGCCGGGCTACACCCAAAAGCGCCGTATTGTCCCGCGGTTTCCGGTGAGCGCCTATGGCGGCCCCGCGAGCTACGGCCTCCTGCAGACTTTATATTCCACAATTCTCATCTTCCGACACTTTTCACAAACGCTTTAAGTTAGTGACTTAATCATGCAGACATGCAGGGAATACTGCTCGAGAGTGCCTCATATTTATCACAATTCAATAGAGTCATGATCTGATGCCCTTGCCAGTCCCTTTATTATCAATAGTAATGTTTGTAAGCTAACGTGTAAGTGCCCATGTCGTCGCACCTTACAACATTAGCATTGGTAAAACAGCAACGCCACAGTTGCCACAAACTTGTGTGCACACATTAGTATGCGATCTAGATCCAGATGCAGAGTAGTTCACACATGTAATTAATGTACACTGTTCTGCAAAACTTACGACCGTGCTACATAAAATAGCATGACATACGAGGGGTGTTCAATAAGTAATGCAACACATTTCTTCTCTAAATGTAGTTTGGCTTTATTGAGGATTCAAATACACCGTACCATTCCCATTGTTTTGGCTACAAAAACCTGTTTTTCCACATAATTCCCGTTCAATGTGATGAAGGGCCTGTATGCCCACATGGTAGCACTCCCCTGGTCGAAGTCGTAGCCAACGTCTTCCTGCATCACTAACCTTCCAATCAACCACGTACTGCTTCCTGTGAAGTGCAGCCTTCGTTGGGCCAAACGTGTTTTCCACATAATTCCCGTTCAGTGTGATGGAGGGCCTGCATGCCCACATGGTAGCACTCCCCTGGTCGACGTCGTAGCCAACGTCTTCCTGCATCACTAACCTTCCAATCAACCACGTACTGCTTCCTGTGAAGTGCAGCCTTCGTTGGGACAAACGTGTTTTCCACATAATTCCCGTTCAGTGTGATGGAGGGCCTGCATGCCCACATGGTAGCACTCCCCTGGTCGACGTCGTAGCCAACGTCTTCCTGCATCACTAACCTTCCAATCAACCACGTACTGCTTCCTGTGAAGTGCAGCCTTCGTTGGGCCAAACGTGTTTTCCACATAATTCCCGTTCAGTGTGATGGAGGGCCTGCATGCCCACATGGTAGCACTCCCCTGGTCGACGTCGTAGCCAACGTCTTCCTGCATCACTAACCTTCCAATCAACCACGTACTGCTTCCTGTGAAGTGCAGCCTTCGTTGGGACAAACGTGTTTTCCACATAATTCCCGTTCAGTGTGATGGAGGGCCTGCATGCCCACATGGTAGCACTCCCCTGGTCGACGTCGTAGCCAACGTCTTCCTGCATCACTAACCTTCCAATCAACCACGTACTGCTTCCTGTGAAGTGCAGCCTTCGTTGGGCCAAACGTGTTTTCCACATAATTCCCGTTCAGTGTGATGGAGGGCCTGCATGCCCACATGGTAGCACTCCCCTGGTCGACGTCGTAGCCAACGTCTTCCTGCATCACTAACCTTCCAATCAACCACGTACTGCTTCCTGTGAAGTGCAGCCTTCGTTGGGACAAACGTGTTTTCCACATAATTCCCGTTCAGTGTGATGGAGGGCCTGCATGCCCACATGGTAGCACTCCCCTGGTCGACGTCGTAGCCAACGTCTTCCTGCATCACTAACCTTCCAATCAACCACGTACTGCTTCCTGTGAAGTGCAGCCTTCGTTGGGCCAAACGTGTTTTCCACATAATTCCCGTTCAGTGTGATGGAGGGCCTGCATGCCCACATGGTAGCACTCCCCTGGTCGACGTCGTAGCCAACGTCTTCCTGCATCACTAACCTTCCAATCAACCACGTACTGCTTCCTGTGAAGTGCAGCCTTCGTTGGGACAAACGTGTTTTCCACATAATTCCCGTTCAGTGTGATGGAGGGCCTGCATGCCCACATGGTAGCACTCCCCTGGTCGACGTCGTAGCCAACGTCTTCCTGCATCACTAACCTTCCAATCAACCACGTACTGCTTCCTGTGAAGTGCAGCCTTCGTTGGGACAAACGTGTTTTCCACATAATTCCCGTTCAGTGTGATGGAGGGCCTGCATGCCCACATGGTAGCACTCCCCTGGTCGACGTCGTAGCCAACGTCTTCCTGCATCACTAACCTTCCAATCAACCACGTACTGCTTCCTGTGAAGTGCAGCCTTCGTTGGGCCAAACGTGTTTTCCACATAATTCCCGTTCAGTGTGATGGAGGGCCTGCATGCTCACATGGTAGCACTCCCCTGGTCGAAGTCGTAGCCAACGTCTTCCTGCATCACTAACCTTCCAATCAACCACGTACTGCTTCCTGTGAAGTGCAGCCTTCGTTGGGCCAAACGTGTTTTCCACATAATTCCCGTTCAGTGTGATGGAGGGCCTGCATGCTCACATGGTAGCACTCCCCTGGTCGACGTCGTAGCCAACGTCTTCCTGCATCACTAACCTTCCAATCAACCACGTACTGCTTCCTGTGGAGTGCAGCCTTCGTTGGGCCAAACGTGTTTTCCACATAATTCCCGTTCAGTGTGATGGAGGGCCTGCATGCCCACATGGTAGCACTCCCCTGGTCGACGTCGTAGCCAACGTCTTCCTGCATCACTAACCTTCCAATCAACCACGTACTGCTTCCTGTGAAGTGCAGCCTTCGTTGGGCCAAACGTGTTTTCCACATAATTCCCGTTCAGTGTGATGGAGGGCCTGCATGCTCACATGGTAGCACTGCCCTGATCGACGTCGTAGCCAACGTCTTCCTGCATCACTAACCTTCCAATCAACCACGTGCTGCTTCCTGTGGAGTGCAGCCTTCGTTGGGACAAACAGATGGAAGTCGGGACGTTTGACGTATGAGGCCTTGCGTTCTCGTGGAGAAGTTCGTTTGCATTTTTGTGGTGACGAACACGCTGAAGTCGTTTCTTCAATTTTCTCTATCGTTGCACCACGAGGGAGGACATCCCAGATGACCGTTACCATGGTTTAACCGGCTGAGGGTGCGTCTTTGAACTTTTTCTTCAGAAGAGAGGTGGTGTGGTGACACTCCTTGGAGTGCCGTTTTGTTTCTGTATCAAAATGCTGAACCCGAGTTTTATGGCCTGTGACGATGTTCGACAAAACATTGTCACGATCAGCCTCGTAACGCGCAGGCAGTTCCGCACATCGTGCCGAGGAATCCAGAGGCACACACCTCTGAGTACCCCAGATGGTGGAGAGCGTGTCAGCACTACCAGCAGAGACGTCCAGTTGAGCAGCGAGGTGTTCCATTGTGATCCGCCGATCACCTCGAATGAGAGTGTCCGCACGTTCCAGCATTGCAGGAGCCACAGCGGTTTGGGACCGGCAGGCACGTGGGAGATCGAGTAGACACACAACACACGGCCAGCCCAATGACTCACCGTGATTTTGTTTACTGCCAGGTCTCCATAGACACTCTGCAAGTGACTAGGAGTATCTGCGCTGCTCTGGTTTTCCGCTAAAAGAAACCTGCTAACAACTTTCTGGTTGGGACGCACCTTCCTTATGGACGACATTTTGAAGGCTATGTATGCTGCCGCCACTTAACAGAACTTCTTGAAGGTATAGGAGCTGATGCGGGAATATTCCATAATGTCCCACAACAAATTCCGCCTTTTTTTGTAACCGAAATTACTCAAGAAAAAAGTGTTTTATTCTCATTAACGCCCCGGCAGAAATTATGAAAGTGCGGACAATGTGGCCAGAGGTCACATAGTCATGCACAGAAAGTTGGACGCCATCCGATAGTAGCACCAAATGGTGCCGGTCCTGCAACATGAGGCGTTGGAGGGAATGAGAAAAGAAAGTGTGTGTCAATCAGCGAGCAGTTTCTCACAGGGGGAAAAATAAACCAGAAAATTAAAGAAAGAGGAAGTTTGACGAGTCTAGCGCAGGAGTTTGGTATTGCTCACAGTATGGGGAGAGTTCCAAACAGCAGGTGCTGCGGCCCAAAGGAGAGAAGCTGGTCGACAATGGTCAACAACAGCAGCAGATGGTCGATACATTCTGCAACAACCACGAAGGTTCAAATGGTTCAAATGGCTCTGAGCACTATGGGACTCAACATCTTAGGTCATAAGTCCCCTAGAACTTAGAACTACTTAAACCTAATTAACCTAAGGACATCACACACACCCGTGCCCGAGGCAGGATTCGAACCTGCGACCGTAGCAGTCCCGCGGTTCCGGACTGCAGCGCCAGAACCGCACGGCCACCGCGGCCGGCCAGCCACGAAGGGACCCACACCAAACAGTGGACGTAGTTGCAGCCACATTTGACAGGACAGCAAGGCGTGCAATCCCCAGCTCTGCATTGGCATGGCGACTGCACGGGCGTGCTCTCTTTACCCAACAACTAGTACATTGTCTTCCATTGACACATGCGCATCGGGAGCGCTGTTTGTGATGGTGACAAGAGCGTAGGGACTGGGTCAACGAGGAATGGGGGCACGTCATCTTCTCAAATGAGAATAGTATGAGTCTGAGTAGTGATTCCGCATGTACCCTCACATGGCATGAGTTGATAAGACATTGTGCAACCAGGAACATGATCGTTTTTGTGGACTAGGTGCTGTAATGTGGGGATGCATAATGGTGGATGGGTGCACTGACCTCCAGACCTTTGAACACAGCTCACTCACTGCTTAACACCTCATGTGCGCCTTTCAGGGATGCATCCACCCCTCACTTCATTTTCATGGATGACAATGCATGACTGCATGGACGAGGACATGTGGAGGCGTTCGTGTAATTAGAGAATGTTTGGCGAATAGACTATCCTGCCTGTTCCTCCGACTTAAATCCTATCGGGCACCTGTGGGATGCATTGGGAATATGTACTGCAGCACGTCCACATTTAGCAACGAATATGCAGCAGATGTCAACCATGAATGAGGAGGAATGGAATGCCCCACAGCAAGAACTCCTTACAACTTTGTGGTCGGCATGGGAGCAAGTTTCATAGGTTGCTTTGCCATATGCCATGTTCACGCTCCATATTAAGAACCATGTCACACCTTTTGTAATGTCCGGGATCCATCATCAATGCTGGTGGCTTCAGTCTAATTACTGTCTTTGAATAAATCTGTCATTTCTGTTCGTTTCACAGTGTATTTCTTTCAGCTACCCTTCCATAGTATACTGCAACAGTTCTTTCTGTACACAGTCCAGCTTTTGGCTCAAATGGTTCAAATGGCTCTGAGCACTATGCGACTTAACTTCTGAGGTCATCAGTCGCCTAGAACTTAGAACTACTTAAACCTAACTAACCTAAGGACATCACACACATCCATGCCCGAGGCAGGATTCGAACGTGCCACGGTAGCGGTCGCTCGGCGCCAGACTGTAGCGCCTAGAAACGCACGGCCACTCCGGCAGTCAGTCCAGCTCTTACTGAGCTATATTACTTCGCAGTGACACATCATAAAAAAGTTACTTTTGACATCCATACACCAGTGTAGTTCAGCTGTGCTTAATAAAAACCCCACAATACAAACAACTACACAAAACTTTGTAGGATCATAGTACAACCATTCTCATGATTTATGAATCTACAGTCTTTATAATGTACTCTTTCTTAGACCAAATAGTTTCTTGGAGATAGGGTAGACCAGCATGTACATATTCAGGTATGGACATTCAGTCACTTCAAATGGCCCTTGGTACAACTCAAATAGTTTTTTAATCTCTTTATCAAGTCACTTAATTTTATTTTAGTTCTGACTAGTTATTTATACTCTTTTATGAATTTTGTTACGTTATATCTTCCATCATACCTTCTCTTTCTTTCTAATCTTCTCCTAATCATTTGCTATGTGACTAACATTTGTCCTGATTGTGCTGAAGAAAACTCTACATTTTAAGCAAGCACGATTACTGCTTTTCTGCCCATCATCATCTCATGTGGAGAGGAACATATAGTTCAATTTTACAGTGCACTCATTAAATCCTCAAACACTGATGTGTGTCCTACCCATACACGGTCTCTTGTACTGCAACATGTCCTACATGATCTACTCAAAGCGCATTTGTAGATGCACTCATTAAATCCTCAAACACTGATGTGTGTCCTACCCATACACGGTCTCTTGTACTGCAACATGTCCTACATGATCTACTCAAAGCTCATTTGTAGATTTCAGTGGGACTGATAGCCAGGAGGTACACTGACATTTTTATAGGCTCACTTCGTATCCTTTTTCTCAACTTATCCCACATATTTGAAACAAACAGATATTCTTTATGAGATATATATATTCTGGCAGTCTGATATTTACCAAACAATCCTTATCTAATCTACACTCCTGGAAATTGAAATAAGAACACCGTGAACTCATTGTCCCAGGAAGGGGAAACTTTATTGACACATTCCTGGGGTCAGATACATCACATGATCACACTGACAGAACCACAGGCACATAGACACAGGCAACAGAGCATGCACAATGTCGGCACTAGTACAGTGTATATCCATTTTCCGCAGCAATGCAGGCTGCTATCCTCCCATGGAGACGATCGTAGAGATGCTGGATGTAGTCCTGTGGAACGGCTTGCCATGCCATTTCCACCTGGCGCCTCAGTTGGACCAGCGTTCGTGCTGGACGTGCAGACCGCGTGAGATGACGCTTCATCCAGTCCCAAACATGCTCAATGGGGGACAGATCCGGAGATCTTGCTGGCCAGGGTAGTTGACTTACACCTTCTAGAGCACGTTGGGTGGCACGGGATACATGCGGACGTGCATTGTCCTGTTGGAACAGCAAGTTCCCTTGCCGGTCTAAGAATGGTAGAACGATGGGTTCGATGACGGTTTGGATGTACCGTGCACTATTCAGTGTCCCCTCGACGATCACCAGTGGTGTACGGCCAGTGTAGGAGATCGCTCCCCACACCATGATGCCGGGTGTTGGCCCTGTGTGCCTCGGTCGTATGCAGTCCTGATTGTGGCGCTCACCTGCACGGCGCCAAACACGCATACGACCATCATTGGCACCAAGGCAGAAGCGACTCTCATCGCTGAAGACGACACGTCTCCATTCGTCCCTCCATTCACGCCTGTCGCGACACCACTGGAGGCGGGCTGCACGATGTTGGGGCGTGAGCGGAAGACGGCCTAACGGTGTGCGGGACCGTAGCCCAGCTTTATGGAGACGGTTGCGAATGGTCCTCGCCGATACCCCAGGAGCAACAGTGTCCCTAATTTGCTGGGAAGTGGCGGTGCGGTCCCCTACGGCACTGCGTAGGATCCTACGGTCTTGGCGTGCATCCGTGCGTCGCTGCGGTCCGGTCCCAGGTCGACGGGCACGTGCACCTTCCGCCGACCACTGGCGACAACATCGATGTACTGTGGAGACCTCACGCCCCACGTGTTGAGCAATTCGGCGGTACGTCCACCCGGCCTCCTGCATGCCCACTATACGCCCTCGCTCAAAGTCCGTCAACTGCACATACGGTTCACGTCCACGCTGTCGCGGCATGCTACCAGTGTTAAAGACTACGATGGAGCTCCGTATGCCACGGCAAACTGGCTGACACTGACGGCGGCGGTGCACAAATGCTGCGCAGCTAGCGCCATTCGACGGCCAACACCGCGGTTCCTGGTGTGTCCGCTGTGCCGTGCGTGTGATCATTTCTTGTACAGCCCTCTCGCAGTGTCCGGAGCAAGTATGGTGGGTCTGACACACCGGTGTCAATGTGTTCTTTTTTCCATTTCCAGGAGTGTATAACCCATGCTCTCTCTTGTTGCTCTTTTCAATGAGTGTAACTTTACAAATTCTGAGAATGTGTCAACAGCTAATAATGTATATTTACGACAGCCACAACCTGCTGGTAGTGGTCCAAATAGATCTGCTGCCAGTATCTCACACGTTTTGGTTCGAATAATGTTTTGCATTTTCCCTTTTGCTGCTTTTTTACTTTCTGACGTCTAGTCTCTTACTTTCCTTGCCAAGTTCTTTAAAATAATGTATTCCTACGTAAACATTTCTGCACACCACAGTCTCTAATATTGTGATGAATGTGATTAATCAAAGTCTCTACATGTTCATCTGGGGACAAAGTTTCCATTCACCACTGTCTAATGTTCTATACCTTCATAAATTTTGTAAAGTTTTTCAATTTTTTGATATTCATTGTCACCATGATCGACTTCGATCAATTCAGATGCCTGACACTCACTCTGTCATCTCCTCGTGTCGTTATAGACTGACTTCATTTCCTGACAAGCCGGGTCCGTGGATTCGTGAGGTTATCTCCGTACCCGTACATGTACATATCCATCCCCTCGATAGAATTTGAAACGTCCACCAGGCAAGATGTATCCAGTCATCAACCGTCAATGTCGGTGTTGAAGGCTCAGGCGAGACGTAACGTTTTGTGTCGTGCAGTCATCAAGGGTACACGAGTGGATCTTCGGCTCCGACAGCCCATATCGATGATTTTTCGTTGAATGGTTCACACACTACCACTTGTTGATCGCCCAGTATTGAATTCTGCAGCAATTTGCGGAAGGGTTGCACTTCTGTCACGTCGAATGATTCTCTTCAGTCATTGTTGGATCCGTTCTTGCAGCATCTTTTTCCAGCCGCAGCGATGTCGAAGATCTGATGTTTCACCGAATTCCTGATATTCAAAGTACAATCGTGGAATGGTCGTACAGAAAAATCCCCACTTCATCGCTACCTCGGAGATGCTGTATCCCATCGCTCCTGCGCCAACTGTAACACCACATTCTAACTCACTTAAATCTTGATAACCTGCCATTGTAGCAGCAGTAACCGATCTAATAACTGCGCCAGACACTTTTTGTCTTACGTAACCGGGGAATATCAGTTTGGATTCCGTAGAAATACTGGATCACGTGAGGCAATTTTGACTCTACGACTTATCTTAGAAGCCAGATTAAGAGAAGGCAAACCTACGTTTCTCGCATTTGTGGACTTAGAAAAAGCTTTTGACAACGTTGACTAGAATACTCTCTTTCAAATTCTGGATGTGGCAAGGGCAAAATACAGGGAGCGAAAGGCTATTTACAATTTGTACAGAAACCAGATGGCAGTTATGAGATTCGAGGGACATCAAAGGGAAGCAGTGGTTGGGAAGGGAGTGAGACAGGGTTGTAGCCTCTCCCCGATGTTATTGAATCTATATATTGAGCAAGCAGTAAAGGAAATAAAAGAAAACTTCTGAGTAGGTATTAAAATCCATGGAGAAGAAATAAAAACTTAGAGGTTCGCCGATGACATTGTAATTCTATGAGAGACAGCAAAGGACCTGGAAGAGCAGTTGAATGGAATGGACAGTGTCTTGAAAGGAGGTTATATGATGAACATCAACAAAAGCAAAACGAGGATAATGAATGTAGTCGAATTAAGTCGGGTGATGCTGAGGGAATTAGATTAGGAAATGAGACACTTAAAGTAGTAAAGGAGTTTTGCTATTTGGGGAGCAAAATAACTGATGATGGTCGAAGTAGAGAGGATATAAAATGTAGACTCGCAATGACAAGGGAAGCGTTTCTGAAGAAGAGAAATTTGTTAACATCGAGTATAGATTTAAGTGTCAGGAAGTCGTTTCTGAAAGCATTTGTATGGAGTGTAGCCATGTATGGAAGTGAAACATGGACGATAAATAGTTTGGACAAGAAGAGAATAGAACCTACAGTAGGATGCTGAAGATTAGATGGGTAGATGACATAACTAATGAGGAGGTATTGAATAGGATTGGGGAGATGAGAAATTTGTGGCACAACTTGACTAGAAGAAGGGATCAGTTGGTAGGGCATATTCTGAGGCATCAAGGGATCACCAATTTAATATTGGAGGGCAGAGTGGAGGGTAAAAATCGTAGAGGGAGACCAAGAGATGAATACACTAAGCAGATTCAGAAGGATGTAGGTTGCAGTATGTACTGGGAAATGAAGCAGCTTGCACAGGATAGAGTAGCATGGGGAGCTGCATCAAACCAGTCTCAGGACTGAAGACCACAACAACAACATATGCGTTGCCGACAGCAGCGAAGTATTCTGCCTGTGTATATATGTCTGTGTCTTAATATCCATGACTATACCAGTTTCTGTGGCGCTTCATTGTATATTACACATGTATTTATATTTCGCATGTATTTGTACTCATATTTTACCTGTGTTTCCAGCGAATTTTGCCCTGCAGTTTCGTTTTCATGAAATTCAATGTATCTCCTGAATTATGTGTTGTACAGAGATATTATTTTGCATGTACATCCTGTCGCTACTGTCTGCGAAATGTGTTGTGAATAGAGTTAGTAGTAAAGAAGTACTAACTTACAATGTCATGCATGATGCTGCAGTTTTTCTTGCATCTCCGTGTTTATGATGTTCTGTCTCCTGAACTATATGTCGTGCAATGATGTAATATAGCCGGTAGATTCAGTGGCATATTTAATTACTGCCTGAAAAATGTGTCGCAAAAACAGTTACCACGCTAAAGAAGTAATAAATTAAAACGTCATCGCCGATGCGGGAATGAACGGCAAAAATGTAGTAGGAAATATTTTTTTTTCTTTTCATCGTTATACAGGGTGTTACAAAAAGGTACGGCCAAACTTTCAGGAAACATTCCTCATACACAAATAAAGAAAAGATGTTATGTGGACATGTGTCCGGAAATGCTTAATTTCCATGTTAGAGCTCATTTTAGTTTCTTCCACCTACGCTCAATGGAGCACGTTATCATGATTTCATACGGGACACTCTACCTGTGCTGCTAGAACATGTGCCTTTACAAATACGACACAACATATGGTTTATGCACGATGGAGCTCCTGCACATTTCAGTCGAAGTGTTCGTACGCTTCTCAACAACAGATTCGGTGACCGATAGATTGATAGAGGCGGACCAATTCCAGAGCCTCCACGCTCTCCTGATCTCAACCCTCTTGACTTTTATTTATGGGGGCATTTGAAAGCTCTTGTCTACGCAACCCCGTTACCCACTGTAGAGACTCTTCGTGCTCGTATTGTGGACGGCTGTGATACAATACGCCATTCTCCAGGGCTGCATCAGCGCATCAGGGATTCCATGCAACGGAGGGTGGATGCATGTATCCTCGCTAACGGAGGACATTTTGAACATTTCCTGTAACAAAGTGTTTGAAGTCACACTGGTACGTTCTGTTGCTGTGTGTTTCCATTCCATGATTAATGTGATTTGAAGAGAAGTAATAAAATGAGCTCTAACATTGAAAGTAAGCGTTTCCAGACACATGTCCACATAACATATTTTCTTTCTTTGTGTGTGAGGATGCTTCCTGAAAGTTTGGCCATACCTTTTTGTAACACCCTGTATAGGATCTGTCAGCGGGAAAAAATTCGTCAAAGTTTGGAAAATATGGAAAAGTTTGTTGCAAGGCGCTAAGTGCTCTTATTCTTAAATACTGGATGAACAAAATGTAGGTATTCTCCCGTCGTGGACTACACTACTTCTTTACCCTCATCTACACTCCTCTGATGGAGGTAACTACCATAGTGGTTCATCTGATGTGACAAGATGGGCAGTGGGGTGGGGTTAGGGGGTAGAGGGAGGGTGCTCCCAGAATGAGAGCTAATATGGAGAAAATGGGCAGGGACTGCAGATGGTAATGTGGATCGCCGGCGACGCATGGCGATGTATCCGCACCGTTCCAGTAACTCTCTGTCCCGAACGGTGCATTGGTTGACGCAGCTGCCTAGTAAACTGGAGATCCTGGGTTCGAGTCCCGGTATGGTATACATTTTCAATCTTCTCCACTGATTCCGAGTAATGTCCCTATGCAGCTGGTGTGTGCTGGTCACTGCCATCTCCGAGTAGATCACCCGACGGAGCGCGCCTTCCATGCCACGGGCGGCAACCCGCCTATTACATTCCCAGCCCTGAGAACAGGGCTGATGCAGCGAGATACGGCAGCCTGAGACAGCCACTGGGTTCTACAGTTTTCTCGCCAGCTTGCTAAGCCACCAGGTTCTTTCCCATCCATCCTGACAAACATTAGGAGTTTCCAGACTGGGAGTGGATGATCCCTACATAAGAATATGTAAAGCAGTTTTGAATTTAAATTAGTACATTATCAGTGGGTGTTCTCATTAATGCCGTTTAAAAATAAAGTATACGTAGATCATATTCTGGAACCCAAATAACGAGTGACGGATGACCTAAGGAAGATTTGAGAAGCAGGCTAGTACAAGCAAAGAAAGTATTCCTCGAAAAAGTATAAATCGTAAGTTAGGAAGGAAATTTCTGAAAATGCTCGTCTGGTGCAGAGCACTGTGTGTAGACCCTACGTGAATCACGGAGTGTGGAAATACGGGAAAAGAAGAGAATAGAAGCGTTTGAAGTGTGGGGTTATTAAAATTAAATTAGCCATGTATGGTAACGTACAGGGTTATTCATAATGTAGAAGGCGGCTGCACGAAAACTACAAGGTACACAGAAAATAGGCGCATATCAGTAGAAAGGCTATCTCTTCAAGTCTTGGCTCGCATTACAGGTGCTAAACATGGGGAACATCTGTGACATGGCAAACCTGACAACGTGTGTGCAGTTCATTGAAACCACTGCTGCTGCTGCTGCCACGAAAGGTCAATGACAGCAGCCCGCTTTGCAAATCTGTTCATTTAGTTGCTTGTCGGCAGGCGCGAACTTGTTCGAAGCGTTAATATAGAGCGGACGATTTGTCTACGTGTTTCGACACGCCTTGCCCCTAGTGATGCACTCTGCAACTACGCTATGATGTCTACCACAGATCTAAGCTTGGAAAGATTCTCTCTTTGTCTTGTAGTTTTCATACAGCCTTCTTTTTAAACCCTGGAGGAGGTACGTATGGACTTGGGGAAATAAGTTGCACATTTCCTCCCACACTTAGACCGTTACGCAACAAGAGTGGCACATACGAGGGCAGTTCAATAAGTAATGCAACACATTTTTTTTTCTCGGCCAATTTTGTTTGAAAAAACTGGAAATTTCTTGTGGAATATTTTCAAACATTCCCGCTTCGTCTCGTATAGTTTCATTGACTTCCGACAGGTGGCAGCGCTGTACGGAGCTGTTAAAATGGCGTCTGTAACGGATGTGCGTTGCAAACAACGGGCAGTGATCGAGTTTCTTTTGGCGGAAAACCAGGGCATCTCAGATATTCATAGGCGCTTGCAGAATGTCTACGGTGATCTGGCAGTGGACAAAAGCACGGTGAGTCGTTGGGCAAAGTGTGTGTCATCATCGCCGCAAGGTCAAGCAAGACTGTCTGATCTCCCGCGTGCGGGCCGGCCGTGCACAGCTGTGACTCCTGCAATGGCGGAGCGTGCGAACACACTCGTTCGAGATGATCGACGGATCACCATCAAACAACTCAGTGGTCAACTTGACATCTCTGTTGGTAGTGCTGTCACAATTGTTCACCAGTTGGAATATTCAAAGGTTTGTTCCCGCTGGGTCCCTCGTTGTCTAACCGAACACCATAAAGAGCAAAGGAGAACCATCTGTGCGGAATTGCTTGCTCGTCATGTGGCTGAGGGTGACAATTTCTTGTCAAAGATTGTTACAGGCGATGAAACATGGGTTCATCACTTCGAACCTGAAACAAAACGGCAATCAATGGAGTGGCGCCACACCCACTCCCCTACCAAGAAAAAGTTTAAAGCCATACCCTCAGCCGGTAAAGTCATGATTACAGTCTTCTGGGACGCTGAAGGGGTTATTCTGTTCGATGTCCTTCCCCATGGTCAAACGATCAACTCTGAAGTGTATTGTGCTACTCTTCAGAAATTGAAGAAACGACTTCAGCGTGTTCGTAGGCACAAAAATCTGATCGAACTTCTCCTTCTCACACAAGTCTTCGCACCCGAGAGGAGCTCACAAAACTTCAGTGGACTGTTCTTCCTTATGCACCCTACAGCCCCGATCTTGCACCGTCGGATTTCCATATGTTTGGCCCAATGAAGGACGCAATCCGTGGGAGGCACTACGCGGATGATGAAGAAGTTATTGATGCAGTACGACGTTGGCTCCGACATCGACCAGTGGAATGGTACCGTGCAGGCATACAGGCCCTGATTTCAAGGTGGCGTAAGACCGTAGCATTGAATGGAGATTACGTTAAAAAATAGTGTTGTGTAGCTAAAAGATTGGGGAATAACCTGGTGTATTTCAATGCTGAATAAAACAACCCCTGTTTCAGAAAAAAAATGTGATGCATTACTTATTGAACTGCCCTCGTAGAAGATCGTACGTGTTCTTGGTTTCCTGCAAGCATAGCTCTACTGCGGTGCAGGTATCAGTAGACTCACAGTGTGCGAATGATGTCGCACAGTGACTACACTATTGAGTCTCGTTAATGTGACCACCTGTCAAAAGTCAGAATAACCAACTTTTGCAGCGCGGACTGCAAAACTGTGCTACGCTGCTGGGGCCAGGGGCACTGTAGCTCAAACAGCACCACGTGGAGGCTGCGTGCAGTTCTTTCCAGTTCTTTCGTCTGCACTGTGTGTTTGGTGTAATCTTTACTTATTTATTTCTTTAAAAAATGAAAGTAGGAAATTATAAATTTATGGTATAATTTAGGAAGAGAATAAAATAAGACAGGAAAGAGTAGATACGTTCACCACCTGTGAAAGAGAACTTGGTACTGAACTTTTAGTCCAGCGTCCACTTGTGGTGCCACCCATTTTAGTAACTGTCCACATGAATATCGCTCTTCAGAAAAACTCTATTTGTTCAGTCCGTACGGACCTGTCGGTGTTGATTGTTAGAGTGCCGTGTGAGTCGAAGTTTGTTAGGCTACGTAACAATAACTACTACTAGGTTAGTTACAATACAAATTTTGAGTGGCTTTGGAACAAAATCCTGCCTCAGTGTAATCTAATTAAGTTATATACTGTTCTTACAAATAGCCGAGCGGTCTAATGCGCTGCAGTCATGGACTGAGCGGCTGGTCACGGCGGAGGTTCGAGTCCTCCCTCGGGCAAAGGTGTGTGTGTTTGTCCTTAGGATAATTTAGGTTAAGTAGTGTGTAAGCTTAGGGGCTGATGACCTTAGCAGTTAAGTCCCATAAGGTTTCACACACATTTTTTTATTTTATTTTTATTTTTATTTATTTATTTTTTTGTTCTTAGAAAGCTGTAGGATTAATAACAAGTTATCAATAGTCAATTATTAATCTTGCAAAACATTTTTGTAAAATAACACTAGAACTTTTTTTGAATTGTAGACCCATTCATTTTGTATAATTGCGTAATCTGCATGATACGTTTCTGCTGTGTATATACGCTGTTTGATTTTGTTGGCTTATTTTAAATAAAATTTATATTACGTTCATGTTAATACATTTACAATGATCTGTTCATTTATGTTAATGGTTCACAGTTGCGGGTACAGGCTTAACGTGGATTTTACAACAATACCTATCCCAGGGGTAGTCTGCTTACGAATATTTTAATTAAATTCATTCGTAATAACATACAAACTGCAGTCTTTTAATGTTCGCGTGACAGTTGTGCATGTTTTACGTATCTTTGTTATGTATATTTTGTGTGTCTATGTTATGTCATTATTGTCACTCTCACGAGTATCGTCGTCAGTACTGGAGCCACTCGACCGATGTCGGCCTGTCAACATCTTCTGCGCTTCCTGTATTGATGAGTCTGTTTGTACACTACTTGCCATTAAAATTGCTACACCCCGAAGATGACGTGCTACAGTAGCGAAATTTAACCGACAGGAAGAAGATGCTGTGATATGCAAATGATTAGCTCTTAAAAGCATTCACACAAGGTTGGCGCCGGTGGTGACACCTACAACGTGCTGACATGAGGAAAGTTTCCAACCGATTTCTTGTACACAAACAGTAGTTGACCGCAGTTGCCTGGTGAGACGTTGTCGTGATGCCTCATGTAAGGAGGAGAAATGCGTACCATCGCGTTTCCGACTTTGATAAAGCTCGGATTGTAGCCTATCGCGATTGCGGTTTATCGTATCGCCAAATTGCTGCTCTCTTTCGTCGAGATCAAATGACTGTTAGCAGAATATGGAATCGGTGGGTTCAGGAGGGTAATACGGAACGCCGTGCTGGATCCCAACGGCCTCGTATCACTAGCAGTCGAGATGACAGGCAACTTATCCGCATGGCTGTAACGGATCGTGCAGCCACGCCTGGATCCCTGAGTCAACAGATGGGGACGTTTACAAGATAACAACCATCTGGACGAACAGTTCGACAACGTTTGCA